>NC_134138.1:109861297-110512130 GCF_033958435.1 Carettochelys insculpta | reverse complement strand
TCTATATAAAGTATTTGAGGCATCTCACAAAATTTTTAAAAACAATATAAACTTATATGTAAAAATTAAAGTATGAGACCCCAAAGGGACATAAGACTTTCTAAGACATCTAGAAAGGAGGTGCACACACGCACAGAGAGAGAGAGAGAGAGATTCAAACACCAGTGAGAGGATGCCAAAAATGCTAATGTTGGCACCATGAGAATATCCCAGGGAAAAGAATTCCAAAGTCTGGGAGCAAAAGCTGAGAAGACCCGGTCCATGTAGATGTTAATCTTATCTCCAGAAGTAAGGGAACACTGAGCAGAGCCTCTCCAGCTGATCTCAAGTCTTGGGCAGGTTCATATGGAAGAAGACAGTCCTTCAGATACCTTGGACCCAACCCATTTAGGACTTTATAGGTCATAACCAAGACCTTAAACTGTCCCCAGAAACATATTGGAAGCTAGTTCAGCTTCTGAAACACTGGTATAATGTGCTCCACATGACGAGTATTAGATAAAACTCAAGCAGCTGCATTCTGGACCAGTTGAAGTTTCTGAAGGCTCTTTAGAGGAAGTCCCACATAAAGCATATTACAATAATCCAGTAACAAGAGTGTAGATCACTGTGGACAAGTCATGCTTATTCAGGAAGGGTGCAACCAGTGGATCAGACAAAGCTACCCAAAAGCACTCCCGGACCCTAAAGAGTTAGGGTTAGTTTTGCTTTGAGACAATATGACCTCCTGAGGTCTCTTCCAACCCAAATCTTCCATGATTCTATGGATAACATTGCTTTTTTCTAATGCAATGCTTTAGTAGTCTGGGAGAGAAACTGGTGAAATAACCAAGCAGATATTTTCCCTGCTTTTCTTAAGATCTCTTAGGGGCGAGCCACAAATTTTGAGTGAAATGAAAAAAAATCTTAGTTATGGAATATATATAAATGCGTTCAAATTACAATGTAAGTATGTGTTAGAAATAATATACTTGGCAATCACTTTCTACATCTTTTTTCTTGTAGGGAGATGTCCTTTGGCGAAGTCACCGGGGGTCTGCCCAGCTACCATCTCCGGTGAATTGTTCATTGTGAAACCTCTTCTTCTTATTTCAGATCTTATCTCACCTTGACTGTAAGCTTCATGAGGCAGGGACATGTTGTTTTACTTGTATGTACAGCACCTGCATAGCTGCATGATAGTACTGTGTACATAATATTAAAATTATATGTTTTAGAGTAGTGCTGGCAGGCCTCAGCAAAGATCAGGGCCTCACTGTGCTAGGCCTTGTGCAAACACACAGTGAGAAGCAGTTCTTGTCTCAAAGAGCTGACAGTCTAAATAATCAAGACAACGTGTGGAAGGTAGAGCACAGGCACAAGGAGGTGAAGTGATTTGCCTAAGGTCAAACAGCAGGTAAGCGATAGAGCCGGAAGAGAGGGCAGGGTAATATTTTCCCCAAGTCCCTGGTAAAAGTGCTGTGTTCGTTTGAGAATACTACATTCACAGCTCTTAACTTAGCACAGAGAGCAGTATTTTAGGGGTCTACTCATCAGAAAATATTCAAGATCTACAGCCCAGTAGCCTGTGATAGGCCTCAGAGAGTGATTGAGCACCATTAAATCAGGGACAGGCTGGTCTGCTAAGTGGGGTTGCTAAATAAAAAAATCCCTTCACGTTTCACCAGGAACTGTGGAACAGCTCTGAGCAAAGAAGCGCTCAAATTAAAATGTTCCCTGATTCTTGCACTTGACCGATTTGAAAGTGAGGCCAGTTTCTTACAGCCCTAAATCTGAATGCATCCAAGACTGCAGCTGCAAAAGGAAGAGAGAGACTGGTCTTGGGTTGTTACAGGGTATTTATTTTTAATTACCTATTGCGTGGAGGTCCTTCAGTCCCCCTATTTTTGTGGGTATCACCTTAGGAGGGAATCTGTTGTACTCAATGTATTCAGTATCCCATCTCTCAGCATCTAGGTGGGATGGTGAGCTCTGCTGTAACAAGTATATAAAGCGGGACTAGCTCAGTCCAAGCAGAAGCTTCTTCAAAACACACATTCCTGCCCCCACTGTCCTCCCCGCACAGTGGTTTGGTGGGAAGGAATGATTCAGAACTGTACCAGGGGCCCAGCTGAATCTTGATGCCAGTCCTCCTTCAGAACTCAGATCTTAAAAACTCAAGGCATTCTGGAAAAGACAACAATGGATCCTAATTTTAGAGTCCATTCCTCACTACTACAGTTGTCTATTTTTGGTTTGCTGTGGAAAGTTGTACAAAACTGAACTTCATTTGATGTACTTAGTTGATAGTATTTGGTTCACATTCTGGTACCAATAGCAGCAGTTAAATCTGACTGGAAACGCACTAAAACCGCTATAATGATTCTTCTGTGCATCCCGGATCTGACTTGCGAGAGACCCCACTGGCTTCTCTTTTCAGGTCCAACCTCACCAGTGGCTCATCCCATTAACTAACAAAGACGGACACTTCTATATCACTAAGTAGCTTAAATATATTAATGCTGACATAAACTTTTTATTAAAAGTCCTTTATGTTTAATAGTTATGTAAACTAATGAGTAACATGGTGAAAATGACTTCAATGGGACCTAAGCTTTAAAGTAAGCGTGTGCTGAAGTTCTTTGCTCAATAAAGATAAAATGTTGAATCAGAGCGTAAGTGGATGAAATGCTCTTTCATTATAAAGGTTTACAGTTGATCATTTCTTTGGTGCCCCATGTAAAATGGAGTGGGTGGTGTCAGTCCAATTCCTTTTTTTGCTTACTTCAAAAAAGCAAAACAGAAACCCTACCTCTTATATTGGTATCATTGACACTCTCCTTGGCAGTCTCAGCATAGTAGCTAAGGGCTGAATAAGTCTTGGAGATGGACAAAGGCTGAGAAACAATGGTGAAATGTGCATGTGCTATGATTGCTCTGCAGAGGAACACAGGAGTCTAATCTTGAAGGTTGTCACCTTCTCTGGTTGTATCATAATGACTAAAATTCATACCCAGAGTGAAAAGGCATTGGTAGCTGAGAAAGGCCCTATTTTGAAGTCTGGATCCAAATTCAAACAACCTCCCAATTGGAGGATTTACATTTAGGCTATTTCTACACTAGGCAAAGTAAGTCGACCACAGATAAGCAATTCTAGCTACAGCAATTGTGTAGTTAGAACCAATGTATCTGCCCTTGGCTTATTTTTTCCATCCCTCCTGAACAAGGTCGACAGGAGCTTCCGTCAGCCTCCCTTACTCCTTGCATCTCTTGAGAAGGACAGGGGTCAACTGTGACTCCTGAGAGTTTGATTTCATGCGTTCCTACCAGACACGTAAAATTGAGCTCTGGAAGATTGATCCTGAGTGGGCTGATCTTCCAGGCTAGTGTAGACATAGCCTTAGTGTTCTAGTTTGTTCCCATCCCAAACAGTGTAATCTGCCTGGTTTTGTGTGAGTCCTGTGAATATACCTCCAAATTAAAAACTTTCTTCGGAATATAGGTGCAAAAGTGAAAGAAGTAACCACGCTTTTTGACTGTCTGGGGAACCAGGATAACACTGTATTTCCCTCACCAGCTTAAATCAATTAACTAACTCAACCAATCAGTAAGGCTGACTAATGCTGTTTCTGCCAGAGGAAACTTGTAATTTAACTTAATATCTGAATTCCAACAACATAGTTATCGATTCTGCAATTCAGATGAATGATATTTCTATGTTATCAGAGATTGGAACTTGCACTCTTGCTGATACCTTCCTAGCATGTACTGATGCAATAACTCAGTAGTTTTCTTGTAGCTGCCAATTTTTTCCCCTGTTTGGGTTCCTGCTGAGCCCAATAAATCGAACCTAGTAGTGGCATGACTATTTCCCTGATGTTCAAAGCTATGAAAGGGACACAGTGCTGAGAAGTGGATCTTTGCCCACGAAAGCTTTTGCTCCAAAATATGTTAGTGTCTAAGGTGCTACAGGATTTTTTGTTGTTTTTGAAGAGTAGTTCATGTAATCTATGCCTATTAATTGTATCAAGAGACTATCTTTTGTTTTTGCTCCCATTAGAAGTCCATTTTGAAAGGTCAGTTTGTCTTTAATGGGTTAACTGATGCCACATTAATAGAGAAGCTATAACATGACAAGCAACTATAGTTTAATGCATCCTACTTTGAATTCAGAGTTCATATGTATTCCAGACAAAAGGCCAAACAAATTTACAACACTTCATGAATTTCTATAGAGGAACATTTTTACTGAAGGATATGTAAATATTGCACTAATCAGAGGTTCTGGAATTCCAAATGCCACAAAAGGTTATGACCTGAAGCCCTGCTAATAGATGACTGAGGGCGTAGACTAAGTAGTTCTGAATGACAGCAACCACAGGGTGTTTTGCATGAAAAATAACCTCTAATAAATGACCTCTGCTTTTTTCCTTTCAAATCCATGACAGTAATGAATATGAAAGGGGGAGCGGAGTACACATCAAGTGTTATTTACACCTAAACAGAGCAAAAATGGAGTCTAGTGTACAGTATGTACTAGGATCAGTTCAAATGTAAAGTAGTGAATTCTTTTTCATATTTCAGCAAATACTCCTATTGACTTCAGTATTAACTTATTATAATAAAAAAAGGCTGAAATAGGAAATACTGCTATACACTGTTCTTCAGAACTTCTTGGTTTACAGGCTGTATAGGGAACCTCTGGGAATGCTGAAAGAAGCAATCATGTTAAACTAGTTTGTGATCTTTAACTGGATAGAAGATAACAACAAGAAGTCCTGTGGCACCTGATAGACTAATGTATAAAGAAGTTATAGAAGCTAGAAGGTTATAGAAGGTAGTTGTGGTGTGTGTGGGGGATGAGCAAGTTGAGGAAGTCCTTTGTGCAGTGCTTTGAGATCTACTGATGAAAAGTACCATATAAGAGCTAGGCATTATTGTCATTATTGTTATTGGTATTACCTTATTTAATTTCAAAGCACAGAACTCCTGCTTAGTAGATGGTATTTCCACTTGGGCCTTTGTGGAAAAGGATTGCTGATAGACTCCCAAAATCCAGAGACAGACCTGGGCTCTTGAACTGATGATATAATTTAACAATTCTGTCCCCCTAGCTGTCGATCTTTATTTCATACATGGTGGTAGAAATCAGAGACGGGGGAAAAAAAAGCAATTATCAGTGGCTCATTTTGCCCATCTCGCTGCCTGTGCAGAATGATTCTCTGCAGTTATTTTCCCTAGTGCTTTGTTTATCTTAGTTTTGCTTGAAATAATTTGTGGCATGTCTGCCATTACTTCTGTTGGACCAAAAGCATCTCCTTCCCTTCCAGGTGCTCACTGCATCTAGGAAGGGCAGGGCATGGACAGGCCAAGCAGGGCAGTACAACACGCCCCATGCAGGCCAGAACTCTGTTGTGCAATGTATCTCACTGTAGCTGCTACTAGGAGGGTGGGCTGGCATAGGAACACTGTGAAAAGTGGATTTTTACCACGATGGGCCAAATAGTAAAAACTAGCTAGAAGTCTGCAAGTGCAAACAGATACCTAGTGAGATTTTCAAAAAAGCCTAGGTTCCTGGCTCCAATCGATTTGAAATTGGGCCTGGTGCCTCCGTGGTCCTAGACAAAACCAGCATCATATGTGCATGGAATGCCCCAAGCTGCATCTACCTTGGGCAGTAACCATGGCAACAGATTATTGGGCTATGCTGCTTGCCTTCAAAACCATCTTAAATCTTTTGTGTGAGCTTGCTTGGGGTTTGTGCCTGTGAGACTATATGGATGTAGTATTTGCTCCTCTGGGAGACTCTTCCAGAGTCTAAGAGGCTTCACAGTCCAGGAATTTTTCCTGCTATTCAACCTAATTCTTTCTTTGCTTAATTTCATCCCATTACTATGTAAGTAGTTAATTTTACACAGCTGTTTTATATGTAGAGGCACTTACGTTTACTCAGGCATTACTGCCATTGTCTTCAGTGGCAATTTCACCTGAGGAAGGAGTCCAAAATCAGGCCTTACTATGCATTCCTCATAAAAATTACAAACTATTCTGTCTTCACATGTTTATATAATGCTCAATCCATCATGTAAAACTTATGTTGCATTAAACCAACTTGCTAGGGGGTACTCTGTTCATGAGGACACTGAATGGTCCAATAAGATAGTTAATTAGACATCTTTTTATCATAGCTATGTTTTTTAATACCACACTCATAACCATGGAATCTCAGCACCAGTTAGATATATGGAGCCTTTCATTTTCAGGTATTGGTGCAAACCTAGAGCAGCAGAGACTGGAAAGCCCTCATTATTTTCTGAAGAGTTTGCAGTAACAGAATGACTAGATGATCCAATGCAATTTTTAGTGAACAGCACGCCCACCAGCAGAGGTCGGTGGGGGTTGAAAGGGGGCAGTTGCACCAGACCTCTTTGAAAAGCCATGGTAGCACTGTTCTGCCACTGTGTGTGTCTGTGGGGAGGACGCAGTGCCACAGTGTGGATGGTGCTTAGGGCTGGCTGCTCTTGATCCACCCCTTCTGCCCTTGGCCCCTCTCCTTCTGGGACACACCTCTCCCACCCCATCATGGGGCCCAGGGTGTCTGTCAGCCCTGCTGGTAGATAATCAGATGTTAGGGAGGTGTTAGCTAGCCCTTTTATTAGCTTCTCAGAGCCTCGAGTTAGGCTTCTAGAAATCTCTGGTTCAAATGGAGTATGCTCAAAAATAAACACAAATATTATCATATTCACTGACCTACTAACTATGCATGATCTCGTGAATGATGTCAGTCTCTTCCTAGTATGGTGGTGTTGGCATTCTGGTATTTTAGCTCCTTTGATAACTAATTATTTGTCAGGGTCACAAGTCAGTCTTGTGGTAAAATCATGACATTAATTGAAAGACCCACTTATTTCAGTGTCACATATCTGGCTGATTTTTTTCAGGACCTGTAGTACAGCCTCCCAGTTGTCTCACTGTTGCCTTGTGCTCTACCTATCTCTTTGTTTCAGAGGAGTAGACAAACCTTTGGAAGCTTGGAGACCAACAAATTTATTAGGTCATGAGCTTTAGTGGGTAAAACCCACTTTCTCAGATGAGAAAAAATTAGACTGGCAAAAGAGAATCCAGAGTTTGTATAGTGGGGATGGGGAGGAAGAAAAAAGGGTTACCTGTCACCAGTAGGACCAGAAAATTAAGCAGGAGGTGGCCCATTCCTGTCAATATCAAAGTTAGGGGATTTGTCCTTGTAATGCATGAGATAGTTTAAGATCTCTGTTCAGACCAAGTTTAAATGTGTCAAATTTGTAAATGAATTCCAATTCAGTTGTCTCCCACTGTCATCTTGTGATAAAATTGTTCTGTAGAAGAATGGCTACATCTGTTGTTGACTGTCCAGAGAGGTTAAAGCGTTCCCTCACAGGTTTAGGTGTATTCCAGTTCCAGATACCAGATTTATGTGCATTCATCCTGTGGCACTGATACTGTCTGGTTTATCCAATATACATGACAGAGAGGCATTGCTGGCACATGATGGCATATGTCATATTAGTGGATGTGCAGGTGTATGAGCCCCTGATGGAGTGGCCGATGTGGTTAGTTCCTGTAATGATGCCACTTATATAGATGTATGAACAGAGTCGGCAGTGGGGTTTGTTGCAGGGATAGGTCCCTGAGTTAGTATTTCCATGGTATGGTGTGACAGGAGAATCCGGCCATTTAATTTTTAACTTCCCCTTTCCAGAACATTCCTTCTGCTGCTAAAAATTGTGGCTGCAGAATTAAACTCTGAACAATCAGCTCTGCCTAACCATCGCTTGCCTGCAGGACCCTAAGGGAGTAGGTCTTTTATGGTGTAGCAAAAGAGGCAATTAACAGTTTTACTATCCATTCCATCCTCTCAGTTTTTACCATAAAGAGAATTATCATTTTAGGATTATCTTGCATCCATTTTGTTTCACTATCTTTACAAGCTTATTTCCCATTTAATACTACTTGGCTTCTGCCCTTTTCAACCCCTCACGTACCGTGGAAAAAATAAATGCAATGGCCAACAAAACGAGCCAAAAGAGAAAAATATGACAGACTCATCTTAACTCCAGCTCAACAACTGTGTCACAATGTCAGCCCCTTTTTGCCCTTAGGGAAAGTGAAAGCACTGCAGCCAAGTCTGATGCCTTTATGATGATGTCTGTACTTTGAGCAGACCTGTTGGCACGCAGTTTCCTCACCTGCTCATCTCCAGTGATGCCCATGGAGTAAAGTAGTGTCAGGATTTGATCCAATTCATTTTGGAGTCAATAGCGGGACTCCCATTAATGTCAGTGAGCTTTCAATGAAGGTAATTGGGGACGTTATGTTAGCACTTGGCTATTGCAGAAGTGAATACTTTCAGTGATTCTTTACCATTGCCATGTCACTTTAACTCCTTAGCCATTCAAAAACTTCTGTGAGGTAGGTAACTACGGCGATGTCTGCGTTATGAAATAAAGTCAAATGTATCAAAGTTGAATTTGTAATAGTGGATTTTATAAAGTGACAATTGGGTGTCCACATCCGCCCACAAAGTTGTGTGTACCCACTAATTGCCAAAGTTCGACTGTTGCGGGAGTGCATTGTGGGAACCTACCCACAGTTCCCTGAGCCTTGTTGCATTTTGGGTGTTTTTGGTGCTGAATTATGGGGAAAAATTCACCACAAGTGGTCGTGGGAATGTGATGTCATCTTGCCACACTGTATTGCCCTCAAAACAAACAGCCATTTTTCAAAAGTCTCTTTCCTCAATGAGCTATTGTTTCAGTCTTCTGCATCACGGAACTTTTAACCAAACATGCCCTGAAAGCACCCACTGTCATCTTCCCAGACTGCATTGCCCTCATTCCCCTCCCTTTGAAACGAAATGGCCAGTTTTCAGAAGGAAATTAGGAGAAGTGGGGAATCCCAGAGGGCAGTGTAGCTCAGTGGTTAGCATGTGTCTGAAGTTGAAGGGGGAGAGGTGTAGGTTAGATATTAGGAAAAACTACTTCACCAGGAGGGTGGTGAAGCATTGGAATGCTTTGCCTAGAGAGGGGGTGGATTGTCCATCCCTTGAGGTTTTTAAGTCCTGGCTTGACAAGGTCTTGGCTGGGATGACTTAGTGAGGGTTGATCCTGCTTGAAGCAGGGGGCTGGCCTCGATGATCTCCTGAGGTCCCTTCCAGCCCTGTGATTCTGTGATCACACAGAAGAGAAAGAGAGGGAAAGACAGATTGCCTTGTTTTGTAGCAGTTAGGTTGTCTTTCCCCATTGAAAATCATGTGACCAGGCAGCCGGTGAAAGTGGATTAAAGCCGGATCACATTCAGCAAGGTAGGGAGGGAATGCCAGAGGTCTTAGGCGTGTAGTAAAGTAACTGCCTGTGTGTGAGAGGGAAAGAAGAGAGAGAGAGCACACAAGCTCCATCTACACTGCAGCAAGTCAGGGAGCTGTCAGTCTCACATATTTGGGTGTCTGTTCTCTGGGTGTCTGCACCATGCTAACAGGAACCTCAGTGGTCCCCTGGGAAAGAACACCTTGAGTGTGAGCCTCTTGAGAAATCTGTTCAGCAGCCAAATGGGTCAGTCAAAGTGCTCAGGCTTCAATAATCTACGAGCATTTCATGAAACCTGTAAGTTTACTTGCATTCAGTGGGACTGGGCACCTGTTGTCCCCACTCAAAAATGATTCTGCCTGCAAATAGCAGAGATGCCTTTCCCAGTTCTGGCTCAGCCATGCTACCTCAGTTCTCCCCTGCAGAAAGAACACCTTTCACAAGGCAGGGCAGCAGCTCAGGAAGCTGTTTTCCCCCTGTGAAAATGCAGCAAACCGGACACTGCAGAGACTGTGGAGCCATACACCTTGGGAAGCCAGGGGGTGGGGAGGGAGCGTGGAGGGGGCCAATCCAAAATATGGCTATTTGCAGATCTGCTGCCCCAAACCTTGGGAGCCAGGGGTTCTTCCAAGGCTCCTGTTAGCATGGTGAACACCAGGATATAGGAAAGGCTCCATGGGGGAAGCAGCCAGGGGCTTCTGTTGATCAAGGCGACAGCCCCTGAAAATCTTTGCCGTGGGGAGAGACTTTCCCCTGGTGACAGCAAGCCCCCAGAAATCTTTGTCACAGGGGAAGATTTCTCCCTGGAAACACACCCGCCTCCACAATTTTTCCTGCCTTTTGAGAGTGCAAGCCAGGACATGCTGTTGTCTGGCAGCATGGTCCGCACTGCACCGCAGGCATGTGTTGTTGTTGTTGGGTGGTGGTTAGAGCTCTGACTGCATGGTGCCTTTGGGGGGGACTGCCCCCGTACAAATGTGAACTGCAGAAAAGAAGTTTCTCAGCCTCTCATGCAAGCATGGGCCCCCACAGCATAGCCACCAGGTGCTGTGGTGGGGCAGGAGCTGGCCTGCTGCATGGGACCAAAGGGGGCTAGTCAGGTAGTGAGGTAGTGGCTAGATCCCCAACTTCATGGTGTCTGTCAGGGAGCAGCACCTCCATGTACAAATGTGAAGCGCTGAAAAAAATACTGGGCATCCTGTTTCCTACTTCCTGTTCACCTGGAGTGATGCCATGGAAGGACACCTCAAGGGGCATTGTGGGACAGATTTTGGGGCTGGTAAAATCAATTTTAACCCTGGTTAATCTACACTATTCTAGCTCGACATTGCAAATTCAATTTTTGGAGTGAATTCATAGGGAAGTCAGCAGTGCAGAAGCCAGTGTAACAGCCACTTGAATTGCTACTATGTTAGAGCATAAGCTTTCATGGGCAAAGACCTGCTTCATCAGATGCATGAGCGAGGGGGTGGTTTCAGTGGGGTATTTAAAGAGTGTTGTCCCTTTAAATACTCCTCTGGAACCACCACCCCGACTCATGCATCTGATGAAGCAGGTCTTTGCCCATGAAAGCTTATGCTCCAAAATATCTGTTAGTCTATAAGGTGCCACAAGCCTTTTTGTTGTTCTCAAAGCTACATACTAACACGGCTACCTCTCTGATACTTGAATTGCTAGTGTTTCTATTTGCAGCAGAAGGCTGACCCATAAGGTCACCTTTTGTTCCATTGTGAAGTATTAGAATCCCTATACACTGGGTTTTTTTAAAGTTCTGTAGTCATAGCTGGTGTCAAACTTCTTGGTAGAATAGCTGGCTTGTGCATAGATTTATTCTGTGTCCAGTTCTGGCCACCACATCTCAAGAAAGATGTGGAGAAATTGGAGAAGGTCCACAGAAGAGCAACAAAAATGATTAAAGATCTAGAGAACATGTCCTATGAGGGAAGACTGAAAGAACTGGGCCTGTTTAGTTTAGAAAGGAGAAGACTGAGAGGGGACATGACAGCAGTTTACAAGTATCTAAACAATTGTTAAAAGGGGGAGGGAGAAAAATTGTTCTCCTTGACATGTGATGATAGAACAAGGAGCAATGGGCTTAAACTGCAGCAAGGGAAGTTTAGGTTGGACATTAGGAAAGCTTCTTAGCTGTCAGGGTGGCAAAACATTGGAATAAATTGCCTATGGAGGTTGTGAACTCTCCATCACTCGATATATTTAAGGGCAGGTTAGATCGACATCTGTTGGAGATTATTTAGACAATGCTTTGTCCTTTCATTCAGGCAGGGGACTGGACTCGATGAAGTCTCAGGGTCCCTTCAAGTTCTAGTGTTCTATGATTCTATAAGACATCTGGAGTTTAAGAAAAATAGCAAATGTGATATTTAGGATAAAATCATGAAAGTTAGTAACAATGGAAGGAAAATGATTAATTAGGAGTTAATAGAACAGTCTTTTACATAGCCTACTTCACATATCAGAACAGAGCTGCCCATAGTCAAGCCTTTCTGTAACACTCAGCATATGTAGCTATCATAGTATCACTTTACACAATTTCCCTACCCCCGTCTGTCATTTATCCAGCTGTGATTAGTTGTTTTGATCTTTAATCCTTGAGCTCGAACTGTGTGTGCATGTTGGCGTAACAGAAACTACCTATTGTATTGAATTGTGTGGTGACTTTGTTATGTTGATAGATGGCCATTGAGAATAGGTGGTTTAAACTTACCCCAAAGGAAGGCCACTGCTTAAGGTAGTGCCTCACCTATGCTAATGTAATGATATGGGGGAAATGGTTGATGATTTAACTTGAGCAGTCCTTTTCCAATCTGAAGTAAATGAATAGGTGGGAACATTGCCACCTTATGTGTAAAGTTCAAAACAAAAAGTAAAGTAATATTTTGTTATCTTTGCCCTGAGGCCTATCTAGTGACTTTAGACTCATAAAACAAAATTTTTCAGCAACAACAATGTATGTATTTAAGACATCAGAACTATTAGTTTGAAAAGTGGCTAATGCTCTGTTAAATTTCAAATATGCATATATTTTCTTTGGCTCTGAAGCATAGGTCCATTTACGCGTGTATGAATCATTATGAGTTTATATCTGTACATTGTACACTAGCCTGCGTCAAGTAAAACATTAGAAAGTTTTTTAAAGTTCCTACTCACATGCTTACTTATCAGATTGCAACATATCTGAAGGGAGCACAATATGCATACTATGAATTTCTTTAGTTTCAAGGGGGCCATTATATTTTACCAGTAAATACGCACCAGGGCCTAGGGAGAAAAAAAAGAAAAATTAAGCCATGAAAGTTAAGTAACCTTCAGGGTGTGAGTAAAATTCAAAATATCATGATGAAAAGGGTGAAAATCCAGTCTGGCACTTTATCATCCCCCTTTCTCATCTGGCAAAGTTTCCAAAAGCATGTATGATCTCACTTAAAGTGCTGCCTGCGATTCTGTGGTACCATGGAATGTGTTAAAGACAGTGTCAGTCAAATTGGATTTTCAGCTACAAATTCTTTTGAGTCCATGGATTTAAGTCCAGACTTAAATTTTACTTAAACAAGGGGACTTTTTCTTCTCCATTTGATGAGATTACTCACTAAATACCAAAAATGCTGAAATCCTCCACCAGTACCAATTCATGCAAAACTCTCAGTGAAGACAACAGGCTGCATCACTGCTGAATAAGAAACTCAGGGGTTTGTTCACTACAAGTAGAGATGGGCCAAACCCATGAATTTGAAGCTCAGTCCCTTTGAGTTTCAGTATCAGAGAGGTAGCTGTGTTAGTCTATATCTTCAAAAACAACAAGAAGTCCTGGACTTCTTGTTGTTTTTGAATTTCAGGAGTGTTCATATTTTAATCCCCAACACCTCAAGTTTTGATTGTAGCTGTCGTGAATGAATGCCTGTAACAGGTTAACCCTTAGACGGGTCTCTGTGGAAAGCAGCCAGGTGAGTCAATGGGGGAAAAGAGGGATTTTTCAATTTAAGAGTGGCCTACTGAGAGACAGACAAGATGCTTTTTGTTCTGGGCTGGAGCTAAGAGACACAGACAAGATGCTTAAACAGGGCGAATAAATTCAGTAAAGATCCTGGTCATCTCTTAAGAAGAGCATAGATATGTAAGTAGAAAGGAAATGTTTAGTTAGATGCAATCAGGTTATTTTTATTTTGGAATTGGTGTGGGACTTTCTCAGGCTGGTTGATGAGTTTTTTCCCCTGTACTCTGTAACTTCTAAACTGAATCCCAGGGAGGTAATTCTCTGTGCTCTAATATTAATAATTTTAGGTTGCTTTGGTTACACCCAGAACTTGAGTATGCTTATTTACTTTCTTGGTATTTTTTCCATCTTTTGTTTTGCAAATAAATTACTTTTTAAGGTGACAATTTGATTTCTATGTCCCAGAGGAGTGTGTGTGTGAATGCATGCCTCAAGCAAGGTCAGCTATCGGGTTACAGCAAGTATGTCAAACATGCAGGCCGCAGGCCACACGCAGCTCAATCACATTTTTTTGTGGCTGGCAGCAGCTCCAGCCCTGGAGACCTGTCCGGGGCTGGGGGAACCCCAGCAGCCCAGATCTGGGAGCCAGATGAGGCACGGAGCCCCACCAGCAGCTCCAGTCCTGGGGATGTGGTTGGGGCTGGGGGACCCCTGCCAGCCCTGGGGCTGGGAGCCAGCTGGGGTGTGGAGTACCTGAAATTTATATCTAAATTAAAAAATGATTATATATGAGCACATCACATTTTATGAACTATTAATACAATTATAAAACAATAGCATTCATAGTAAGTATTAAATTCTCAATTAAAATTATTGTATTATATTCAAGCAAGACCTGAAAAAATATTATAAAATGTACCTAAAACATAATAATAAATAATTACAACTTTTCAACAGAAGTACATTTTCTCTGGTAGCCATGAAAGCTATTGGCTTTCATTTGTATGGCCTTCAGCGAGCTTTGAGTTTGACATGGCTGGGTTACAGCTCTTTGTTTCCAAGCTATCTCCTAAGGAAAGGATGAAGCTGTGGGTTACCCCACATGGAGCTAACCAAGTGTGTCTTCCTTGGTTTTAAGGGGGGCTTTCCCACTTGGTGGTGGTGGTGGTGAAGTAATGCCCAGGGTCAGGAAATCTGTGACATTGGGGAGATTTTTTAACTGGACTCTATTGAGGCAAGGTGTTTTTAAGGTTTTTGTGGGCCCCCACTTTCTGCATTCAGAGTGTCAGAGTGGTGAAGCAGCTCTGACTGTAGCTCAGATACACTATCAGTCTGCTTATTTTCGGGTACTAATTTGCTAAAATCTCACTAAAACCTCTCATGTGAGTTCAGTGACATAGATTCCAAGTCGAAAGCATAGTCTGGTCCTAATTTAGGTCAGGATGATCGGAAGCATGTTTCCCTTGCTCTATGTCTTACCCAGCCAGAGCTGAGGAATGAATTATTTGGTGACTAGGTGAACTTGGGACTTGGATGAGACTCAATCCAGACTGAGATAATGTTGGGAGAAATAGTCAGAACACTTGGTGGAACTAATCTCGGCAACCCTCACACAGAAAGTGTGACTATCATTTGTAAAAAATGTGCATAGTTTGGAACTGCTGTTAAATTCTGGGCTGTTCCTAGATACCTTGCGGCAGCTGAGGCCAATGGTACTTTTTCCATTTGTGCTAGACAAAACAAGGCAGCTTACTATTTCTAGCACAGACCCTGGCACAATTAACCATGCCTTTACCACCTGGAATTCAGATGTCTGTAGGGTACTCTACAGGGGCCAATACCTTGGAAACATGAGGAAGCCTAAGCTAGCACAGAATGCCCTTTGTCACTTAATGGCCGTGTCTACACGAGCCCCAAACTTCGAAATGGCCATGCAAATGGCCATTTCGAAGTTTACTAATGAAGCGCTGAAATGCATATTCAGCGCTTCATTAGCATGTGGACGGCCGCGGCACTTCGAAATTGATGCTCATGGGAATAAGGGGACTTCAAAGTAGGCGGGGTCCTTTAGAAAAGGAGCCCCGTCTGGACCAGACGTGCAGCGGCAAGCCGCGTCAATTTCGAAGTGCCGCGGCCGCCCGCATGCTAATGAAGCGCTGAATATGCATTTCAGCGCTTCATTAGTAAACTTCGAAATGCCCATTTGCATGGCCATTTCGAAGTTTGGGACTTGTGTAGACGTAGCCAATAAGTGGAGTTGCATGTGGTGAGCATATTAGACCATTGTGTTTTCTGCACTGATTTTCAGTTAGCTTCCAGGTGGAATTAAAGTTGTTTCTTTTCACCTACGCAGCCCTAATTGTTTAGGAGCAGGCTAGGTAAATGTTAGCTTCTTTTCCTGTGATATATTGGCACAATTGAGATCAGCAGAGACACTCCAGTGGGCAAGCACTCACTGTAAGTGAGAGGCGGTTGCTAGCATGTGATTCTTTGTAAGAGGTGTCTGGTTTTGTAACTTACTCCTCACTTTGATCTAGCACAGCCTGTATTTGTTATCTTTTCCAAGCACATTGGCAAGCCTCCCTTTTCTGTTCTCTGTGTTAAGGCTACCGAGGAAGGCGTGGGTTGAAGTGGCTATATTAAACGGTAATCCTTTGTGCATGTTTATACTGCAATTTTTAATGTATTTTTCATTTCAGTTTTTGAATGGAAACAAATAACTATGTTAATAGGGTGGGTAGCATCAGTATCGTTCAGGCTGGGACTTTTTACTAACCAATGTATATAACTGTTCTTGTACCAAACTACAGCTCTTATCCTCTCCAAACTTCCACGTCTGCCAATGCCTCTTTGTGAGGCAATATTTTAGGAGTTATTCCAGGTGGAGACTGGATACACAGTGTGGGTCCAATCAGGCTGATGAACAAGAAAAAGTCATTTGTGCGTCTGTAGCAACACTGATAACGTTTTGAGAGCAGACTGATGCTGGAGTAACTTGGCAGCTTGGGCTATAGTCATTAAACCCATGCCACACTGTGAGTTAGACTTGGTCTACGCTAGGCAGGTAAGTGGATGGTAGATACAGAATTCTAGCTGTGGCAATTGGGTAGCCAGAATCAACTTATCTGCAATTGATTTACCTGGCTGTCCTCGCTGAGGAAGGTCAATAGAGGGAATACAGAGGTCTACTGATCACCCCGGTGGGTCAATAGTTCCCTATCAGGCATGCAAAATCTAATCCCAGAAGGTTGGCCATGGGTGGGTTGGTCTTCCAGGTAATGTAGACATAGCCTTAGGTTCCTGCCTTTGGCACCTTCCTGAAAATCTGGGTTATGTTCATGAGTTGTGTTCTTCAGAGATTCCTTTTGGTAATTTAGCCCAGAGGGCTAGCCTCCTCATTTTAAGTATCTATGGCTACGTCTACACGTGAAGCCAACATCGAAATAGCTTATTTCGATGTAGCAACATCGAAATAGGCTATTTCGATGAGTAACGTCTACACGTCCTCCAGGGCTGGCAATGTCGATGTTCAACTTCGACGTTGCGCGGCACCACATCGAAATAGGCACTGTGAGGGAACGTCTACACGCCAAAGTAGCACACATCGAAATAAGGGTGCCAGGCACAGCTGCAGACAGGGTCACAGGGCGGACTCAACAGCAAGCCGCTCCCTTAAAGGGCCCCTCCCAGACACAGTTGCACTAAACAACACAAGATACACAGAGCCTACAACTGGTTGCAGACCCTGTGCCTGCAGCATGGATCCCCAGCTGCTGCAGCAGCAGCCAGAAGCCCTGGGCTAAGGGCTGCTGCCCACGGTGACCATAGAGCCCCGCAGGGGCTGGAGAGAGAGCATCTCTCAACCCCTCAGCTGATGGCTGCCATGGCGGACCCCGCTATTTCGAAGTTGCGGGACGTGCAACGACTACACGGTCCCTACTTCGACGTTGAACGTCGAAGTAGGGCGCTATTCCTATCACCTCATGGGGTTATGACTTCGACATCTCGCCGCCTAACGTCGAAGTTAACTTCGAAATAGCGCCCGGCGCGTGTAGCCGTGACGGGCGCTATTTCGAAGTTAGTGCCGCTACTTCGAAGTAGCGTGCACGTGTAGACACGGCTTATATGGTAAAATGCTGTAAAGTCCAGATGCAAATTCAGATTTTACTTAGCATTAATTAAATGAAGGGAAGATGAAAGACTCTTGAAAGGAGCTCCACTAAAGTAGGGTAACTTTATGCCCAGTGCTCCTGACTTGTTTTCTGAACACCGAGACTGAGCATGATCAAAGAAAAGCAAGCGGTTGTAACACTCATCAGTGACAACACAATCAAAGGGGATCCATAACAGAAAGCACTCTTCTAAGGGCTAGGATAAGGTCAACATTCACTTGCATGGTGCCATGATAACTGCAATGGATCAAAACCGTAATCTTAACTTTCTACAATAATATGCGACATCTCCACAGTCGAAGAGTTCACACATGCCCATTTCACAGACTCTACTCAATAAAAGGGTGCTGCAGGGAATGTCAAACACTAGAAATATTTTAGTCGCCTGGTCCTTTTCAAAATAGTCATAGTTAATAACTCAACTTCCTCTATCCCCTTTTCCATAAACTTCTGTAGGCAAGTAGAGCAGGGTGCATTCTACAATGAATATTTTAAAGTGATATGCTAATCCAAAAGCTGACTGTTTAGGCTCTCTTAAAACGGATATCCTGATGGAACTTGTGGCTCTACCTCCCCCTCACAATATTTTGGTATCACATAAGAACATTGTTAGAGCTCATTCTGGCCATTGGATCAAGGGTTCCTCAGACTCAACCCCACTGTGAGCTGATTTTAATACTCAAATTGCTCTAAAAGCCAAATATATGGTGTGATTTTTGGGCAAACAGGTACTCTGTATGAAGGGGTAAAGATTAAGTCCATTCACATAGGTCTGGCCTTTTGTGTCAGACTGTACTCTTCTATATGGAGTGTTCTGATTCATCCAAGAACACGCCATTGAGATGAATAAGCCACCTTATACCTCTACAATCCTGCCTTGCTGTGGACAGTTGTGCAGAGATCCTTTTACTAACATGACCCCTGAAATGAAGTGTAGCCTGTGGCTCCCCTTCACTTCTCCTTGGTGCTTCCATCTATAGCCCTTCCTTCCCCTGCTGGGATCACCTAGAGACCAGAAGGAGGGCAGAGTTGATGGCTGAGAGGTACTGACATATTCCTACGAAGTTTTCTTATGATCTCTTGCATGTGCCACCTCCCCCAATAATGGCCCACTCCCTACCACCACTTTGTCAAAAAAAAAAAAAAAAACACAGGGAAACTCACCGCCTTGAATCTTTACATTTACATTTACATCTTATTTTCACAGAGGGAATTAGCAGCAGTCTGGGGGCGTGCATGACAGAACACTGCAGGATAGCAGGGTACAGAGGCGATACTCCAGAGGGAATCCTTACAAAGGGATGCAAAGGTTGTTAACATCTGGACACTCTGGCGTGGTTTGGGCAGATTAGGTGAAGTGGTTCCATACAAGCCAGATGTAACCATCAGGTATTCATTAGTCCTGTGCTAAATGCAATATTTCCCCTTGCCAAGGACATGATCTGACAACGTTGTGATAAAGTGCTGCACTCCCAGAGTGTTCCATAGTATCTAGAATAGAGGTTTCCAAACTTTTCCTATTGTGTACCACCACATCTGCCAGCTTCCTATGTACCCCTGCCTTTTTCATCACCGAAACTTTGTGTGTTCTTCTTAACATGACTTGTCTCTAGACATTGGTCCATATTTCACTGTTATGTACTGTGGCAGGGCCAGAGCAGAGGGCCCCCTCAGAGATCCCAAACAAGCAGATGGGCCTGTGGAGCACCAGTAGGGCAATCACAGGCAGCTGGGCAGGAGATGGCTCAGGCTAACTGGGGCCAGATGACCCCAAGGTGGGCCTAATAAGAGGCCTTTAGTAGCCCTTCACAGTGGGAAGGGCAGGGAGAGAGTGTGAGAGGCAAGTGGAGAGAGGTGAGGAGACCAGAATAGTGAGAGAAAGCAGGTTGGAAAGGAGCAGAAGAAAGGGTCAGGAACACCAGAAACCACAAAGGAAGAGTGAGGAGCTGCAGCAGATTGAGAAGGGGACTTGTTACAGCTGCAGCCTGGAGAAGGTACCAGGGGGAATTGTCTGGGGAAGTGTCCCAGGGAGAAGAGCTGCTGAGCTAAGGGAGTCAGCTCTTCCCTCTAGCAATTGCATAGGGTCCCTGGGCTGGAACCTGGCACGAGTGGGTGGGGGCCGGGTTCCTCCCAGACCACCCCTCGCCCCAGCAAGGGCAACTGGGCCCTCAAGTGGGTCCAGTGGACTGAGTAGAGGCCAGAAGCCCAGGTATAAGACTAACTTTGTCACAGTACAGATATACTTAGACAGTAACATACACAACTGGAAAAAAATTCCTAAATTCTGAGCTCAGTTAGATTGGACGGTTGTTGGGCATCTGAACCTGTGCTCATAAACTGTGGGTTAACAGGCCAGGAAAGCAAAGCCTCTCCTGGTGCAGCTGCCACCAGTTCACTACCTGACACCTGTTCTATGTTGTCCCCATCTGTACAGCCCTCTTTTTGTCTCTGCTCCATCTCTTCCCAGAGGACACTGCTATACATGCCTGCATGGAGGAGTCCCGCCTCTCGTCCCCTGCACCCTCCCAGGATGCTCTACCATCTACCACTCCTGGCAGCTTTCCTCTCCCCCCCCATTAGCCTGTGTCCCTCTTATGAAAAATGCAATCCATAAAATAATACATAACATTTACCATTATATGATTTTGCCTCCATACTCCCCAGAGGTATCTCACATATCCCCAAGGGTAAGAGTACCACAAATTTGGAATCCCTGAGGGACAGAGCACTAGAATGTCTGTCAAGGCTGTGATAAAGCATTACTCACATGCTGCATCTACACTAGCAAATCCGTTCAGAGAATCAGGCCCTTTTCCGAAAGAATAAGCAGAGCATCCACACATGAAATGTGCTCTTTTGAATTCCTTTTGACAGTACACAGCACTTCTTCTGGAGGCCCTCTTCCTCTCTCAAATGAGAAAGAGAGCCTTTTTCAAAAAGAGTCTTTCGGGGAAAAAAAGGGTGTGTAGAAAGAGCAGTCCTCATGGTGGTGGACTTTTGGATCCTTGGCCCACTCTTTCAAAAGAGCAGGGGCTATGTGAATGCTCTCTTTCAGAAGAGCAGATTGCGCTTTTGATCTGCTTTTTGTGTGTGGACATGCTCTTTCAAAAGAACAGCTTCTGGAAGAGATCTTCCAGAAGCTCACCTTTCAAAAGATCACTTTAGTGTAGATGTGGACATAGAGAGCAGAGTTAAGGTTGCAGGTTAAGGTTGGTGCATACGTTACCTCTGTACTTCCTGTTTTTAAGAGGTTTCGGTGTAGGTCCATTTGGTGTTCTGGAAGGGTATAAAACACTGACCCTGTGTCTACACGAGCCCCCCCCCTTTCGAAAGGGGCATGTTAATGAGCGGGTTCAAAAGATGCTAATGAGGTGCTGCAATGAATATGTAGCAACTCATTAGCATAATGGTGGCCGCAGCGATTCGGAAGTGCGTCTTTTCAAATAGTGTGGTGCCTGTGGAGACGGGACCTTCCGAAAGGACCCCCCTGTTTTTGAAAGTCTTCTTCCTAACACCAGATAGGAAGAAGGGCTTTCGAAAGCTGAGGGAGTCCTTTCAGAAGGTCCCATCTCCACGGGCGGCACGTGATTTGAAAAGCTGCACTTTCAAATCGCTGGGGCCGCCATTATGCTAATGAGGCACTGCATATTCATTGCAGCACCTCATTAGCATCTTTTGAACCCACTCATTAACATGCCCCTTTTGAAAGGAAAGGGCTCATGTAGACCCAGCCTGACAGAGTCAATATAATCTCCCCATGCTCTGCTGAAGAGTATTTATCTATTGGAGAGAGCATGTGAGAGTATTGTAATGCCACCAAAGGAGGGTGGTTATAATGAATAGTTAAGTCTCTGTATGTGTCCATGTTAAAAGGGCATTCATTCTTGCCAGCCCCTTCAATTCCTGGGCTGTGTTTGTTGGCAGACCAGAGGCTGTAAGTTTGTTCACGCTATTTCAGGCAAAGTGGTCTGCAGCTTGCATCTGACAGAGGTTTCAGTGACTTCACCCCTTTTTAACACACAGACATTCTCTCCGAGGAAGCCCACATCCTGGACTCCCCAGGTTATGAATCAAACACTAGATTTGA
The DNA here is from genome assembly GCF_033958435.1 of Carettochelys insculpta. Classification (NCBI taxonomy): domain Eukaryota; kingdom Metazoa; phylum Chordata; order Testudines; family Carettochelyidae; genus Carettochelys; species Carettochelys insculpta. The sequence continues at coordinate 110,490,599 of NC_134138.1, read as the reverse complement.
AAAATTTGGGTTAGCATCAAAGTAACTAAAAAAATCATTGAAGGATAGACCTGGTATAGGCCAAACCCACATGCATTGTAATTATTTTGGCCCAGTAAAAGATACCTCATGCATTATGTCTAAATAAACCCATCTCCCCCTGAACCTATTTGACCTAGAAACTACACAGGCACAGGTCAGTGTTCTTCTACAACTATTTTCACCAATTTTCATCAAAAGTAGTGGTATGTTTACACAGCAAAGCGATTTCAAAATAACAGCCCTAATTTTGAAATAACTTTGCCAGTGTCTACACAACACAATGCTATTTTGAAATAATTTTGAAATTATTTGAAAACAGGTAAACCTCTTTCCATGAGGAATAGTGCCTATTTCAAAATAGCTATTCTGAAATAGGGACAGTGTAGACAGGGAACAGAGCCCATTTCAAAATAAGCCATAGTGCATCCAGTGATCTATTTTGCAATAGGCTGTATTTTGAAATAGCTGAGGGCTATTTTGAAATGCATTTTGTGTGCAGCAGTGTTGCTTTGAAATAAGCTCTTCCGGAATAGCTTGTTTCAAAATAAGGCTGCTGTGTAGACCTACCCTAGATTTGCATAAGAAATTAGGGTGACAATAGATTAATGTCCTTCTTTTCTTCCCTGAGTCCATTCCTTGCCTCTGTCGCCCGGCCCAGCCATTCTGATGGAAGGAAAACGTGTGTTGCTCTGAGTTCTCCCCATCACACTTTCCTTGCAGTGATCTTCCGAAAATGGAAGATTACCTCTCCCTCAGCTAACTGAAATTTGTTTGAAAGAATAATCTTGATCCAATGTTAACTTAACAGGTATCACTTTGATTCAAAGAGAACAAGGGGTTTCCATTTCAAGGGCTTTTGGAGAGAGGGAGAAGCTGGCAATGCAATGAATGGTGTGTTACAGCCAAGAAGCGGGGGCGGGGGAGAAGTTGGGTGAAGGGAGTTAGAGCCGTTTGCATTAGTAGAATCTGGCAGCAGTTATCAAAATCCCAGATGTCTCTTTGCTGATGTATGAGTAATGACACAGCTTGATGTTTATGGACAGCTTGTGCTCTCGCAGAGAAGGTATAAAGCAGAGCTGTCACTCTCTTCTACCACAAGATGTCAGTAGTACTGCTTGGGTGCTGAATGTGTATTGACATCATGTCGCTGTTCGTATTATTAGCGGGGTGCCTTTAATTTTTCCCCCCTTTTGTAGATGGCTGTGCAGCTTCTTTACTGATAGTGATGATGCAAGAAAAAACAAGAGGGGAGATCTCTCTCTCTTTTGGTCCAAGTTTGTTTAAATCATCACTGGCATTTTGAAGACTGGCTGTGTGTCCAAATAAGGGTAGACAAGGGGGTAAGGCAGGGGCAAGAAACTGGCTTTGGTACGTGTGTCTACATGATCACAAGGATAACAGGCCAGGCTCTCACAGTCTTACATTGTGGCTAATAAGCTTTATTCATGACCTTAATCTCAGTTTATTAACTTTAGGAATAACGAGTTGTGCAGTAATTGCAGTTGTTAAGGGAGCAGTGGGCATTTTTTTTCCTAGAGGGTATCAAATTCTGTGTTGTTATTATATATGCACTAAATCTCCATTAAAGGGCTCTCTGTAAATGTTTCAAGGCTATGCCAGAGAGAAGGGTATTTCATCTTGGTTTCTGAGCACGATATCATCTATTTTAAACACTGTGAAATAACACCTGCCTTATTTATCTCTCTCAAAAATATGGTGGCTCAACAGCAGGTTGTTTTTAAAGGAAAGCATAATATACAATTTTGTGTCAGTGCAGGTGTATCATTCATTACTAGATTTGAGTTAAATACTCTATATGTGGGACTTGGTACTGTCTTTCAGAAGATAGCAAAATAAGGAAAATAGCTACTGCTTGAAACCTCACTGAAATCATTTGTTCTACTTTCTATTATTTCCTTTTCTTTATTATAAATCACACTCTTCTGAACCTGCTGGGATTTCATTCACATTCACACCAAAGTCATGTTTGAAAGTCCATCTTTTAAACTGTTTGCTCTAATCTAATAGCACAGACAACTTTTAAAAGAAGTCTCCATGCTTATCTGCATATTGCATCTTTCTGAGAAAGTATATACCAGGATACATATACCTTGATAGAATAGTTGTGAACTCAGTCAATAATGAAAGCATGTGCAAGAAATAAGTCAGTGGTGGCCAAGGACATTCAGCCCATTGCAGGAATGCTTGGCCCATTGCGGCCCTGAGCCATTATGTTCTGATCCAAAGCCTATTGAAAGAATCCTCCTGACATCAGTGAGGTTTGGATTGGGCTTTTAGGATATAAGAGCTCATGATAGCAACAGCAGCAGTATAGGAAAATGGAATGGAGGGTTATAGGACAGATGTAAGCTTGGAGGTTCACACATCACTGCTCCTAAGGCATTGTTTACTTTCAGGATGAAGGGCGGGAGCGTTCGTTTTCAATTTTATATTCCCTTTTGTAATCAATAATTTTTTCCAGGAAGAGAAAACTGTTTTGGATTCTCAAATCTTTTGGAAGGAGCTAAAGCTCAAGAAGAATAATTTTGAGCGAGATTCTGTACTTCTTATTTCATGCAAATTGCAAAATATATAAAATGAGGCTTTCCTCATAGTATTCCTTCACCCACCTGAAAGCAGGAAGTTCTATTTCTAACTAATTTCAGACACAGATGTTTAGGACCCTCTTCAGGTGAATATCCGTTATCTTCCCTTTTAATGTTCACCTGTCCTTAGATGTTTTAAAGTCTGATCTTGTGACCTTTACTGATACAAGTAGTCTTTGCCCATGCATATAGCACTGTTAAAGCCAATGAGATTACCCATTCAAGTATGAGCTAGAAACATGAGTGAGTACAGCAGAATCTGCCCCAGGGTTTGTAAATGAAAAACATTAGATCCAATAAACAGGCTATGTAACTGGTTTAGTTCTCAACTTATTCATATATCCATTACTTAAATGAATTAAATAATAGACCTGCCCTAGAGTAACAATCTCTCCACTGTCCCATTACGCTAGGTCTCAACCTCTTGCGTCCTTGTATAGCAGCCTTTAGGATGTGGGATTACCTTGCTGACAGGCAGAGTCAGAATTTGGGATTGAGGTGTCGAGTTTTTTTAAATGCATCCACTAGATAGCACGATAAACTTCTATGCGTGTTGAAAAACTTTTTTCTCCTTCCCAAAGAGCCATTAGCCTTTCCACCTCAGAGTAATGGGGCTTCAGGAAAAGATCAAAGTTTCTCAGATAAGTGTTCTTTTACACAATGTTACTGACACTCCACTGTGTAAACTTTTTTTTTGAAAGACGTATAAACATGCCAAGTGAGATGGATAGACTGTCACTTTTCTTTTTCTCTTTGTTTGGGTGTGCGTTAACTGCTCAATGAGGATCATAGTTGGGCTGTACTGGTACAACTGCTTGGCCTGTCTTGTGTAACTAGAGTGGGAAAAATGAGGGGGTCAGAGGTAATGTCAAGCACAAATTGTGTTACAGCAACAACTCTGTAAACTCTGATCTCACTTTCCCTTTGATGGGAAATTCCTCATTTTGTCCTTCTGAAGAGAGACGGGGGTTTTTGCACTGAAATCAGGGTGAGCATGAGGTAAGACTTGGATTCATCTATATATATATCTCCCACTATGTTATTGTTCAGAAGTTCCCTAGATTTTTCTCTTGAACAATATGAAAATAAAGGGACCAGAAGATATCATCATTGATAACAAGGAGTTCAATGCAGGTCAAATAAATGGAGGAAGATGAGGAATAAAAACATACCAGAGAACTTTAGTCCTCCATGAGTGAGTTGTTCACACACACAAGCTATACCTACACGTGGAGCTAGGGCATATTATATAGACATACATGTGCTAGCTCACATCTGACCTAGCATTCTAAAAATAGTAGTGTAGCCATAGTAATATGGCCAGTGGTAACATGGGCTGGCTGCTCTGATATGTACCCATGGTACTGTGACTACACCAGTATTTTTAGTGTACTAGCTCAGATGAGAGCCAGCCTATGCCTATGCAAGCTGGGAACCACACCCCTGGCTCATAATGTAGCTGTAGCCTTAGTGAAACCCTAAACTAATGCTTACAGCAGATGAACAGGAGTCATGAGATGTAGCTTCTGTTCCCAACACTGCAACAGCCTGCTTGTAGCAGACTTCCAATAAACTCTCTGACTCAGTTGCCATATCTATAAAATAGGTATTAAATTAGAGTAACACTTACAGGTTGCACCTCCTAGTTTGGCACCTTCAGGACTCGTGTTCCAAAAAAGGGATTTTGCAAGCCCAGGGAAAGTCCCGCCCCCCCGGTCCTCGGCTGCCCCCACTGGCCCTCTGGCTGTGGCTCTCTGGTCCTGTGAGGCTGATGGAGGATGCTGGCACATTGCCCTGCAGGGCTGCTGCAGGACATTGCTGCTCCAGCCCCAGCCCTGCACAGGGCTGCCATAGGATGCAGCTGCCTAGTGGCCACTGCTTCTGGCCCCAAGCCCACACGAAGCTGACAGGCGACACCACCTCTGGCCTGGCCCTGGTGCTCCCTGCCCCCAACAGGGCTGCCAGGAGGCCAGCAAGGCTTGCCCTCCTGCCATGGCTCTCTGATCCAAGTGCATCCCTTGTCCTGCCAGATGAAGGATGCTACCGGACAAGAGTGTGGTGGTTTTGGGAAGTACAACCTTTACCCTGTGATAATAAATTAATGTTTATAAAGCATTTTGAAATCTTTGGGTGGAAGGCATTATAAAAAAGCAATATGTTACTATTATTTTTGCCCACGGGGTACTTGAGTTTCCAATTACTGAAGTGATTTTTAATATTAATTGATGCTTATAACTGAACTAGAATCTGAAGCGGCTGTTCCCTAAATGCTGCTATTAGCGTGGACAAATTATAAACTTTTTCACCACTGCCTAGAGGTGAGCTCAGGGCCTGAACGCCCAGAAAATAGTAGGAGCTAGTTTATGTTTTTGGTTAGATTCGAAATCTAGATCCAGATCCGATTTTCACAACTATTACTGTTTGTAATGGAACAGGCCCAGCATACATCCCGGATGTTAACACCCATGGATGGAGTCCTTACGGTTCAGATCTGAATCTAAATTCTCTAGAATGGGTGTAAGTATGCTGTGCCAGCCAAGGCCTCTGTCTGCAAGTGGTCAGCTCAAATGTAAGTATTAGAGAATTTGTCTTAGTAACATGATTAGTTCCTTTCAATCCCATTTCCTTTTGCAATCTTCTCTCATTCTTTCCATACCTGAAGGATTCCCATCCCTAGAGATTTTTAAGTCCCAGCTTGACAAAGTCCTCACCGGGGTGAATTAGTAAGGGTTGATCCTACTTTAGTTAGCGGTCTGGACTCAGTGACTTCCTGAGGTCCCTTCCAGCCCTAGGATTCTATGATTCCATTCCAGTGTGGCCTGCTCCCATACACATGCCTTCCAGATCTTTCCTCAAAACACACTTGTTCAACAAAACACACACACGTCTATTCATATGAGCAAAGATGACTGTCATCCAGCCATTAACAAGTCACTAAAAAAAGAGAAGATACTAAAATTGAACCCTCCTTTGAGTTTCCCAGTGAGTTGCTTGTTGTCTTTCTCCTTGTGTAGAAATTTCCCTGGGCAAGGACCTTGTTGTGTTCTGTATCTTGTACAGTTATTTCTGAGTACGGTCATAATACTTATTAAAATAAACTTGTTTTTTCCTCCAGAGCATTTAGAATAAAGCAAAACACAACTGTTCTTCAACTGAAGATGTGAATTATAGGGTATATCTACCACTTAGCATAAATGTGCTACTCACAACTGTATTACCTGGAGCCCTGAGTCCAATGAGTTTACTGGGATGGCTATACAGGAGAACCAGCTATATTAAATACAAGTATTTTGAGAGTATGCAGATTTGTCTTTTTTTCTGGAAATTTCCTCTTAGAAAAATGTGTCCTTTTGCTTTACTTTTCTGAGGCTTAAAAGGAAAAGAAAAGCATCTAGCCTGTATTAGAAACTTCCTACAGACTAATTTTTATTTTTACTGGAACCATAGGCAAGATTAGTGTGACATCAGATCTCATCTGTTAAGTGCTACACCTGAGCAGTTGAATAGGCCATTGCTCAGCTTCTCATGAACATTTTTTCAATTCTGAGTTGCTGAGTGAGCAAAGCACAAGCCGGCCGCTCACTGCTGGGACATCCTCCAGAGGCACTTGAGGTGCTAAGAAAAATGAGTCCGATGGTCTCTGATTGGTCCCTAATGAGCAGCAGCAGTAGATCACTTCACAAAAAGGAGCCACGCGTAATTTGGCACCATTGACAGCAGCCTCACCAGCAGAGGCTCAGGGTTTTGCCGGTCTGAGACAGTGTGCATTTAAAATCACCTCTTGAACCTAGCCCAGGAGGTTCCTCCGGATTGCAGGGATGGAAGCATTTGTGTGGCAGAGGGAGCTATTCTGACAAATGGTGGAGCCCCTGCTAGCGATCCAGATAAACTATGACAGACAAGCATGAGCCACTCCATCTCCACCATTAGCACACAAGTTCCTTGAGATTTTAAGGGGACCTAAGGCTACTAACTTTGGGCATCCTCTCACTTTCTCTTCTCTATGCAGCAAACCAACCCTTGTGAGCCAACAGTCCCGATCAAGTGCTGAGACAGGCGCCATGCATCTCCTCATGGAGCTGGCAGAGAAAATCGGACACTGGGACAAATCCATAAATCAGGACTGTCCTGATTAAATCAGCCATGGCTGGCAAGTAAGTTATTAGCCACCTGTGAAACTAATTGTGAGAGTGATACACTCAATTTTGGTGTGTCTTTCAAACACCAGTTCTGATGGGAAACAGCTGCTTGGGGGGTGGGAGGAGAAAGAAAGAACAAGCAAGCAAACAAGCATCTGATTCAGAATATGATGTCTGTCTTCTCTGCTCCTTTTATATTTGCCTATTCTCCTCTAGACAATTACTCACAGCTGGCAGGGGCAGTCGGGATGAGCTCACTGTTGCATTGAAAGTTCACCTACTGGAGGAGGGGAAAAAAAGAAGGTGGCAGGAGAGGGGAAAGAATCCTCCCCATTAATGCATGAAAAAAAATGGCAGGTTTAAAATAGGGTAGTAATTCAGGCTAAATAAATAAAACATGGCACAGGATTGGTAGGAGAAAAGCTAGTGTTCAGCAGTATTATTTGACTATCTGCACCTTCATAATAACTCAGGTGAAGGGATAGAAAAGCTTTGGGTGGTTTGATGGCCAGGCCATGCAACTGTTATAAGCAGTTTATGTAGAAAATGAGGGATGTTTTTTAATAAATCTAAAGAAGCATGGGGCCAATCCTGCTGCCAGGAGACTCAGTGGCAAAACTTCCATTTAGTTTATTATTGGCCACAAATTTTCCTCTTACTTATGTCCAGGCAACTCTAGTGGAGTCAGCAGAGTTACTTGATGCATGCTCATGAGCATGAGAGCAAAACTGGCACAGTGGATCCTATCCCAGCCAGGACTGTTATTTAGTCAAATCAAGCCAAGTCTGAGGGTTTGTATCTATGAGCAAATTAGAGAATGACAAGCTGAAGTGGAAATCTTCAGTGCACTATCCTGCCATGCATTAGCTGTCTGCATGGACTCTGCGGTTCTAAAAGTTCCCTGATGAGCTTTGATTTACCCTGCTGTGAAATGAAAGTAGATTGATGTGCACTAGGAAACTTCTAGTGCACAGTGGCAGTCCTTGGCTATGTCTACACTGCGGGTGCTATTTCGGGATGAAAAGGTATCCCAAAATAGCTGCCTGCACCTATGCAACCCACCTGTTGTCTTGAAAGACTTTTCAAGATAACGAGCCCGCTATTCTGGCATCCCAGCACACCTCATTGCAGGAGGAGTACACAATGTCCCAAAATAGTGCTTTATTTTGGCACGTGGTGCCATTTAGACAGCACCACATGCCAAAATAGTCTAGTCAAAATCTACTCAAAATAAGCTATGCAATTTGCCTAGCACAAGCTGCGTAGGTTATTTTGAGGTTAGGGTGCCGCCTAGACCTAGTCTGTATGTCCAGCGAGTGTCTGGAAAGCTAATATGAGAGAGCTACACCCCACCACATACCAGCTGGTCATACAGACAAGCCCCCAGTAAAAATTTAAAAGGGATGCAGCTTATCATGGGTCAGGGCATCAGCCAGTCATGAACTGCCTGCCCCATAGGCAGTTTATTTCAAAGCCGTGTTTTGCCTGGCTGTGAAATTTCTGTGATTTGTCGCTTTTTGAGATAGGATACTTTAAATTATTGACCTCAGGACTGATCCAATATGGCAATTCCTGTGTTCCTAAATTCATTTCCATTTTTCCTTCTGGTCTTATTTCTCTGCTTTGCTTTCTGTTGTTGGGTTTTTTTTCTTTTTTTGAAAAGCTGTAAATGTGGAGAAAAGAAAGGGTATTAGCTAATAACAAGGCAACGTTAAGCAGTTTAACTAGTTTGAAAGAGAATACAGAGCACCAGGTTTCTCCAGTTTCAAGAATCAATCCACTTAACCTCAGCAATAATATTTCTGGCTTCCTGTTTGTAAACCAGAAATGCTTGTTTTCAAGGTTTTACATAACATGTTTTTAATGTGTCTTTATCTAATGGAACACAAATTATATTCCTCATTGTAGAAAACAGAAAGTAATAGAACAGTTTCTTGGATTGAGTTTGTTTTGTGGTGGGAGTCAGTATCAGCTGGAGTTGGAAGGTCAAATCATCAACCTTTCAATAATTTCAGTTTCAGGTTGCCCAGTCTGAGGGAAAGTGACCATCTGTCCTGTTTTTACTGGGACAGTCCCTTATTTAAACTGCCTCATAGACTTTGTTATGAAAATGGGCAAATTGTCCCATTTTTTCAAGGCTCCTGTTCCCTGACATCTCGTGTCTTGGGGCTGCAGCCCCCGCTGCTTGGGAGCTCCTCTGTGGGGCATTTGCCCCATTCCTTGGCACCCACTGTGGCAGCTCCTGCTGCCAGGTACAGTAAACCCCCAGCTTACACGGGGGTTGTGTTCTCGCAACTTTCCTGCGCAACTCAGGGGAGCCAGGAAACTGACCAGGGCTGAAGTGAGTGGAGGGGAGCTGGAGACCAGGGGCAGCCTGGCTCCTGGCTCCCCTTTACTTGCAGAGCCAGAAAACTGACCAGGACCAGTGCCATCATCAGTTTCCCTGCTCCTGTCAGTGGGAGCAGTTGCATTAACCTGAGACATGCTCAACTTGGTTGCGCGTATCTTGAGGGGTTTACTGTAGCCTCACCAGGGGGCAGCTTCCTTGCTCCCCAGCATCCCACATCTCAGAGGCAGCTTCTGTTGCGGGGAAGCTCCTCTGTGGGGTGGCTACCCCGTTCCCTGCCCCCATGCAAGGAGGCTGCAGAGTCCCCATCTCTGGTGCCTCACCCTGGAGCAGCAGCCCTCAAGGCTGAGGAGCCCTAATGTGGGATAACAGCCCAGCCTCCATCCCCAGAGGCTGGTGTCCCTTATTTGAACTAGGGCAATATGGTCACCCTAGTCCAATGGGACATTGACCCACGTCAAAACCTTGTTCTTCTTGTTTCTTTTAACAATGGCAAATGCTGCTGCTTAATTCTGCATACCAGCCATTATTACAAGAGATTCAGATATTGCTTTTTCTGAACAGAAAAGTGACAATGGAATAGATGAGCTCAAAATGTGAGTATTTATTGTTTACCATCAATGGTCAAATCTAGCAATAGTCCAGTTTGATACTCTTGTTTTAAATTTCACATTCACATGGAGTTAACCTTCCTCCAGGACAAGATGACCTGAAACAGATGGGTATTAGACCCTGTAAGTTTCAACTGTAACCCTGCTAGGCTGACTAGGCCCAAGGTTAATATAGTGCTTCAGTGAGTTTTCTGAGTTGAAAAGCAGCAAGTGTGGGGGCGTGCAAGCGTAGAAGTGCAATTTTCCACAGCTTTGAGATGCATGGCTGCCCACTGACTCCCCCTCTTCTCTGCTAAAACGGAAGCCAACAAAGCGTGCTTAATGTGCATAGAGGGTGCAATCCTTATCCTTTGACCTGAAATAAGCTCTGACGAATATAGAGAATGGGAAGGCTATGAGCTTTGTCATACTCCCCTGCCCCCTTCCATCAAAGGGCTCATTTGCTTTCAGTATAAGTTGCCCCCTGTTCTGAAAATCACGGATGAGATGGAAAACAGCTATTAAGCCAAAATACTGGGTCCAGTTCTGCCCCTGCTTGCACCACCACAATGAATCAGGAGTAACTCCACTGAAGTTGGAGTTAGAGGTGCTGTTCTTGAAGCTGATCAAACCAAATTTCTAGTTCTAAAAAGCAGAGAAAGAGGTAAATATGCCATTTATGTAAAACCATATAGTTTATTTATTACGCAAACATTGTATACTCGTATAAAGAGCATCATGAATGCCATGCTTACTGAATTTTCTCTCACCTGATCAGGTAAAAGGAGGAAGATTTTATGTAATTTCATTTGGTGGGCTCTTGTCTTACTCAGAGTAATGAAAAATTATCTACGTGCACAAGGAATGCTCTCCTACCTCATACCACCAAAGGGGTAGCCGTGTTAGTCTGTAGCTTCACAAAAACAAGCAGTCCTGTAGCACCTTAAAGACTAACACATTCATTTGTTAGATAATGAGCTTTGGTGGGTAAGACCCTTCCTGATTAAGGCTCCACCCAAAGGAAGCTACTGCATAGGTCCCAGCACATTTCAACAGGGGAACTCACAGCAGCATCAGGACAGCACATGATATGCAGGGTCACTTTCTGAATTGACTCAAATGGATGGCCTAGTTAGGTCACTGGTATAATTCCCCTGAGGTCAGTAAAGCTGCATCATTGATAAATATATATAGGACCCAGTAAACAAAACCATCTAAGCAGGAGCTACAGGACCTTGTGTCAAATTTTAGTGCTGCTGCAGATCATTTGTTCTGATAAATTTGTGTTAACAGGCAGCAGGATGTCAAGCGGCACCCAATGTAATTTTCAGATAAACACATCCTTTTAGAGAAAACTGCATGCTCAAAAGCGTTTACTAGCTTCTGGCAAGAAATATGCAACCATCACAAATAATATTGCTGACCGAAGCCTAAGGTAGTATGCATGGACAGATTCCCCAGTTCTTCCATGCTGTAGGGCTGTGTCTAGATTACAGCGATCTGTTGACAGAAGTTTTGGTCAGAAGATGTCATCTGCCAAACTTCTGTCGACAGCAAAGTGGATTGCTCTGTTGATCCGCGCTGTTTACAGAGAGCAGCCAGGCTGCTCAGCTGCCAGACAGGGTCGCATGGCCAGCAATCCCTTCTGGGAGCCTCAGCAAGATGTGCCCTTGCCTCCCAACTCCACCTTGCACTCCACACTGGTGGGATGCCCCCACCCACACAGGGACTGCAGCCCAAGAGTGCCTCACATCCACGAGGAGGGCCCTGATGGTGGACACCAAATTGGTCTCCCATGGAGCAGTAGCGGTTGGGGGTGGTGAGATTCCACAGGGCATCTGTGACCTGCTTCTCCACAGGGATGGTGGGCCGCAGTTGTGTGTCCTGTCTCCAGAGGGTGGGGGCAAGCCAGGCACAGAGCCTCAGGAAGGTGTCCTTCCACATGCAGAAATTCTGGAGCTGCTGCTGGTCCTCGCACGGTCCCATGACCAGCAGGTCCCACCATTCGGAACTGGTCCATGCCTCCAGATCCACCAATGCACTGGGAATGGCGGGTGGGTGGGTGTGGATGGGGCCATGTGGCAGCAATGGCAAGTTCCTCAAAGCGGATGCCGGGCTCACCCTCCCAGAGGAAGAGGAGGACCGTGAGGAGATGGAGTAGGTGCTGAAGCACCTCTGGGTGAGGACAGTGTGAGCGCAGGAGCTGCTCTGGCACCATGGCTAGCTGGACAGCGCTGTGTCTCTTAGCAAGCATCAAAGCCCTGCTCTAGCAGCTGTGCTGTTCCTCATGGCGGTAACCATGCCTGAGCAGGGCAGGGAATGGGCATCTGGCAGGGGATATCCTCCGAAAAGGCCGTCTTTGGGAAGGGTGCATCCACACACAAAAAGCGTATCGAAAGAGGGATCTGCCCTTCTGAAAGATCGATCTGCCCTTTCGGAAAAGAGTAGCCACCCAGCCCTGGCTGCTCTTTCGAAAGAACAGAAGAGGAAATGCCATGGATGGGGTCACATGGCTGCCAAGCCCATCTGGGGGGCTCAGCCGTCCATTCCCTTTAAAAGTTCCTCCCAAACACCACCTTCCCTGCACATGCTGCTGAGGCCTGCTGAGCTGTTTGTGCAGAGCTGAGCCTGTGCAGGGACCAGATGGTCATTCCACAGCCACAGGTATCCTGAGCAGCTTCCTGACCTGGACATCATTGACGCTGTTGTGGGCCAGGCCTGCCACCCGCCATGCCCCCATGGGTAGCAGTCCCCAACCCCCCTGACCAGCAGCACAGTGGCCATGAGGGATCCCATGCACTGAGGGGTCCTTGCATGTGTGGGGCATGCAGTGGGAATGGTCTGGCCCTGCCCACCTCCTTCCCATAAGTGTGGCTCATGGTGCTGTCTGCAGGAGTGGGTGCTGAGTGTCTCCAGTGACTGTTTTGGTGTGCCAGGAGACACAGTCATCTGGGGTGTGTCTGGACTGGGGCCAATGGCCATGTGGCTGGCCTTCCACCAGCTGTGGTGGAGACAAGCATCATCTCCTCATGCCTTGGGGTGTACGCCCCTCTGGGTACTTATTGGAGGGTCCCCTGCTGTGGTCCGGTGATGCCCTGCTGGCTGTCACCCAGCTGGACAACTGTTACAGTACATCTATCACCAGCTCCCCATTACTGGAGTACTTGGAGGGCAGCCCTGGCTTGGTGTCTGGCATGGTGGTTCAGCTGTGGGGTACTGGCTGTGCCCCCACCTCCTCCTCTGCCTCAGGGTGTGGCTTGTCTGCCATGGTGTTGAGGACCATAGGTTGGTGGGGGAGGTATCCTGGGGCCCTGGGAGGCTCTGTAGTTCCTGTTAAAAGGGTAGGTGGAGGGTCCTGCCCCTGACTGACTGGCTGTGTCCTGGGCCCAGGCATACCCCTGCCTGAGCTCCTTTACTTTGGAGCGCACTTGCTCCTGGCTCTGGGCAGAGTGTCCATGGGCAGCCAAGCCAAAGGGCAGCTGGGTGAAGGTGGCCATGTTCCACTGCTTACTGTACGTATCCCGGATGACGTCCTCATCCTGCCACAGCACAAGGAGGTCCTGAAGCTCCAGTTCAGTCCAGGAAAGGGCCCGTTTTGTGGGCCAGGAGGGCTGATCTACAAGCATGTTCCAGGGTTGTAGAGCCACATGTGGCCTGTGGAACAGGCTTTGCCGCATGTGGACTCCGTGGTATCTCTGGGACCATGTTGACTGTTCCCCCCATTGGGAATACGCTAGTGGCCAAGAAGGTTGTCCAGCCACAGAGGGCTCCCCTAATGGGAGGCGGATGAGCTGGGAGCAGCTCGGTCCTCCTGAGACCTGCACATACCCTTGCGGCTCGCAGTGCTGTCTGCTGGAACAGATGCTGCCTCTCGCCTCCAGACATGCCGATATGCCGGGAGCCACACTCCTTGGTGTGTCTGGGATCAGGTCATTGCCCTTCTGGCTAGCCCACTTCCAGCCATAGCAGGTGGTGGCAGCCCCTCTCCCCCAGGATCTCGGGCTCATCTGGCCTCCCATGAGGTTGGCAGCAGGCTGGTGCTCATGCCTGGGGGGCTACCTGCTGGGTCTGGGTGGCACACGCTACCTTGCACATGGTTCCATGTGCTGGGACCATAGCGGATGGCACTGGCAGAGCAGTCTGTGCCCAGCTCCCACAGGGTGTGTGGTGCAAGGACTCCTTGCTGCAGGGGCCCTCATCTAGCTCCAAGAATGCCCTGGAGGTGGTCTGGCTGGCGGGGACTGGCTCTAAGAGATCATGAGGGTGCTGCTTCTGGCCTCCAGCTCCATCTCCAGTGGGGGTTGTGTCTCAGAATGCAGCTCCTCCTCCCCCAGGAGCTCCAGCTGTGCGGGAGGGGGGGCTCCTGGGCCATGTCGACAGGGGAGGTTGTATGTAATTGTCATTAGCTGTCCCCCACCCCCAGGATCTGGTGCAGCTCCCTGTAGTAGGGGCAGGTGGCTGGTCCTGCCCAGGAGCATCAACTGGCACCATGGGCCTGCACATAGCCCTGCTGGAGCTCCTTAATTTTTGCCTGTACCTGGTGCAGGTGGGGTGGCCCCATTCTGTGAGGGCGGTGGCCATCCAGGCATAGTCAGGTGCATCGTGCTGCTTAACCTGCAGGTTGAGGCGGATCTCCTCCTCACCCCACAGTTATAGGAGAGCCTGGACCTTGGCCCCGGTCCATGAGGGGGCCCACCGCTTTGTGCGTGCTGTGGCTCTGGGGGTCCCTCCATCTGGTCCCTTGAGGGCCCAGGATGGTCTTGAGGTGCCTGCCTGTGTGCCATCTGGGAAGGCTTGGTCAGAGAGTGGCAGCAAGGGTGTAGGGTACTGTGGTCTGTAGCTCTGCTGCTTCCATGATCTCAGCTTGCTGCCACAGGGTTTCCAGGGCTCCCTGCAGTTTTAAGAATGGCCAGAGGCAGGCACCATACAGCGCTGGTTGCTGTGGACAGGTTGTCCCCCGAGTGCTGCCCTGGAGACTTTTTCTGTCAACAAAGGGGTTCCAGGAATGTCCAGACTGGCTTTCTGTCAACAGAGTGCTGGCAACAGAGGTGTTGCGGGGAGTGGGATAAGACTGTCGACAAAAGTGCTGCATTCTGTCGATTTACTGCCGACAGAACGCCTTGGGAATCTGGACATTCTGTGGGTTTTGTCAGCAAAACCCTCTAGCATAGGTACAGCTTAGGTGAGCAATGAAGAGGTGTTGAGTTCTAAGATCTAACTTCAATGGGACGGCTTCTGTGTTTAAAGATAGCCATGTGCCTATGTACGTTACTGAATCAAAGACTAAGCTGTAAAGATATTTCTTGTCTGATGCATGAAAGATTAATGCTCTTATTTTGCATGAAATGTACAGAGATCTTTTAGATTCACATCTCTGCAGACAGAAATCACAAGAAAGGTTAATTTGAATCAGAGGGTTTGCTATAGTTCAATAATGGGGACATACAACACTTTGTATTGCTCTTGTAGTTTTATAGTTTTAAAAATTCTATTTATTGATTTTTGTTTGAGCTTAGAAGAAAATATATTGATAATTGTACTGCATATTCTTCATGAGTACTCATACTGTAGCATGGTTATGGAAGCCATTAAAATGTACTCAGAGGGGTGTAGCTTCACAAAAACTGAGCTGTCCTGTAGCATGTTAAAGACTAATAACTATATTTATTAGGTAATGAGCTTTTGTGATGAAGTGGGTATTACCCACAAAAGCTCATTACCTAATCAATTAAATTGTTAGTCTTAAAGGTGCTACAGGACAGCTTGGTTTTAGAAATGTACATTAGATGAAACCATTTCTCTACACTGGGCCTGTAACTGTCAACTTTAACTGTTTCTGGTTGGAAGAAATCTAAAACCCCCTGTACTACAAATAGATACAGACACAGTTCTTCGTGCTGGATCTGGGTTTATATTTATAAAACACTTGTTGATGGGTTAGAAAATAATTTACTTGTATGGTTAACTATATTAGAATTTAATGTTATGATTAAAAATGAAATAAATGGTTTTTCTGCTCATTGATATTTGGATTAAGGAACCAGTATTAAAATTGAAAGCAGACACGGTTTCCATTATGCCAAGGATAGGCAGAGGGCAGTCAGTCAAACTGCTGCAGGGGAATTCAGCCATGGTGGCCCTGCAGTTGACTTCAGCCATCTGTCAGCAAGACCATAATTTTGGGGTAGCCCATATTGTTTGGTGTAGGATTCAGTTGGACATAGTTTATTTCAAATTATATTATAATCAGCTGTACACTGGGCATTGCAGACAGCCAACTATATCTATCTCTACACATCCTGATATATATGCAAAACATAACACCAGAGCAGTAGGCATGGAAGAGGTGGCATTGAGGAGGGTCATGAGAGGACTTTGGGGCAGCTGGGGGAAGACAAAAGAATGCTCATGCCTGGCCCTCTTCAGCTAAGCAATTACCCCTCCCAATCTCTCATTACTCTTACATAAACTTGACTCCATATGCAGAAGTATGCTGGCACAAGGGCCTGTGCCATTCACTGCAAAGAAGGATGCTAACATATAGCATACCCAGCAGTGGGATAGATTTGAGATACATATGTACTCAGTCAGTCAGCAGTTCCTTCAGGTGGCCAGCTTGTCTGTTCTTTTACAAAAAGAAGGTAATCACTGATGTAGATGTTCTGATGATGTCTGTAGTAGTGATGGGTCAACCAGAAAAGTTGTGAACTTTTGGCTCATGTACTAAGCCGAAAGCATATCCAACCATATCTCTGCGGTCTGAAACAGAGATGAGAGCTTTATGTGGCTAGGCTTGCTCCTGAGATTTTCTATACTTTCCTGTCTCAACAGGGATAAATGCAGCCTAAGAACAGGCTCTTTTTATATTATGATTCTGCTTCAAGTTGAAATCAGTAAGCCCAGGAGCACATGCGCACACTGCGACCTCTAACCAGCTTTGTGTGGTGGTCTACTCTTATTTCATCTCAGTTAAAGCAGAGTTGGCACATTGCCGCCCTCATTGTGTTCCAAAGGACAAACCCTACCCCATGCTCTATAGGTGTGGTACAGATACAGTGAAGCAGATTTATTTGTGCTATATTGGGAAGTATGAGAGTGTGGGACCTGGAAGACAGATTGCAATGAGGTGCAGAAACCCTGCATTAGATGTGAAGAGGTTAATGAGAGTCAGTGGATTCCATTCAGCACTCCTGGCTTCTGTAAGAAGTATCAACCCTGGCAGGAGAGATCAAAAAGGGGAAAGCCTAGCTCAGAGGGGCTGATCAGGAGCAGGAAAGGCCCTCTTGTGTTAAACCATTGAAAAACATGTGGCTATGACCTGGGCCTATCCCAGGACTGCTCAAAGGAAGGTCAGCTGGGGCTGGAAGATTACCAGACACTTGAGCCTCCCTAGAGCAGCCATACTTTGTTCTCCAGGACAATGTGGTCTCCCTTTGAGACCTTTGAAAGAGTATACCTGAGAAGAAGCTGGTGAAAGTGCCTAGAAGCAGGCCATGGTCAGACTCAGCTAGGGGAGGATGCAGTGGGTCTGAATAGCTGTGCCTTAGCTGTTTATTACAGGGCTTCTGGGCCAGAACGCAGAGAAGAGGGAAGCTGCAGGTTCCCCTGTTGGCACTTTGACCAAGTGGGTGTGCTGACCTGGTAGGTCAGAGCTAGAAAATACTTAAGACTGTGGTTGGGCTGGGGACCTGACCTGAAGATGCTGGGAGGCTAAGGCACACAGGGCTTAATTCACCCTAATGTGGGTGGTATCACATGTGACCTTTCTGGAGTGTTGAGTCAGAAGTAAAAATAGACTGGCTTAGTCCAGGAATGACTCTTATCAGGGAGAGAGAAAAGAAGAGACTGTGCTATGCCACACCAAGCCACAAGTAGGTGTGCCAGTGATGAGCCCACTTTGACAAGGATATATGTTCCCTTTATTTTGAAGAGCTCAGTTTTGCAGGGGTCTCATACATGACAAAGAAAATGGGGGTGGGATAGGTTGGAAAGAATGAATGGCTGAGCCAGAGAATTTCTGGGGTTATACTAACCATTGGTCTCTGGCAGTGCAGGGTTGTATGAACTATGATGACTGTACGGCTGCAGCAGAACACTTGGAAGGAAATTCTACCTTCTCTTCCCTCAAGTGGTCATGAAATACTCCAATGGCAGCCCATTAGTGCCAGCTGCGTCAAGGTGGAAAAAACCGCCAGCCTCTTCATGATTAGCTGGAATGCTCTTTTGTATTCACATTCTCTAAAGAATGGCTTCACGGTTTAAAATGGTTGTACGGAATGTGCGCTAGAACAATGGGTATTTGAAAACAGAAAATAGAGAAATGGCTCACAGCAGTTGCTTAAAATGTGGTTTCTTAGAATGTGCACATCAGCAGCATGACTGCAGTATCATAAGCATCTTAGGCACACAGATGTAATACACATGCATGGAAACCGGACTGACAAGATAGACCACAGAGGCTCCGAAGAGTCAATAAACATGTGCTGTGAAGGATTTACACAATAGGCAGTAATAACTTCTTTGGAGCTGTTATGGTCTATTAGGTCAATAATAATCCACTTTTTAAAGAGTGCCAAAATATGAATTTACACAACAGGCTATAATGGCCCCTTAGCTATCAGATAAATGCTACGAATTGTCAACATTAGTGCCCATACTGCAATGCATATTTAACTATTGCACTGCGTAGGGTAAGTAATATATGCTTACAATATATATATTCATTTTCGAAAGACTGATTTATATAAAGATATTAAGAGGCTGCATTTTTGTTATTAACAGGAGTTATTCTGAGTTTATTTCTCCAGTACTAGATAAGCTATCAACCTAAACTGTGTATTTCTTAGTTTTTCATTTGTTCATTGTACCAGTTTAGTTCTTAGTCCTTCAAACCTTTTTCTCAAATTAGTAGTCCTTGTTGCCCAATTATGCCCATTGACTTCAATAGGACTACTCAGGTAAGTAAAGACTACTCACATGAGTAGTGGTTTTCAGATTATGATAGTTAACTTGTCTTGATGGGTAAATAATTATTCAAGACTAAAAATCTTTCAAAATAATGTATCTGTTTAGATTTAGCTGTCTACACAAAAAGAAGAAAGGAAAAAAAAAATACTAGCCGCGATACAAGTGAATTGAACATAAACAATGCTTAATTTATACCAGTAGGTGGTGACACACAGCAACAAGCGCCAATGGCAACAAAACTTTTCAGCAAACAATGAGAAAACACAATGTACATTAAAATGAAATAGACACTAAAGAGGAAGGAGGGAAATAATGAAAAATGTCCGTCAACATTACATATGATATGGGGTAGTTTAATCCCAAGGCAAAAAGACTAAATAAATGCAAATCATTACAGGAAAAAGTTTTCCTTGCTCCTCCGTTGAATTTATTTTAGTGATGATTGAAGATTTGGCTTAGTTGTAGAGAGTACTTTTAAATTAAAAGAAGAAAAAAATCTTATTAACAAAAACATGAATGGAAAGCTGTGAGAAAACCCTCATAAAGGGACTGCAATTAATGAACAAATAACATAAAGGACAGGTGTGTACAAGCCTATGATGCTGTGGTGAAAAACCACATACATTTACTTCTCCAAGTCCTTTCAAATATAGGGATGCATACTTGTCACATTGCAGCAGTTTGTGACGTCTCTATTCACTTCAGAAACAAGAGCTGTATACTAATCTGAAGGCTCTTTTCCTTTAAAAAAAAAAAGTGTATTGTAGCTTATTTCCTGATTTTTTTTTTAAATTATTTAAAAAAGGGAACTCTCCTTCAGGCATCCATCTGCCTCCATGTCTAACCTGATAATAGGTATTTTGTCTTACTCTGAGATTGTGTATGTGTGTTTGGTGTATATAGAACTACTAACTTTAGACTAAATGTGCTTTGGAAGAATTTGGGTGCTTGTAACATTTGCAGTATGCCAACTTAACAAAGCAAAAAATAGGCCTTACCTTGAAAAATAGGGAACCAAGAACAGAATGACAATAAAGTAATGCTGAAGGGTTCCCCATCCCCATTTTTAGTGTCTGTTTCCTGCAACTATCTAAAATCTGCAATATTGACTAGTTTATCAGACAGCAGGTATCTCTATCAGTCTATCTTGAGTTGTCATCCAACAGAAGATTAAACACTGCCTGCCTCCTTTTTGTGATTTTCAGTTTTCACATCACAAAGTTTTCAATCAAATTTCAGCAATGTACATTTAGCTTAGAGAATTCAGAATACTTATCTTCCTAAAGCAGGTGACTTACACCGTGTTTACCTTGCACAGTTCCAAGATATCTCTCAGCAAACCTGTCTGCATTTAGGCCTTGAAATGGTTCCCAAGATTTTTTTCTCCTTTCTCTGTTTCCATCCCATTCTCCCTCCATCACCGGGCTACTGGCCAGACAAAAAAGATTCTGAATTACAGACAAGTGCCCGTTTTCAGAAGAGTTATACCAGTGCAGCAACCTTGTGGTGTTACTTTTTAAAATGAAAGCAACATAACCATACACAATATTGTTCTGTATAGCTTCCTCATTAATAATCTCTTGAATGCACTTATCTCCACAGCGGTTTCAGCTCATGAATCAGCTTACGCCTGAGGAGGGTGTCAGCTGTTCCATTTCTTGGTTTACATTGGATACCTGAAGAAGCTGTTAGGTATCTCAAAAAATAAACTACAGCTCCATTTGTAAGGAATTTTGCACACGCATGCTGACAATGGGAAAAAAAAAGACTTTTGCTGCCAATTAGCTTATTTTCTGCCTGGTGTTCTTATGAACAGGCTAATTAGATTTTGAATAAACATAATTGTCCAGCAAATGCCTAAAAGAAATTATCAAGAAAGATAGGTTAGAATTTGTGGTGTATTCTCAGTTTAAAGTAAGTAGAATATAATATAGCTAAAATTACTTTGCTAAACTTTCACAATAAGGGACTGGCAGAGTCAGGAATTACAACCAGAATCCTATTTCCTACTCCCAAACAACTACTAGATATTTTGGGGCAGTTTATCAGAGCTGTAATCAATGGAGGACCAAAGATGAGATCCCTATGCCCACTCTGAACCCTTTATGCCAAGTGAAAGGGCTGAAGAGGTAGAAAAAAGACTTAAAAGCCAATTGTTCTAGCAGGGGAAAAATCCTCTGATGAAAGGACTGTGAAAGAAAACTAATGTTTATCTTCTGAAGACCCCCGGTAGTGAGGTGGAGTGGCCTCCCCTGAGCCAGAGGGACCAATCTCTGAGCTCAGGGAGGCAAAGCCAGGCCATACCTGCCCCTCCCAGCAGAAGACAAGAGGCAGAACAGAAAGTACAGTAAACTCTTTCATATCCGGCAGCCCTGGGACCTGGAGGTTGCTGGAAATTCAAATATTCTGGATAATAAACAGGTATACCTGGCAATGCATAGCACTAAAGAAAAACAAGATTAGATATTAAGAAGCAAAGAAGAATGTATGCAGAGTACTTAATATACCAACAACAGTAGTACTGTACATCATAAACTTATACTGTATTTGCTGTATTACGTACTTATGGAAAATGTACAGTAAACCCTCGAAATACACAACTTTGAGTTGTGCTTAACTTGCATTAACACGAGTTCAACACAATTGATGGATGTAATGAGGTTGAGTGACCTCAAAGTTCCCTGTAAGCTGTGTGGCTGTGTGCTGTGCGGCAAGCTACCAAGGGCTGCACAGGCAGGGAGAGGCCCTACTTCCCTGGCTCAGGCCCACTGGAGATATCCTGGCTGGTGAGAGATGCCTCTCCCTGGCCCAGAGGTGCTATGGTGAGAGAGGACTTGGGGAATCCTCTCTTCCGGCCACAGCTCCAGGGAGGCTTGCACCTCCCACCTCTCTTCCCACCCTCACTCCAGAACCTTTACCTTCCCTACTGGTGCTCATAGCAAACTTCATTCCACATATGGACGTAGAACATTAGAGTGAACACTGATCGGCCTCACACTAGCCTCCCAGGGGAGGACCACTCACCCCCTATGCTCGGAGTGCTATTTCTGGAGAGCCTGTTGCTGAAGAGATTTTTAAGTGGTGTTTTGGCCCATGTGACAGCCTAATGAGGCTGTCCTAACTTAGACACTGTCTAAATTAGGCCCAAGGCCTCTCTGGGTTCCAGAAAAATAGGAGCAATGGGGTAGTGAGATGGCTTAAAGCCACTTTAAAACTCTTTCCCACTGGGCTATAAGTTTTCAGTGGCACCTCTGTGGTCTCTGGCCAGGCAGAATCAGCATGGAAAAGTTTGGGCAAATTCCCACTGCAGTCCATGGTAAGTTTATTATAACCTTCGGTGGAGCTGGCAGAACCTCCTACATTTAACATTACCTGACTCTTAGCGTTAGAAGAATAGACCAAACTTCAGCAGACAGAGAATGAATTTTTCCATGCCTGATGTCTGTCTCAGGCTATTTTCTTGAACAATGTGGCAAAAATGGTTCACCAAAGGACTGCCTTTTGTCACCCCTCTCTCTATCTGCCCAAGTTAGCTCAAACGTTGAGCAATACATCCCCTGCCATTGTTCCTATGCAGTCTAAAGGGCCACTGTGTTCTCAGTGCTTATGCTGCTGGTGCCCAGGAGAAGAAATAGTAACTCACCAGAATCCTGGAGAGTTGGGAAGGGCTCAAAGATATGCTGTGGAAAGACAGACATAGAGGCAGTGACCAACTACTGGGGAACAACAGATGGTGGGAAGAGTCAAAGATCAGGTAGGGCTGCTATGGCAATACAGTATGTGATCATTATAAGTATGTGGGAATTTTTGGTGGAAAAAGACTCCATTTTCAAAATTTCATTTTCAATTTTAAAATTGAGGCTAAATCTAGTATCATAGTTTTTTAAAAAAATCTAAATGAAATGTTTCAAAATTATAGAAACAAAACATTTCAATTGATGTAAAATGGATTTTCTGAGAGAGGGAGAGAAATTGTTTCATGGAAATTTTTTGAGAATTTTATTTTTCGTTCCAATCTGGGATGGGAAAATATTTCAAAACGTTTCATGGACTGGGAAAACTGTTTCCCACCCAGCTGTAGCGATCATGTAATTGAAGATATAACTTATTTCTAGTGTTTACTGACTTGTGAGTGATCGATATTGCAAACTTAATCTTCTCTAAATATATGCTGTATATAATTTTATATGTTTTAATACTGTAATGTTTAATAGCTGATATATGTGAGTATTTTCTCTATCAAATTGAGGAACATGTGCCTGAAAATGAGTGGTTAGGGCCACCATGCTTTTGTTTGTATTGTTGCAAGTAAGGCAAACTTTGTATTTCTGTTTGTAGTTCAATATATTGCTCTCATACTGGAACCTTTTGTTTTTCATTGTTTCAAACAAACAAAACAATGCCCTGAATGAAACCAACTAAAATGCAAACCAAACCAATAAACCTCTTCAAACCAAGCCAAGCCAAACACAAAACAACAAACCCCCAAACAGAGCTTCACAAATATTATTTTCTCCTCCAATAGTCCTCAGAGTAAATTCATTGACCAGATGGGAAAAGAGAAGTACTGAAAGTAGAAAAAAAAAAAAAAAAGAATGGTCTGACTCTTGTCTTACAAATTTTCAGCTCAGATGCGTTTATCAGTCAAGAACATTGAAAATAGTGTGACATAACCCAGGAATACATGCCAGTTTCTAGAAACTTTCCTAAATCTTTAATGAAGCAACCTACTTTAAAATGTAAGCTTTGTGAGGTACAGATCCGCATATTCACTTCCAGACTTTAGAAAACATGTTAGAACATGTCTGAGGTGTTTCAATTTCATAAAAATGTAACCACTGTTTAGTTTATTTGTGAATGTTTTGTGTAATGGTGCTAACTCCCTATTCATTTGATTGAGATGCAATGATTTCATGACAGTGTCAGTGCAGGTCTATGGAAAAGACATTATGGTGTCAAAATGAAATGAAACAATATTAATTTGTCTATGGACACTGAGTTACGCTGCCAAATTGAAATGTAACCCTTAACTCAGCCTCCTTGAGACTTGGCACAGCAGCCCTGTCAGAGGACCCCACAACACTACGTGATTTTACAGCAGCACACTGGGAAACTACAAATCTGGGTTAAATATTACACAAGGTTAGGCTATTTCTTTTGTTCAACAGACTCACAACTATATAGCATTTCCTATTATGCTACAATGTGCTACAATGCCTCAAAATGGGAAGAGGCCAGGAGTCTCCTAAAGAACACTCTGGCAGCTTACCTCGGACTCCTTTGGCTTTTATTGGTTTGCCATCTCTCTTATGCTTAACATTATATTGCTGCATGATTTTGGGTGTGAAACATTATTACGTTTTACAGAGTCTACAACACCTAACCAATATTTGCAACATATGGGCTCATATTAAGCCATGTTCTCAATCTAAGCTGGAGTCTTATTCCACCAGAACAAAACCTTTCTAGTAAAACTAAAATCTGAATATCAACCAGAGTCCAAGAAACACGGGAATACAATAGTAAAAAGGAATGACAAACACTCTGAAATCAAAGTGCAAATTCTGAAGGAAGGAATTGTTATAATTATTCCTTTTACTGTCAGCATCTGTTGAGTTATAGAACCAACTTCTCAGCTGTAGCTTCCTCTTTTATTTTGTTCTAAATTCCTGGACAGCATGACTGACTACTTTTGAAAAATGGCAACACTAGATCTCTTGTCCCAGGGCTAGGATTAGCCAATGTCCTTTTGCTTCTTTGTTATCCTTCACCTGCTAGCAGAAGTGTTCTCACTGAAGCCGTGCTGGACATTTCTCCATTTGACCATGAAATGATGGAACAGGCTGAGGGTGCATCTGGAGTACATGGAAGATTGACCTGGTCAGGGTCGTTCTGGCGGGGTTTGATTTTACATGCCTGGTAGAGGTGCGTGAAATCAAATGCTCAGGGTTGGCAGTCAATCCCTGTACACCTCAGTATCACGAGGAATAAGGGAGGTCGATGGAAGAGTTTTTCCGGTCGACCTCCCTCTTTGAAGATGGCCAGGTACGTCAGTAGCAGATAGTTCGATTCTAGCTATACAACTGTTGTTAGAATTGCATATCTACGGTCGACTTACCTGCCTAGCGTAGACCAAGCCTGAGACTAGAAATATGCTCCTGCAAACCTACTTAGGAGATGGTGAGAGGGGATGGCAACTGTATCACCTGTAATTCTGGGAATATTAGCAAATCACATGTGGCTGTCACAGAGATGAAGAAGGATCCAATAGTTTGTGGCATGGGACTCAGGAGGACTGTTTAATTCCTTGCTCTTCCATGGACAAGCTGGATGAACTTGGTGGCCAAGCTGATTTTTGCTTCAGTTTCCTATCTGGGGTAACAGCACTTCCCTAATAATTCTTAGAGGCCTTGTGAGGATAAATACATTAACGATAGTGAAGGGCTCAGCTGTGATGATAACGGGGACCAGAGAAGAACCTAAGTTAGACTCATATTTTGGAAGTGGGTAGGCAAATTGTATGCATGCTGTGTCAAAAGACAGTTTGGACCTTTCAGAGTGTATGGACCAGATGGCTCAGCCTAGAGAATCTTTTTGTTTGCCTCCTGCTGGGTTTTTCATTTTGTACCTGTAACGATGCTGTATGTGGTATACTTAAGTGTATAGTGAACACACCAAAGCAGTCTGCAAGGGAATGGCTGGGGTCCTATTACAACTTGAATGGTGTACACTGTGCTGTCTCAGAGAAACCTTATCTTTGTTCTGTGTTCCTTCCTTTAATCTCCAGGCTGAAAGTAAATGTTTGAACTTTATTGGTCCAACCAAGTATGCAGAACATTTTTTTTGAGAGGGGCTGAATGTCCCCATTCCCACTGACTTCAATGAAAAGGGACTACTGAGCACTTAGCCCTGCTCCAGAGGAGCTCAACACCTTGCAGGATAACAAAGCAGTAACACTTGCTATTGGGGAGGAGATCCCCTCAGCTTGAAACCTCCGTTCAGTTCAGGTTCACTTGCAGGGTTAGCTTCTGGCCAAACCCTGAGGGTTTGTCTACATTGCATCTAGCATAGTAACAAAGAGGAAGCCGTGCTAGTCTATACACTATCAAAACAAAAAGCACTCAAGTAGCACTTTAAAGACTAGCAAAATAGTTTATTAAGTGAGCTTTTGTGGGACGGACCCACTTCTTCAGACCATAGCCAGACCAGAACAGACTCAATATTTAAGGCACAGAGAACCAAAAACAGTAAGCAAGGAGGACAAATCAGAAACAGGTGATCAAGGTGAGCAAATCAGAGAGTGGAGGGCTGGGGGGGAAGTCAAGGCCCCACCCCTCCACTCTCTGATTTGCTCACCTTGATCATCTTTTTCTGATTTGTCCTCCTTGCTTACTGTTTTTGGTTCTCTGTGCCTTAAATATTGAGTCTGTTCTGGTCTGGCTATGGTCTGAAGAAGTGGGTCTGTCCCACGACAGCTCACCTAATAAACCATTTTGCTAGTCTTTAAAGTGCTACTTGACTGCTTTTTGTTTTGATTGCATCTAGGAGTGAGCCTCCCAGTCTGTAGCCACAAACTTGTCAGTTGGCTCATGCTAGTTCACTACAAATAACTATGTAGATGTGGTGTGGACAGATTCTGGAGCCCCAGCTCCGCCAAGCCACAACACCTACAGAGCACACTAGTGTAAGCCCCACAGGCATTAAGTCTGTGCACCTGGCTTACACCCACAGGCGTGTACATATACCAAGAAGGGGAGGAGCAAATATCTTTAACTAGATGCACTGTGCACATAGCCTCACCAGAATCTTGCATTCCTTCCAAGCAATCTCCCCACCCCCTAGTAGCTCAAAGGATGCCTGCACCAGGGGCAGGGGGGAAATATGCTGTGCTCTCTCTAAGAGGAGCGTAGCTGCTGCTCTGTTACATGCACTTAAAGGGGCCTCAAGAAGGAATTTTATGTGACTCAAACTCAGCCCATCTGCACCCCCTTATTGGGCCTTAGGGGCCCATAGAGGAGGGTCAACACTTTTTTCAACTCTCAGAGGTGTAGCCGTGTTAGTTTGCAGCTTTGCAAATGACAAACAATCCTGTGGCACCTTAGAGACTAACATATTTATTGGGTCATGAGCTTTCATGGGTAAAACTCACTTCAGCAAATGAATTTAGACTGGAAAAAAACAGAATTGAGGCTTTTAG
The DNA here is from genome assembly GCF_033958435.1 of Carettochelys insculpta. Classification (NCBI taxonomy): domain Eukaryota; kingdom Metazoa; phylum Chordata; order Testudines; family Carettochelyidae; genus Carettochelys; species Carettochelys insculpta. Next base: position 110,463,732 of record NC_134138.1, on the reverse strand, counting down.
TAGAAAAGACTCAATCTAACTCCTACTGAAGCCAACGGAAAGACTTCTAAAGGGTATGTTCCAGTTATCCTGTTTACTGCAAATGACTGAGACATATACTTGGGTAAGAATTGTTTATGACACCACAAGGTCAAGTGTTAAAATTAGTGAGTCAAATATTCTTCTCCACTTCTCAGTCGAGGAGATCACATTTCAAATTACTTCAGTGGGGCACTACTAGTCAGTAGGTGCTCCTTAGCGTTAGTACAGTTTGTAGAATTCAGGCTGATTATGAAAATAAAGAAGTCCCTTCTAACTTGTGCTCTCTCTTGCTTAGCATGTGTTGCATTGTGTAGTGTGAACACCATAGGCATCTGGCTTCCAGACTCTCACTTGTCCACAGTCATAGAACAACATTAGAGGTTGAATATGGTGAATTTACATCTTCCAATAAGGAAGTGTATCCTAACAATTCTATATCATTGTGCAAACCCCAGGTTAGTTGCACTAATTATATACATTTTCCTAAAAGAAGATGCTTAATGTGCTTCTGTTATAAAAATGTAGCTGAGTGCCCTCAGCCTCGCCCTCCATGTTTACAGCCCCGTAGTGAAAGGTTTGTTTAGTTAGATCTAGAAAACATGCTTATCCTAAACTTTAAGTGCTCAACATGCATGCCGAAAGTTACACACTTAATGAGTTTCTGTAATAAACTCTTCTTCACCCACCCAATCAATCATATCAATAATTACTCTCTTCTCATCCACTTATGCCCACCTCAACCAAACACAATACTTAGAAGCCTGGTAGACTAGACAGGCCATGAGGTGTGTTCTGATAGCCAACAGACTCAGACAAAGGTAGAAGTGATTCCTCAAAATGAGGGTCATCCATGGAAAATGCTTTGTTGCCATCCCCTTGTTATGTAAAATGGCAGTCATCGGCTGTTGAAATAGTATTTGGCAATGTATTTGCTCTCGTAGGCTAGGTCTATACTACTGCAGAAGAGCAGATCAATGTTCCAGGGTTTTGTTTCATGCATGCATGAAACAGCACTTTCTGGGTCAAAATCGATCCTGAAACTCCTCACAAGCAGCAAGGATTAAGCAGGAGAAATGCTTCCGTTGACCTTCTGTATAGACAGACATTGAAGCTGACCACTGATAAGTCGATTATATCTACGCAATTGGCTTGGCTAAAATTGCATATCGGCAGTCGATTTCTATGTCTAATATAGACATAGCCATAGAAATTGTGTATAAGGTCTCTAGGACGCAAACTACTTAAGGCTTTAAAATGTGAGTGAAAACCAGCACCTAGAACTGCTCATTGAAATAAAATGAAAGCCAGAGCAAATCCTACAGCTCAAGCATAAATTGTTCCCTATGAGAGAAGAACCATTACGTCAGTTGGCAGCTCTGTGAAGTTCCAAAGGGCCTTTAGAGTTAGATCCCATTGTGGTATCACATTTTAAAGCTCCATTTACTACAGAATGGGGGAAATCCTGTATTGAGGTCTCCGAACACATCATAGGCTAAAAAGATTTCCCATATATATTTGAAGATCCCACGGTTTGCAATAGAGACTTGAAATTTGACTGGGGCATAGAAATACCTTCTGGCTGTCCTGTGAAAATCCATTCAGATTTAGCCAAAGATATATATGCAGTGTGTATATGCATGTGTATATTAACTCATTGTACAACACATGCTTTTAAATGGTTATTGATAACCTTCGCAGTTTACTGGGGCAATGTGTTCTGTAAGCAAATGGAATAGCTATATTTAAGCACAGTATTGCTTAATGGTACAGTTTTAACCACAAATATATCAGCTGCTGTGTAGTTAGAACATCCTTTTTAGTATATTGTCTGAGCTAAACAAGTGATAAAGCAATGTGACTGCCCAAACAAAATATTTCTGTACTCCCTGTATGGACTTACAACAAAGTATAAAGGAAAACTTGGTGCCATTGAAGTCAGTGGCAAAACTCCCACTGACTTCACTGTTGAGCCAAAATCTCCATATTTAAGGTGACAAGACATGACCATACCACATATTTCTATTTTAGAAATTGAATTAGGTTCCCTTATATTATCAGTACTTTCCCATAGTCTGTTTTTAACTTATGATGCTCTAATCCTGACTACACATGATTTTATATAACACATTTTGTTTCCTTTTTGCACATTCTGTATTCAAGCCAAGAAGGTCAGTGTAATGGCATATGGCTAAAAGACAGTAATACAACAATATAAAGATTGCTTTTTGAAAAACAAAACTTTATTTTTACTGCTTAACAAAGCTGATGACTTGAATCCTGGTCGCGGTGGCTTAAATGGAATTTCAAGGGGGCCAAGATTTCACGCCACCTTTTAAAAACATATTTATCATATAAACATTATATATATATGTTAAATAAAAAAGACAGCACAAAAAGTAGTTGCCTCAATTCTTCATACAATTCTTTTAAATAGTTCTCAATATTTCAAAGCATAAGCTAAATTTCTGGCCATGTAATAAATAGTGGCCCATTGAAATGAACTGAAGAACTGTAAAGACATTAAGAACATGTTCCATTAAGGAAAGAATTAAAGAGTTTCCTGTGGGGAAAAATATCACAGTATGTGCACTTGCACATGTTCAGAGAAATGTAAAATGTTTATAGCTCTCATAGTTGGTCTCTTCCAATTGTAAAATATACATTTTTAATCCTGATATATTCTCCACCTTACTTTGTGATACCATTGAAATCTGTTTTTTTGTCAGTAGCAGAGCATACAAAATGCTGTGTTAAGAAAAAGTACCATTTGAAACACATGCATAAAGAGAAGGATCTATCAGATGGGATCCAGTCCTGTCATGTACTGAGCACCCTCATTTCTAACCCATCATGCAGCAGCAAATAATTTACATGGCTGGTGGGGCTCCTCTTCCTGTTAAGTCATATGCCTGCAAGTCAATTGCCAGACTCTTACAGAGAGTTTTGAGTGTTCTTGTTATGTATTTCCACCTTTTTGGATCTCAATGAATAGTTATGCATGGCTTCATGTAAGTGGAAGAATATAAAATTGGGACTTCTCTAAAAAATGTGACACAGCGGCAAGCTGTGTGATTTAAACAAGTATCTCCAACAATAACTCTGCGTGACCTGTTATCTTATTAGTGGATCACCAACAGGCTAGTCTTAAGAAACCAAATAACTTTTGACATCTGCCAGTCATGTTTTGATGGGTGCATGGCACAAGTAAGTCAGTACCGAAAGTCCCACCAAATTTTCAGTCAAATAAGATTTTTAATATAAGAATGTATGTATATGTATAGTTTTTCCCGTAACAACTGTCAATCATGTCACATGCTAATTTTTTCCCATTCTATTATTAGCTCTTCTGCTGTTAAATGAAGCTTTAGGTTTTGTGTTAACTGTACAAGCATATATCAAATTGTTTCCTTATTTCTTTTCATAATACATGGGAGAGGGTGTTTTTACCTTTTCTTTTGTAAGTTAACATAAGTAGAAATTGTCAATCTGAAATTGACAGGTATTTGTTACAGTCAACAATGCATTGTTCCTCTTTTTTGGTTCATCCACCAACACAGGCATTGCCTGGCAGATGTCACAACAGTGTGGAAACTTATTAAACTATAAAGCACAATACTATAATATAAAGGATTATAAGTGAGAAATCAAAAAGTGTGTCCGCTGGCATGAGCTAGCAAAATTTGTCCTTAGATAGCACTTGTCAGTATGTTCCAGGAATCTCATGCTGCTGCTGCCAGGGCTGCTTTTATAACTTATGGGAGCCCAGCTACCAAATAACTGTAAGATGGAGGTAGAAGTCTGGCAATGAGCTTCCTGCCCTTCAGTTTCATTGCTGGAGGGAGGAAGATAGACAATCAACATGATTTTTCTCCTCCTCTGGCAGTCAGGGAGATTGAGCCTTTCAGTAAGGTATGCTGCAGAGCCCCACCAATGTAGTAACCCAAACTAGCTCATGTTTTTTTCTCTTTAAACCTGTACCTACTTACCAATGAACTATCTCTTCCAATTATTAACCCATTCTGTGGACGGTGACCCTGGCTGGAGAGATGTGTGACCGCATTCTCTGGAATAGTACATGGGAAAAAACATGTAGGGTGCATCTACAATTGCATTCCTCTTTCAGAAGAGGTATGCAAATGAGGGAACTTGAAAATGCAAATGGGATGTACATTTGCATATTCAGCATCTCATTTGCATATTCTTATTTCAAAAGAGCTTCTTTCGAAAGAAGAAAACCACTGTAGACACTACTCTTTTGAAAGTAAACCCCATCTTTGAAAGAATCCTTCTTCCCTTTAAATAAAGGAAGAAAGATTCTTTCAAAGATGAGTGTCTACATCCGCACTGACCTAGCCTCATTTGGTAGTGGCTAAATAAATATGTGTTCTAGAGATGGACCTACGTCAAATGTTTTACATACCTTCTCTCTCGCTCTAAAAAAAGGGTATTTGGTTTGTTTGGATTTGAGGTTCCCTTGGGGCTCTGGTCTAATATGCAGCAAAACTAATCTTGTATTTATCTAGGTTCTCTGAACCTAGCGAACTGATACTTTGTCAGAATGAATTGTTTTGCTTTTATTTAAGATAAAGAGAAAAAAATGAGGAAGAAAAAGGTGAAGTTTCTATGCAAGAACATGTGTATATCCCCTGTATTGGTCCTCACAGCTTTCTAGAAGCAGAAAGATTGTTGTACTGAAGAGAAGGAACTGAAAAGACCAGGAAGCCATAAGCATAAGGAACCTTTTTGAGAAAGGAAAGAGAAACATCATGATAATTCAACAGATTACAAGGCAATTGGTTTTGCAAATCTAAGCATGCTACATGTGTGCATTTGAATGCACACCTGTGCAGGAATGGGAGCTCCCTGGGATAAATTTAATCTTTTGTTTGTGGGAGTCCATCTTGTGCACCTTTGCTTCTTGTCAGAGAAGGGAAAGGAAGGAGTTTTTCTGGAAAGTTTTCCTTCTCTTTGGAGGCTGCTAGAAAGCTTGATTTCTGTCTGGAGCTCAGACACGCAGTACGACAGTAACCGTGTGTAGTGATGTGCAAAATATGCAACTTGAAATATTTGCACTAGTTCAATGGAAAAAGACAATGGACAGAATCTGCTAAATTACTTTCATGCTTCTCCTCATATAGGGCCCTGAGGGACCAAAATGCCCTGTGCCCTAAATTAGGTCAGCCCAGTGGTTGCCTTAGGTTACTCCAGCTGTAGAAGTCCCACAGAAATCACTGCACTGGTTGAGGATTGGAGGTAATTGTCACATTTGAGCTACATCTACACTGGGATGCTACATTGAAATAGCTTATTTTGATGTAGCGAAATCGAAATAAGCTATTTCGATGAATACCGTCTACACATCCTCCAGGGCTGGTGCCGTCGACGTTCAACGTTGACGTTGGACAGCACTACATTGAAATAGGCGCTGCAGGGGAGCGTCTACACACAAAAGTGGCCCAAATCGAAATAAGGGTTCCAGGAACAGCTGCAGACAGGGTCACAGGGTGGACTAGCACTTCCAGGCCAACAGCAAGCCGCTCCCTTAAAGGGCCCCTCCCAGACCTTGCTGCCCTCCCAGCCCCACCCTCACCGCACACGCCGCCAGCTGTGGAGCTACCCCAAGAGCACAGACTGGTGGGAGCGGCTGGTGCTCGGCGAGTGGGACAACGAGCACTGGCTCCGGAACTTCCAAATGAGCCGGCAGACATTCCTGGAGCTCTGCCAGTGGCTCACCCCTGCCTTACGGCACCAGGACACCCCCATGCGACGTGCCATCACTGTAGAGAAACGGGTCGGCATCGCTGTCTGGAAGCTGGCCACTCCAGACAGCTACTGATCTATAGGGCAGCAGTTCGGCATGGGCAAGGCCACCGTCAGGGCTGTCCTCATGGAGGTAAGAGGACCCAAGGGGAGTGGGGGAGCCCTGGGGGGAGGGCCAGACACACCCTGCACACCCCTCATCAGTGCTCTCTCATGTCCTTCCCCTGCAGGTCATCCGCGCAATCAATGCCCTGCTCCTCCACAGGCTCATGCGGCTAGGGGACCCGGATTCTGCCATCGTGGGGTTTGCCAGCCTGGGCTTCCCAAATTGCTTTGGGGCTCTAGATGGGACCCATATCCCCATCCATGCCCCCAAGCACAGCGGAGGACGCTTCCTGAATAGGAAGGGATACCATTCTGTGGTCCTCCAGGCCTTGCTGGACAGCTGGGGCCGCCTCTTGGACATTTATGTTGGCTGGCCTGGCAGCACCCACGACGCCCGAGTGTTCAGAAATGCAGGCCTGTGCCGCTGGCTGGAGATGAGGACCTACATACCCCAGCGGGAGATCCCTCTGGGGGACACCACCATGCCCCTCTGCCTCATCGCAGATGCTGTGTACCCCCTCCAGCCCTGGCTCATGCACACCTACATGGGCCATATCACAGCCAGCTAGGAGCGGTTCAACACGTGATTGAACCATGTGTGCCAGGTGGTCGAGTGCACTTTTGGCCACCTCAAAGGGCGCTGGAGGTGTCTCCTCACCCGCCTGGATGCAGGGCTCACCAGCATCCCTCAGGTTGTGGGCGTGTGCAGCACACTCCACAACCTGGTGGAGAGCAAAGGAGAGGCCTTCTTCCAGGGCTGGGCTGTGGAGGCTGGCAGGGCCGACGTGCAGTAACCCACTGCCCCCAGTCGCCAGGTTGACCCTGAGGGGATCCGGGTCTGGGAGCCCCTGCGGGCCCATTTTGATCAGGCTGCGGAGTGAACACTGAGAGGGCCAGCTGCAGGTGAGCCACCCACTGCACCCCACCATCCTCCACAACACTCCCTGCCCTCACGCCCACACCACAGAGAACCCGAGAGCACCCCCCCCGACACACTTCTTTGCAATAAATGGAATTTTTTTTTTAAACAAAACTGTGCAATGTGTATTAACTATTAAAAGAAGAAGGGGGGAACTATGTACATGGGGGGGGCAGGTACTAAACAGGGTAGAACAAAAACTATTTACAAGGATGGGGGGAATATGTCCAAAGGAGGGGGGCCTTGGGGGGCAACGTCCTCGGCCACGCACCCCCTATTGTCCTGCGCCTGGTGTGGCGGGGCGCGACCCACGTCTTGGACAGAGGTCCTGTCGAGGCTGGGTGGGGAACGGAACAACTGGCAGATAGGGCCGGGTGGTGTCCGGAGGCCCATGGTCCGCCTCAGTGGCAGGCCCCAGGACGGCGGATGGTGGAGGGACGGCAGGCAGAGCGGTGGGTGGACCGGCGGGTGGAGTGGCGGGGGGGGGCAAGTGCTGCGCAATGTCCTCAAAGGTGTGCATGACGGCCCCCCAAGCCTCCTGATGCCAGACCAGTGCTTGCTCCTGAAGATCGAGCCACCGCTCCTCCACCTGCAGGCACTGCTCGGACACCTCCAGCTGACGCCAGAGGGTGGTGAGCAGCTAGGGGTCCGTGGACACCGCAGATGGCTCTGCCGCTGTCAGGCTCATCCTGGGGCTGGTCCATGCTCCGCCGAGGGGCTGGTCTGCTGGGATGGCCCCGGTGGGCTGTCCGGGACCACAGACACCGTGCCGGTGCTCTCTGGGCCCTCCGATGGTGCAGCTGCGGAACAGAGGGGGGGAAGAAGAGTGGAGACAGCCGTTAGTCTAGGCCGTGGCCCTTGTCCCCTCACTCCTCTGCTGCTGCTGGTTCCCCATCCCCGTCCCCCGGAGATGCTGCTGCTGCTGATGGGTGTCCAACCCCCCGCCCCCCATGGGGGACCCTAGGTTCTGCTCCCCCCATCCCCAGGGATGTGGCATGGCACAGTCCTGCTGGGTGGCAGGGGCTGATGGACTCTTCTGAGGGACAAGCCACTGCTGTCCTTGGGCCATGGTCATCTGGGTCTGTGGAGGGCCCTGGTCATGTCTCTTGTCCCCGCCCCTTAACCCCGGGGGTGTGCACCGGGGCGTACATACCTGATGGTCCACTCCCACGGTTGGGGGACAACCATCAGGCGGACGCCCTGCTGGAGCTGTGGGAGGGGAGGGCGATTTGGAGCCCCCCCATCGCTGGAGGACTCCTCCTCCTCCTCCAGTGTCCTAGGGGTGGGCTCCTGGGGGGGCCCCTGGGGTGCAGGGCTGGTCTCCGGGGCGGACTCTGTCTCCGGGGCCTGCTGGGGCTCATTGGCCGATGTGTCAAGCGTGGCTGGGGGGAGGAGGTGTACCGGGGGCCCAGGATGGCCCTGAGCTCCCTGTAAAAGGGGCAAGTGGTGGGGACGGCCCCAGATCGGCTGGCCGTGTCCCGGGCCTGGGCGTAACCCTGCCGCAGCTCCTTTACCTTACTCCTGATGTGGTCAGGAGTGCAGGCAGGGTGACCCCGGGCAGCCAGGCCCTTGGCCAGCCAAGCGAATGCATCCGCATTCTGCCTTTTGCTCCCCATTACCTGGACCACCTCCTCCTCACCCCAGAGCCACAGCAGGTCCTGGATCTCGGCCTCTGTCCAGGAGGGGCCCCGCTGCCTCTTCCCCTGCTGGCTGGCAGGCTGGGAGCCCTGGGTCCCCTTGGGGGGCATGCCCTGTGGGTGCTTGGGGAGCTGGCTAGATGCCATGGGTTCTGGGTGTTGGGCTGGGGCTGGTGAGGACGTGCAGGCTGGGCACGTGGCAGTGTTGCTGCCTGCACATGCTCTCAGCTTCCTGCACAGGAACGCAGGGGGCGGGGAGCTTTAAGGGGCTGCTGCATGCGGCGACCATAGAGCTCAGGGGCTGGAGAGAGCGTCTCTTAACCCCTCAGCTGATGGCCGCCATGGAGGACCCCGCTATTTCGATGTTGCGGGACGCGGATTTCCCGCTATTGCGATGTTGCGGGACGTTCAATGTCGAAGTAGGGCGCTATTCCCATCTCCTGATGAGGATAGCGACTTCAACGTCTCACCGCCTTACGTTGATTTCAACTTTGAAATAGCGCTTGGCACGTGTAGACGCGGCAGGCGCTATTTCGAAGTTGGCACAGCTATTTCGAAATAGCCGGCTAGTGTAGATGCGGCTTTGGTGTGCCGTCCCAACCAGAGAGAGGTTGTGTCACCATCTGCCCTATAATCCTAAGGGCTTCACAGTGCTTTGCTGTTGTAGCTTCCAGTGTGGGCTACTCACAATTTACCGGTCAGCAGGTCACACCCTGAGCATCTGTATGTAGCTACAGCCCTCATCCAGCAACTCTATCTCAAACAGCGTATCAACAACACTCCAGCTACACTTTTGCTTCCAGCAGCCTTGGTTATTACTTGCAGGGTGACCCGCCAACTCACTCTCAGCCCCAAAGTATTCTTTAAAAAAAATGTTCTGCACTGTCCAGCCCCCGATGGGCGATTCAGATATTAAAGGTCAATTGCCACTGTAAAGGGCCAATATTTAAGAGTTTGCTATTTTAACTGGGCTTATTAACAGTTCATTTAAACATAGCATTGGACTGATTTAGTTTAAAAAAAAACAAGTTAAATTTTTGGATGAATTCAGGTATCAGATGTTAGAGTCAGAAATAGCTACAAAAGAAATAAAAATTAAGACAAAGATGTTTTATAGTCGTGAGGACTTAACAAGCTGGACTTGGTTTGAAGTAAGGCTATGTCTACACTAGAGAGTTTTGTCCACAAAACTTGCGGCGTGTCCACATTACAAATGCGTGACAGTAAATCAACAGAATGTTGCACTTTTGTCAATGGCATTCTGCCCTTCACCCAGGAGGCAGAATACATCTTTCAACAGATTCTGTCAACAGAAAGCCATTCTGGATGTTCCGGTGGGGGGGCCCTCTGTCGACAATCAGGGCTTCTGGGTCACCAGGCAGCCCTGTCCGCTGTGCTTCTTGTTGGCCATTCTGTTGAGGGAGCGGCTGGGCAGTTTGGCCATTCTGTGTCAACAGAGCAGATCACTTTCTTAATCCACTTTGCTGTCTGGCCACCAACTGTCAACAGAAGTTTTGTCTGACTGTAACTTCTGTTGATAGCTTGCTGTAGTGTAGATATAGCCAAAAGCCTTACCATGTGTTCTCAGTAACACAGCTCATAAAAGTAACAGGTCAGGAGCAACCTGCCCCACCCCCGCAGTCAAATGTGTGGTTTCTTTGTCTTCTAAAATGAGAGGGAGAATGCTTCAGGTTTTCTGCCCCTTTCTGTTGTAGTCCAGTTAACCTTTGAAATAGATTCTTGTGAAGGTTACCCTTCAAAGCAGAGTTGGTTCAAACAGTAAAGAAGAAAACATGGAGTCCAGTGAAGAAGACTGTGTTCTTTCTTCTCACCTGTTTCCTGAAATGCAAATTTGCTTTCTCTCCTGCCATCTCCCTGTAAATTGAGGTAAAAGCACATTTCTTCATGCAGAATACTTCTGCTTGAGTAGTGTGGTGTGGTTCTGAGTGTGCAAAGAATATCTTATGTGGGGATGACATGGGGGAGTTCATAGCGTTATATATAATGTTGCTACATGCATTTCACCAAGGTGTTATTCACTGGTGAGTAATTTAGTTTTCAGATGATGCCTCACAAGGCATATTTTGTAGTTGGGCTATTATATTAGCATGTAGGGGGTGAATACGGGTGTGCTGTTGGTTATACTCTGTCTCCCACCTTACTCTTCTTACCTCTGACGCTTCCCCTATATGGGGATGGAGAACAACCAGTGTGGACCTAGCTATGTGTACTTTAGTTATGCAAAATAGGGATGCTTTTGTGTTGGAAGGAACCCTCAAATGCCCTTTTCAGGCATACTTTGGGCCACTCTGCAAGGCTCAGTTAGAATAAAATAGCCCCAAAGAGCAGTGCAAGTGGCCAAGGTTTGAAGACTGAGGTCAATGTGTTTTCTGTCTTTGTATTATGTGTAAAACAAACTAAACTTACTAGATACGAAAAGCTACAAGTCTGTCCACCTGCAGGCTGGAATATGGGTGTTCCAAAAGAATCTAAGACTCCAACAACATCAGAGTAAGTCTGTGCCAGGAGATATTACAGACAGAGTTTGAAAGACATCCACCACCAAACAACAAATAAGCAAACAAAAAAGGCCCATCATTCACTGCAAATATGAAGATGTGTAATAAGCAATGAATTGCATTGCATATTTACTTGGATATGTTACCTCACTGTTGACTTATTGTCTGAAAAGATCCATTTTTATTTAAAATGGAATTACTTCTAAAATTCAAATACGCATGTTTTAAAATATACCAGCACTGAGAATAAAGGAAGGAAAAGAGGAAATTAAAACTGTGGCAAAGGAGGGAGGTCTGGCAGGTTGGTTTCCCATCAAATGACCTCTTGATAAATCAGTCAGGAGCCAGGAATGCATGAAATTGCCAATAAATAGAAAGCTTTATAGTCCCTTGTTCAGTCTCTTAAGTGTCCCTGCACAATCAATAGTAGTGTATGTGGGGCAGGGAGCAAAAGTGAGAGTGGTGGGAATGGGTGTCCAGAGCCAAAAATATTCCCATTCATGTTAGCACCTGGAAATAGAAAGGGCAATTTACAAATTCAGAAAATGTTTATTTAATTTTAACCTTAAAGACCCCTTATTAAGAGGGATAATGTCACAATGTCTTTCTTAATCCAGAAAAAATTTTGCTTTCTTAGGAGAAAATATTCAGATAATTAATTGACCTCTCCTGGGCATGTGAATGAAACAGGAGGCACTCTTGACATAAGGGTGGACAACTGAGTTTCCATAGGACCTATACAAGATTGGTTTTGTCAGATTTTCTGTAACATTACTGTTCAGTTACGCTGTCTAAGCATAAACTCTTGCTGTCTCAGAGCTTTCCTGATTTAAGCTACTCCATGTTAACATGCAAGCTTTGAACAAATATTTGTATGTTCACTCAATACAAATTAAACCAAGCATTTTAATGTTCTAGTTTTTCCCATTGCTGTTACCCCTCAAAAGTGTTAGTAATGTGGTATGTTTACTTTTAAGATATGAAGTATGTGATATTTAGAAACTTTAGATCATACTATACATTTTCTACTATACTAGGAGAACACAACATTTACTCTCTATAATTGGGTAGATGGATAAGAAAGACAAATTAGTCATGTGTTGAAGAAGAAAGCCACAAGATGATACACATTCAAACCCCACTTGCAGTCCCTATACACCTAACTTGTAAAAATAGGATTACATGTATAAACTGCAAGTTATTGCATGCAGTAGTTGATCTGAAAGTATATGAAAAATGGATGTCTTGTTTTGAAAATCTGGCTTCACCACATCAATGATGGAAGAACTGAGAAGGTATGTGTAGGAGCCCATAATCAAGGATGTAGTTATCTACAACATAAGGTCAAATTTTCAGAGGACCTACCAATAATTTGCGGTGACTTAGTTTTGGATGCACAAGCTGTAGCACCTAGAATCTGATGTTTAATGTCATGGTGGCCAATTACAAATTCTGTGCATTTCATTTGGAGAAATGGGTGATTAGCACCCTTGAAAATCAAGCGCTGGGGTCTCAGCTTCAGTGCTCTGACCGGGAACTTTGACAATGATACTTGGACACTAGATTAATTGCAGAGTGAATCAGCTGGAAGAATTTTCTGAAAAAGGAGCCTCAAAGACTTCTTGTTGAAGCCATTCATTTTAACAGAAACTGGAAAGAGAAATGAGAAAGTAGTAGGCGATATAAGACCTTCCCTGAGGGGAAAATATAAACATAAATCTTTCTAGTGAGTATAAAGCTCATCTTAAAGCACAATTAACTGACTCATAGGCTGAAAGGAAAATTATCTTCCACATTCTTAGTCATATACAGTTCATGCAGCATACTACATATTCATCTACCTGGTAGGAGTCCATCAAATACAAATGTGGCATACATGACAATCCTTCATTTCAGCTCTAATACAGATGGTTATCCCTATAACAAATAAATAGCCAGGCTCAGAATCCAGAAAGGATAAGAAAAATGATAAGCAAAAGCCAAGAGGCAAAAAGAATACTAGCACAGACAATTTTGTGAGGCGCTATTTGATCTACCTCTCCTTAAAAATCTCTTATCTTGAAAGCACAGTGGGCTAGCAAAGCACAGGAACACTGAAAAGGGCAATACGAATATGGATAATTGCTACTAAAAGTACCTCTTATGAACACAATCATGTCCTGTTATAAAGGGTCAGTAGAGTTTGGTCTAACAACCCCAAGAGCTGTATCCCTTTACTAAAGTTTTGCAGTAGGTGCCATTTTGATATTCAGAGCTGGCTGATGTATTATTCCATTTCACTAAAACTTTCAGGGTTTCTAATTTTGTTTTCTTTTTGCATTGAAACAAAACCGTCTGTATGGTTTTGTGGAACAGACATGCTGAGATGTCCATTTTCTGCTCATGCAGGGCACTTTTTCAATTATATTTTCCCTCTCTGTTGTCAAAACTGGCAACAGACCACCTCAGAAACCCATTAGATGAAAATTTAATTGAACTTGATATATCTCCACCAATATTTAGCTTCAGTGATCCAGCATGTTTCAGTGAACCAACTAGTTCCACTGACATTGTCCTTTTCTGTAAATCAGGGCAATCATTCATCCGCAACACTTTCTGTGATTTTAGGATACTCCAGACTAACTTGGTGATCTAAACAGCTCATATCATATATCATAGGTGCTTTATATCACAGAATGAAGTGGTCTAGTGATTGTCATTGAACTTGGAATACCATGGTCAGTTCTCAGCTTTGCTACAGGCTGCCTGGGTAACCTTGTGAAAGTTACTCACAGGGAAGTTTTCAAACTATAAAGAATCTTGAATAGGATGTTATGGAAAGATGGCCACAGATAAATGATGTTAGTTTATGTACAACTTGTCTGTATAGCATACCGAATTTCCATTGATATAAATAGGAGTTTCACAGAAGAATCACATGGGGAATGTCCCTTAGTGGTTGCATTAGGGAAAATTACCCTTACTATCTCTGTGTTTAAAATTATCCCGTTGGGATTTAATATCAAAGGGCTAGATCCCACAACCATTATTTTCTTGAATAATTTAGGCACTTGGAGCTACATGCATACGTAAGGATTACTTAAACCAGACAGAAGCCGTGTCTACACATGCATGCTACTTCAAAGTAGTGGCACTAACTTCGAAATAGCGCCTGTCACGGCTACACGTGTTGGGCACTATTTCGATGTTAACATTGACGTTAGGTGGCGAGACGTCAAAGCCGCTAACCCCATGAGGGGATGGGAATAGCGCCCTACTTCGATGTTCAACGTCGAAGTAGGGAACGTGTAGACGATCCGCGTCCCTCAACTTCGAAATTGTGGGGTCCGCCATGGCGGCCATCAGCTGAGGGGTTGAGAGACGCTCTCCCTCCAGCCCCTGCGGGGCTCTATGGTCACCGTGTGCAGCAGCCCTTAGCCCAGGGCTTCTGGCTGCTGCTGCTGCAGCTGGGGATCCATGCTGCATGCACAGGGTCTGCAACCAGTTGTCGGCTCTGTGGATCTTGTGTTGTTTAGTGCAGCTGTGTCTGGGAGGGGCCCTTTAAGGGAGCGGCTTGCTGTTGAGTCCGCCCTGTGATCCTGTCTGCAGCTGTGCCTGGCACCCTTATTTCGATGTGTGCTACTTTGGCGTGTAGACGTTCCCTCGCAGCGCCTACTTCGATGTGGTGCTGCGCAACGTCGATGTTGAACATCGATGTTGCCAGCCCTGGAGGACGTGTAGACGTTATTCATCTAAATAGCCTATTTCGATGTTGCCACATCGAAATAGGCTACTTCGATGTAGGCTTCAAGTGTACACATAGCCAGACTTGCACAAGTTAGTCCCCACAGTTGTGTAAAGCAAGTCTGATTTTCTTAATCTAATATATTTGTATGTCTGTCTTTGCAACTTGTCCTTGACACGGACAATGTAAATTACTTATTATTAACAATTTATTAATTACTTCACTTCACATGTGAATTCAGAGATGCTCTCTTAATCTAAGTGCATCATTTCGAGTGGGTAAAAATATCCATAGACACATTTGCCACTTTAGGGCCTTATTTAAGCAATGGAAATATTTCAAAAAGGGGTTGAGTCACAACTCATACATACTCTTGTTTGGTTCTATCAGTGACCTACAATTAAATCTATCTCTGGGTAAAGCTGAATGAACATTGGGCCTACATTTTCATTTTCCAGTACTATCCACTGTGGTTTGATGGATTAAGTATTTTATTAGAAATATTTCATGACATTTGCAAAATAACTTATTGGACTAATATAAACCCATGTAATTATTGTTATTCAGTACATTGTAGAGTTTTTGCTAATAATTCAACCAATATGTTCTTGAATATTTTAACATTAATTGTAAGCTATTCATTGATTAAATCAGTGACAATGTTTTTCAAAGTTATTAATGCAAATCTATTGACTATTATTCATTGACCCACTCCCCCTGAAGATTACTGTATCCATTTCCGGTCTTGGCATGGTTGCAAGTATAACATATTTCCTATTTCACAAACATCTTTTTTGAACATGTTAACAGTGAGATACTATAGTCTAAGGTGATATTTCAGTGGGATTCAAAGGCATGTTTTATTTCATGAGGGACTGTGTATTCTCAGGAAATTCATGCCACTTCTCATTTTTGGTAGTCTTCTCTCCTGGTGTATGTGCAGTGGGGCAGATTTTTGAATGAGGTTGATGAGATTTGTAATAGACTCTGAGTTAATTTAGACAGCAGCCTCTTCTCCTCAACAAAACTGCATCCCATATACAAGTCAAATCTGCTTTTTTCTTTGGGCAATGATTTATTTCCCTCTTAAATTGGCTGGACCAGTTAGTTTTTTATTTTTATTAAGTCACACTATTCTTAAATGAAACTATTGATTTAAAGTCAGCTTAGTGAGGATTTAATTTGTTTTCAGGGGATTAGAGCAGGTAACATGGGATAATTTTACAATAAAGTAGAATAGAAACATTCCTTCACATTACCCTCACCTTTTATTCTTGCCAGGCTGCACAGACATTACAAATTTTCAAGTAAATTGTGGAAATACATTCATAAATCAGGTCTAATTCCTCTGCCCGCTTAAGGGCTATTCTAAAGAATATTTTCCTTTGACCTTGTCCCTGTTTGTCCTTCCATTGGCGGTCTATGCATCTGATGTGCTTTGCACACACACAAACACACACTCAAAATGCTGACAGAATTGGCAACACTGAGAAGCTTTAAATAGGGGCATTTTTTTGAGGAAACCCCATAGACATATCTTTTATCTGTGTTGCAATATATTGGCTTCAGAGAGCTTTTCAAAGAGTTTAAAAATGGCAACTGTATGGCAAGCAAAAACAGGGACAGTCTTTCTTAGTCATATTTGGCATGCCTGTGTACTGCAGCTACTAGATATAGGATGCTATTTAGTGTGTAGTAGCTAACTTATGTATATGTAACTTCTCTATCCGATAATGCATTAGTCTCTTTTTTGGACCAAATCTGTACAAAGCTGCTACTAATCCAACAGTTTCAGCAGATAACCTTGCTCATTTGAGATCTGCCCTTGCTCCCGGTGCGATGTCTCACTGACTTGAATGGAGTTGTATATGCCATTTGAAATGCTTATTGTTCTTTGTTGTTGTTGATGGGATATCCTTGCAAGTAGCCACATTTGGCAAGATTAAGCTACACATATTTCTGCCGCTCATTGTACTTGGTGAAGTTCTGCCTCATCCTGCTTTACAGGTGTCTTTAGTGCATGTTCATTCCATGTTGTAGGTCAGCACTCATGACAGCCTGGAATCTTTATATTCCCACTCAGTCCCCTTCACCGATGCTGAATAGTATTCTACTCTGAAAATTGTCTCACTGAAGCCAAAGGGATTGGCATGGTGCTATGTCCTACTCAGTGAATACAGAGGCAAGTATTGGATCTTTATGAGGTGAAACTATCAAAACATGGCTCTTTCGAATAATTAGCAAAAAAACATGATTTTATATTGCTGGCAATTGGTTGTTTTAGGTTAGTTCTGAACCCACTCAAGCATTCTAGTTTGGAAAGTTCTACTCCAAATCAAGTAGCATATGTTTTATTTAAGAAGGGCCAAAGACATTGTAATTTTAAAAAAAAAAGTAATTAATGGATTGCACACAGGATATCCACTTGGAAGGCTGGCTTTCATGGGAATTCTTCTCTCCTGAATACATAGTGTAATTTGATGCGGTTTCTGGGCACATCTAGCAACATCAAACCAGGGCATCTTTGCTTAAAACTTGGCCACTTACAGCCTCATTCTGGGATTTCCTTCTCACTAGGGCAAATCCAATCAGCCACAAAAGTATCTGTGCCAGCCCCACTGGCCAGCCAGAAGCCACACAAGCAAAACTACAGACTTCCCAGCTGTTATACCAGCCCACAACAACAACCCCAAACTCAGGTGAGAGGTTATTAAGCCCTAATTCACCAAATCCACACAGATTCTTCCAGACTCCAAAAGGTCCAGCCACAGTCCCTGATCAATATACACTTGGATCTTACCCAAATCACCATGCTCACCAATCCTCACGATCTAAACATCTAAAGATTTATGTACAAAAAATGAAAGAGCAGGGTTAGAGAGAAAACTTGTTAAAGCAATACTTTATATACATCAGTTACTGCTATTGATGCAGGTCAGTGATGTTATCTGCTGATTCTTGAAAGTCTTTGCAAGCATCCATTTTGAGGGATGGGCTCCTAGTCCAGACTGGCTTAAGTCATGAAGACTGAAGAACAAAGAATGTCGCTGCCAGGGCCCATCTTACAGGTTTTTCTATGAGGAGGGAAAATTCCATTCTTCTCCATAGGTCCTGACCAGATGGGTTACTGTGCTGTGTTGCCATTCATTGCATCCCAGGAGGATATGTATCAGCCATCTGGCCTTTGCTTGGCCCATTGTCCTGGGTGGGGTGGAGATCCACCTCCCATTGTGAATCTTAGCATTGAAACATTTCTAATACAGCTTCAGAGCTAAAATCTATAATGTTATATACAAATGTGGCACAGATATATAAGTAGAACACATAGATTCAGGACATCATCAGCTTTTATTAGACACCTCACCCTTCTCCCCCACCCGGCACAATATTTGGCGTGAATCGGTACAATGGACACATAAAATGGCTTCCATATCCATATAAAAATCCAGTCACATCACACATAGCAACGGAGCTGATTTCAAATAAACATCTTGGTTTAATTGCTGAAATCATTTTCACAAACTCACCAGAGTGGTCAGTTCTACACATAATTGGAAATGGATACAACTCAGTATCTGTTTTTACCTTGTGACATAGGATAGCATGAGAATATGTGTATTAGAGGAAGAAGAGGGAGCTGTTTTCTTGGAAAAAGAAAGATAAACCAGGCATATCCTCCTTTCACTGCATAAGAACTAAGTATCATTTATCTGTTAGTTTGCTTATTGATTGAAAAGGAGAAAACATTTCCTCCTATATTGTATTATAAAGTATTATGAGATCCACATGTGGAATCCAGAGTATCAAAGAATCAATCTATCAGGTTCTAGTCAATTGTAATGGTGCACTTGGGATGAAATTTGGGCTCCAGTAAAGTCGGTGGGAATTTTGCCATTTATTTCACTGGGAACAGGATTTCATCACTAATATGTATATTCTTCCCCAACCCTACCTCATGTGGAGTAAAAAGTGGCAGCCTACAGTGTTTCTACACTCATGGCCATAGTGATGTAACCTAGAACTCTCCAATGTCCATAGTTTTGGCTAAAAAGAAAATGCCTTTATAATTTGAGCAATAACTCCACCAAAGTCAATACACACAGTGAGAAGCAATAGCAGTCAAAATGATGTCATAGTTCCTATATTTTGGCCATCGTTGGTAAATATTTTCTAAGTCAGTGTTTCTATGTCAGTTTTAGGGTTCCACAAAATTCTTCTGAGTTTAAAAGGGTTCTGTGGCCAAATAAAATTGGGAAGGACTGTTCTAAGTGATTGTAGTATTAATTTAATTTTTGGAAGCTTTTTTGTGGTTGAGCAGAAATGCTGTTTGGTAACCTACAGACACACTGTTTTGCTCTCTGAAAAATAATCAAGCAAAACAAACATCCCTTTTGTAAATACATATTTCTTTACACTGCTTGACTGTTCAGAAACCTCTCTGAAAATGTATTTACCACTGTAAATGGTGTGTCCCTGTTACTTCCCCATCAGTCAAAGCAATGCCTTTATGGAATTCAATTAAAAGGCTCACATTGCCATAAAATCCAAAAAGATATTTTATTGTTGCTTTGTAAGTTGGAGAAATGAAAATTAAAATAGTGTCTCTGATGAAAAGAAATGGGCATTAAATCACAATGAAACTTTTGTGGTTCATCTACTTAAGGTTCATCTACTTTGAAAAGGTGATTGGTGTGCCCTATGCTGGGTGGTGCTTGCTGTTGTTAGTTTGTTGGTTTTTTTGCTACAAATACTTGCCTAAGTTTTTATGAGCATTTGTGTACATCTCACCTATTGCTGGCCCTGTCACTTTATTTCATATATTATCTACTTCCTGTGCATAGAAGACATTTTGCTTAAATTCCTTTGGGTCTCAACCCTTTCTTAGTTTAAGCTCATAGGCTCTATAACTTTGTGTGTGTGTGTGTTTCAACATCAATTGAATTGTCTTCGTGTCAGATGAAATGAATGAAAAGGTCACAGATATTTCATCTGAGATCTGAACTTAGCTAAAGATGCAATACATTTTGTCTCTGAGGAGTAGGGGGTAGGGGCAACTGGATGCTGAAACTAAATTTCCCATACTCTGACTACTGATGAAAATTGAAAATAATAAGCATGCTAAAAGGCATTTATCATGAGCCAAAGTGCCTTGTACCAAATAAATAAAACTGCTGCTGTCTTGAGAAAAAGATAAAGTAATCTAGGATGCATTTTTTCCAGACAAAACAGAGTTTTACAAGGCAAATGTTGATCCATTTCAGTTTCACACAGTCATAGTATGGAAATTTGGGATGGCCAAACTTGTTTTATCTCATTTTATGCCCACTCAGACACCTTAGCTTTGAAAGTTTAACATGAATTCAAAGGGTATTGGGTTTTACTTAGAAAAAGATTGTAGAAAGCAACAGAGAAAACCGTCTACAGAAAAATCAGCATAAAAAATGGAGCACTCAGCTGCCAGAGTGAAAAACACATCCTGAAGAGACTGTGTACAAGAGGAGACGAGAAGAGAGGGGGAAAAATGTAAGAATAATACATTATATGTACAATATACATTATAAATAGGGGCCTGTCTTCTGTCATTTCAGAGTTAAGAGGTGTTATCCCTAGTAGATATGTGACCTAGGCTTCTCTTTGTATAGAACAGATGCATGTGCATATTTGTTGCATCACTCTACAATAAAAGCAGTCTCTAAATTATATCAGGAAAAAGATGCACAAACTCAAACCTGCTTTGTAAAGTCCATGCATATTCACATTATACTGAACTTTGTGACATTTGTCCACCTCTGACTGCCATGTCTCTTCTAAATTAAATCCTTAGAGATGAAATATCACCACTCCTAGGGTCCATATGCCCACAAATCTCCCATTGCTTTTAATGGAAGCTTTGCCTCAGTGAAGAACACAACAGCTGCGTCTACACGTGCACGCTACTTCGAAGTAGCGGCACCAACTTCGAAATAGCGCCCGTCGCGTCTACACGCGTCGGGCGCTATTTCGAAGTTAACTTCGACGTTAGGCGGCGAGACGTCGAAGTCACTAACGTCATGAGGAGATAGGAATAGCGCCCTACTTCGACGTTCAACGTCGAAGTAGGGACCGTGTAGACGATCCGCGTCCCGCAACGTCGAAATTGCTGGGTCCTCCATGGTGGCCATCAGCTGGGGGGTTGAGAGATGCTCTCTCTCCAGCCCCTGCGGGGCTCTATGGTCACCGTGGGCAGCAGCCCTTAGCCCAGGGCTTCTGGCTGCTTCTGTGGCAGCTGGGGATCTATGCTGCAGGCACAGGGTCTGCAACCAGTTGTCAGCTCTGTGTATCTTGTGTTGTTTAGTGCAACTGTGTCTGGGAGGGGCCCTTTAAGGGAGCGGCTGGCTGTTGAGTCCGCCCTGTGACCCTGTCTGCAGCTGTGCCTGGCATCCCTATTTCGATGTGTGCTACTTTGACGTGTAGACGTTCCCTCGCTGTGCCTATTTCGATGTTGGGCTGAGCAACGTCGAAGTTGAACATCGACGTTGCCGGCCCTGGAGGACATGTAGACGTTATTCATCGAAATAGACTATTTCGATGTCGCAACATCAAAATAAGCTATTTCGATGTTGGCTGCACGTGTAGACGTAGCCAACATGAAACCTGTAATGTGCATGTGGGCTGTTGAAACGTAGGTAACTTGGTGCCCAGTACTCAGCATTATAATTTACAAATGACATGTGCATTCCCTTTCGCCTAGAAATCCACCCCTCCATGTTTATTCTCTGAAGATTAAACACAATAACACAATAAAAGATGTTTTTTGTAAACCGAGGTATGCAGCACATTTCTCCTTCTCTCTGGCTGATGTACTAATGTGTAACTGTAAGGTTTCATTTTGCTTTACATTAATCAAACAACAATAAAGGCCATAAAAAAACCCAGTAAGAAGCATTTTAAGTTAAGATCCAAAGTGAAACACTCTGGGATTTCGTCTATTGTCTTGCCCAGTCCCCTGTAAAAAGAACTAGATAGCATGAGAAAGAAAGAAAAATTGAGCCCATGTTTTTTGCATAGAGATGGAGAAAACACATAATAAATTAGGGGAGGAGGGAGTGAAATAAAGGCCAGAGGTAAACTACGTTTAATTGTGTGAGCTGCTCTTCCTCTTGTGGTTCCTGCCAGCTGCTGCTGCTATTGCTACCTTCCTGTTTTAAGATGAAAGCAATGATGGTAGACACGTGCAGACACACAAAAGAACCTATTTGGACTGGCGTGTCAGCTCATCTTTATCAAATGTTGCACAGGTATATTTTGTTGCCATGCTTCATTACCTCAGAATGGCGTGCCTGAACTGTTTGTCTCTTCTATAAACCCAATAGCTTTCCCAGCGAGTCACATTTGACAAAGCAATAGACAGATACTCAGCTGTTAGCATCCGTTTATAGAGCCCAGGCAATTATATATATGTGTGTGTGCGTGTGTGTGGAAATATTACCTTATAAGCTATTTTCTACTTTATATATGTAGAAGATGTACGGCTATATCCAAATAGTCATGCACTGTACAAGTGACACTTAATATATAGGAATGGAGTAGAAAAATGAAATGAAGGAAAACCAAACTATGATTATTGAAGTAAAAGATGGGTTAAAAATCTTTATGTAAAAATCCTAATCAGTTAAAGTTGAAAAATGTTTTTTTAAGAGGAAAGAACTAGTAACTGCTGTGAGTATTTTATTTGCTGGCTTCTCCTCAGCCATTGTTGGGAGGAAAAGAAAAAAATAAGCAAACCAACAGTGGATCAGTTCAGCCTGGAACTAATTTTAACAGCCGTCCAGTTTAAGGTGGTGAGAGTCAGAGGAGGCGCCTCACAACAGCTATGTAAGAGAGGATAATGTTATGAGTATTTTACAGATGAGCAAACAAAGGCATAGAGTTTTTACATGATGTGCACAAAGTCACATATGGAGTATGTGGCAGAGCCAGGAACAGAACTGCCATATCCTGATTTATAGTTGTGTTTCAACCTTTTGCCCTTTCAGCACATACAGCAAATTTAAGCTCCATAAGAGGTGTAAACGAACCAGAGAATTCTAGACCATGTTTATCTGGCCATTGTTGTATCACTGTTGCTTTCTATTGGCTGGAACAAAAACTATACGACTGTGAATCATTGTAGCTTGCTAGCAATTTAATTCAAATTTGCTTTTCACTCAGGCACTTTGGACTATGCCATTGAAAGAGTAGGATGCATCAACATGAAATTGAGAGGGACAAATGTGTCACCTCATGGTGACAATATGGAAGTTATATGACTGTTGTTTTTACACCATATTGTCCTTACTATAACACACTCATAGAAATATAATTATTTGGCTAAAAGCAAAACACATTAAAAACAGGGCAGCTAGAATGCCACCAACGGAGGTCAAAGGTCAGATGCCTATCTCCTCCCCCACTTCCCTTCCTATTAAAAAACCTCTAGTAGTTAGCTGCACCTTTTCTACTCAAAGGGAACTTTTATTACAGGGAGATTATAATGAGCAATGAGCAGGTTTTCAATTCCCTATGATCATATTCTTAAATGAAAATACACTGTGGAGTTCAGACTGCAAACTCTCGGTCTATTTGAACTTTGCTAAGTGTTTCAAGTGTTTATATCCCATTGGTTTGCTGGTGTACCCATCTCTTGAGCTAACAGATACATACAAAGGGCTAGAATCTGCCTGATTTGCCCTCCTCTGTTATCACTGGCATTTCGTAGAGTACAAAAGGAGTGCTCACTTCTGTAGTCCTGATTACATTCTAATTTGAGCAACTGGTGGTTGGGATGGGTAAGAATGGCTTGGGTAAAACAGGAACAGTTCCAAAATTTGAAGTGAATCGTGTGAGGGTGTTGAAAAAGAGTAACTAACTTAAAATAATATCTGAGACTAGTCAAGAGTGAAAGTGCTAAAGTACATTGCTGTTCCTGCAGTATTTGTGAATGGATTGGAAGTAGGTGCTGCAATATTTTTCATGATAAACCTGTTCTTGTTATATTCCCAGGCCAACTGACCAGACTGAAATGTTTTACTTACTATTGCTAAGGTTTGGAGCAAAATCTCGAGCAACAGGAATGCCAATGTTGAGGTTTGCTGGCTCCTAGTAATCATGTTGTCCCTCCCTAGATTTGGCTGGTAGCTTAAATTAGGTAAAATGATTAATCTCTGTATTAAAACTGATATGCTGATTTAATCATTTATTGCATTTCTCTTAAAGGGAAGCAGTGAAAGAACTAATTGTGTGAACACATTTGCTCATATATGTATAAAGGTTTGCAAGCGACCTCCAATCCTGAACCAAGTTCTAAATCCACATGTGGTAGGGTGTAGGTATCTTGCCCTACCCTCAGATGGGTTAACTGTGCATGGCAAGCTGAGGAAGCTATACCCCTTCACATCTGTGGGGCATGCACAGCTTCGAGGCAAGATACAAAAGGAAGCAGCCCAGGTCAGGCTGGGCAGACTACTGAAGAAGGAGGATGCAGCCTGTAGGCTTTCCCCAAGGAGCTGCTACTGGACATGATCCCAGAGCCAAGACACACAGTGCCCCAGACAGAGTTGAGTCTGCCTGACCTACTCAGAGAGGAGACTCTGCTGTTATGCGCTACAATGGATAAGGACCTCGGAGACTGTGAGAGCTGTGGACAATTACTGGTGGAGATAGGGTCAGAAGCAGCCCAGTGTACTTAGACTTTTCAGCATTGCATGAATCAAGGAAGCAGTCAGCATGTTTCAGGAGGTTCCCTGGTTACTCAGTGGTTAGTAATCCTGCCACCTTCAGGAGGAGGAGGGAGGACCTGAGTCCCCCTAACTGGGTGCCAAGCTCCTTGTAGTGGTGTCCCACTTCCCCAGTTGGCAACACAATCCAAGAGAGGGGTGTGACTTTATTAAATTTGACCATTAGCCCATACTGCCTTGATTGACAAGGCCTCTCCAGTGACTCTTGCAATTGGGCATGCACCCCTGGGTGGAAGGGTGACTTCATGGACTCTGGCCACTAGGCCATCCATACTACTGTGTTTTATAGTAAAGGTTATCAGCATAGGACCTAACCAGCTGTGGTACAGTCTCTTCCCTTTGCATTGATCATACAGGCCCCGATACCCCATGGTGGTTGTACTTACCCCATAACACCATCCAGAAATAATATGTCATGAAACTAATGCTATGTTTGCCCCACTCACTCTGGTTGCTTTACTTGTATGCGATAAGCCCTTTGCCCTCTCTCTGTTGTCCTCTTATCTAGCTAGACTGTAAACTCTTCAGGGCAAAGGTACTACTGAGTGCTTATAAGCAGTTTCACTCAATAGGGTCCCAGTTTTGAGTCATTCTTTGGCACTATTGCAAGATACACTTGAAATCTCACTGGTGACAATGGTGCTTTCCATGGGTGCCCACGTGCTTCTCCACGCAGGATCAGAACCTCAGTTTGTGAAGTATTTTGAGAGGCTTTGCAGGCCTAGCAGCATTAAAATAATGGAATAAAAACCAAGGGAAGAGTGAATCAACTGGCACCTAGATGAAAACTGGACAATAAGCAAAGAACACATCAATGGTGAACAAAACACGTCAAATACATTTGATTGCATTCTAGAAAAATAAATTACTGAATTAGGCCCCTTCTGCAATAAGCTGTCTTATGGGCAGAGGCCCACAGAAATCATTGGAATTGGCTACCCTGGCAAGCTTCTGCTTGCACATAGATTCCTAATAAATCAGGACTGATTTGCTAAAGTCATCCACACAGTGGATGTGGTGTGTGGGTGTGTTTGTATAATAAAATGTATGAAAATCAGAATGAACCATTGGAAACATGCATTCAGATGGCCTTCAATATGAGCAATGTGGGTTGACAACTGGAAGAATGAGACAAAAGGTAATTCTAAAAGTTATTACACAGCCGTATCAAACTAAGGTGGGGATGCTCACTGAGACAGTCTTGGCCAAACAAGATTGCCTCACATGCACTTGAAAATCAAGGACAGATCATTTTGCTGGGGGAAAAAAAAAAGAATGATTTATAACACCACTGTGTCAATGATGGGGATGAGGTGGAGGTGTTCAATCCACGTGGCAGTTTCTTCTTTATTTTTTGTTTTTAGATCATGGCTTGAGAGGCTTAAAACACCATCCTTTTGTCTGGTCTATTTCTCTTATTATAAATCTCAACTTAGGTTGAGTGAACTCGGGGAGAAGGAAGTACTCAGGGGGGAGCAGAATGTGGAAAACAGAGTGTCTGTTATTTCGTGTAGCAGGAGAAAAAACAACACCTTGGAGGTGAATGATAGATATTATAAGACAGTTGTAGCTCAGGGCAGGTGAGTGGTGTGTTAATGAGGCGCCACCTCCTGTTTTCTGACATATGACTGTCATTGTTCGACTGCTGCCATCAGACTGATTAATAAGTGGGTTGTCCTGCCCTGCAGTTACAGTATACCATCTTCATTCTTCTGCCGATTTCTCTCATCTGCTGACCTGAAGATGACCCAATAGTAGAGAGGTGAAGCTGAGATTAGCATTTCACTTCCTATGGAATAACAGAGTAAGATTCAAAAGCAGAAAAACTAGATTGTTCAAGAACAAAAATCCCAGTCCCACTTAGTTTTTAAGACAGATATTTGAATAAATATTGAAATTGATTGTTCATACTGCTGTATGTCAGGTCAAATTTTCCTGTGTGGAAAGAAATGTAGGATCTGCTTGGAATATACAAAGGAATGTATGACGATTTGGATCTGATGGGGAACATGAGCGGATATCTTATGAAATTGCATGCTTTATTTTTAGAACATCTCTTATGTTCATCAAACATGTTCTTACAAGAGTGCATAGTCAATGGTATGTGTTGACAAGTAAAATACAGGGATATTGTCCTGGATTTTTGATGAAAACTATTATTGTGTGGTGTATCTTCACCTCAGTAATTCTTCAGGATTTTTCTCTACTTCCTTGATTTAAGCTCTTCTGAAAGCAATGGTATGGCAAGTTTACCTTTCCCCCTTATGTACTGAGAAAGTATTAATACCACTGGAAACATGATGCAATAAAAGCCGGTTGTGCCCCAGTGGTAAACTCAAACTTGTGGTAAATGAGCAGCTAATTAATATTTTTATTTTCAGACTTTTTGCAGTATCAATTAGTTCAGTGGCTGTATAGAATCATTTCTGCAAAACCTGGTGACCATGGTGACATTTCCTGTATTCTGTAATTACTGAGACTCACAATGGCAAGGCTTTAACACACTCGTCTTTTTTCTACAACCGTCTGATCATGTGAACATCACGTAAGTTCACTGGTAACCAGAGCAATGTGGCAATGGCAAAAGAATGATAATATTCTATGCAGGTATCTTTAAATAACTTCAGAAGATTGGCCGCGTCTACACGTGCACACTACTTCGAAGTAGCGGCACCAACTTCGAAATAGCGCCCGTCACGGCTACATGTGTTGGGCGCTATTTCGAAGCTGAAATCGACGTTAGGTGGCGAGACGTCGAAGTCGCTAACCCTATGAGGGGATGGGAATAGCGCCCTACTTCGAAGTTGAACATCGAAGTAGGGCACGTGTAGACGATCCGCGTCCCGCAACATCGAAATAGCGGGGTCCACCATGGCGGCCATCAGCTGAGGGGTTGAGAGATGCTCTCTCTCCAGCCCCTGCGGGGCTCTATGGTCACCGTGTGCAGCAGCCCTTAGCCCAGGGCTTCTGGCTGCTGCTGCTGCAGCTGGGGATCCATGCTGCATGCACAGGGTCTGCAACCAGTTGTCGGCTCTGTGGATCTTGTGTTGTTTAGTGCAACTGTGTCTGGGAGGGGCCCTTTAAGGGAGCAGCTTGTTGTTGAGTCTGCCCTGTGACCCTGTCTGCAGCTGTTCCTGGCACCCTTATTTTGATGTGTGCTACTTTGGCGTGTAGACGTTCCCTCGCAGTGCCTATTTCGATGTGGTGCTGCCCAACGTCAAAGTTGAACGTCAACATTGCCAGCCCTGGAGGACGTGTAGACGTTATTCATCGAAATAGACTATTTCGATGTCGCTACATCGAAATAAGCTATTTCGATGTAGTGTGCACGTGTAGATGTAGCCATTGTGTTGCATCCTGCAGTGTAGGACTTTTGGTGAAGTTTAATAAACAGGTGTGGTATTCTATCTTGCACTGAGATGTCACTTTATAGCTGCGTCTACACGTGCACGCTACTTTGAAGTAGTGGCACCAACTTCGAAATAGCGCCTGTCGCGTCTACACGCGTCGGGCACTATTTCGAAGTTAACTTCGACGTTAGGCGGCGAGACGTCAAAGTCGCTAACCTCATGAGGAGATAGGAATAGCGCCCTACTTCGACGTTCAACGTCGAAGTAGGGACCGTGTAGACGATCCGCGTCCCGCAACGTCGAAATTGCTGGGTCCTCCATGGCGGCCATCAGCTGGGGGGTTGAGAGATGCTCTCTCTCCAGCCCCTGCGGGGCTCTATGGTCACCGTGGGCAGCAGCCCTTAGCCCAGGGCTTCTGGCTGCTTCTGTGGCAGCTGGGGATCTATGCTGCAGGCACAGGGTCTGCAACCAGTTGTCGGCTCTGTGGATCTTGTGTTGTTTAGTGCAACTGTGTCTGGGAGGGGCCCTTTAAGGGAGCGGCTTGCTGTTGAGTCCGCCCTGTGACCCTGTCTGCAGCTGTGCCTGGCATCCCTATTTCGATGTGTGCTACTTTGACTTTGTGTAGATGTTCCCTCGCTGCGCCTATTTCGATGTTGGGCTGAGCAACGTCGAAGTTGAACATCGATGTTGCTGGCCCTGGAGGACGTGTAGACGTTATTCATCGAAATAGACTATTTCGATGTCGCAACATCGAAATAAGCTATTTCGATGTTGGCTGCACGTGTAGACGTAGCCTATGACTGTCATTTATTTTATCATTTTTTATTTTGTCATCTGATCTTGTTCAATGATTTTCACTCCTGCCAACTCAAAAGCTGTGTCTACACTAGTATTCCTCTTTTGAAAGAGGCATGCAAATGAAGGAAATAAAAATACAAACGAAGTGCTGATTTACATATCTGGTGCCTCACTTGCATATTGCTCTTTCAAAAGAAGAAAAGCAGTGTAGAAGTGGCTTTTTAAAAAAAAAAGCATCTTTGAAAGAATCCCTCCTATTTTGTTTCAGGAAGAAGGATTCTTTCGAAGATGGGGTTTATTTTTGAAAGGGTCATGTCTACACGGCTTTTTTTCTTTTGAAAGAAAAATATGCAAATGAGGCACCAGATAGGTAAATCAGTGCCTCATTTGCATTTTCAGCTAAAGTGTCCACCAAGCATGATTCAGGCCTCAGGAAATAATGATATTTTTAAAATGCATACTGTATATCTACTAAATATATATTTTTTCTAGTTTGAATCTTTCTGGGTAAGGTTTTCAAGAGATTGGCTGGGGTGGAATGGAATGGAAATCTCTGGGCAGTCTCATTTACATGAATTATGCTGAAACAGGGCAAACTGTGCCCCAGAATGAATGCATCAGGCTGAATGTGCAGACAAGAGACTCTAGTTTGGAAATGGGACTCAAGTTCAAGGAGAGAGCGAGCTCTGTTCTAGAGACCAGAAGCTCTATACCTGGAGAAGAGAGATTCTCTCCCAGGATCCTGGCTTGTTCTAGATTTTGCCAATGGTAGACTCTGAACTGAATGGAAAATGATCCACGGGACTGAATTTGACTGAGCTGATAGTGACTGTGTGGAGCTAAGCTGGCAGCAATGTCTGGCTGGATCTGCAGCAGTGTTGCAGAGATGACTTACAGAACTAGATAAGATGTCTATGTACTGAAATGTGCCCTGCTGGCTTGGATTCCTGTCCCCTTTATTACCATAGAGTCTAAGTGGACTTATGAGCAGGGATTGCTTGTGGATAGGCATTCTGGAGCTCAATAAGATGGACAACGGACACATAAGAATGATTGTGTTGACTGTATTCACTGATTTGTGCTCTGCCAGTTTTGTTGTATGTGGGATAGAAAGAGCTACTTTTAAGCTCCTTGAAATAATTGCTGTAGAGGTGTTCCCTTTAACTAAACCAGGCTGTTAAATCAATTCACCCACATACTACTATGTTTGAGTAACATTAAAGGGTGGCTTTAAACCCCATAAAATCAGGAAATTCAGGGCTCAGGCTGAAAATCCTGACTGCAGCTCTGGTGTTGGCTATGCCAGAATAACAATAATGCAAAAAAAAAAAAAAGTGGCAGTCTCAGTTTTCAGACTCAGCTATGATTCTGTCCTTGAGCTACAAAAAACTCTACTGAAAACTCATCCTTCTCTGTCTGAGATATCTGGAATGACTAGTGTCTTTCTGTGCATGGAATAGGTGAGACCACAATAATTTAAACACTGTAAAGAGGCAAATGTTTTCAGTGATGACCAGCAAAAGATCCTTCAGATTCTACCTTAAGACTTGTCTACTATTTCTACTAATAACTGCTGTTCCAAAATACAAAACATAGTACGTTGTTTAGTTTAACCTCTGATGACCCAAAACAGAGGAAGACACACTAAATTTTCTTCTGAAAACATCTCTTTTCTCCATTGTCTTCTAGAACTCTAAGTAGAGAATTGCAGAAAGAGAAAGGTAGCTCCAGGTGGTGGTAAATGCAGAGGATGTACTATATAAACAGGGGAGTGAGAAATCGAGTATAGCAGTCCCTCAAGTTATGCAAGGTCTCTGTTCTCACACACCCTCGCATAACTCGAATTTCGTGTAAATCAGGAGGCGGCTTTTCCCCTGGCGGAATGCACGTTCTGCAGCCGGGGAAGCAGCAGGAGCACCTGGAGCTCTTTTTGAAAGGTAAGTCCTGGGGCGAGGGGCAGTCAGGAAAGGTTAAGCCTGGCAGTGGGCTGGGGCCATGGGAGGAGGGGGGAAGGCAGGTTAAGCCTGGGGTGGGTTAGAGCTGCTGGGGGTTGGGGGTGGAGTTGAGCTGGAGCTGCGTGTGCGGGGGAGCATGGTGAGCTGGAGCCATGCACGGAGGGGTGGTGAGCCAGAGCCAGCAGGGGTAGAACTGGGGTGGGGGTTGAGCCAGAACCACATGTGGCTGGGTTTGAATTGGGCCATGGCAGGGTTTGAACCGGGGTCGGGGGGTGAGCTGGAGCCACATGCAGAGGAGATAAGCCAGGCCATGGGGGGTTTGAAGTAGGGATGGGGGTTGAGCCAGAGCTGTGCATGGGTGGTGAGCGAGGCTGCATGGGGCCAGAGGGGGGGTTTGAACTGGGGCCATGAGGGGTGGGGGGGGTTGAACCAGGTCCTAGCGGGGGTTGAGCCAGGGCCAGGGGGAGTGGGACTTTCAGTTATGCTTAACTTGCGTTAATATGAGTTAAGTGCAACTCAGCATCATGCATTTCGAGGGTTTACTGTACTATATGAACAGTAGGAGTATGGAGGAATGACCTGGGGAAACTTCATGGAATAAATCAAACATAGGGGCTACATCTACACTGGAGAGTTTTGTAGACAAAACTGGGGTTTTGTCAACAGAACTCATGGAGCATCTACACACAAAAGTGCTGCGTAGATGCTCCAGCGGCCCTTTTGTCAACAGAGCAGATCAAAAGATCTGCTTTTATGTGTAGATGCGATCTGACGACAGAAGTTTTCTCAGAACATCTCTTCTGACAGTAACTTCTGTAGACAGATGCTTCTAGTGTAGACGTACCCAGGGAGTGAAAACCTGGGCCCCACTTAAGTCAATGGCAAATCCCCATTAACTTTAATACAGTCAGGCTTACAGCCTCAGCATTTGAAGATCCATTGGCAAAACGGTCACCACAGTCTTTTTCTTAGCATTTTGTCAGAGTTCCACTTACAGTTTTTTAGTTCCCTTTACTGTAAAAGTTTGTAAGAAGCGTCACCCTCCATCTTTCTTTACATATAATTCACTGTGGCATGTTTTCCAAGGCATCTTATTTTACAGAATGGGTTCATAAAAGGCATCTTAGGTTCTAGCTAAAATGTTGGGAAGTGGGTCTGTGTATCATTGCCCTGAGCTGACAGGATATGTTGGAGTCTTGCTGCTAACCAGCTATTTGCTGGTTTCATAAGGAAATTGATTTGGCATATTTAATGCTTTTTCTTTATTTTAGAGGGAACAGACTATTCCCATAGCTCTGTTATAAAACATTGCTTCTATGTTATTTTATCTCGCCTATTCACAACTGCTCTATTCCACTCGGGATGCATTTAACGTAGCATGTCTACGTATGTGATAAGTACATTCACATGACTCATAGACCACCTTGCAACCCAAAATTGCCCTTTCAGTGTTACAAGAGAATGCTGATATCCTTCTCTAATCACTTATTAAAATTACTTCTTGACAGGGTGTTCCAAATAGAAACACAAGCTGGTGCTCCTAAGAGTATATGGCAATGTAGCAGTGCCTATTATTTGTTCTCTGTTAAATGGGGTTTAGAAGGCCAGTGTTGTACATTTCTTCTCCACCTCTCACTTGCTCATTAAAATAAAAGAACCGTTTTAGGGAGTAATTTGAACTGACAAATATATGTGTCTTTATAAGTGGATCACTGGTTGTAACATATAACATTGCACTGATCTAGCTAGCCTTACATTGTATCACTGACCTGCACTGGATAGAATCAGAACCGCATAGGCTTGGTCTAACTAGGTCTTAAAGTCAACTCCAGATATGCAATTCTAGCTACAGCAATTGTGTAGCTAGAGTCGATATATCTTCAGTCGACTGTAAGGTCTGTTCTCACTGAGGGAGGCTGATAGGAGGGTTTCTCCTATCAACCTCCCTTACTCCTCACAATAGCAAGGAGTACAGGGGGGTCAACTCCCCACCCCAGAGAGATCAATTTCACGCTCCTTTACCACATGCACGAAATCAAACTCTGGAAGATTGACCCTGACTGGGTTTCTCTTCACAGAAGTGAAGACAAGCCCTTAGCTATGTTACACAGGCTAGCCGTGATTCTCCTTTTGTTGAAATGCTAAGCATTATGACATTTATAGAACAGGAGATTGAGTTCTAAATTTGCTGCCACTCTGAAGTTCTGGAGATCCACTGTGTGCAACATGAAGAATCCAAAGTCCTACATGGCTACAGATTTAGTGTGGTATACTTCCAACTTATTATAATACAAGGAAGGTGACAGCAATAGAGGTTTTTGCATTAGTTTGAAATTCTTAGAGGCCACAGAACTGCAGATTTAAGAATATAAAAACGGCCATCATAAGTCAGATCAAAGGCCCATCTAGCTCAGCATCTTGTCTTGTCTCAGTGGCCAATGCAAGGTATCCCAAAGGAATGAACAAAACTGGTAATCATCAGGTGAACCATTCCCTTTTGCTCATTCCCAGCTTCTGGCAAACAGAGGTTTGAGGCTTGGTGGAATCAGCACATTTTTTCTCTCTGAATTAGATTAATACGTGTCCAAATTACCATGGGAAAGCCTTTTAAAAGCCAGATCTCATGGTATGTTTGCTGATAGTTAATTTCTGCATCTGGCTTTTTGGCCTAGGTTATATTGTGCTGGCTGTCCCCTTGTCTTCCATTCTTTATCTCTCAGGTGACTGCCTTTCATTGATGGGGGAAGAAAAGTTTCTGCTTCACTTTAGGGTTTCTTTGAATGAAGAAAACCAATATAAATATCACATATGGTGTAGAATATTGTTTCAGGAAAAATTTTCCGTTTTCAACCTAACTTGTAATGAAAGAAGAACTAAACTTACTTTTAGTGAGTAAATTATTAACTTGGAGAATTAATTTATGAGCACTGACATGAACTGCTTAGGTTGCAGCAGTGCTTAAAATTGGTAGAAAGATCTCTTCATCTACTTGCAGGCAAATGAAATTGTTCCTTTGTCTTCACCATCACTGCATTGATTGTAATGAGCTTCAGTTGCCAAGAACTTGAAATTTGTCACTTACTGGAGTACATCAACGAATCTCCAAATGCCAGATTGATATTTCCTAACAAGGGTTGCTGGTTAGATTGTTCTTCATATATCCCCATGGGCACACACACTTCATATTAATATTTGAGTGACTGCTTGGATTGTTTTTGAGCCCTGCACTTGCAATGGGAATTGCATTAAAATTGGTATTAAATAACAAAGATATAAAATGCTAATGACCGATTAGTGGCACTACATTTCTTTTAATGCTGCAGTGAGGCAAAGCTGCAAAATTGGAATATGGCATCTGAACACTCTTCCTGCTCCTGTGAAGGATGGCTCACTGGTTAAGATGCCAGCTTGGAACCTAGGACACCTGGATCCAGTTTCTTGCCCTCCCACATATTTCCTGTGTGACTTTGTATAGGACACTTAAGTCTTCCAGGGCCTCAGTTGCTCATCTATAAAATGGGGATAATAGCACTTCCTTACTACAATGGGGTGTTTTAAGCCACTTAGCTACTCTGGAAATGAGCACCAGATAAATACCTAAGACAAAATTTGGTTGGGAATACCTGCAATCATTGCAGCCACGTTCAAATTCTAAGCTCCACTCATATCTGGGTATGTTAAGGTCTCATAAAGTCAGTTTGAATCTCTTGCCATAGTTCATTTTTTCTGTTATATTTCCTACAGGAACTCTGCATCTGGCAGAATTAATGGAGCCAATTCTCCATTGCATCAGTCCAATGTCAGTGGAGTTGCATCAGTGCAAAACTGGAGCATACAAATAGAATTTGAATGGAAGTGACAATTCTTTAGCCAGTGCATATTAATTTCTAGATTGCTGCATTCCTCCAACACCATAGGTTTTAATAGGTTTGATGTTGCAGACTTCTAATTTTATGTGTAGACACACAGAGCGTGCACCAGTATCATTATTAGTACTAGAGATTATTCTTGGTCTTGGGGTAGCTCCAGTGGTGGCCCACGAACCACTATGCATATAACTGTACATAGAACAAAAGGTAACCCCAGCCCTCAGGGCCTTACAGCATGGGGCCCACCTCTAGAGAGAGAGATGGGCGTATCAGTCCCTTGACAGGGGGCATTCTCATTATTTGCTCCATGAGCAATAAGCATTCCTGTAAATCCATGGAGGCTCTTGATAACTTTTTGCAAGTAGTCAGATTTTGAATATTAGGAAGATGATAAATAACATATTTTGAATAGGAAGATAAACATTCCCTCTTTTTATTCATTTACTCAAGTAATGTATTTTATTTGTGTCACTGGGCTTTTTTTTTTTTTTTTTTGTGAAATCCTAATGAACTGACATATCTGCCTTTAAAAAATAAATAAAAGCTCATTGGCAACTGCATAAGATGGGTGCACAGAGTATACCATATGCCATAAAACATCCGCCAGTTGTACTGAGACTCCTGTCTGCATATTCAACAGTATCTGATGACTTCTAGAGACAGAGATATTGAGATTTAATGTAAATGAATGGTCAGATTTTAAAGTGTGGAATAAAGGCCTAGTGGGGGTGGCTCACCACTGCAGTGCCTTCTGCTGGTCACCTCCGGAATTAGCTCTGTTCCTGAGCAGGCACCTCTTTTGGCTGGCATCTCGCACATCATCATTCTCCACTCTAGTAGCTCCACTGTCCAGACTTGCATCACTACCTAGATTGTGGGATCCTCTTTGGACACTGCCCTCTGGAAGTGCCCACCTTTCTCTTCTCCCCTCCTCCAGGGGTGTGTCAGCAGTCATGGCACATGCCTGAGTGGCCAACTGCAGCCCCAAGGTCTAAACCCATGCCTCATGGCCAAGCCACAGTCTGTATAGGCTATGTTCAGTAAAAGTTAGGTGCAGTGCAAAGGGCAGGGGGAAACCACACCCACCCACTACTCCAGATCCTGACCCAGGAACCCTGTGGCAGCAGGTCATCTCCTGCCCTCCTTCTCTCCTCTTTCTGCTCCCATTTCCTTGGCCACTTCCCCTTGCACTTTCTTAGCTGTGGTTTCAAGGCCACATCATGAGGTAACAAGATAGAGCCTCTCTCCAGCTCCCCTGTGCCTGCCCAGCACTGCTTTCTCCACATGATCCTCTGGCCAGAACAAGAGTGAACTCCTTTAGCCCTACAACCTTTCCTAGGGCCTAGCCCGGCTGTGACTAGCTGACTGCTCCCTGTCCTAATTGGCTGGAGTTAGGCAAATCTCCTATGGCTTGGCTGTAACCCTCTCCCTTCTGGAGGGGGCTACAGCACCACTAGAAAAGGTTATATATAATATCATTTTTTCTAACAGGCACATGCAGAAAAACAATGCCACCCAGTATTCTTTACCAAACTCCTTACATGAAAATTGCAGTCCAATCAATGTGCCTTATGGGCTGTGTCTACACATGCCCCAAACTTCGAAATGGCCATGCAAATGGGAATAAGGGGACTTCGAAGCAGACGGCGTCCTTTCGAAAAGGAGCCCTGTCTGGACGCGCCGCACGGCAGCAAGGAGCGTCAATTTTGAAGCGCGGCTGCCGCCCGCATGCTAATGAAGCGCTGAATATGCATTTCAGCGCTCCATTAGTAAACTTTGAAATGGCCATTTGCATGGCCATTTTGAAGTTTGGGGCACGTGTAGACACAGCCATGGAGTGTTATCTATGTCTAGTTCACATAGGAAGAAAAACCCTAAAGGATTCATGGCTCTTTTAAAGATGGGGCTAGGAGGCAGAATGAAGGTCTAAACCTGGATTCCAGTTAAAAACCCGGGGTTTGTTCAGAGGTGACTGTTCTGATTCTTCGCCCCAAGAACATGTCACAACAAACAGCGAGCGGGGTGTACGCCCAAAGTGATACTTCACACATCATGTGCAAGAAATGTACCGAAGGAAATACACACACTGAAGGAGTTCTCCTTCTCCAATGGTTTTAAAATAAAGTTATTCCATTTTCTTCAAGCAGTTCCATGTTGTGTGTGCTCCAGCGTTTGCCCAGGATTTCTGCCTTTCCAATCATAGCAACACACTAATACAGCAGTTGTCCAGTCTGGGATTATTTGAAAGCACGGTTTTCTCCATAACTAGTACTTTTGAAATATTAAGCCAGTCACGTACATCTGGTATAGTCACCTCTCATGTGTCATGCATAAAATGGTGTGTAGTATTCGATGAAAGGCTAAATAGTTATATTATATTTAAGTTTATACAGTGAATTGTTTAGGAGTCAGGGTCCTCAGGGACTAGAACCAGACCATGGGAGGAGAGAGGCTGGGGGAACTAATGAATAACAGAGGATAGCAATATTTTCATCCTGCTGAGCTGGGCATATAGGAATGTATGAGATAAATGGGAATCAAACCATCTATCTCCCTCAACTTGGCAATGGAATGGCATTTGATGTTCTAAGAAATGTCTGTCTCAAATTAAGATTTTTAGTGAATATCTTCTTTTGAGCCCAGGATAGCCCATTATGAAAATGGTGGTGATGAAGGTAATAATCCCCTGAACTCTCAAGACTTGATACTGTTCAATGGTTTCAAGGTAATATTCTAGTCCCCTGAATGAGATGGTTCCCCTGTTCTGAGGTTTTTCTGTGGGTCTAGCATACTGATGCAGACAGAAAAGACCACTGATTGTAAATAGGAAACAAAGGATTCTGGCAATTCCATAGTGCAGAGAAAATATCTACTGAATATGAGGCCCACTTTTAGGGTGCATCTGAGAATACATTGCTGATGCTGTTGTTTATAGTATTATTTCAGTATAGACAGGATGCTTGGCACAGAACAAGTACCCTGTGCAAGATATCCATGTGCAAAACATCTTTGCCCCTAAAGGGTGAGAATCCCACATGAAGCATTGACTCTGAGTTAGTTTATTCTAATGTCTTTTGATTCCTGCTTGTGGGAGTCGTGGACGACATGTCATACAAACAAAACTGGAGAAGGCCATAAAACTGTATATGATACCTTTGCAAGAGACAGCAGCAAATTTAGACATACTGAAGTAAATGTACAAGACCACCTGATTGAAAAGTACTGAGAAAAACTTACTGGTGGAACCTGATACTGCAGTGGTTGCACTTTTTTTTGAAAGCAGACCAGCCAGTTGTTGCACAGAACAACAATAAGCTACTGAACCAACACTGGACCCAGAAGTGCCAACGTAACTAATTAAGAGGGTACAAACAACGGCCCCGCCACCCATGAGCACACACTAGTTATACTGTACATATAACACACTGTCCTTATTAGAGAGAGTGTAGAGTAGATGTGGTAAAGAGAAAATTTAGAAGACACCATCAGAGAGTGAAGATCAGTGATCAAAGGTGCAAAGAGACAAGTGGGTCAAATGGGAAAATCAGCTGGGAGGAGAAAGACTAGTGCTTAGTGTACAGGAAGGACAGGCTCATGGTTAAGCCACTGGAAGAGGACCTCAGCACGGCGAGGTCAATTCTTGGCTTTAACCTTGTTAGAACCAGGTACAGTGGTCCATCTTTCTGGGCCTTCATGTGTGTTTAGAACATGTGCTTTTTGGGGCAGTGGCTGATGCATGCTGTGTTTGTACCATGCCTGGCCCAATGGGCGACCCATGCTTGGTTGGAGCCATGTATTGTAATATCAGTTTAAATGAATACATGTCTATTCAATTTTTATCTGTGCAGTGCACATTCTGGCCTTGTTTAATGGAGTGGGGGTTGCTCAGATCTTCGCTCATGATACAAGAGGAGATCTAGTGGTTGTCACTTAAATATCCCTGCTCCAGCATTGGCTGCTAGCTCTGTAACATGACATAGGAAAGGCAGCTTTCTAAGCCCGGTGTGATAAGCAGGCAACATCAAACCCATTAATACCTCTGTTAATAGGGTAAAAATAATAGGGTATGTGTGGCTGGGTAGAGGGTAGAGTTTAATTTCTTGAATAGTATCAGAGAAGTAGACATCAAAACAAAAGCCAGTCAAGTAGCACTTTAAAGACTAGCAAAATAGTTTATTAGGTGAGCTTTCGTGGGACAGACCCACTTCTTCAGACCATAGCCAGACCAGAACAGACTCAATATTTAAGACACAGAGAACCAAAAACAGTAAGCAAGGAGGACAAATCAGAAAAAGATAATCAAGGTGAGCAAATCAGAGAGTGGAGGGGTGGAGGGGAAGATCAAGAATTAGATTGAGTCAAGTATGCAGACGAGCCCCTATAGTGACTCAGAAACATGTTAGTCTGTGTCCTCAAAAACAAGAAGTCCTGTGGCACATTATAGACTAACAGATATTTTGGAGCATAAGCTTTTGTGGGCAAGATGAAGTGGGTCTTTGCCTATGGAAGCTTATACTCCAAAACACCTGTTAGTCTATAAGGTGCCACAGGACACTCTGTACCTTCTCAGCAAAAGGTATAGCGAAACTGTCGGGGTAAAAAGGATTATGTCTTCACCTTATTTTTCTAGAATCATTTACTCTTCAATAGTAGATTTCCTTTCATTACAGTATTAATGAAACTCTCTTGTTCACGCTGCTGTCTGACTAGGTACTCTCATGTAAAAAACTTTCCTGCATCAAGGAGATTCTTTCTATTAAAAAAACAAACAAACAAAAAACACAGGCTGGCGTATGACTAAAGTATGACTGTTATCAAGGTTGCTTTTCTAAAATGAGCTTTGAAAAAAATTCTTTTCTTAGATAGCTCAAAATTAAACTTCAGTAAAGTAGCAATGTGATAACAGGAGTTTGCTTTGTTTTATGAGGCGATAATCTAGTTCCTGAGTGGATGAACTGGAGAACTTCCTCCCTTACATGGGAATTGGGTAATTACTTGGAAAATCAGAGTTATGTGCCTGTTGCTAGTGTGCTGTCAGCCTTCAAAAATAAAGTATGCAAGCCCTCCCTCTAAAATGAATCATATGGAAAGACTGGATCCCAATACTCTGAACCTTGGGGCAATTGGGATCCTAGCCTGCATTCTGATCCAACTTTCACAGCTGGACTGTATGCTTGTGACTGGCTGAACCAAGCCTCCAGCTCCAAACAGCTTTGAAATTAAGCAGATTAGGCTGTTTTTGTAGCTCTGTCTCCCTTCTAATTAAAAGGAAAATACTAAAAATAGGTCTTAGAGAAAAAATGGAAGCCCAAAAGCAAAATGAAAACTAAAGGTCAAACTGCAACTTAGCAGCTTGATGCAGAGCTGGATTTAATAACAAAAAAATCCATTCTGAGGAGGCAAGAAATCAAAATTATTAAATAGATAAAATACAGAATGGCATAATGTGTAACGGTAGGCTTTGGAATATAAAGAAGGGAGCAAGAGAGTTCAATAACATACAGTCAATAGTTTATAGGCAACAGACGAGAAAGTAGGTAGACTGGGAAGCATCTATGGTTTACTAAAGGAGCAATGCAAAATTACATTTAATTTCAACCAGAATCTCTGATAATACACTCAAACAACCCCCACCCCCACCCTGCATCCATGCCACGGGATTTAATTTGAATGATTCTTGCTTTCTTATAACATTTAAGTCAAGCCCAATATAATTCTACACATTCAGCTTCAATTAATCAGAAGATCATTTCTTAATTTTTAAGTATGATTTGGTCTCTTTGACATTTGGATAATATTGTTTTCTATACCTATAGACTTGTTTGACTGGAGAATGAGCAGATATTGAATCTTTAACCAGGGTTTGTATTAAATCTGCAAATAAAAAGGTGGTAATATTTACCCTCACTTTCCTTTAGTGACAACTGAATCTTCTTTTCAAAGTTAGTGCAGCTTCATCAACGAGTCTCAATTTTCTGCATTCAAGGAAAAGCTATCATTGCTATCAACGTTTCATATATTGAACCTATAGGAATTTTCCAACAATCATGGTAAGTCACAGGCTGCCTTGTCATGTTCATTTTTGTGCGTGTGTCCTGTTTAGTTCTCCTTACTATTCCTAGGCAAGGCAAATAGACAAAGAAAATCAGTGACTGCATTTCATGGTAAGACCAACATGTTAAAATTAATTTCACATTTGCTAGGAATGTTGGGAGCTTCAGCAAGTAACATTGGCTGGCAAGCAGGACAAGATTTTCCATATGTACGATGTGTTCTCTCTCCCCAACTATGCTCAGGAAAAATTTGAATATTAGTTAAATCACATCTTAACTTCTTTGTGTTGAAGGGTCACTGATAATCACAAAATGTCTCCCTAATGCTCAAATATGAACGTCAGTGTCCCACTACACTCAACTGACTCCCTGTTAATGGAGGTCCTTCCAGGCCGGGGTTGAGACACATTGGTGAGGACATTGCTGTGAAGCTTCCATTACTGCTGCCTGTGTTGTATTTCCTCTGTGGACAGAAGACTTCAAGCTTCAGAGCTGTCCATCCAAAATCTATCATGAAGGCTTAAATTCACTACATAACTCTTTTTTTAAAAGATAGCTCTAAAGTAGGATAATCCCAAAAGGCTGAGGCTTGGTTAATTAATACAACCTTCTTTTTGTCTGTCCATAAAATTATGTTTTGCCACAGTTTGTGTGTTCCCAGATTCTTCACATTATCTCAATCTCATATTCCAATACCACTGAAAAGGCACTGTGAACCTTACGACAGAGACTGGCTTTTGTCAAACAAAAAGCATTAATGAGAGAGTTTTCCATGTAAATGCTGCCAGCTCCTTGACAGGTATGCATCTAGGGATTACATACCAACATAAACCATTGGAGGTTCTCCTTGTCTTCAGTAATGATTCTAAAAATAGTGCTAAGAGATGTGTCTGGGGTAACTGAGAATTACTGCATAATGGGTTTGGCAGCTGGTGGGATCTAAGGTCTTTTTCCCTCCTTTTTTTCTTTTCCAATTTAACATGTATAAAGTAAGGAGACTGGTATTATAATGGTGCCCAATGGGTGCTAGCTGGACGAATACTTCCATTCAAACTTTTTACTCTTCATTATTATCTTACTTTATTTTTGTTTGATTGCTTGCCTCACAGTGGTGGAATATTTGTCCTAGGAGTCTGGAGGTATGAGTATATGATCCTATGTACAAGGATTAAGGTCTGTGGAAACTGTTAGTATTCAGGACCTTGCACAATCCAGTCTGAAGAGAGACAAAAAAAGTGGCTCAAGCTTTCTGTGGGAAGGCCTCCAGAACTCTCACTGAAATGTGGGAAGTTTTGCCTGACCAAGAACAATGGGATTAGGTCAAGTGCCTGTGACCTTGAGGTGTAAAGGTGTTGTTTGTTGTTTTGCTAATTTTCACAAATTTCCATACTTCTGTAAAAGAGCCAGACCCTCAGCTACTGTAAACTGGCTGAATCACAAATCTGTTGAGATAATAGGTGGTGATAGCAGAAGAATGTTATGGCGTTATTAATCACCTCATTATTTCCTGTTGCCTAATGAGGCTGAAAAGGCAATCCCTGTTTCAGGTGTTTCAAAACTTACTGTCAAAATTCCCTAAAATTTCTTATGTTTCTTTCAAGCCTAAAGAGAAGTTGTTTTAAAAAGTTAGTAAAAATTCTATTTTATTTTTCTGGCAGCAAGAAAGGGTGGAATTGGTACATTTCCCCACCTATTAACGAGTTCTCCATATACTTTATGTTTTTGCTTAAATAAACCTAACATTGCCCTTGGGTTGGGGTTTGTTTGTTTTTAACTTACTAACATGGAGGACAAGGCTCTTTGCTGCTGCCTGAATGGGCTTGATGAAAGCAAAGTAGATGAGATAAAGGGAATTTGACATCTTTGAAGAAAGGTGGTTCAGCAATGATTGAGAATTACTTGATTTTCCACTTGTATTGCGACATACATAGGTGCAAGACCCCAGAAAGATGTATGTATCCAGCTCCGGAAGACCAGTGCATATCACACAACCATTCACAAAGCATCCTTTACCATAGCCAGGTCATTTCTTTTAATGCATGGTCACTGCAGTACACCTGTAAATAATTTTTACATACTCTAGTTTGGCACTCACTTTATTGTGTCCCACAGCAAGTGCAAAATCGTAAGTGGGCAGTATAGCTTTTTAAAATACATGGTAGAAGTCCTAGAGTTTAGAGAGCTTGAAGCTGGATTCAAATTTGCAATCTGTCACTCGAGTCGGTCTATTAATTCAATGCAATCATTCAACTGGCCCCGTCACTTAAATGTATGGGGACTATGCAGAGATCTGGTAACTACTGCATATGTATAAAAGTCAAGAATTTCGACGTTGCTTCCCTCTGCAGTCATGAGTCAGTGACCTTGAGTGTACAGGACCTGATTCTGAGCTGCGGGTAAACTGAGGTGAGTGGCATTATGGTGATTTACAACAACTGAAGCAGTTGGCCCATATTGTATAACTGTCCTGCTTTGCCCACAACAGCCTGGACTTGTCTGCCTTTTAAAGACACAATGGCCTGTCTTTTGAAGCAGATAAGGAGGACAGAGCTGGATTGATAGACTGAGCTCTAACTCCCCATGGGTTTGCAGCAGTGGAGGGTGGGTTGGATCTGGAGAATGTTTTAATTTTCATTGCTAGGCCACAGTTGGAGTATCGTTAACTGAATAGCAAATTTAAATGTTAATCATGCTTTGAGTGTTTAATTCTAAAAGCACTGAGGATGGGATCAGCTCTGTAAAAATCCAAAGGAGTAAATTTGCTATGAGCATATGTGGTAGTAAAAACCACTAAATGTGTACAAAGGGGCAGAGTTACACTTGCATAACTTTAATTTTCTGACTCTTTCTGCATGTGAAACCTCAGTTTTACCTTTGCCTTAACAGGGTGCCTTGTGCATTCAGCCTATTGTATAAATGGAAGAGGAAGATGAAGTTAATAGTTTAAAATGTCAAACACTGCTTTCAGTTTGACAATAAGGTTCAAAGAGATGAATCTGAACTTGGCTGTTTATGTTACTGATCTTCTACCAGCTGCATTTGTGGTATTAAGATGTCAATAGTACGACAAAATTTAACTAACAGTTTCATCACTAACGTCTTTGGAAAGTACAGATGATTGCCTTCTTACACATCAGGACATATTTCTTTAGGACAGAAATCTTT
Organism: Carettochelys insculpta; assembly: GCF_033958435.1. Classification (NCBI taxonomy): domain Eukaryota; kingdom Metazoa; phylum Chordata; order Testudines; family Carettochelyidae; genus Carettochelys; species Carettochelys insculpta. The sequence goes on along the minus strand of NC_134138.1, from coordinate 110,420,102 downwards.
TGTAAGCCTCTGCTAGGGAGGGAGAAGAGAGGTGGAATGAGTCTGGGCATGAAGGTAATTAGAAACATTTCTAATGGTTTATATATTTTATTTTATGCCATATGGATGGCCTCATTTAAATAAAGATCCCGATTTTCCCAGGGCACCCACCTTGCTCTGAACTGTCACCAGAAAAATGTCTTGGATAATAATAAACTGTCCTGTGTCCTTCCTTTTTTTTTTAATGCTTCAACCTTGAATGGGGCAGTGCTGACTCTTGCAAGGGCAGCCAAGGAGTTGATAATGAAGTTTCTTCAAAGAACCTGCACCCTGCAACACAATGTGTATTAATCAAAAGTAGCTTTGCCTTCTTTTGATCCATCTGTTTGGGTGACTCTTTTGGCCCTGCAGCTATGTTAGATTCAGTGTCAGTTAATATGCTGCAAATCTGGCTACGTAATCATGAATATTTTTTTACATAATGGTGGGGGATGGGGGAAAGATAGAAATAATCAAGTAAAAATTGCATCTGGTGTAAGTATGTTATAGATTGTTTCAATTGTTGGGCTTGTTTTATTAATAATTAGAATGTTAATCTGTTCTGCTCTCATAGCTTCTCCTCTGTCAAACCGACTGTGCTGATATGAAGGTACCTTCAATGCTGGAGGCTGCAAAGAAGGAGTAAGAAGCTTTCAGAGGGTAAATCAGGTGAGGCGTGGGTGCACATAGTTTTGCTTTGGAACCCCCTGCCCCACACCCCATTTTAACTTAAATATTCTTTAAATGCCTTTCTCCCATGTTCTGCCTCTGCAGCAACCCCATGAAGTCCTGTGTCTTTGAAGGAAATCACCATTTAATCCTTTGGTTCAGCATGTATTGTCCCTTAATGACAGGCATTACATTTGCACAGGACCATAAATCAAAGCTAGCGGCTTGTTTAAATAGGCTGCAGATGCATGAGGACACTGGCGCTCTAAGTGGCATTTTGCTAGAGAGACAAAGGGGGTGGGGCTGAAAATCCCATAGCATAGTCTCCAGGTAAAACAGAACCAGCGGAGGGGTTCCCACTTGCACCATATTTTCATTTCACCACTGCTGTACAGGGAGCCCTGCTTAGCTGGAAGAAACGCTGTTTGACTGCAACATTTAAATAGCCTAATTGAAATTTAACTGCTCCTATATCTTTTTCAGCTCGTTCGGGAGTCTGGAACGCTGTTTACAAGGTGTGTCATATCCTCTTTACTTCTTCTCCCTCCCATCTCCCATGCCCTTTTTTAAAATGTCCTGGCCAAACAAGCAGAAAGAAGCTTTAAAGGGAATGCGCACAGAAAGACCTGGAATTACTGCCCCGACTTCACTGTGAAAACTTTACCAGGGCCCTACTGAAAAATCTTCCCCTATCCCTCCCACTCCTTCTAAGAGAAGGAAAAAATCCATCAAATTAACACATCAATGAGTTGATTGTAATCTCCAGGGTTCAGTGTAGCACTTTCTAGCCTCTGAGACAGGAGGCCAGCATGATTTATCAATGCAAACCTAATAGCATCAATATGAATCTAACTAAAAATCAATATTTCATTACCAAATTGTTAGTGAGAATGAAGAAAAATTGCAAGAGTCAGAGCATTCTCTAGGGTAGGAGCATCTGGAGTTCAATGTGACAAGATGAGTGATGCATGACTCGGGGCCTGGGGAAGGACACTGGGAGGACAGGCCACTACGTAAGGCCGAAGACTCCCGAAGAAAAGCTCTCCTCACTTTTTTTTTAAAGCTTTTGCTAAAAAGAAAGAAAATATCTGGGAAGGAAAAATGGAAGGCGCTCTGCTCTTTGCTAAAACAGCTGCAAAGTAGCACAAAGGACTAAATTTCAACAGACTACTCTGTGTCTTGCGCACATAACTTATGTTCAGGGTGTGGCAAATACCGAAGGAAAAATAAATCTGGTGGGCCAGATTCTGACCTCATCTACACATGTTATAAATCCAGAGTAACTCATTCAAAGACATCACTTTGGATTTATACCCTGCAGAGATGAAATTAGAAGTAGAGGATTATTCTGGATTTACGCCTTGCTGTAGCAGAGGGCAGAATCTGGTGTGGGAAACTCATTTAGAGTGTGCAACTCTGTCATTAACTCACTCTGTCATGCCTAGGCATTTCAGTTTGCTTGGTTATGTCAGTCTGAAGGCACCTGCAAAACCATGGAAGAAAATGTAGGGTTATAGTGTATTTATGTTAAATGCAGTCAAGATCTGACTGTAGATTGAAATCTGCTGGGCAGCAGAAATCAAAACAGCATGTTTGCTAAAAGCAACCTACCATCCCAGTTAAATTAATGTCTTTACTATGTAAGGAAACAGAGTAAGAACTGTAAGGAACGATGCCAGAAATAGGCTCAAAGCATAAAGTAATATTGATTGTGTCTCTGGTCTGTCCTGGCATTATAAGAAATTAGGCATACAGTTTAGTAAACAGAAAGGAGCTGCACATATATTGAACCTGAGCTTTTATTTGAGTGCCACTTCTCAGACAGCATTGGCTTGCTCAGATTTTCTTTGAGGACAGTATGTAAAAGTTTTTGTGCATTTTTGTTTAGAACCCTTTGGATGAATCTGGATGGTGAGGATTATCTGCTTGATCAGTTTATGTTTAGAATCTAAATCTGCTTTATTGAAAGAGGCCACATTGAGGGAGATGTAGTGTTGCTAATTCTTCCGATTTTAATTGCCTATCTTGTGATCTCTGGTGTTTTTCTTAAAGTCCCAGTTTCTGAAGTTGGGTGATTATGAGAGACATTTAAAAAAGGTTTCTAGCCTTCATGGTTAGGTGGGAATGTTTGAACAAGAGTGTACTCAAAAAGCTCAAAATCCAAGAGGCAAATATTAAGAGCCTCAAATCCGCAATCTACTTTTAAAAGTTTCATGATTTTTAAGGTCATTCCATGAATAGGGGTAAATGGCATTGACTCATGATTGTGAACGCTTGGATTAGCAATACTGGAGTCACTGTGGCTATGGCTACACTACAGAGTGATTTTGAGATAACGTGATTTCGAAATAACTTTGCTAACATCTACACCACGCACACTTCTGTGAAATAAATTTGAAGTAGCGGGACCATTATTTTGAAACCAGTAAACCTCATTGCATGAGGAATAATGTTTATTTTGAAACAGATATTTTGAAATAGGCACCGTTAAGACACGAAATAGCACTGTTATGAAATAAGTCATAAAGGCGCCAAATACACTGTTTCAAAATAGCATTATGTGTCTAGCAATGCTAGTTCAAAATAGCTGGGTGCTATTTCAAAATGCATTTTGTGTGTAGCTGTGTTATTCCAAAATAAGATATTGCAAAACGGCTGTTTCAAAATATCTTATTTCGAAATACCCTGTAGCATAGCCTATATTTCTTCTTTGTCCCTGATTGGCTGTGTCTATCTTACATGATCCATGGGATGAGCACAAATAAGCAGAAGACAGGTTTCTGCTTGGCTACTTGGAGAGTCTCCATGTTAGCTGACTTTACTGCTCAAAATGAAATTTCTCCTCTTTCTAATTCTTGTAGGCAGTAATACATCATTATTCTGTATTTCCCCTAGGTACTAGGAACTGTCTCATTATTTTATGTTTTAGCTCCGACAGTTTTCTCAGTTCTGGAAGGTAAATTTCCACTGAAATCAGAATTTACTTCTTGTATCAGGAAGGAAGCCCAGTGCCTGTATATCTCTGCCAAAAGCCTAAACACTCCATTTATAATTTTGCAAGTTACTGGGAACTGTCTCACTATTAGAAGAATTTGATGATGCTTCCATTTTACAAGCCATTAACTGTAACCTGGCATTAATTAACATGGAGGCATTCTGGCTTTCCCAAGTTTTCTCTGGAAGATGAGAGTTCAAGGGATATGTAAACAGAAACTGTAGTTTTGTGAGGTATGGAGCATCTTACATTCTGCAAAAAGAGTCCTAAAAATTGTTACATTATTTTTATGAAGGTTTGTATATGCGCTCAAAGCACTGGATGGATCCATGTCTATGCACTCAAATATAATACATTACAGTCAATATTTTTCAAGGCCAAAAGTCAATGTAGTATTGAGCCCAGAGTATGGTTATTACCAATTTCACAGGAAGCCTCCTTAAAAGCTGAATATTGTTATAAACATTCCAATTTTAAGTAAAAATAGAGATTGTACCCCACCCCCCACAACAGGACCTCAAGCTTCTGAAGATAAACCATCGTTCATAGCCCTTTTCCTCATTCCTTCCCACTCCATCTGTCATATGGCTCTTTATGTCTATCTCCCTTCCCTTCCTAGAGGTCAACAGGTTCTTGTCCCTGGAATAACCATAATTTAACAGTAGTTTATGTTGTGTTTCAGAAGCTGAGAGAGACTGGGAGCCATTCAGTGTAAACACAAATCAGTTACTGTGGGGACAGTAGCTTTCCTGGCTTACGGAGAGTGGAGGAGGAGGAGAGCAGAGAGATAAGTCAAAAGTTGTATTTGATCTTTTAATAATTTTCGTTTTCATCCATTTGAAGTCCCATTTCATGTGGTACCTTCTTCCATGTAAACTTTGAAGTTCTTTTCCTTTAACTTAAGGGAACGAAAACCTTAGATGACATTTTTGTTGCTGGAAAACACCTTGAAACTGGAGTACAGGATCCAGTTGGAGAAGACTGATTAGATACTGAGACAGAGGAGAGATTTGCATATTTACAGCACACTTAGGGCTCATCTACACTTGACCCCTCCTTCGAAGGGGACATGTAAACAAGCCCCATCGGAGAATAGAAATGAGGTGCTGCGCTGCATATGTAGCACCTCATTGCGTAATTCTTGCCACGCGAACATCGAAGTTGCTAACTTAGAAGTGGCTGCAAGCAGTCTAGCTGTGGGCATGTTAAAATACCCACGCTACTTTGAAGTTCCGTTACTCCCAAAATGTTTTGGGAGTAAGGGAACTTCAAAGTGGCGTGTGTACTTTGAAGTGCCCGGGGCTAGATTGCTTGCCGCCACTTCGAAGTTAGCAACTTCGATGTTCGCATGGCAGGAATTACACTAATGAGGTGCCGCATATGCAGTGCAGAACCTCATTGCTATTCTCCAGTGGGGCTTGCTTACATGTCCCCTTTGTAGGAGGGGGCAAGTGTAGATGAGCTCTTAATGAGAAATAGAGTACCAATGCAAATCCTTGCTTTCAGACTGATTGACAAAAGCCTCCAGCGATTTAAATAAAATACTTTATTTTATGACTTGTATAATATTACATTACAGGTTTATAAAGTGAAACTTCTTGCCAAGGTCTGTGATCCAGTGCCACATTTAAATCGAGTTCCACTTTGGTGAGCTGACAGGATAGGCAGGGTCCATTTCAAACTAAATCTTTCTAGGTTCCACTGTATAGGACCCAAAATCAGTCATGGTTGTTTGGACTTTCTTGTCCCTGCCTACCTGATATACTGGTTCCAAGGGACTACAGGAAGTGGTAGAAAGCTGGTGGTTGTCAGTGCCTGCCCTTGTCATATGATGGATATTTGGAGTAATAGCACTTTGTCACTAGCTCTTTTCTGTTTTCTTTGGCGACATCTACACCGCACAGTTATTACAAAATAACAGCCAGTATTTCAAAGCAGCTTTGTGAGCATCTATGTACATACTATTTCAAAATAAATTCGAAAGAGTGGGTGTGTTATTTTGAATTTTGCAAACCTCATTGCAGGAGGAATAGCACCTATTTCAAAATAGCTATTCCAAAATAGGCGATGTTAAGACATACAATAGCGCTATTTCAAAATAAGCCATAATGTCACTGAATGGGAGACTAGTTTGAAACAGACACTGTTTATCCAGACGTGCTATTTCAAAATGCATTGTTGTGTGCAGCTGTGTTTATTTTGAAATAAGCTATTTCGGAATAGCCATTCGGTAATGGATTATTTCAAAATAACACTGCTATGTAGATGTAGCCTCTATATAGCCATTTAATCTATGAAGAAAAAGGAATATTCACCAATTCCAGAAGAGCAAGTGAATATCAAGGAAATGTGTGTTGAGAGTGTAACCTATTAAAACTTCTGGTTACAGCCTCACCACTAGATAGCACTATTTCTCATTACATAGATCAAAAAATACCATCCACATACCCCTACATCCATTCTTTCTCATATCATTTTGCCCATTGAATGAAGACTGAGAAACTATTATTTTGAAATCACTGATGTGTTAAACAGAATCTTGCTCTGGCTGCATGGCTTTCCTTCTCATGAACGTTCACACTTCATTATTGAAGTTTTTTTCATATAAATGTGCTTGGAAAGCAAATTTTGGGCCTGGGGCACAAATTTACCTTAAAATGAAATGAAATTCAATTAATGACCACTTAACATATGTTTTGGGTGGAAGTAGCTAATAAAGGTTAAGTATTCCTATCAGGGAACACAAATCGTTTTATGCGCTAGAGGTGACCGGTCACACAGCTGTAATGTCTCAATGTGAACATTGAATGCTCTACTGTCTCAGCGAGAATAGTACCTAAGCAATCAATAGGCTGTAATTTATATGCAGAAAATTAATATGAACTTTTTAAAAAGAGAACAATTGCTTTCTGTTTCTCTTTGGACCACCCACAACCAGGAATTGAGTCTCTGTTCACCAGTCACAAACGTCTTCCATGTCATTGCTGTTTTGCTTTCCAGTCTGACTTGTTCCATGGAAAGTGAAACATTCATCTGGGTTCCTAACTCTGTCCTTTTCTCACTTTAAGTTTTCATCTCCTTGTTGTTGTTGTTGTTATCTTTCTTTTCCTCCCGCTTATTAAAAATAGAATATTTTTAACAAGTCTCTTCTTCATTCTTCGTCTCCCATTAAGTTATTTCTCATCTTCTTTCCCAGCTGCAAGCCATTATCCATGCTATATTCTAATTGTTATCCCCCGAGTGGCCTAAAATAATCTTTCCTTTGTACCTTTTGATTCACTAATTCACTGATAGCATTTTCCTATATTTTGCCTTAATTCTGACCTTTTTATCAGAAATGTATGTCTTCGTTTGGTAATTTTTCCTGAAACTTACTTTTTAGATTTCTCTTCTCTCCCATTAGTAGATAATATTCTATCCTACCAATTTCTTCTCTGTTACCAAGGACACAGATCTAGTGCTTGGGATCTCTCTCATGGCTAAGAGTGGGACTCTCCTTTACAGCATGCCTACCTAGAGAAATAGCCAAAACCTAATGTTTATGGGGATATTTTGTTCTAAAGATGTTTACTTAGCATCTGTTTTCTTTCCATTAAACAGATGTCAGGAAGGAATCACAAATAACCTTAAAAATTCTGATACTCTTCGGCATTTTTATGTATTTATTTGCAAGTCTGTAAGGCTTGCAGATAAAATAGATGCCTATAGTGTGGCTGATGGTAAAAATGGATTCTTTTCACAGGTTTGTTCTTTACAACCAAGCAGTCTTAAGAATTTTGCCATTTACATATCACAGTATAAATTTTTCACAGTAAATCTGCTTAACAACTTTATTTATGGAAAATGACAGGTGCATTTTTATGACACCTAGTACTTTGGGTCTTAATTTTGACAAAATTGTTGTTTTATCCTCCAGTTATATATAATTAAGTTTCAAATAGCCACTGTGTATAAAAAGTTTAGGATTGTGAGAAAAGTCTAGCATTGATTTTGAAGGATTAATATATCAGTGCTTGTGTGTGTTTTTCCATGGGTGTTGCAATGCAAAATAACATGACATTTGATCTTTCTGAAGTATTTAATTTAATAGGTGGTGTTATTTTGGCCCCAGATGCTGCATTCTTAGGTACTAATGAAGCACATGGAAACTAAAAACACACTCATATAAGGAGTATTTATCTTGTTTTGGGTTTACAAGAATCAAAATACATAGCCCAATTCCAGGTCGTTTTCCAGCTCACATTATTATTTGTATGGTGACAAGATCTAGAGTTCCCATACTTGGCGGCTCCCAACCTTTTCGAGACAGTGACCCATTTTGACAATTCAGTGAGACGGTGTGAGCCAAGGCAATTCAAAATGGGGGTGGGTGGGGGTGGAGGCACAGGGGGAGGATCTCCTCTAGGAAAAATGTTTCTAAATCTTGATTCGCTCCCATTCTGCCCCCAGACTTAAGACCCTCACAGTCCCAAGCCATTCCCTGTCACCAGGCTTAAACCCCTCACAGCTTCAAACCGCCCTCCTCCCACTCCCAGGCTTAAACCCCTCTCAGCCCCAAGCCACCCCTCCACCTACCTCACATGAGTGCCACTGCTGACCCACTGTTCCTTTGCTAGGCTGTCACCACTACCTCCTCCACATGGCTCCCTGCCCCAGCCCTTCTAGTCCCTTCCTCCACATGCAGCATGGGCAGTTCCTTGCCCTGCCTCACTGCAATGGGACTCAATTTAATTGGTTTGACAGCTAGATCCCTCCTGCCAGCCATTAAAACAATTAAATTGAGTTCCATTTCAGTGTGGCAGGGAACTGACTAGGAGCTGGAGGAGAGAGTGGTGGCAGTGGTGGGAGCTGAAAATGGCTTCTTAAAGAGCCACATGTGGCTTGAAGCTGCCCATCTGGTGACCCTTAGAAAATCTAATAGTGACCCATGTTTGAGACTTGACCCATAGGTTGGGAATCTCTGCTATAGAAGAATAAGGGCCCCATTATGCTTGACATATGCACATAACAAGGATAATCCCCGCTCCCAAAGAGATTTCTGTGATACATGTATTGCTAAACTATTTGACTGCTTTGACTCACAGACCACATTTAGAAGGTATAGTTGTGTCCTCAGTCTCTGAGGGTATGTTTATACTTACAGCACATTTGACATGCCACAATTGATCCTCTGGCATTCGATTTTGCCACTTCTGTGAAGAGGTGGCAAAATCGATCTCTCTGGTTTTGGCTGTTGACCCTGGTATGCCACGCTACTGCTTGAAGTAAGAGACATGGGTGCAAGCCCAAAGAGCCCTGATCTACACCAGGGAACAAAGTCAATCCTGATACATCAATTCTAGCTACACTAATGGCATAGCTGGAGTTGCATATCTGGGATTGACTTTGTTCCCTGGTGTAGACCAGGCCTTAGCTAGGGCAAGTTTTGACGTCTTCTGCTCTTACTGAATTTATCATGTATATCACCTTAGCATGGTTATGTGATACACTGCAGCCAGTTGTTGTTGAAGTTCTCACCTGGAAATCAAAAAACCCAAGCAGTAAGCCCAACCTTACCAAAGGTGGCAACTGGGTACAAACCCAGGATTTTTGCTGTAACAGACCCATAATTAATTATCCCATGAGGCCTGTGAAAAAAATTCTTTGAAGTCTACATATGCTAGTTATATACATAGTAAATAGGCCTACTCATGCTTACATACCTTTGTCAGATGAAAGAACTATGTAAAGCAGGAGTAAGCAAAGTGGGGAACAGCCCCCCATTGGGGATGTGAAATTTCAAAAGGGGATCACAACATGATTGGCTGCTAGGTCTCCAGCTCAATCATCTCATTACAAATGTTGAAATGTTACTGTTTTTATATATGTGTATTCACTTTTATATACTAATTAATACAGTTTTTACATTCTACGTACTTATTTTCTTACCAATGCCGAAAGGGTTTTTTTCATATGCACATAAGTGAAATTTCTGATGGTTTAGATTACATTAGACAGGTTGGTGGGGCACAGGGGAAGGGGTTGTTAATTGCAGGGATGAAGCTTGGGGCCCGAAGTAAAAAGTTTGCTTACTTCTGACGTAAAGTAAAACATAGTTGTCTAATATACAAGATGGAGGAGGGTTGAATGACTAATTTTATCTTGTGAGTCAGGCTTTCTTCCAAGTGCTAAAAGACCTAGGTTCCACTCTTGGGTTATCTACTGTGTGAATTTGGTTGTTCCCATCAGTATTTCTCCATCTGATAGTTGTGTGAGTTAGAGATGAATATTTGTTCAGGTCGTTGAAAAAAAATATAGTTCTAAAGTAATTTACTTATAACTATTTGTCCCCCAGAGCTTAGGGGAACAGAGTACTATCTTGAGAAGACAGATACTTCTCTCTTTCACTGGTTTTACTGCCTTCTACAGATCCCAGATAGGGCCATCTCAGAGGATACAAGTAGAGAGAGGGAAGGGATGTAGAATGCTGGACATAAATAGCTTCTGTGGAGAGAGATGATTGAAGAACAAAGTGAGGAAGATGACATTCAACATATTAGTGGAACTTTAAGCTTTTACTTAGTAGTCTCACTATTGTGTTTAAAAATATATCCTCCTACAGGACAGCAGTTCAGATCTCTTACCTTTAAGGTAAACTGAAATATATGTATTTTATTGTCACGTTACATCTTAAAAAGTGAAATTCAGTAGGCTGCATGAGAGCGCACATGTTAAAAAAACCTATGACCATTTTGTAACAGTAGAAGTTTGCTGTAGAGTCAGATGCTCCACTCTTTCCACTGTTATGCAGTGGGGTATGAGCCACTTGACTACTGCTTTCTGCGAGGGAGATGGGCGCAGCTCTTTAGTGGTTTAGGAATCAAATATGTAAAGTGCTTTGGGATGAAAGGTGCCTATTTATTTGTAATTTTCAGCAATATTCTATAATTCAAGAACGTTAGTTCTCAAAAAGACAGAATCCTGTGCTCTGTTTTAAGTCCCGTGGCACCTTATAGACTAACAGATATTTTGGAGCATAAGCGTTTGTGGGCTTCAGAAGTGGGTCTTTGCCCATGAAAGCTTATGCTCCAAAATATCTGTTAGTCTATAAGGTGCCACAGGACTTCTTGTTGTTTGTGAAGATACAGACTAATTCAGCTACCTCTGATGCTATGGTCTGCTCTGTCATGCTCTGTCATCTATTCACTTAGTTCAAAAGTGGAAATGAAAAGGAAAAACAATCTTGTTGTCTTAATAAGATGACCATGAGTCAGCAGGACTCTATTTTTATTTGTCTACTCTGGCACACTAAGATAGGAGTCAAACTGTTGACAGATGAACATCCACTTTTCTTGGTCTCATTCCACTCAGCTTCTAATATTAGCTCTCAGGACTCCATGCAGGATTATTTTAAAAGGAAACAAAAATATTAACCAAAGCAATAAGGATGATTGATCGGTGTTTGAAAGGGATATTCTCCCCTTCCTCAGCTACTCTTTAGACACAAATACCCAAAACTTTCCTCTGCAGTGGAGAGTGAGAAATTTACCCCCCCCGACTTTTCCGTTTGCTCCTGTCTAAAGTGTTGTCATCAAGGGTTGCTTTATGTGCTACTTCAGCTCACTTTTGTTCTGAGCTCATCTCAGATCAGCTAAAGCCCTCAAAGCAGCCCTGTGCCAGTGAAGGACTCCATTCCATACAGTGTTCTTCACTCTTCTGATTTTTTATATGATCACTCATTTTTGTTTTGCTGTTAATCATTTATTTATGGCTAGCTGGGCAGTGTCAGAAAAAGTCCTTGTTTACATATGCCTGGAAAAACCATGGCCACACTTATTTTAGAAAATTTTTCTCCCAAAGAGCTCTCTCTATCCAGCGAGAGCTCTGCTTAATTAGTTATTTAAATGATTGGAGCAATGCTGTTTCTTTAACTTGTAACTGCGACAAACACATATGAAACACACTGTTGGCGGCACTTAATCAACAGCAGTCAATTTATCATTTTCACAGTTTTAGTGAGTGGTTATGAATCACTAAAATCACAGGTATTGTAGACGCAGTGTTGTGGCACTATCATTAACAAATATACAGTGCACAGAGGGATGACTTGGTAATTGAGTGGGACTAATAAGAATACATCATTTAGCTGTGTGTGACAAACTGTGCCTCAAAACACAAGCACGGAAAATTCACATTTTGCTTAATAAATAAATTACACAGCTGATGTATTATACATAATTTGTGTCCTCATGGATTTGAGTGATATATAATGCATGGTCCAAGTCATTTATTTATTAAGACTAACTATATATATTGTTGGTGGGGAATTATAAACTCTAGAGTAAGACCTGCCTAGGTAACTGTTACAACTACTGAGTTTGATTGGGCTGCAAATGAGGCTGTGCATTTGGGGAGTTGCAAACACTGGTGAGTGTTTCAAATGTTACAAGCTCCAGCATGTCTATAAACCTGAATTTCATCCACTTATTTGAGGCAGAGGAGGATAAAATTCTAAAGGCTGAGGAGCAAGGTTGTTGGTGTGTACTTTACTTGGTGAGAGAAGTAATGTCTCACTTAATTTTTGTTTTAATTAAGGCAGGGACTATATATGCAGTGGGAGGATAAGTGGACTCTGTTCTGGAGGGGGAAATTTTGTGCCGGGGGCCTATGCATGTCAAGAGTTGAGCATGTCAAAAATTCCTGTATGCAGGAATAGTATAGAAAAAGTAGAAAAATAGACCACTACTAGCCTTTTGTAAAGCCAGTAGCAAATGAAGTTGCTCCTTTCAATTAGCATTTCTAAGAAACAAGGTTGAAGTATTTGGCATATAAACTCTTTCCAAACAGCTTTCCTTTGGTCACTTCACAGGAGGTGGACATGGAACCAGCCCTTCCAGTTTTCCTCAGAAACTTATGAAATTCCTCAGGATTGCTCTGATCTAATCTGCACGCTTATTTTCTGGGCAAAGATTCCAATGCCAGAAAAGACCATTGTGATCATCTACTCAGGCCTCCCATATAACACAGGACAGACAAGTTCCTCAAATAACACCAAGAGCAAGGGTGGTGCAGGGTGGTCTCGAGCTGATGGCCTGCAGTCCACTCCTGGCAGAAGCAATTGTGCAGTCAGGCCTGGGAGTGCCAGTGGACTGGGTGAGGACTACCTGTTGCCATCCCCTCAAACCCCAGCCATTGCTGCCATTGCCCCACCCCTTCCTTCCTGGTAGACAGGCTGCAAGAAAGGGTCGGGTCTTGGGGGATGGTAACAAATAGCCTCCCCTCTGCACCCAGCTCCACTCAGGCCTGCAGTCACTCCTGGACTGGATGGCACACTGCTCCATCTGGGGATGGCCTGTGGGCTAGGAATTTGAGACCAATGTCCTAGAGTACATGTGTTAGGGAAAATATCCAATCTTACGTGTTCAATGATGGAGAATCCTTGGCAAATCATTCCAATGAGTAATTCCACTTACTGTAAAAAATGGACACCTTATTTCTAGTTTGACTTTGTTTAGCTTCCATGACAATGCACCTCTTTTGTCCCATTGTGCTTTCTACTTCTAGTGTGAAGGGGAACTGGGGGTAAATCACTCTTACTCCAGTGGTTTATTTCTTCACATTGGCTTATTAACAGTGCAGGCTTTAGGCTGGAGGAGAGGCTTCTTTAAATTAGAAAAAAATGCATTTTTTACCTGCCATTGGAATGCTGTCCTTTTTGCACTGACTACCAGTCATCAGCCACCCTCTCTAACCCAATCTGGGTTCAGCTATGCCAGGAACCAAGGACATTTTACTAAAGAAATAAACATCCGATTTCCCTCACAGAGGAAAATCAGCTCTTTACCTCAGAGAACTCTTCCCCCTTTCACTGCACACAGTCCTTCTGCAGCTTGTTTCTCTTCCCTCCTCTCTTCCCATTCACTGAAAGAGGTTTTTAAAGGTCACACAGGCTGCCCTTAATTAGATTCCGGTGTCCTTAATTAACCTGAGATAATCTCTTTCAGTTCATAGGAAATAAGGCTTTAACCATTCTAAAACTGATACACCTGCCTTCACCCATCCTTCTGGAACAGTCGGGTATGACTTTGGTACACTTCTACTTTCAGCCGCTGGATGGTATTATGCTTTTGTTTGTTAGATTGAAGAACCAGTTATTAAATATTTGTTCCCCATGTGTGTATTTACAGACTGTTATCAACTTAGCCTGAACCTTTTTTTTCTTAGACAGAGATATTTGAGTCTGTTTAGTTCATTGCTATAAGACATGCCTCTAGTCCTTGAATCGTTCTCAGGGCTCTTCCCTGGATCATCTCTAAAATCCTGCTTGAACTGTGAGGACCAGAACTGGTCACAATATTCCAGCAGCAGGTGCACCTATATCAAATACGGAGGAAAAAGAAACTCCTTACTCCTATTCAAGATTCCCTTGTTCATACATTGCAGGATAACACCTGGTCTGTTGGCCACAGCACCACACACAGCTCATTTTCAACTGATTATCTGCAATGATACTCAAATTTATTTCACTCACTGGTTTGCTGGCTAGGTTTCCCTGTCCTAGTTAACTCTGGTTTTGCTCATTTTAGAAAAACCTAGTTTCTTCTTCCTGACTCATTGAAATCTGGGCTCATCTCGCTCACTTTCTGATTACTCCCATGTGGTTCAGTGCTGCAGAGACTGGCCACATGGAATCCTACATAACAGGAGACAACAACCTTCCAACAAAGTAGCCTTTCTTTTAATCCTTCATGTCAGGCTAAAAATAGCAGCAAACATTTCCATGATCTTTAAATGCAAAATAGCAAATCCTCTGTTCTCAGGGGCGGTAGGTCTGTAGCATTTTTGGTGCATAAGGCTGTGGCAGGAAGTTGGGCATGAAAGGGGTGTAAGATCTGGGAGAGAGTTTGTGTGCATGAGGGGACTTGGCGTGCAGGTTCTGGGATGGAGTGCTGGGTGTAGGCTTTAAGCTGGGGCAGAGGATTGGGGTGCAGGAGGGGGTGCAGGGTGCAGGATGTAGGAAGGAGTTTGGGTTTGGGGACTTGCGGGCTCTGGGCTGGGCAAGAGATTGGGGTGCAAGAGGTGGGTTGGGGTGCAAGCTGTGGGAGGGAGTTTGGGTGCATGGTGTGGGCTCTGGGCTGGTGTAGGGGTTGTGATGTACGAGGGGTACGCAGGTGAGATGCTTAACTGGGGTAGCTCCCATAAGAAACTCACACACTCCTCTGACAGTGGATTTCAGATGGATGGCTGAGGAGGGGTGTGTTCTCCATGTGCTGCTGCCCCCAGGTGCTCCCCTTCTGGACCCGTTGGCTGCAGGTGTCCTTGGGACAGGAGCAGGGTTCAGAGACGCCGAAGGGGCGTGCCAGCAGCCACTTCCGGATTGTGGAGCAGGTGGACAGGAAGTTGCTTTAGGCCCACTGAGCTGCTGATAATGGTGACAGGGATGCCCAGGCCCTTTTGAATCATGTGGGGCAGCCGGTGGGGTAGGAAGAGAGACCCAGCTCAAAACTCTGGTGGAGCCAGGCCCCAGTGCTCTCATGCTGGTGGGGCACAGGCATATTGCTGCCCCTGTCTCTTCAGTTCCCACTTTGGCCCTAGATGTGGCAAGCAATTTCCTTCTTGCCTTCTCTCAGGTGTTCCCTTCAGTGCTTTTAACTCTGCTTTACAGCTGAGAGAATGAACCTGCTTCTTACTAACTGAAGGTGAGGAAAGGGAAACTGGCAGAGGTTTGTGTGAAATGGTGAGGCCCCAGCTTATGTTGGTGAAGTACAGCCATGTCCAGAAACAGATGCAACCGCCACAGGGATTCCAGGGGGGCACCGGCCACATACCCCTGCCCCACCCATGTTCCTCCCTCTCCTACCCCTTGTCTGCCCATGTCCACTCCCTCCCAGCCCTGCTCTTCCCATGCCCTGCCCGGCTACGTCTACACGTGCACGCTACATCGAAATAGCTAATTTCGAAGTAGCGACATCGAAATAGCCTATTTCGATGAATAACGTCTACACGTCCTCCAGGGCTGGCAACGTCGATGTTCAACTTCGACGTTGCTCAGCCCAACATCGAAATAGGCGCAGCGAGGGAACGTCTACACGCCAAAGTAGCACACATCGAAATAAGGGAGCCAGGCACAGCTGCAGACAGGGTCACGGGGCGGACTCAACAGCAAGCCGCTCCCTTAAAGGGCCGTTCCCAGACACACTTTCATTAAACAGTGCAAGATACACAGAGCCAACAACTAGTTGCAGACCCTGTATATGCAGCACGGACCCCCAGCTGCAGCAGCAGCAGCCAGAAGCCCTGGGCTAAGGGCTGCTGCACACGGTGACCACAGAGCCCCGCAAGGGCTGGAGAGAGAGTATCTCTCAACCCCCCAGCTGATGGCCGCCATGGAGGACCCCGCTATTTCGATGTTGCGGGACGCGGATCGTCTACACGTCCCTACTTCGATGTTGAACGTCGAAGTAGGGCGCTATTCCCATCCCCTCATGGGGTTAGCGACTTCGACGTCTCGCCACCTAACGTCGATTTCAACTTCGAAATAGCGCCCAACACGTGTAGCCGCGACGGGCACTATTTCGAAGTTACTGCCGCTACTTCGAAGTAGCGTGCACGTGTAGACGCAGCTCCCTTGTCCCACTCATGACTCTCACTTTCCCACCCATGCCAGGCCTATGCCCCACCTCTTCCTGTGGAAGCACCACACTGCTTCTGGTGAGTGCAGGACAGTCTCCCCTCCACCCCCGGCCTGAGAGCAGCGCAAGCTAAGCAGGTTGTGCTGCTCTCAAGTGGCACCACTCCACGGGAAGGGCAGAGCTTCCCCACTGTCACTGGAAGCAGTGTGGCACTGACAGTGTGGTGTGTGTGTGGAGGCAGGGTCATGCTCCCACATTACCTATGTCCAGGAGGGGAGGAACTTCAGGGCTTAATTCTTGTATTAGTTTAAAAAAGAGATTCAAAGAAGGGTAACGAGCTCAGCAGTGAGTGTTGGCTGAAACGGCCAACGACAGAGATAGGTGTGCAAGGCTGGGCTTGGGGTGAAAATGCAGCACATGCGGCTGCTCCACCTGCTGGTCCATTAGCACAGTCCTTCCTGCCACCCTCATGTGATAGCTCTCATTTAGGAGGGCCCTGCTCCTCCATCCTGTTTCCTGATGGCACTGACTGAGAGCTGTGGAGCTGATGTGTGTGTGGGGGTAGGTGCCAGGCAGTGGCTGGTTGCGTGTTACCTCTGATGCTCATCCATCAGCCCTTAATGTGCTGCTTCTCTTGCTGTCCTCTCAGTGTTGTGCCTTTTTGCCCCCTCCAGACCTGCTGCTGTTGCATGTCCTCCTCCCCGATCAGGACACACTCTGCTCCCAGCACTGTGCAGAGAACAAGCCCCTGGAGCACTCAGCTTATCATCAACCTGGGTGGCAGGCTCCTTTCTCCTCCCACTCCCTCTGGCTGGCTCAGTGCCCTGGATCAGTGCCCCGGGAAAGCCTAAGTCCTTCCAGCACAGGATGCTGTCCAGGAGGAGCTTGCAAAGCCTTGCGCAGCACCAGCACTGTGGCTCTGGAGTGGGGGCTGATTTCCAGACTGTTCATGCCCTGAAACTGCTGGTTCCACAGCAGTCTCTGGGCAGGGGCTTAGTTACCTTTTCACCGGCTGCCACCCTGCCTGCCCTAGGTTCTGCTCCCAGTAACTGAGAGGCTGCTCCATCTTATAAGGCATTCTCCAGCCAGGATGGCTGAAGTTCCTGCAGTCAGATTCCTTGGCCCCCGGTGCACAGTGCATCCTTAGGGTACAGCCCCTTTCTGCCTGTGCTGCAGCCGGGAGACTGAAGGCACCCAGGTTATAGCAGTGGTCAGCCGCAGCCTGGAGATGTTAGCTGCCTTTCAGCACTGAAAAAGCAGGAAGAGCCAAGCGTTTTTTAAGCCAAAGGGGTGGGGCAATGGGTATGTGTGAGAAAGAGACGAGCTCTGGGAAGATATGGGACTGGCTGTTCCTTCCCCTGCTTCATCCACTGTGGCTGGAAGCAGCTCCTGCCCCTTCCCTCCCTCACAATGCCAAAAGGCTGCTTCTGGCCACATTCTGGTATGAACCCTGACAGAAATCTGGGGTGGCCATTTGGACCCACATGGCTGTTCCACATATTTTCTTGGGAAGACATCACATCAGGTACCAGGAGAGGTGTGTTAGTGGAGGGCAGAGAACAACCTTCAAGGACAGTAAGGTCACTTGGTCAGCCCTCATCCCCTGTGTGAGAAAGATGTATGGGAGTGTCTTTGTATCACCTCTTCCCACATCTGAGTGGGGAGCGTGTGTATCACCTCTCCCCATGTAAGCCCTAAAGCCTTAAATATAAGAAGGCAACTAAAAAGAATCCAACTACACAATATTTTTAATAGGGGCTCAGTCAATTTGATGCTAATTTGAATATTTGTATTTGCTTGCTGTTGAACTTGCATCAATACAAGTAATTTTACCAGATGTCCCATCATGTGATATTGACAATTTGTATTTTGAAGGTTATTAAGCTTTAATGTTTTGAATCTCTGTGTGCACTACCATGAAATAAATTGTCTGACCCACTGCATTATTATGTGCAACTGTGAAAAAATTAAGTTGGAAAAAAGCTTAAAACTAAGCATTGATATTAGCCATCAAAATTATAAGAACATCAAAATTGAATTATGTCATGCTTACATATAAATCTTAGCATTTAGCTCATCTTTGAAATGCTCATCCCAAGGCTTTCTTTCTTCCTCTTTGACTACCTGTCCATCCCACTAGCATTCTCTCTCCTTACTGAGGCACTTGGGCCAAAACTTTAAGAAAATAACTACTACCTTTGGGTGCCTTGATTTAAATACATAGTTTAACACCTGACTGGAGACACTCAGGACTTGATTCTTTAAGGTACTGGCCACTCAATTCAAGTCAATGGCCACTGCAGGTACACTGCAAGGGTTACTTTACCGACTGACCTAACTGCTTATTTCTGTATTTCACTATGGCCGTGTCTACACATGCACACTACTTCGAAGTAGCGGCGCCAACTTCGAAATAGCGCCTGTCATGGCTACACGTGTTGGGCGCTATTTCGAAGTTGAAATCGACGTTAGGTGGCGAGATGTCGAAGTCGCTAACCCCATGAGGGGAAGGGAATAGCGCCCCACTTCGAAGTTGAACGTCGAAGTAGGGCATGTGTAGACGATCCGCGTCCCGCAACTTCGAAATAGCGGGGTCCGCCATGGCGGCCATCAGCTGAGGGGTTGAGAGACGCTCTCTCTCCAGCCACTGCGGGGCTCTGTGGTCACTGTGTGCAGCAGCCCTTAGCCCAGGGCTACTGGCTGCTGCTGCTGCAGCTGGGGATCCATGCTGCATGCAACGGGTCTGCAACCAGTTGTCGGCTCTGTGGATCTTGTGTTGTTTAGTGCAACTGTGTCTGGGAGGGGCCCTTTAAGGGAGCGACTTGCTGTTGAGTCCGCCCTGTGACCCTGTCTGCAGCTGTTCCTGGCACCCTTATTTCGATGTGTGCTACTTTGGCGTGTAGACGTTCCCTCGCAGCGCCTATTTCGATGTGGTGCTGGCCAACGTCGAAGTTGAACATCGACGTTGCCAGCCCTGGAGGACGTGTAGACGTTATTCATCGAAATAAGCTATTTCGATGTAGCATGCACATGTAGACGTAGCCACTGTGTGGCAGGATGCTGTCACATTCGTTAGAAATACCTGAACTAGGCAGGATTCTAACAGCCAGTCCAATCAGAGTAGTACTTAGGTGCTCTGGTCCCATGCCCCCTCAAAAAACCTCTCAACATTGGTCACAGACAGTTGATTGAAAAAGGAATTGGTGAAAAACCTGGCATTCTACTCTTTGCTTCATGTTCCCTCATGACTTTGGGGGATAGCTAGGCAGCTGGTGATCTGTGTGTCCTTCCTCCAGCCCAACTCTACTCCAAAGGAAATAGAGAGACACAGAACAAGATACTGCATTATTTCATTGATTGTAATGCATCACCCCTTCTTTTGAAGCTTGTAACAAGCCAATGAGCATGGAAAGAACTCTTGGCATACTACTGGCGGGGGGGGGGGGGGGGGGGGTGAGGTGGGGGGGAGGGGCGGGACTGATTGAAGCTGCAGGATAAGAAAATGTCCTTGATATAATTTGAATCAGTTTGCTCTGCTGTTCCATTATTAACCCTTCCAAAGCCAGATCCTTGATTACTCTACACGTCTGCTAGAATCTAATCACCCTGATCCCCCAGCGTTAAGCCTAAGCTAACAGGATGAAAGATAAAAATCAGGAATGGATGTTTAGGCCCCTGAGGTCAGTGAGATAAATTAAATAATTTAAATTGACCTAGGGCCTGTGTGTAGCATAATCCTCCACTTAGATGACCCAGTGATTCTTAACTCATTTCTGAGTCTGGATCCAGTCAGTGTGAAAGTGTTAATGTTCCTGTATCACAGTACACTGATTACACTTATCTTTTTCATACCCAATAACCAGAGACAATGATTATATTATTCATAAGATATTTTTACCTGAAGTAATAAAGCATGCAGCTTTAGTTATTATTGCCTTATCTTTTTTTTTAAACTATACCTCTGTCTCTAGCCCAAGGAGAGCCCAAGAGTTCATATTAAAAAACATTCCTTCCTAGAACTTTTCCCTACCCGCTCCCATTTATCCTAAGGTGCAGTAGTATCAGCAGCAGCCAGTCTATTGTGAACTTCTTTGTATTCTTTGGGGAAAGTCAGTCCTGTACAGTTGGTCAAAACACCAGGCTTTTATGAAAACAAAAAAAACAAAAAAAAGAAAGAATACTAGAGTTGGAGGTGGTTATCAGTGGTGAAAGAGCTGTGATCAGCACCTTCTCACTTGTCAAGTAGCATGCAAGAGCAAAATAGTCTATGTCCATAAATTGATACTATGCTGCCCCACCATATGCTGACCTAGTGCTCGAGGTGAGCCAAAAATCTGCAAAAGTCATCTTCCAGGAGCATTTCTTCCAGAATCTCAGCAATCTTTAATATGCAGCTGGAGATATATACATTCGAAGGAGTAGGGAGGAAAGACAAGTTAAATACTTCCTGATCCAGCTACATGGGAACAATTACATTCTACATTGTTATCCAGGATAATAAGATGTCCAGTGGAAGTCTTGTAGCTGACTTCCCTACTCCCTAATTCTCAGAGCCATTTAAAATAATTTTAATTTCTTTATTTCATATATAAAGTGATTCCATGCAATATACTTTAACAGCATGGTGAAAATAAGGTGGCAATTGACACGAGTTTGGAAATATTTATTTAAAATCTGTTCACAGAGGAGCTGTGATTTTCTATGCAGCCTCTCCATTCTTTGCTTATTGTAAAATGTTTTCCTTGGCATTGGAATGCAGTGCAGTAGTTTTAATACAGATCTTAGGGGCAGGGGGTGGGAGTGGGGGCAAAAGAGCTCCATATATGAGTTCAGTTCCCTTCCTTCCAAAAGCCCACCAGTTGTTTCTTATTTCTATAACAAAACCATGTATGTGCTTTTCTACACTTAAATTTTTGTCATGCTTTAAGACAATAATTAGGACACATTAACCAACACAACTGTAAATCCTGGGGTAGAAACACTACTCCTATATTTTTCTTGGGGTACACATACATGTGCATAGCTGTGTTAAGATGTCTAGCGACGGAATTTTGTCCTGTCTGTGTTAGAATGTGCCATTGGGGTGCTTAACACTCATAAAAATAAAACTAAAATTAAAGTATTAACGTGTGTGCCTAGGTGTCAGTATAGAGCTCTGTCTGAATCCCCTACCCGGTGACAGGTGCCATTTCTGAAGACACTGTGCTCTGTGGTCAGAGGTCTGTCCCACCTCCTATCAGTGTACTCAATCCAAACTCACAATTGCAAAGGCTACATATGTATAAACTCTTTGCATAATATATGTAATCACAAAGGTTTTGGTCAACAGGTATTACCAAACTGTTTGACTGTCATAGGTTTTCGTTATAAAACCAAACTGAAACCACACAACTCAGCCTTGATTTCAGTAAAACGACAAAATATTATTTTTATTAAAGCAAAAAGAGTTTGTCTTCAATAATTAAAGTATTTTATGCCCTTTTCACAGACACCAGGGCCTGGATTTAGCTTCCACCTGCAGGTCTCTACCATACGGGATCCACTAACAGATCCCTCGATTCCTAGATGGAGGGTGACATTATGACTTCTGCAACTGCCTCCTTAGATGTAGCTACAATAATGCCTTCAGTGAACAGGGAGAAAAAGATTTATGTTGCCATTAAGGTAAAGGTTCTTGAGTACAAAATTTATGCATGGAACTGGGCTGGTTTCTTTGTACTCACGTTGCAAACTAGCTCAATATTTTGTGCTCAGGCTGTAAGTGTTTCTTGCACATCTCTAGCTCTCTTCCTCCGTCACCAGGAGGGTGGAAGGAGAGGTTGGAACTCTTGGGGATGGGTGGCAGGGGGAGACTGTAGGAAGAGGAAACCCTCTTGAAAGCTGTTGTGAAGTACAGATTGTTGCTTTGAGGTTATAGAAGAAAAGGTTCAGTAATTCTGTAGTGTAGAGGATAATGACAGAGCACTGTATACTTAGTCCTTTCCCGGCATGGGAAAAAAATATCAGTTGAATTAATTCATTTTGAACCATATACAAAACACACACACACAAACACACACACACTTAACTAGCTGGTGAAGGGACAGAAAGGTAATATCCTGGCCATTTGTTTCTGTAATTTGATCATATAACACAGGGATTATTATTTTATAACTTTAAAAAAAATCAATGCAGTTTTCCACTGCTCATCTGAGAGAAAAAGGCCTTGGTCTCATCCGCAGCAAGCTTTGCCCCCTGTGAGGCATCATAGCCTTTGCCTTCTTCCCTTTCTTCCAGGGATATAAATTAATATCTCATCATTGACCATAATATGCCCTGTAACTGTGTTTATTATTGCTGCATATTTTAGACAGGTGGTAAGTATTGGCACTTTTTATTATGCTGATAAACAATGTTGGACTGCCAGGTAAAATGTGTTGTCAGGGGTGATTTCTTGCCTCCCTGTAGTCTCCTGTGGATTTTTATCTAGCCTCATGAAAATCTTGAGCACCGAGGCTTTTTGTGCAGCTTTTCCACAATAATACCACAGCGAGAATTCTCTCCTTCCTTCATTGGGATTTGTGCTGAAAGGGTGAGGAATGGAGGGTTAAGGGATTAAATGTACAGTCCCCCATCCACCTTTCCCACAGATGCACCATCCAGGTAAAGCAAACAAAAAGAAAAGCTTAACTCCTTGAATTCTAAACATAAGTTTATTCAAGCTTTGTACCCTTCACTCCACACAGGGATTCTTCTTCCCTCCCAGGCACTTCTCCCTTACTCTCCCCACAAGAAATACAGCTAGTTTTTTAGTTAAAAAAAACCAACAACCCTATTTTGTTGAAGATTATTCTTTAACCGGGAAGCTAATTATTAAAGCCCCTTAATATATTTTTATAATTTAGTGGGGTTCATATATTCTGGTATGCTCAGGCCCAGAGTGTGCCTCTGTGAACTATGTTCAGAGGATTTCCTCTTTCTCTGGCTTCCCCTTCCCAAAATGGAAGGCGAAATTGGCTGCCTTCATGGTGATGGTCCTTCCCCTTCCCCAGACTTAGCCAAGTGCTCTCAGTGGGTCTGGAGATGTGTAAACAGGAAAGGAGTGGAGCCTAAGCGCACTGGGGGTCAGGGAGGAGAGATTCAGAAGGCAGGGGAAGAAGGATATGCCTATAAGCTTCGCATGCCCATACCATTAAATGCCACCCTTACTCCCCAAGCTTTTTCCCTTCAACTCTTTCACCTGTCTTCTCCTTCTCATCTTCTCAGACCTGTCTATCCCTAAATTATAATCACATTCGTTTTGCCCTAGTGCGGCACAGATTGGATCCTGGTAAGGGCTCCACGTAAAAAAAAAAACTTGCTCGCAATAAGGTATTGGTTCTGCACAGCACCATATTTTATTAGTCCTACAAAAACCAGAAACTGTGCTACATATTACAGGGTGCTGTCTGCTGGCACCTTTCCTATTAGCTCACAGACATGCCTTGTAATAAGTTGAAACAAAGGAAGGTTGTGGCCATCTTTACAAGGAGCAGCTTCCCACCACGAGCAGAGACTGCAGGGAAATGGCAGCCATTTTACATATCTTCAGTTCCATTGAAAGTAATGGCAAATTTCAGCCATTGTGACTAAGAGTTCACAAAACAGAAGGCAGGAGGAATAGGAATTTTAAAAAGGGCCTTCAGGTATCATTAGTTTCATGATAGCTGGGGAAAATTAGCTGCAGTAAGCATGAGTAAGCTAAAACCAAGAGTTCTTTTCACTTCCTTTCAGGATATTGTGAAGCTTGCAGGGTGTTACAGGACTATTCTTTCAACAGAATTGTATGGAAAATTTAGGCCATAATTTTCTTTTAACTTTGGCATTTCTAAACTGCCCCACTGGAAAATTGGCTTTGAAATGGGACTTCTAGAGCCTTTCTTACTATACAAACCTGCAGGACAGAAACTATGTTCTTATTAAGTGGATATGCGAGCCTGGTGTCATTGCTTCTGTGTCATCTTCTGTGATTGTTGTATCTGTACAGTTTAAAGGAACTATACTGCTTTTGGGACTAAATATTTTGGCTTGTGAAAAGATACGGGAAGTATAATATCTGTCGATGCATAATTCAACATGGTTCTTCATGTATGTTCCATACAGGTTTACAAGTGAGTTGCCTAATTCTGGTATTATTCTGTAGTGCAAAAATTGCTCTGAAAGGAGCAGAGAAAGGAAAGAGGCATGGACAGAGCTTTAACTTTAGAATCAGATATTCTGTGTTTGTGTTTTTAGTGGAAGTTTGTTGCGAGCTGTTAGTGGACACACAGGTAGTAGTCCTGGAACAACCCAGTGTACAGGAATAACATTTTAAAACTGCCCATTCTTTCTTTGATGCTCCTGTGTAAAACAATGACCATACGAAATTCTCCATGTGGGAACCAGACCAAAATTGCAATTGTCTTTATAATAAGAGAGTTCTGCCTGCCATTATCTATGGCTATGGTGCTCATTTTGCCATGAAAAATGAAACTTCCCCTCCTGTCTTTGTGTTGTTTAATAATATGTACCCACTTGTGTTATGCAGACATCGTGGTGAGCTACACTAGGACTTATCTATTGATTTTGTCTCTTTAATGAGCAACCCAAAACCTGGAATATCGATGACACCTGGGTTATTTAAGATCCACATCTGAATGAAAATGTCCAGGAGCAATGCTGATCCTTGTCCGAACATTATAAGAAATTTGAGGGTGGTATCATTATAAGTAAGTTCTGGTTACCTGCAGACATAAGCAGTTACCCCTAAGAGAAATGCTTGTTTTCAGCTGTGGCGCACACCTTTTCTGATTATGAGCTTATTTTGTCCACCAGCATTAATATAGTCTCCTCCATAGTGGGCAGGAGAGTGGGGAAGAGGAGAGGGTTGCCTGTCACTAGCAGGGTCAGTTAATTAAGCAAATTAAGTAGGATGTGTCTCATTCCTCCCCTTCCCTCCCCCAAAGTGTGATTATCCTTGAAAATAAAATCCATGTATATGCTTTATCGATATTTTAACCATGCTTATTCACTCTCATGTTAACCTTCAGGTGAGTGACTTTTATTGAACGTCATAGAAAGGAGAAAAATAGTTAATAACAGTCTAAACACTATTCACCAAAGTTTTTGAGGTCAGAAGTGTTTCCCTGAGTACATTCGAAACTTTTTTGCGGGCTGTCACTTGGAAGAGGAGGAAAGATTGAGATTGTTTCCAAAAAGCAAAAGGAATAAGAAATATTTTTAAAGATGAGAACAGCAGCTGATAGTTGGGACAAATGTTCGGGTGAAAAACCTTCCTCATAAAAAGTAAGCCCCAGTCGGTTTTGATTCATGTCTTCAAACAATTATGTCATCCAGTCCTGGAAAGGAAAGAGTGACTGATCACACAGGGCCAGAGGCAATTCATTACTATGTATAAGAACGTTTATGTACAAGTCAAATAATTGCGCATAAGCCATGAAGCAATCAGAGTTTAGCAGGTAACTTACACACAGAAAAAGTGACTAAAATCACGGAATGAGTTGTTCGTTGCAAAAGTTATGTCTGGCTCTATGGATAATGTGGCACTTGGCCTCCCTGTTCTGTTGCAGTAATTGGTGAGCCTTGCCCCAGTTACTAGTTATTAATTTTAAACAAATAGCCCTTTTTGTTTTTTTAGTTTCTGTGATTTCTCTTACCTATAAATTAACTACTTCATCTTCCTTTGAGCTGTTAATAGTTCCCTCTAGTATTATACTGAGTCTCATATCGAACAACAGAAGCTGCTGCTGATAAAGCCGTCCATATCATGGAAAAGAAAGAATACTTTGAGATCCATAGATTAAAGGAAATATATATATTCTCTTTTTCAACCATTAATGAAACCCTGTTACCTCCATTTGATACAAGCAAATGAGGGACTCTGTCAAAACGGGCACCCAAAAACGGAGATGCCAAAATTAAAGACAAGTTTGGATAACTTTGCTACTAGAATGCCAAACTGCTTCTAATCCAGTTCATTATGTGAAACTGCTTTAAGTTCAAAATCCATGCTGAATCATATTACGAATTCTTTTCAGGCCTCCCTGGATCCACACTAGCATTGCCTACGTTGTTTCAGACAATAAAGCTGTTTTAGTACGTGTGCAATGGTTAGCGTATGAGTTCTCAAGAGCAGCATATTTTGGGAAACTTTCAGAGGTCAATAGTGTGCTGTGGGAGGACTAGTTAGACCATTCTAGTTAGTCTGCATCCACAATGGAGCTCAAACTATTGTGGATAGAACAACTTAGGTTTAAACAGTATTTAGCCCTGCCAAAGTCTGGTCTACTTGAAATGTTGCTTAAAATACAATTAAATCAGTTTTGTTCATAGATG
Organism: Carettochelys insculpta; assembly: GCF_033958435.1. Classification (NCBI taxonomy): domain Eukaryota; kingdom Metazoa; phylum Chordata; order Testudines; family Carettochelyidae; genus Carettochelys; species Carettochelys insculpta. The sequence goes on along the minus strand of NC_134138.1, from coordinate 110,393,456 downwards.
ATAAACAATATCTATATCTACATCTGTATCTGTATAAGTTAGATAGACATCTATCGGGGATGAAAACAAAAAGCAGTCAAGTAGCACTTTAAAGACTAGCAACATGGTTTATTAGGTGAGCTTTTGTGGGACAGACCCACTTCTTCAGACCATAGCCAGACCAGAACAGATTCAGTATTTATTCTGTTCTGGTCTGGCTATGGTCTGAAGAAGTGGGTCTGTCCCACGAAAGCTCACCTAATAAACTATTTTGCTAGTCTTTAAAGTGCTACTTGACTGCTTTTTGTTTTGATAGTGTATAGACTAGCATGGCTTCCTCTTTGTTGCTATCGGGGATGAGTTAGACAGTGCTTGGTCCTGCTACAAGGGCCTGGGACTGGACTTGATGACCTCTTGAGGTCCCTTCCAGATGTAGCATTCTATGATTCTATATAATAAAAAGTAAATTTTTCAGGGGTCATGGCCTAACTGACTTAGCCAAAGTCACACAAAGCTGTGTCAAAGCTGGAAATAGAAACCAGGAGTTACAACTCTATAGCATCTCAGAGGGGTTTAGCCATGTTAGTCTCTAGCTTCACAAATAACAAGCAGTCCTGTGGCACCTGAGAAACTGACAAATTTAATAGGTTGTGAGCTAGAAATCAGCCTACTGATATTTTTTAAAAATATTAATACTTTGCACATAAACAGAGCTCTGTCTTTATTCCATTTCCATTATTATAATTCCTCCTACCACCTTAAGGAATAACTCCTTTCTCCTTGGTGTTGATACACTTCAATCCACCAGATGTCAGCTGTTAAGAACTTCTGTGAAAGTGAGATCATACTATTCCAGGCCTGTTTTGTAAGCTCAGCTGCCAGGAGTCCACTCTGTTTATAAGTAGAAATACAACATTATTTTCATTTTAGAAGGTGAAGTTGTTTTAAAAACTCAGATTTGGAAAGGAAAAAAAAATTATAAAATGAGGAAGGGATTTTGTCCTTCACAAAATACAGAGAATGACTGAATGAGAGGTGGCTAAAATTCTTCATATTCAATGTATTGACACTGAGTCAACTGCAAAATGAATGGTTTAAATAAAAACGGCAAAACATGAAGTGGTTTTGATTAAAGATGTGTTCAGTTTCTTTGCTTCTTTAAAATAATAGAAGCTGAGGAAAGACGATCCTTATTTAAGAGGACTGAGGTTTTGTCAGCCCTCACAGATGCTGTACTTATAGATGAATTTCAGTTGATAGAATGGTACCAGCTGAAACTTTAACTACTTTTGCAGTCACTAGAAAACACAGACCTTTGTTAGATCAGCATTCAAAACGCATCTTCAAATAAATTTTTCACAATCTACCCAGTTACCATATCTGACGCCATTACATCTTGTGGGAAAGCCCCTCCCCAAATGAAAACAAAACAAAACGAACAAAAACCATCTAGGCTTTGCAGCATGACCAGAGCAATATACCTTGTCTCTGATGAACCAAGGAGAGAAATTAAATTCCAGAAATGAGGACCCTCAATTGGAAATGAGGACAAGCTTCCTCCTGTTTTAATTTAGGGGATTATGAGTTGAAACAAGTCCTCATGAGAAAAGGGTTTTTTAAGGTTTCCTGGATTCACATGATTTAAGGTTTTCAAATGGGTACTCAGGGTTACATAGGGCTTGGTTAATGCAGCAGGATGAGCAGGGAAAACATGGCAGGTGCAGTTGTGGATCTCTGATTGCTTCTGAATGGACAGGTATCAGCAATTGTCAGTACAACTGTCAGATTGCAAAGGTAATGCACTCTACTGTAGGGCCCAGGTTCAATGAAATCAAGCCCTAGAACTGTGGCATCTGCTTACTGAAGTCACTGTTGCCATGTATCGTTCTCCTGTAGGGTTCTCATCTACACAGTCATGGAACCCACGAATGTGAGAGCCTTCCTTCTGAGCAGATGCGCAATTGCCCAGTGCGTATATGGGATCCTACAGAATGGAGGGGACAAACAGAAAGTAATTGCTCAACTCCATCTCCCAGTCAAGAATTGTGATTTTGAATGTTGCACCATCCTTAGGCTGTTGCTCTGACCTGCACTGCAGTAGTAAAGTGAGGCCTTTTTTGTACACACAGTATTTTTTCCTAGACCAGTAACAGGAAAGAAAAAGAAGACAGAACTGGCCAGTACATTAACTTGTATGATCAATTTCCTCTGATCTGTTAGGAGAGCGCATGTGTTTAGAGTATCTGCAAATGACCTAAATGTTAGCTGGAAATGGCCAGGCAGCAGTCCAAGGCAGCATTAGAACTACAGAGAGGGTGAAATGCTTCTTTTTTGCTGAACTAGTAATTTTATCCAGGTTACATTCCAGGTGTTACTTATTTCATTGTTGTGCATCACATAATTAATTTTAGAGACTGTTTGGATAGCAAGTTTTCCACTGAGACTTCAGCCAGGTTTTAGTTTAATTCAGCTAGTGCTGAGCTCCTGCACTTGTGTGTTTCTTTCTGTGTCCTTCTAGATGTAACTCCTAATATTCAAAACCAGGAAGTATTGTGGTTAAAAGCCTAATGGAGAACCTGGCTCTGATATACAATATTCTCACCCCACGAGAAATCTTGGAAATGGTGCATGTCTACGGTAACTAATGCAGCCTCTGCAGTGATATATTCATTTGAGAGCAAAATTGATGTACATTGCTGGGTCTTGATGACCTCTGCTTTTTATTGTTGGATTCTAATGTTGTTTGAGTAACACTATGTAAGCGGGGAAAAAACTTATGAGTTTTTGAAATTGCAGATTGAAGCAAGCACATCTCAAGCTTTTTCCTGTAGCTGTAGCATTATTTGAAGCAAACATACAAAAAAAAATTTATACACTCCTTTTTATGGGAATGATTTGAGCGAGTCAGCAATCTTGCCTCACATGGGTTCCTTAAAAAGGTAGGTAACTAGTGCTCCACTCGCTCTCATATACCCAGAATAAAGGACAGATTACAAAGCCAAGGTACAGGAAATAAGGCAGGTAAATAAGGATACTACATTAAGCCGAGAAAACTTTCTGTTAGCTATCATACCCCATGCTGTTGTATATAATTATCAGCTGCAAAATAGCACAGCTTGAACATTATTATTGCACATTAAAGAACATTTCACTTGTAATTATGGAATGGGAAGAAGTGCTTACAACTCACCTATGAAACATTCATTTTGCACTTGGAAGAATTTGGGTTTTTTTTGTTTTTAAAAAACCTGCAGATATGTGACTTCTTTACCACCTCTCACATTACTTTTTTCAATGTGCCAGTAAAATATGACATCTTATACTTAGCTTTTTAAGTTTTTTGAGTAAGAAAAGGGACAGTGAGAAGGGCCATGGGAGGTAAGCATCAATAGGTTTCAAAACATCATTATCCCCATTTGACAGGTTCCAAGGCCCAGAGAGGGTATATGCCTGTTTGGAATCCTTAGGAAGGACCTAGAGATGCTTGGAATAGAATCCAGCTGTTACCCATTATTGTTTCGTGCTATACCCAGTAAGCCGCACTGGCTTTCCCCAAAGCCATGCACATTTATACATTCCTTACCAAGGGACACATTAAAGGTTAAATTATATTAACAATGGGGCGGGAACTAGACTTTTTCAAAAAACCATAAATATATATACTATATAAACCCTGTTTCTGTGTTTCTCCTCCATTCATCTGATGAAGTGGGCTTTATCCATGAAAGCTCATGACCTAAATGAATTGTTAGTCTCTAAGGTACCACAGAACTGCTTATTAATTATCAAAAAAGCCAAAGGGTTTCATTTGCCCCCACACCTGGGCTTCTTTGAAAATTCCATCAAAGAGTAATGGAAGGGTGCTATATAATGTCATTGGAACCTTTACAGTGCTTTGTGTGTTAATGTTTTGTAGAGCATGCCAAATTTTAACACCTTCCAGGCTCATTTTTATTAAATTCATTTACAAGATGCTCTGTTTGCTTGTGAGTTTATTTACTTTATGGTAAGTTATTATTTGGGTTTTGCTATTGCAGTAGAGAATATATGTTTACATTAGCTGTGTTACAATACTGTCCAGAGGCCTTCACTGAGATTTGTGGGGCAAGGTGCTGTTTAAACACCATTTAAGAGACACTTGCTACTGGGAATTGCTTACATTGTAACTACACAAGACAAAGGGCTGGAGAATGGAAGTTTATTGTCACTGTTTTACAGACGAAGAACTGAGGCACAGAAGAATATAAGGATTGTCCAATGTCATTAAAAAGACTGTGGTGTAGCGAAAAATAAAACCAAATCCACTGGATTTCAGTTCAGTGTTTTAACTGCAATACTTTTTCAGTTTCTTTTTACATGAACAGTTTTTAATGCCAGATATTGAAAACCTGTTCTCTACTGTTAAACCCACACTTTGATGACGAAAATAATAGCGGCCACAGGTTTGTGTACGCAATTCTTTGTGTGGGGAATTCATATCATTTAGAGCTCAAAATACTTGACTAAACCCACAAGTGAGGTACTTGAATGTTAAAATTGTTCCTGAAAATAATTGCAAGAGTAATTTTGCAAGCACAAATCAAAAATCGATTTAAGGCCAGGCTGGGCACTTGTCCATTATTGAACAGCTTGGTGTTGGATGGTGAAATCTTCCAAATAAGATGAGTCAATCTTTCAGCATACAGTTAAATGAAGTTATTTCGGCAATTGCAAATCTGTGTAAATGGTAGAACACAGGAAGGGCTGAAGGAATAATCTCATTGGCTAAGTAAAGCCAAACCTATTAAATTAAGCATAAAGTCTTCTGAGCTCAAAACCACATGGCCATGCCTAATTGTCTATGAAAAAATACATGTTTGCAGTAGAACAGCAGATTGCTGAATGAACTGACAACATCCCAACCAGTCTAGTGAATGGCCTGCTTTTCAGTTTGGGGTTTGCCTCACCAGGTTAAAAAAACAAAACAACAACAACCCCCGCCCCCCAAATGGGTCACTGGCTACTCAAATGAAGATGAGCTCAGTCAGACCATGGTAAGACTAAGTAGTTTAGATGAAGGTGACATTTCCTGTAAGCTAGGAGATTTGCTCCTGGATGGTGCTTGTTTCTCCTGTGACTATAGGGGTTGGACTCAGTGACCTCTCAAGGTTTCTTCCAGTTCTAATATTCTATGATTTTATGTAGGGAAGGTTGAAGCACTTAAGATAGATGCTTAGATACTGTGGTGATGATGATATTGCAAGAAAACACACACACACACACTCTCTCTGTCTCTCTCTCTGGCATCCCCTCAACTACAAACCCAATGAATCTTCAGTTAATGTTAGAAATAAACTGGAACCAAAATGCAACATTGGCATTGCTAAAACACTATGGGGCTGTTGGCACAGTACTTTTGTCTCTGGGTATGTCTACACTGCAGCCCTATTTCAAAATAAGTTATTCTGTAACAGTTTATTTTGAAACAGCATGGCTACACACAAAATGCATTTTAAAATGGCACTTACCTATTTTAAAATACAGCGTCTACAAACAAAAGAGCCTGTTTTGAAATAAAGCCATCAGAGGCACTAAGGCTTATTTTCAAACAGGCCCTATTCCCTGTCTAAACATCCCTTAGGCACTATTCCTCATGCAATACAGTTTACCCATTTCAAAATAAGCCAATCTTTATTTCAAAATTATTTCAAAATAGTGGTTGTGTAGACACTAGGGTTGTGGCCACACTGGCCCCTCCTTTCAGAGGGGCTTTGGTAATGTGGCACTTTGGGAGATGCCAATGAGGCGCTGCTATGAATTTGCAGCACCTCATTAACATAATGGCAGCCGTGCATGCTTTGAAAGTGCCAGTTTCAAAATGCACGCCGCCCACGTAGCCAGGGACCTTTTGAAATGACCCCCTGATTTTGAAAGCCCCTTCTTCTCAAAACCGAGTGGGGCTTTTGGGGCTGGTCTGGCTCTGGCTGCGGGACTTGGCAGGGCTCTGGCCTGGGCTGGGCTGGTGGGTCCAATGGGTGTTCTGGGTCTCTCCTGGCCCTCAGAGGGCATAGCTGTAAGAGATGAGGGGGGAGAGGGAGATGGATGTCAGTCCCCTCTCCTGGCCCTGGTTGCTGTGCCCCCCATGGGCAGCTGCCCCCATCCTTGACCTGAGGGACAGGCATGTCCCAGGGATGTCCCCAGAGCAGTGGGCCATGTTCCCTGCGTGGTGGCCTGTGCCATGCATAGCCTCTGTGATGCCTTGGGGACAGTGCTGCCCATCGCAGGGGTCCCCGCCCCCAGGGAACAGGCTAGCAGGCAATGGGGGTGCATTTGGACATAAGAGAGACCCTGCTTGAGTGGCGGGAGGGCTGGGTGCAGCCTGGCCATCTCCGGATTCTCCAGTGCATGCATGCAGCTCACAGTGCTGTCCACAGCGGAAGGTGCTGGGTGTCACTTGTGGGAGTGCCCATGAGCCTGGGGCACACTCCAGATTGGGATGTCTGGGGTTGGGCTGTCGTGTGTGTGCCTGGGTCTGCCCCACCCTTGGATATGTGCAACACCACACACCTAGTGGAGAGTCCCTCAAAGAGGTCGGGGGTGACTAGCTGGAGATGGCCTAGCTGGAGGGGGCCAAGGGAACCTCTATCACAAGAGAGCCCTTAGAGGACTTGTCCCCAGATGGGACCTCTGGCTGTGTGGTGCTGGCCTGGATAGAGGGTCCAGGCTGGTCCTCACTTGGATCTGGCTCTCCCTCCAGTGTGGCAGAGGACTCTGGCTCTGCCAAGCCCAGGGTTCTGCGGGATGGGGAGGTGTCATCACCTCCTAGGAGGTCCCACAGCTCCCTCTAGTAGAGGCAAGATGCAGGGGCCTGCCCTGACAATTGGATGCTGTCCCAGGCCCTCATGTATCCCTGCCTTAGTTCCTGAACCTCTCACTGGACCTGCTCAGGGGTCTGGGCAGGGTGGCCTCAGGCAGCCAGGCTAGTGGCGAGATGCTTGAGGGCAGGTTCATTTTGCCTGTGGTGTCCTGCAGCACATCTTCATCCCTCCAGAGCCCAAGGAAGTCCTGGAGCTCCATTTCTGACCACGACTGGGCCCTCCGTTTTGTAGAGGTGTGGGTTCCTGGCTGCCCTCATCTGGTTCCCCGGGGGTACCCTGCGGGGGGCATGGGGAGCTGGCTGCTGGGCATCACTGTCTCAGTGCTTGCCGCAGGGGTCCTGCTTCCACACTCTCAGCTTCCTGCCATGGGATTTCTGGGTCCTTGCAGCTTTTAAAATGGCCAGAGGCAGAGATCATAGATCCCAGCTGGTGCTGCCAAGGGGCCTCTCCGTGCTCCAGCTGGCTGCTACCATGGAGGATTACTCTTCTGGAAGAAGGGGTCACAGAAGCTGTTTCTACACAGGCCACTTCCTTCGGAAGTGGCATGCTAATAAATGGAGCGAAAGATGCTAATGAGGCACAGATGCAAATTCCCCGTGCCTCATTAGCATAACATTACATAATTTGGAGGAAGTGGCCTGTGTAGAAACGGCCAGCCAGAGTTACATTCTTGGAAGATTCATGCAATTTGGAGAGGATTTAGATTTCATTTAAACTTTTGAAATCTGCTTGAAAGCTAAACTGATCTCGATCTGAATACTGTCAATATCACTTCTGGTCAGCACTCAATGCCCATCCTGAATCTCTTCCAACTCAGGAGTGTTTTGAAATACTGCGTCTGAACACCCCCCCTCCTTTTTTTTTTTAATCTTGTGCTTATTTGAAATAGTGAGGCATTCAGGTTCGTTAATTGCAATTATGGTACTAAATAAAAGACTAGGGTAAGTCAGCTGCAGGATTACTGAATTATGACATTTATGGTATTCTTAGATGCATAGCATTCAGCTGATTGTAAGGTATTAGTATAGCTGAGCAAATAACTTGTAATAAATTATTTATTTGATGGATAAGGCATCTGTTCCAGATCACAGAGCATCCGTGAGCAGACTGCAATATGCTCAAATCTAATACTTTTAATTTATTTGGGTATCTTTCTTACAGATTATTTTGCTGTCTGAACTGGTCACTGTTATTCAAAATTCAAGCTATTAGTTATGGTTGGTCAAATGAGTCAGGTGGTGTTGTTTCCTGACCCCATCAATGTATGGTCATGGCTGATGTGGACACTCATTCCCAATAAAATTCAGTCTCCATGAATATGTGTGTATTATATTTTGAATTTTGTTGTGCCTTGACATTTTTGTCAACAATACTCATTCAGTTTGTATGGAAGTTTAACAGGAAAGGAGTACTAACATGGCTGAAACCAGACCTTTTAAAAAATGGGAGCACTCAGTCATTGTTCACCCAACAGTAGATATTGGCAATCTGTTCATCAATAATGTAGTGAGTGAGGAAACTGCTATAATGAATATGCAATATCTAATATTAAAAATAAATTTTGGGTTATCTGTGTGACAATGAATAACTCCTAGTGTCACTTTCTAAGAAATATGTGAAAGGAGAATTTATGGGAGAAAGTCCACTCTGTTCTGTAGCAAAAACCAGATATTCATTAGTAAAAAGGCTGACCATGGAGCACTGGAATGGCCATCTGGATCGGATGATGCACATGATTTCCCTCCCCACTCCCACTCCTAACAATTTATCCTGCACCATTCGGGTGATAATCAGAGGATGATTATTTTTATGGCTTAGATGGAAATGTATTAATTCTGGCCCCCGCTTCTTTTCCTTCAAATAATTTATCTCTTCCTGTTTTTAAATAATTTAATGAAATTGCTAGCCATAAAGCACCCCAAAAAGTTCCAGAAATGTCTAGCATGTTATTTATTAGGAAAGCAGCCATTTTCCTTGGTAAAGCTGGAAGTGTGAACTAGTGGTTAGAGCAGACTAGCTCCCGACAATCTTCCATCTGGCATTAACATATTATCTAAGCAGTGATGTGGAATTAAAGGCTAATTCTTTTTATTACTTGTGTTACAGGAGCACCTAGAGCCCTCACCCCATATAGAGTACTTAGCACAGCGCAAATCTGATCTCATATGCATGGTAAGAGAACCCTAACCCTGAAGAGCTTGCAATCAAAGACCCCAAACCTGAAATCACATGAGCACATGATTAACGTTAAGCATGAAGTACTAATACACTCTGGTTATATATCGAATTTATGTTAACGTGAAGCACTTATGTTAGCCATTGCAGTGTTGAGGCCTAAATAAAAAAGACGAAAGAGTGAGTGAAGGAATCATTGTTATCCTCATTTTACAGAAGGCAAAGTTAGCAGGAACAGAGTCCCAGAGGAAAGAATCAAGATGCTCTGAGTTCTACCTCATCCTTCCTTCTGTCTTGGCGTATAATGATTTAAAACCCTTCACCATTCTACTACAGTGTGCCCATCTAGAAAACAGGTATGAAAATGCTTACCTACCTCCCGAGCATATGGTGAAGCTCCATTCCTATTGCCAAGGCGGTGTATTAGGTGGAGTATTAATACTTTTATTAAACAATATAAATATTTCTCCATGTTCGTAGTATGTCATTCCTTGGTTGTAACCTACCTATCGTCTATATATGTGAGACAATTACAGCTATTTACTGTGTAATGCACATTCTTGGACTTCACTTACTCCTTTTATACCTTTTTCACTCCATTTCAGTACATGCTACCAGAACCATCATATCCTTACTTAGCAACCAAAACAAAAAAATGACCCAATATTAAGGGTTCTCCTATTCAGTAGTTACTATGGGCTACCAACAATCTGTCAATACCCTGCTTATTAATTTTCTGTAATATGCTGTTTATTGGTCCTGCTTTTATTGTGGTACTGTACCACAGCCATGAAGGGATGACATGCACCTTTAGCTAGAGCTAATGGCAGTGCTGCCAGTGCTGCAGGGAGGCTGAAGAGCAATGTGACTAATAAAACACAACCAATAAAAATATGAAGGAAAAAATGTCCTTACTAGTAAGAAATGCATATTCCAAGTGCTTGCACAGTGCCTGGAGCAGTTAATCATCACTCCATGGGCACCCCTAAACAACTCTAAACAATGGTTAGAAAAGGATCAGGCAGCTGTTTAGGGGACTCAGTAGAGTGGTATTTGTTTGATTGGCAGGTAGCCATGTTTGCCAGGTGCATTATAAATAACAGCAGTTGCTGGTGAAACGCAAGGTGAAGGTTTTACTTCATATTGTATCTTAACAGTCTTTTCTCCCTTATGAGGCTAAATAAAAGAGGGATGAGGACTGAATGTAAACACAGGCCTGTGCGTGTAGAAATGCCCCAAGTAAAGAGTAAGCTACATTTGACAAAAATCATTCTTCTGTCCGCTTTATGAAGGGGTTTCTTCAGAAAGAGATCATTTATTTGTCTAACAGAATAAGTCTCCTCCTAATGTTTTTTGTCCGCATGTGTAGTGGAAGAAGCTTTAGAAACATCACTTTTACTCCACTATTATATGCGTTAACGTTGCGTCTCATCTTTGAACCATTAGACATCATAATTTTTGTAACCTGTGTCTCCCCCTCCCACTCTTGACCCCTTTCAAGTTATTTAGCAGCTGACATTTTTTTCCTTTGATTGCTCCTGTCATGGGACCTTTTGCCAACTGAGATGGTGCCAGGAGTTGTCTAATATAAAGTGCTACTATGAGTGCCTGGGTCAGCTAACACCCTGTATCTGGATGATATGGCTGTCCACTGGGCTAGAGATGGTAAGCCATAGGTCTGCTGTCAAGCCTGTTTTCCAGCATGGCAATACAAAGCTCTGTGAGAGTGGTGCTGATTTGGCTCCTATCTGTCACTTTGCAGGAAGTGAAAAAAAAATTCATGTAATCATCATCAGTCATTCATTATCTGCCACTTTCAGCCCACTGCTGGGCAAAGCCTCTCCTGCTGCACTAGTGTCTTATGCCGAAGGGATTTTTGCAAGAAGAACTTTGCCATGCTTGGCAAGCAGGGCCAGTCGGTGAGACTACAACACTGCATGCCAAGTCACTATCCCCATGGACGGGAATGAAAAAGGAGAATTCACTATGGATTGTCATCACTTATGAAACAGGTTGGCCTTTACCTCAGCCCCGATTGAGCAACGAGCACAAAACCTTCAGAATGCCTGTGAACAATGGGCGAATGTGAAAAGGGATCGATGTTTCCAATCCACACAAGCATTTAGAAATTTGGAGATGTAGCCAAACCTCTATGGGCTGGAAACATCGAGAGATTACTTTTGTCTCCTGGGCCTGGCTTCAATCAACATTTTCCTTCTCTCACTGCCCACCATCCCCCTCAACCTGCAAAAACTGGAAAAAAAGAAAATCCATGGTTGCTGACACTAATTCAACTAATTAAAAAGACAAAACTAAAAACAAACAAACAACTCCCCCCCCCCAAAAAAAAAAACATTGTGGGCCCTAGTTTAGAAAGACGCCATGGCTATTTTAAACATCGTACTGATGAGCTCTGCTGGACCAGCTGTTCTCGCACTGTGGATCAGAACACCCGAGTGGGTCATTACCCTAGTATAATGGGGTGGCCAGGGCTGGCCTAAACTTGCTGGGGCCCTGGGCCAAAGCCCAAGGCATCAGGCCTGGGTGGCAGGGCTAAAGTCTTTGGCCTTAGTGCTGAGCATTGGGGTTTTGGTTACAGACTCCCTGGGACAGCTAAAACCATTCGGCTTCAGAGGGGCTCAGGTAGGCTCAGGCTTCAGTGCCCTCTCCTGGGGTCATGCAGTAGTTTTTATTGTCAGAAAGAGGCTGTGGTGCAATGAAGTTTGAGAAGCTCTGGGACAGACAGTGCTATGTCTGAAACGTTGGGAGCACACAGGGACTAGTCTGCAGTAGGGCTCTCTCTGTTGCTAACACTGGTGGAACCGTAGCATGGTCAAGTCTTTAAGGTCACAGGGAAGAAGGATGTTTTTAGGTTCCCTGATATGATGAATTGTGAAGCTTGTTTTTGTTTCATGGGCTAGATTTCTAAAATTGTTTATTTGCCTAATGGTGAAGATAGGCTTCTAGTGAGAGTTTCAAAGGACTTAGAGGCCTATTGATTTTAATGGGATAAGATGCCCAGGCATTTTTAAAAACCACACTTGGTTCCTACCTGCATCTTTAGGCACTTAATTACTTTTGAAAATCCGGCTCCAGAAGCTGTTTCTGAAACTCTGTTTGTGTTTAGCTACTGCACGTCGCTGTTTGAAGGGGTACAAAGAGTTGCAATTAGTCTGTAAGATCTGCCTTTGAGGTGTACCAAATTAGCTTTTTGGACCAGGAACTGTCATTTACTCTGTCTTTGCTCAACACCTAGCGTTGGGGGGTCCCAACCTGTTTGGCCTCTAGGTGCTACCCCAGTATAAACAGTAATGATGATAATGTGAGAAATGGTACATGAGTGTATCAGAGATGTATGTCTAGCTGTAAGTTATTAAAACAAATTAGCATAGGTGGCAGGGAACATGAAGACAAGCTATTCTGGTGGACCCTATGCAGCTGTCATGAGTGATGTCTGCAACACCTTTTGGGTTTTGTTGGTAAAACATGAGGGGAAAATTCTTTAAAAATGTGTTTTTCTCTTATACAAAATACTTTTTCTAGCTTCAGAATAGACCCTCTATGGCCAATAAATAAATAAATAAAAATAAAAATCACTTTCACATTAAAATAGGTTTACTTCTTACAGTACAGGTTGATTTGCAGTAAAGTCTTCATGGAAAATATGAAAAATGGCCCCCTAGGACTTCTATTGTACCTGTAGCCTTTACTCCCATAAGTCTGTCTGGGCATCAAAAGTGGGATTTGGACCTGCGACAGAGATGCTCACATATGAACACTGAGATTATGACCTTAACAGTTTGGTTTCTTGTTTTGCATGATAGGTTTTTTCTGATTAACATTTCCTACCACTATAGAAAATAAAGGAGAAAAATCAAAGAATATAATGAAGGAGTAAAAATGCTTTGCCAATGGTCTCATAACTGTTTGCTTACTATGAGTTCCCTTTTCTCTGGTTCACTCTTTAGAGCAAGCACAATTTGTCTCTGTGTTTGCATATGTGATTGGTGCTGAGTGGTAAAACCTGCCCAGCTGTAAGTTTTTGTACAAGTAGGAAATTCAGCCCATTGTTCCTAAGGACCAGTTTATAACTTTTTTGAATTTGCACACCCTAACGTCAGACCAGCTGAAATTGAGCTCTGAACTGAGTTTTGTAGCCTATTTATCCCCTAACCTCAAAGCAGCCCAGCTGGTGAGGAGGGAGGAGAGAGAAAAGTGGGGCGGTTGTCCATGGGCCCGGCATATCAAAGGATACTGGAGCTCCAGTCACCACCACATGCAGCTCTGAGGACGTGTGTGTGTGTGGGGGGGGCCTCACTGCTTCCGCCCTTGGCCCTGCCCCTGCCCCCTGAAGCTGGACCCTCTGCCCACCTTGCCCCTCAGACCAATGGCAGCTGTCAGCAGCACAGCCTCATAGCAAAATTCCAGGCCTGTGAACACAGATGAATCAAAGCTGATGAAAATGTCCTTACAAAATTGAGATTTGAAAGCAACTATTTAATATTATCCTTGCCTGATTCCTATAGGAATTGAGTTGGATAGGTTTCAGTAAAGCCTCCTCTGTTAGTCTAATTTTACATAGTTACTTGTATGTTGTGTGTAACTTCCTGAGACTTTTCAGATTATTCTTTTGAGAAGCCATGTTCTCTACTGCTTTTTATTAAACCCCATTCTTCAGTTTGTCACAAAGACATCAGCATGGCTGAAAGTGAAACCTGAGTACATAGTGGATGGTGGGAAACTCAGGGGCTTTGAGAAAAATGCTTGTTCTTTCTCTCTCTTTCTCTCCCCCATACTCTGCCCCCCCCCAGCGTGGCTCATCTCTATAGATTATAAATCCAGAAGGGACTGCTGTGCTCATCTAGTCTGATCTCCGGCATCACATAGGCCATAGGATGTCCCTGAATTAATTCCTGCGTGAACTAAAGTATGTTTTTAGAAGCCAACTTCTCACTTTCCCATATACAAAAGGGTCTCCCATGATACCTATAGACCTTTCATAATGGACAGATTCTTCCAATGATATGATAAATTGAGTTTTCCTGGGTGGTGCTACCCCACTCAGAGCTGATAACAGAAGACCCCAGAACTATGGACGCTGTGATTACTTTTGCACTTTGATGTTCCAGGAGCTTGTGCATCTTCTGCTTTGAGATATACTTGGCCTAGGGGAGCTAAGTGGAAAGATGAGGGAGAAGAGGAGGTGCATAATGGTATGGCCTCCAGCGTGATTATTTATGACAGTATCCTTCCAGCAATCTGTGTCTGCATAGGGTGAAAGCCTGGTTTCAATTCTGCCCTTGAAACATGGATTAAGCAATGTTGCTAATACATATTTGTCCCTGCGGCTGTCAAACATTTCACTGATACCAGACTCTGTAGACAGCTTAATAGCTAGGTCTTCTGTCAATGTTACTGCAGCAGTGTCTCCTTTGCTTTAAGATGCTGTTCAGATTTATTCAAGCAATAGGTGTAGCCTGATATTGAGTAAATAGCAGCACCTGGCTGTATACCGGTATCATCACCATTAGCTGACATCCCAAGTGAACAGACGTAATAGATTCTGGAAACCATGTGCTGAGAAGAATCCAGTGAGTGGAAGTGGGAAGGATCATCTGTCCTATTCCTATTTTATGCCTTCAAACAGAGTTATGTGCACAACAGGTTATTGTTCTAGAAGTCTCCGAACAGTAAGTACCATCCCTCGGAGTTGGAAACCTGTATATCCAACAGTGTTTGGACAAATGGTTTTATTATTGCTGTTGGCACTGGGTTTTACTACCATCAATTTAATAGCCCAAGTGTCCTTGGATTTTACATACCACTACTAACAGAATCCCATTTTTCTGGTTGTTATGCTGAAGTATTTTGTGCAAAGGTAAGCAGTGGAAATTGTAGTGGTATGTGTCTGTACATGACCACAATCCTTTGACACCTACTAAATTGCTGGGTGCTATTGACTGATGAAATTATTCCAGGCCACAGCATTTCAGTTCATATGTATGTGGGAAGGGTGGAGAATATTTGGATCTGCAATGCTGTCATAATTTCCATAATTGCCGCATGTTGTTAATGGATATAAAAACCTAGCTGATTGACTGCTTCACTTCCTCTTTATTAGCTTCGGCTTCCTAACCACCTAGTTCCTTCATGACCACTTCCCACTGGAGTTGATGTTTCATTTCTTAAAAGCTTTTAAATTAGTGATGGGATACGCAGTCCAAACCAAGCCCAAATCACACACTCACCCCTCCAAGTTTAGAAGATAACCCGCACAGTGATCTTACTTGTTCTTTCTTTTTTTTTCAGCTAACTGAAATTCCATGGTGGCATTGTAGCATATTTATTTGTCATAATGAACTGGATACCATCTCTAAAACATATGAGCTTTGGGTTTCTCTGGGCTTATGGTGATTTCTTGGCTGTTTCCCACCTGGGCAAGCTCCATGCTATTGTCTTATCTAAACCAGCTCTGCCTCGCTAAGCGGAGAAGGCTCAAATAAATTTAAGAAGAGCACCTACACTATTTGGTACACTGAGAATGAAACACTCAGATAATTTCTGAGTTCCTTTTGTTGTGGTTGTGGATTTCTCTCTTCCATTGCTAATGGTGACAGGGCTTTAGGCTTTAATTTAATAATCATAAAATATATTTGGACCACTGTTAAATATAATTTACACTATATACTGTTTTTCCTCTGTATAGGGAATTCTCCAAAGCATTTGGGGGTATGTTTCCTATGATACATCATGATGGAGCATCCATCCCACACTGGACTGTAAGGGGTTAATAGAATTAGGGTAGCTGTGCAGAAAGCAGCCTATTTTGAGAGGAGCTGTGAGGAGCAGCCTAAGAGGGGTGGGAAGACCCATATAAGAAAGGCTTCAGTCACTCCCTGCAGCTTGAGGAGGGAGGAGGACCGGCTGTTTTGCGGGCTGAAGGCAGCATGTGCACAGGGAAGACCAGAGCTGCAGGCAGAGACCCAGGAAGCTACAAGTGGCTCCTGGTGGCTGCAAGGGTTTGCAGGCTGAGGCCCTGAGTTAAGGGAAAAGAGGGTTCTGGGGACATGTGGAAGTGGACCAGGGAGCTCTACTAAGGAGTTGGAGGGGCTATGGTAAGTGGCAGCCATCTACAAACTGACTGGGCTTGGACCCAGAGTAGTGGACAGGCCCGGTTCCGTCCTCCCAACTCCTGCACATTTGCCACTGAGGAAGTGAACAGACACTGGGCTGCAGTTGCTGCTGAAGGAAGAAGCGGGACCATGGACTGCAGTTTCCATGAAGGGGGAACACAGACCGCAGTATTGACAGAAGGCTGTGTCTGGCAGTCATTGGAGAGCCACAGATCCTGGAGCAGAAGTGATGGCAGTCTGGATACCACCAGGAGTCAATGTCCCAACCTGTGGATCTGATCCACAATATGACCAGCAGGAGTTGCTAGGCTGGTGAGTCACACCCTATCTCATATATATGACATGAAGTAAAGTTATGTTGTATGGTACATTTAGAGGGTCCCCCAGCAGTAATAGTCACTTGCACAAGGATACCTTGATAAATTTCAAATGGTAGATCCAGTAAACTGCTTAGTACATTATTATCCTTTTTTGCTCTACTTTTAACTTGTTCTTCTCTCCCAGGACTTGAAACACTTAGTCCTGACCTACATTTCAGATTGTATCTCTACTGTATTCCGCTCTTCCCAGGCTCACACTTTCACCCCATATTGGAGAGTATGCTGGGCTTGGCAGGGGTATAAAGCTGTCCATGTAACTGCTATCTGATATTAGCACTACCATTTCAGGGGTGGTATTCCAGGGTTCTGTGTAGACCAGAAGACTTACTAGGAATCACTTTGCTGTGTTCATTATATAAGCCCCTCACCTTCGCATGTTTGCAGACATGGGCTTCTTACTGCAACACCCCTCACTGTCATTTTTTTGACAAATTGGATGAAAAATACAAAGGGGTGGCGGTGATGGCCTGGTTCTGCTCCTTACTGGCTGTGTCTACACTACCACCTTACTTCAAAGGAAGGATGGTAATTAGGGTGTTGGGAGTTTACTAATGAAGTGCAGCTGTGCATAGGCAGTACTTCATTAAGTAAATCCCCCCCACCCCCCTGCGGGAACTCCGAAGTTTTAAACTTCGAAGTCCTGGGATGCATCTAGCTGTGGCACACCTACTAGTACTTCGAAGTGCCGGGGCAACTTTGAAGTCCCCTGGCAACTTCGCAGTCCCCTTACTCCTCAAAATTTTAAGGGGTAAGGGGACTTCGGAGTTGCCCCAGCACTTTGAAGTACCGGTGGGTGCACCGTGGCTAGACGCGTGCCGGTACTTTGAAGTTTAAAACTTCAAAGTTGCCGCTGGGGTGGGAGGAATTTGCCTAATGAAGTGCTGCCTATGCACGGCAACGCTTCACTAGCAAACTCCCAACACCCTAATTACCATCCTTCCTTCGAAGGAAGGTGGTAGTGTAGACAAGCCCACTGAGAGACAAATGGTCATGTAGCAGAGTTCGTGATCAGCAAGATGCTGCATGGAAGTTGAGAAAAAAATTTGGAGACATTGGAAGTCACTAACAATGCATTCAGTGTGCAATGGCTTCAGAACTTCCAAATGAAGAAACAGACTTTTGGAGGACTGTGTGAGAGGCTTACTCAATTCAGGGGACCCATAGCACTTCAGATGTAAATTGCTATTACCCTATGCAAGCTGTCAACATGAGACCGTGATAGGTCCATTGCAAGCCATTTGGTGGTTAGAAACTCACTATTGGGGGTTGTCGTTGTAACAGGTTTGTGAAGAAATTATAACTGTGACCACACCATGGGTGACTACCATAAAAAAAAAGCTTCAGAAATACTAGCTCTCTTTGAGAGGCCGGGTTTTACAAACTGTGCAGGGCTTATCAGTGTTATCCATATCTCATAACCCATCTCAAGGAACAAGTGAGTCTGTTAAATGAAAAAGTTTACTACTTACCCGTTCTGCAAGGCTTAGTGGGCCACAGAGGTGGATCCATTAATGCAAACATAAGCAACACGGAAAAGGTGCATAACACCAGATTGCTGAGGAGATCAGGATTGGTCTTAAAGCGAAAAAGGGAACTATATTCCACAAAAAGGATATGATTCTGTACACTATATCTTTGTCAAAAGTGGTAGAGATGCACCTCATATACCTATTCCTGGCTTGGCTCATGAAACTACATCTAATGTCAGAGACCCTGGGGGAAAAAAGCAAACAAACTATAAGCTAAGTAGCTGCAGAATGATCACTGAGTGTGCACTTGGTAGGTCAAACACTTATTGGCACTAGCTACTTACCTGTCTAGATGTCAGTGTGGTAAATACCATTCACATAGTCATTGTCTGATGTGCACTCCATAAAACTTGTGAGGGTAAAGGGGAGTATTTCTGTCCCACATGGGCTCAGAACAAGTCCAATTTACAAATTCTGCACAGGCAGACAGGTCTTATCATTGTGTACACCAGCCCTAGTTCTGAGCAGGAACAAGAAATCAGGAATACCATATGTGCAGACATTTTGGCAGAATAGGTAGGGGCGTGAGTGATGTCACATGCAGTATAGCTGCTGGAAATGCACGTATGGGAACACTGGCACATATTTCTGATAGTGCTAAGTAGCTTTATGAGGCTTTTGTTCACACACTGCACACACACCATTGTAACAGAGGACACACTGCCACACACCATTGTAACAGGGGGCCTCCTGTTACTATCTTTTGGTTGAGGTTCAGCTGTGTAGGGTAGAAGATGAGTTGCAATGTGGTCATTGTGCAATGGTTTTATCTTCACCATTCACATGTATGTTTACAAGAGCCTATTATTGGGAGCACTCAGTGTTTCTTAGAGACCTTATGAGGATTTGCTTTGGTTAGAGAGGTGGCTATGCGTCCATTTGAAAATAAACATTCTTTGCAGCAGTACTAACTGCCCTTCTACCATCCCTTCCACTACAAAACTGGTGAAGATATTTTTGTGGGACAGGAAAGACTATTTATGCATCGTGTAATGGTAGTTGCTTTCATTGTCTGTAATGTTACTGGAATTGTTTTGATTTTCTGAATGTGAATTAAAGCCATAAATATGTTCATATACTCCTTTTCTGTATTTTAAACTTCTCCTATGTTGAAAACTAGCAGTACTTTGTGCATGCGCATGACACTAGCTGCATTTAATCTTTGGGATTTTGGTTACTGAACCTGCTGAATAGGGGACAGACAGAAAAGTGTTTACAGTGTTGTGGCATGAGGTAGTTATACAGCAATCCATTTCATGTGCTGTGAATGGTGGGGCCCAGCTGCAAACTTGTCTGTGCCTTATATTTGGGAAGGAGGGGTCACCCACAAGCCAAAACAATGATAAAATTTATTAAAAGCATGCTATGGAATGTGTAATTGAATTTTTTTAAAGGGTGATGCCAGAGCCTGATAGGTGTGTATCTCCCCTATCAGTTGCCTGAGGGCTTCCTCATGGGCAGGAGCCCATTCCCAGGCAGCACTTTTCTTTAACAAATTGTACAATGGTCTGGCTACAATGGCAAAGCCAGGTACATGTTTTCTCCAAAACCCCAGGGTTCTCAAAATCTGTCTCAATTGATCTTTACTTTCAGGGGAGGGTGCCTGATTTAGCTCTTGCACAGTGTCATTAGGCACAGACCTCCTACCTCCCATCCATACAGTACCTAAGAATTTTATCTCTTGGGAGGGACCTTGGCATTTCTCAGCTGGTAAATCTAAATTAAGGGCTTCTAGTGCTTCTTTGATTTGATTCATAGCCTCCTGTACCTCTTCTGAGGTTTTCCCACCTATTAAGATGTCATCAATGTATTGCACAGTTTGTACATTGGGTGGCAATGTAAGGTCATATAGGACCTTTGCCAGTGCCCCATGGTTACTCGGAGCTCCCTTAAGCAGGGGTCTGAGATCATCTACATCTACCTGACCCTCCCATGGACTTTCATAGGCTAAATCTTGAGGGTTTTGGCCAAGCATGCTAATGACAGCCACAGTTAATAGAGCTGTTTTTACCTCATCTATGTTGGTCCAGTGCATTACTGTGGGTTCATCTCGGTCTGCTGGGTAAATTCCTCTGGCCCATCGACAAGCCAGAGTCCAAAGTGTTTCAGGAGTGTTCCTCTCTGAATGTTCCAGGAATATTCCTGCACCTAAGTTAAGGCGCTCAGTTTCTTGGGCTGTCAGGCGTATATATCCACCCCCAGTGTCCCACAGGCGGACCAGCCACTCTATTATACCTTCCTCAGGCTTTTTAGCAAAATCTCCCTGGATTGTTTTTAACTCCTTGGGAGTATATTGGCGGGTAGTAATTTTGGTAAAGTGTGTTGGAGCTTTACTCCCTTTTCCCTTTTTACCTCCCTTCTTTGTTTTTGAAGAGGTGGATGAATCATTGTCATCCCCCTCTTCATCCAGCTCTGCCCCACTCAAATTTCCCTCATGTTCTTCTGATTTGTGATGTGTGATAGCTGGTCTTAATTTTACAGAGGGACCTTCCTCCTCAGAGGAGGGGGACTCATCTGCTGAGTCCCAAATGTCTCCGTCCCATTCCTCAGGGTCTAGCCAGAGAGCAGTCTCAACTTTAGCCCGGTTGATTCTGCGTGTTTTAGTCTCCAGCTTTTCCCTTCGTTCTATCCCTTCTTTCTCAATTAAGGGAAGTAATCTTTTCTGAAGATGCTCCATATCCCTATTCAGTGTTCTTACTCGGGTATCTAAATTCTGGCATTCCTTGCCCAGTGTGTCCCTTTCCTGTTGTAGCCATTAAATTCTATTGCCAGACTATGATAATCCTTACAGGCAGCTTGCCAAATGTTAGTAAGTAGCCATACACAAGCACCTTTTCCTTTCCCTTTCTTAATCTTGCAGGCAGTTCTCCAGTTACAGAAATGCTGCCAGATCTCTGCTGGGTTTCCCCAATATTTCTCTAGCAGTTCTTTGCTCCACAGAGGATTTCCCCATCCCTCTTGGGTCAAACTTTTCTCTAGCTCAGGGAATTCTGTGATGTTTATCATGACTGGTTTCATTGTGTTACTGCAGTGCAGCCTATATCACAATCCTGCCGACTACGCCAAATCTGTTAGCCGATGGCCAAGGATGTTTGGTGAGGTGCCAGCTATGCCCGTTTTACACCATCCGTGACTTTAACCGCTAGGACTCACTGTCCCTTCGCGGTGGGCAGCCCGGGCCATGCTGACAGATGCCCCAAGGTCCTAAACACCCGTGACTTTAACTGCTAGAACTCAGAGCCCCTTCGCAGTGGGCAGTCAACACTGACTGACAGGTGCCCCAATGGCAGCACTAAGAGCCTTTCCACACCCATGACTTTAACCGCTAGGACGCACTGTCCCTTCGCGGCGGGCAGTCAGGATTGACTGACAGGTGCCCCAAGAGTTTGCCCCGTGGAGGCGGCACAACTCAACGCTAGGCTCTGAGTACTCTCACCTAATGGCCAGGCTTTATAGCCAAAATGGCTGAGGTTCTTTAATTGTGTTGGCTGCTTTACAGTAACCCAGGGAAACAAGTCAGGCTTATGCACAAACGGTTACCAAAATTTATTAAACTAGATTCTAATCATGTGGTTACAAAATTGCTAGTGCCTACTTATTTAAATGTATAGATGTTACACACACAAACAAGTTACAAAACTGAAGCCACGATCCCAAAGAAAGAAAACAAAGTATAGAGCTCTATTTCAAAATATGTGTACACTAAAGATAGGAGATCAGGTGTGGGTGCTTCTTACCCTCCTTGCATCTCTCAATTCCAGCGGTGCCAAGCCAGGATCAGTCACTCAATTCTGCGGAAAGACGAATAAGGGACAAGGCTTAGGGACCCTTTTAGCTGCAGAAGCCTTGGGAGGCTGTCACTTATCTGACCAGCAGATAGATAGTGAAAAGCACTCAAAAAATCATGGTGCTGTAGGTCCCATACTTATACCTCTGTACTCCTTTATTCTCTTTCTCCTTTCTTATGCCAAATTGGGGCTGGTCTGTCTGGGTGACGCCAGCTCTCGCAAGAGTAGTTTACACTTGCAAGGGAGAGAAACAATAAGTTTTGACTACTGGACATTCCTTTTATTAGGGTAAATATTTTCCCACCTAGGATGTTGGTGTGTGTGCATCACGTTATTTAGTAGGGGCTAAGAGCCATGTCTGTCACAGCTTCTCTGTCTGCTGTGAGCCTAATCGTTGTATATGTTCCCAGAGGCACATTGTAGCAGCACACCTGTGCTTTCTCACAGCTTCAAAAGCTGTGCTGGAATTTATGTTAAATGCCCTGTTGTTTTGGCTCCCTTGTTTTCCCAGCAATGCTGGTCTGAGAGGGGGCTGGCTGTCTGGCTACAAAAGGTCAATCAAAAATCTATGAAACATTACGAGAATGCAACTGTGAACACTGACTTACTATTAATGTCTCTGCACCTGTCTTCTGGTCTTCCTCTTGACATGGCAGTGGGGAACTGACAGGGAGAAATCACTCCTGTGCATCCTTCCCACCACCTCAAGAATGTGTCAAAACTGGGAATATCGCCTGTGTTAGGCTTGAGAAGCAGGGATTTGGTGGGGGTCTAGGACTTTGGCAGGTTCAACATTCTCCTCATGGATACTTAGGCACTCCTCCCTGTGAGTAGTTTTGGGTACCCTTGCAGGATGAAGTCCTAAGGGTGTCCTGCAGGCTCCATGTTTTCCTCCTGGTCTCTCAGGTGTTGGTGTTGTATATACTTAAAAGAGGATCTTCCAGCATCCTTGGTGGAAGATGGAGGAGAATGTAAGTTTATAGACCATTAGAGTAGCCAAGGCAGAAGATGGACCTGAACTCATTTGGTCAGCAGTTCAGTGAAACTCTTTATTAGATATTGTTCCCGTTCCCTATGGCACACCTTCTGCATTGTGAACTGTCTCATCAGTGTCTCTTGTTTCAGAAGACCCTCCTTCTCTTGTGTCACGAGGAATTCAAACTATTCCTGGTTTCTCTTGTCCAAATTGTGCAGCATAGCTGAGTGTCAGGAGAGGACAGACTCCAGGATCAGGGTGGTAAAAATATAATCATCCGTGGAAGAGCCCTCCATCTCCAACCCTGCCCTAGCCTTCTGTGTGCCTCTTATTTTATAAGGGGACAGTAAGATCAGGGTGTTGGGAGAAGCACTAAAATTATGTAATCTTCCAAGGGGAAAGAAGACAGACATTATTAACTTTAGGCAACAAGCTGCCTGTTTTCTACAACTGTCATGTTCACAATGAGATCTTTTTAAACTACTTCCCCACTCCCTGCACACATCCACTTCCTTCCCCTGTCCAGATGTCTCTGGGGCCATCACTACCTATGGGCAGACAGAAGGGCACAAAGATTTTTTTGTTAATAAGCTGTTTGTAGGACATAGCTTTGGTTCAATGCATAATAGTCAGGGTGTCAGGAACCAATAAAATATTCTGACTTGAAGTGTGTCTTGTTCAGAGATCATTTTGTATTGGAGCAGAGCTGGGGCTGGATGGATGGGAGGAAGTCATAGGAGGTGGGTGAGGGGTTGGTGGGGGTGTGAGAATGGCATGGCTTCAGCACCAAAGTTCAAACAGACCAGCAGGGCAATGTATTCCCATAGTACCTGGGAGGAAAAATCAGTGGCCAGTACTTAAAATCTCCTTGATCTTAAAATCAGGAATTTAACATTAGAGTCCGTTGTCACCTGTACTGATCTGTAGAGTGTGCTTCAGAAAGCTGTTCTGATGGGGTCAGTGCAGCTCTCTGCACCGCTGACAATTGGAGGCAGATTTAGAGTAGGGACCATGTTAGATTAGTTAAGAGTTGGGAAGAAGAGAGTTAATTGCCTTGTGGGAAAATAGGGTGAGGACTACTGAAACCTGGAACTTGGTACGTGTCCTTTCGTCACAGTCACACTGCACAATGGCATGGGTATATGGCCTCTGCTATAATCTAAAATGCTTATCCCTCATGGATGTTATATTATTTGCCTTCTGCTTGCCTTCAGATATGTGCTGCTGCTGTTTGTGTGGAAGATAAGGTGTTCTGGCACAATCAACACCTGGGGATGTGAGTACAAATGCTAATGTAGATGTACCCTTCGTGTCCTCCTCCCACTCCCATGTTCTTGCTTTGTTTCATGCTTCCCTCTTCACATGGGATGACATCAATACTAGGCACATCCTTCATTAAGCTCCCCTTCTTCCTTGGGGATCACGTATGTGGGAAGAGGGGAATGAAAAACACATTGTAAGAGAATATATTGCAATATGTGGGAATAGAATGTTGTTATTTTTTTCTCTCTCAAATCTAAGGGGACTCCTTCCTTGGGATATTTGAGTTTGCTTTGTGTTTTCATATTTCCTGGGAAGTAATTTCTTTAAGACAGGGGGTTCTCTTGATATTGAAAACAAGGAGAATGTTGCTAGCATTACAGGTTTTGTATATTAAAATGTAGAGTTTAATTGGTAAACTAGCTCTTCAACCCTCAAATTCCTCCACAAACCTAGTGACTTCTGTTAAAAGATGATGTTGAACTAAGGTGTTCGGAAGCAAATCTAGGCAAGGCACAAGTTCATAATTTGGTGAAATATGAAGGGATGCATTACTGCAAAGGTAATGTAATAAAATAGTGTTGTGTACAGCAGATGGCCATAGTAGGCAGGGGAAGAATCAAGCCTGTGCTATCTGAAATTCCTCTTCTGCAAGCTATTGTGAAAGCTGAAGAACAACTGGGTAGGCACTGGCCTATGTCAAAGCTCCTTATCAGTAATTTCTGTACTTCTCAGATTTGCCTATGCCCATAGTATCCTGTATGACTTTTCCCACATTAGCCATCTTAGCTCTGGATTTCATGCACTCCTCCCATTTCCTCTAAACTGAAACCAGCATGTTCCAACCTATCCCCCCATCCAGCTCACCCATTTCTTCCTCGTCCTGGAATTTGGTAATGTTTCTAATCTGAGAACAAAACCAAAACACACGATATAACTAATCACAAAGACTGACTATTAAATTGTGAATCTCAAATATTGGAACCAGAACTGGCAATAAACAGTTTACATGCAATTCATAGTCTGAAATTGGTTTACACAAAACATTTGTTGGACCACTTCAAATAGCAAGCAAATCTGCAAAAACACAGTTTATTCATGGGCTACATTGATGAGAATATTAAATTACACTGTGTGAATTATTTGCCCAGTGCCATTTGCTGTTGCAAGGAAGATTGTTAAGATGCTGCTGATGCCAGTGGAGAGAACCTAGAGCCCCCTCACCCTTACTGAACATGAAGATTGTTCAGATGAAATAACTCATGTGGAACAAAGCAAATGATGGAACATACATTGCAGATGTAGTTGAAGATACCTGCCAGCATATGTGAGATAAAAATGAATTTTAATGTTTTGTGATACTAGGAGGAATGACCAACTTGTACCTAAAACTCTCATGGCATATTAATTGTAAGACTGTGATTTTAAACTCTTGAAAACTGAATTTGCAATTGCATTATTCCACCCTAACTTTTTAACCTGGTTTCTGAAGAAATACTTCTCACCTTGTCCACCCAAAAAGTCAAAATCAAACCAAACCAAACCAAAAGTGCCTTTGACATGACATTTCTGTGTCACTCTTGGTCTGTAGCTCTTTCTTTTATGCAAATTCAGATCTGCAAGGTAGGTATTCTGATGTATCAGCTATTTATAATGTGAGCTTTTGTGTAGATCAAATCATATTTGTACTCGGCTTGATAATTGTCCTGCACTTTCTAATGCCCATGAAGCTGTTGGACCAAATTTAGGTTTCTCGGTCTTTTCTGGGAAAGAAAGGATGAGTATTGAGTGGGGATTTTTGAGTTAAAGGCTTTGTTGGCATTGGATCAACGTGTAAATGTTTTTTTTCTCTGTAAAATTATTATTTTTAAATTTTGTATTAGTACATAGACTTTTGATTTGCACATTTAAAAATATAACTAAATTCTGTCTTTAAACATGAAAATACATTTGCCAAGGTCAAAAGAAGTTGTTTACGTTTATCTGAGGGCAACATTTTGTTCACAAATTGTAACAAACATATTTTTTTTTTATCTGAAGTACAATGTTGCAAGTGCTGGTATGAGATTTATTGTGATGTATTAAACCATCTGTTCCCAAGGTCTGTGCTTCAGAGTCCAGTACTAGCTAATGTGTGTGCTGCTGTGTTTCTGAATCTCAGAACTCCTTTGCCATCCCAACTCAGGAGAAACTGAAATATTCTGAAGGTTTCATTCACATGGAAAGCAAAAAAAACCCAATGAAGTCATGAAGAGGCTGGAGAGGAGTTCAGGAGCAGGGATATGTGTGGTTGCTGTGTACACATTATTTTTTATTCCTGACCAGAGTCCTGGTAGGCAATGATTAGAATTACATGGCTAGGGCTACCATAACTTGCTGTGGCATTTCTGAAACTCAGCAGCTGAGGGGGGAAAGAATGTGCCTATAGTAGTGGGGAATTGCAACAATTTTTTTTACAACAGTAATTTTAGCTTAAATACTAACTTCATAAAATACGATTGCCCTTTATCAACTCTCTCCCCCCTCCTTTACAATCTTATATACATGTTGGTGATAATAAAATTCTTGGTGCCCTCCCCCAGAGCCAGGCACACCCCCGCTTCCCCACTCCCCTGCTCTGATTTGATGTTGGTGACTCTCTGGAGCCATCGGAGCTACCGCTGGAGCTGCCACTGCCACTGCCACATGCTTCTCCCACTGCGCGCTGGGGGGCATGAGCGGAGTGGCAGATGGCACTCTCAGCATGTGCAGCTCTGAGGAGAAGCTGCATTTAATGGCTCAAATTGCTGCATGCAGCTCAAGAACTGCCTGCTGGCCACCCCTGGGCTAGGTTCTCAATGTAAAATAGACCTCAGTGGAGCTATGCCAGTTTATACCACTGGGCCTATGAGATCATAGGATCTGGGCCTATGACTTTGAGGTCCTTACTGATATATTCTCTTTAGAGTAACAGATTCACCCCTTACTGGTGTAGGGAGTCACTTACTGCCTGGCCCACCATGCAGAGCTTTACTCTGAGGAAGGGAGGCCAGACTTTTGGGCGCTCCCCCAAATGGGGGATGTGTTCCCTCAGAAGACAACTTTAAGCTATATTGGGATGGCTCATGGAATCTCAGCCACCAATAGTTGATGAGATGTGCTTAGGCAGCCCAAGGTGGACAAAACAGAAATGTCCAGTGGAGAAATCTCCTGGTATTGGGGAAAAGCTTGGCAGACACAAAGCTAGCACAGAAGAGTGTTTGGGAAGGGCAAGGCTAGTAGCCAGGGGTGGGGCAGAGGCCTGGGGAATGGGGTTCCTCTTTAGCAGTGCTCTCGTGGTGTAACATTGCAGAGAGAGCTAAGAAGCAGTTGTAACTTAGCTTTCACTGGGGTCAGGAAGTGTAGGATCAGGGAATTATAACTGACTTACTTGCAGTGTTCCACTCTGAACCTGTGATAGGCTCAGGGGAGCCAACAACACAGCCCTGTAGTGCTGGAAGCTGTAACTATGTCTGGATGTGCCAACACTCCAAAAGTACAGAACAGCAGAATAACAAGTAAATTCAAAAATAGATTGACAAGTAGGCTCAAATGCACATATTAAGTGTTAGCTGTAATTTAATCAAGCTTTACAGCTGACACATTGAAATTTTGTGGATAAAACAAATCTGTTCATAATTAATCACAGCGCTTGAGGTCTATGAGGCTTTAGAAAAATTCATGGGTATCGGGGAGAGGCACGGGATGTGTGATGAGCACTTTTCACTGTTTTATGAGGCTTCAAGAACAGGCCTGTAAGATGTGCAAAGAGAGTGAAATTCTGAAATTCTTGTCCTTTCTAAACATTGCAGAAGACTCTATTCTGTACAAGTCCCACTAGAGGTCCCTTTGAAGAACTTGTTAGTATGTGGTGCCTTAGTTGGACCTCTGCATTAAGTGCAACTTGCCCTGACTGGCTTCAGACATATTTGCACAGCTTTTACAATTGTGTTTGAGCCTCAGAATTCCAAGTGGTGTGGAGACAAAGCCAAGAGAAAATTACTCTCTATACAGGAAACTGAGTGAGTTACAGAAGTTTCATCATCACTAGCTTCCAGTCAAATTATAATGGAGGAAAACACTGGAGAGGAACTGTATTCGAACTACACACACAACCCCAAATTTGTTTATGCTAAGCAGCTATGAAGTAGTTTACAGAACTGACACAACTCCAGAATGCATTGCTGGAAGTTTAACATAACACTGAGTTGATCTGGAGCTGAATACATACCTCTTAGAGCAAAAAAAAAGTTACTTTTCCCTCTTGAACTGTCTCTTTGATTGCACAGAGATCGTCAGGCAGAACTGCCTTAAAAATGAGTGAGCGATCCTGAGAACATCTCCAAGATTTCCCAAGGTGTCTCCCTGACAAGTATATTGTCTGCATAACTGACTGGGGTCTGCTCATGCTGCTTAAGGAATACTATCCTCTGAAATTGTCTTTATCCTCCAACTCTTAGAAGTATGGAACATTACAATAGGAATATGAAATGTTTTAAATACTGCCATGACCATGAGTTATAAAACGTTAGAGAAGATAGATTGTTTACTTATATTTCCCTCTTTGCATGCAAAACAAACTTAATACATGCAATTATTAGATAATTTCTGGAAAGTGGACTTCAAACATACGATCACAGCAAAATTGGAGCTATTCATACACAGATGTTCAAGGCAAGCTGAGCTTTATTCTGAGAGTTTTTTCCTCCTGCATTTTGTATTGGTACGACTTTGTTAGTTTTGCTTTCAGCCTGGAATTACTCCTCAGGTGCTTGTGCAAATGCATAGTAAAATCAGGACTGATATTTTTCATCAGCACAAATTAAAGCTTCCATCTCCAATAACACTGGATACTGCAGTGAATCAAGACATTTTTACATCAGTGTGAAGGTTAGCTTGGCCCTGTAAAATATTTCATTTGCATGTTCTAGTTTAAAAGGTAGCAATTTTGAGTGATGGAAACGTGTATGGCACTGACTTGGTATAATATCCAGTATATTGCGCTTTTGGGAATGAATCAGGAGCCAGGAATGCTGACAAAATGCTTGAATACATGATCCTATATTTACAGTACAGTATCTCATTTTTAAGAGAACTTATCAAGGAAAATATGCCAAACAAGGTACTTGTGTCTGGCCTGATTCTTGCAGCTGTGGGGATTAGTATTCTGAGCAGGTGTGTAATTTTAGATTTCTTTCTTAGCTGATTTCCCACCATGTAATTTTGTTAACTTTACTACCTAAAATCACCCCCCTCACAGTTCTCTGGCCTATATTATTTCTGGCCTCTTGAATGATTATTCTGTATATATGATATTGTAATTTTGAGGTATGATCATATAATAGCTGCTTTGGTAATTCTGTTTTACCACTTTGATTATGAGTTCACAACAGTTTTGTGTTTATGTAGGTATATGAGCACATACATACACACACAGTCTCAAACTACCCAGATGACCATATATTTTTTAAACACGGGTTTTATGAGTGTTTCTAACCCTCTCTTTTCTCCACTTCACCAGTGGAAAGCCCAAGAAATTCTCATGGCTGTGGGAATTTCCAGCTTACAGCTGGTAAATAAATCTCTTAGGCTGTGTCTATGCTACAAAATAACTTCTAAGTTGTTTACTTCAAAGTTATACTTCAAAGTAAGCAACTTCGAAGTAGAGTGTCTACACACAAAATGCACCTTCCCTTACTTCGAAGTAGGCTTCCCCCTTACTTTGAAGTTAAACTTCTACACACAATTAGCCCCTACTTTGCAGTAAGGGGCCAGGAAATGATGGAGGCATAGGGTCACATGGCCAACAAGCCCTTCCAGGCTCATAGCCAGCTGACCCCTTCAAGGGCCCCCACATTGCCCTTGGTCTCGATCATCTGCTCCCTGTGTGGGGGGCTTGTGGTGCTGGAGGGGTGCAACTCATCCTTGCTGTCTGCGGGGAGTGGGGGACTGGCAGTGTCCACAGATGCTGTGGGGTGGCTGTCTCACTTAGCCCCAGGAGCCTGTGAAGGTTCTGGTAGTAGGGGCAGTGGATGGGCCGTGCCCCTGACCAGCTGGCTGCATCGTGGGCCTTGATGTAGGTCTGGTGGAGTTCTTTCACTTTTATCCTCATGCTGCTGCCAGTGCAGCTGGGGTGGCCTGGGATGGTGAGGCTGCTGGCCAGCTGGTCAAAGGCCTCTGTGTTCCTCTGCTAGGCATTGGTTTGCTGAAGGACTTCCTCCTCCTCTGGCAAAGTGAGGAGGTCCTTCAGCTCATCATCAGTCCATGAGGGTTCCCCACCAGCATGGCCCTTGCCTGGGTGCTGTGACCCCTCAGACTCACAGTCCAGGGCCCCTGGAGGGGCAGGGGCTCCTGGCATGCTGCCATGGTGGGCAGGGGGTGTGGAGGCTGGTTGCTGCTTTGAGCAGGGGCAGTCTGAATGGGAGCTTGTGCTGCCCCTGTTGTGGCACAGTCTCAACTTCCTGCCTGGGGTTGCTGGGGAGCTGTTTCCTTTAAGGTGTCTGGCAGGGACCAGATAGTCCTGCCTGGGCTGGCCAGAGTGTCTCCATCCTTGGGGGGAGGGGAGGGAGGCACCTCCTTGGCAGAGCCCTTACTTCAAAGTAAAGAGGTCAGAGCATCTACACACACTTAACTTCAAAGTTAAACTTCGAAGTAAGGCACTACTTCATTCCTGGGAATGGAGCAGTGACTTCAAAGTTAGCGTCCCTTACTTTGAAGTTAACTTTGAAGTAGGGGAAAGTGAGTGTAGATGCTCTGCAGGGTACTTCAAAGTAGCAGCTTACTTGAAAGTTAACTTTGCAGTTATTTTGTAGTGTAGACACAGCCTTGATGTTTGAACATGGGGGTGGGGAAAAAAGTCAACTTTTGCATGTTGGAAATCCAAAACAATAATGATAAGCGAGGACTGAAAGACAAAACTACCCAGGCTATCAGGGTGAGGTACTGAAAACTTCCTGATAAAATGAAGCAATTCACAAAACATTTACCAGTGCTTTTAAGAAGTGAGAATTTGTCAAGCAATGAATAGCCAGCAATAGACAGAAAATGCTTTAAACAAAAGTACCCTGATGCTCGCCAAAAATCTGTGCAGAAATTATTCCTGATATTATAATTGTTCCTAGTGATTTGGATGCAGATTTGCAAGCTCATATTTTTTATGTATTGGGAGGAAACGACGCTTTTAAATTTTCACTTAGGGTACTCAAGTGATTGAAATTTCCAAATGTTTCTCTGACTGGTGAATGTACAGAAATTATTCTTGTATCACTCTTGTGACATTGGCACTGTCATTGTGTGGCACTCTACTGTGTCTTTATCTTGTGGATATGATTTATTGCCAGCCTTGTTCAATAGTCTCCCCGGAACATATCATTGTCGACAAGTGTTTTGGGACACCCAGCTTACCTTGTTCTGAGGTATTATTAGAGCAAGCTAAATTTACACCTATTCAGCCAGTTTCTCTGGCATTGATTCTGGCGCTAAATCCAGCCTGTCTGGCAAATAGAAGACCAGGGGATCCCTCAGAAGGTTTTGATAGCATCATCTTTCTTGCAGTCTGCACAGCAGGGCATGACTTGGGAGAGGAGATACGGGACATAACTAATCCTGAGATTGTTCTAATTCATACCAGTGATCTGGCCCTGAAAGCAGCTACCCCACAAATCGGGGAGTGCAAAGGTGGACTGTGCTATTTGCAGTTTGGCTGTCTCCCACCTTTAGCATTTAATCACAGTGAATGCAGGAGTTTAAATGGCAACCTGCTTCCCCATTTACCTGGACACCTGCTTCACAGCATTATGTGAGGTGATAATTTGCCTTGTTAATAACACCAAGAAGTGCCACAGTACAAACCTTAACCCTTTCAGTGCTCTGGTGAATTACGTGTTTTATCTCCACCTTGCAGATGGGGCAATTAAGGAAGAGAATTCAAGTGACTTTCCTAAAGCCACCCAGTGAATCAGTGTGAGAATCAGGATTAGCACTCATCAGTTTCTCGGCCTCATCCCAAATGTATTCCTTTAAATCTGCCCATATGAGCAGTTAGCACGCTTTCTACAAGGCAAAACCATCAAAGTCTTTTTTGACAAGTACGATATGAAATAGCGGAGAAAATGCATAAAGATACGGTCTTGCACCTAATGACCTTGTACTGAAGTCTGAATCGAAACAGCTCATTAGAGTGATTTAATGTGTTGCATTCAAAATAATCTATGAAATGTAGGTTAGATTGACCCAAAATTGAGACACACAAGCCTGTTGGTTTGATTTTTTTTTTAAGAGACACTCACTGGAATGGTAAATATAGAATATACTGAGGGCTTACTGTCTTTAAAAGCATAGGATTTTATATCTATTTAAACAGTAAAATAAAGCTCTATTGTCAGGAAATTGAAATAAACAGTACTTGGATTGGCTTGCAGGCTGAAGAATGGAAGGTACTTTTTAAAATATGTGTAAGAAGTAGACAATAAAATTTCAGGATATTTGTCAGCCAGAAGGTCTAGAAAAGGTACTTTTCTATTCTTCTATCTGGTTCAAGCCTCAGTCAGTTGCCTGCATTTTTTTCTAGATTTGTCTTTTTTAATATCCTCCATCCCTCCACCCCAGCTCTTCGTAAAGCAGAGAAAAAACCCACAAGCTGTGTATTCAAGTTGACAGTGATGAAAGCTTTGTTCTTTACCCTTCACATTCTATAAAGACACATAAAGGATGGATTCTGTGCTTTAATTTGTTCTAAAAAAATGAAACAATACAAAAATTATGTCTCTGCTTCTGAAGACATATGAACCTTTCCATATGATGTGCTGCTGAATTCTTTTTGTCTTTCTTATAAATGTTTATATGAGCAAAATTTGTGCTTATTGTAGCCATCAGACCAGGCATCTAAAGATTATGGTTAGGGACTGTCAAACTTTCTAGGTAAGGCTTTTTGATGAAAAATTGAGTTTTTGATTAAGTATTTTTTTCCACAGAATTTTTTGTCAAAATATGAACACAGCAAAGTGCAAAACATTTTTGCCAAAAGCCCAAATATTTGTATTTAGAAACACTAAAGTGTCTTATGGGTTTTGTACTTGGTTGCCATATGTCTCCAGTCTCCTCTGTGGGCCAGACTTTGTGTCCTGACTACATCTCCCATGATGCAACATACTGACCTATGATGCACTGCCTTCCCTTTCCAGGAAGGGGAACCCATGGTGCATCATGGGAGATGTAGATTGACCAAAGAACCTGACCTAAAGAGAACAGGAGCATGAAACACT
This sequence comes from Carettochelys insculpta, assembly GCF_033958435.1. Lineage (NCBI taxonomy): Eukaryota > Metazoa > Chordata > Testudines > Carettochelyidae > Carettochelys > Carettochelys insculpta. The sequence continues at coordinate 110,360,098 of NC_134138.1, read as the reverse complement.
GAAACTGTAAAATGCACCATTTCGATATGAAAATTTTCTATTTCAGCTACAAACAGCTGAAATCCCTTTATGACCTAAGATCCTAATTTAACAATGATACTGTAACATATTCCTTTCCTTAGTTAGTTAACTTGATGGTGGATTTAACACTTTTTAATGAAGAACACCAGTGCTCTGAAAAAAGCTTTTAGCATAAATCCCATCTCAATGCTGACACTGCTTTCTCACATCTATAGAATTCTCTTTAGGGAGTGTTTCATCCAGAAGAGGCTGGAACAGTAGGGGGAAAGAAAGGTGAAAAGTTTAGTCTTTCCTTTCACACCTTTGTTTGGAAGAACACTGACGATAGCTAACCAATAATAAATAATATAAACTTTTGTCCCATGGGATAATCTGCTAGATAGACAAATGACATATCCAAATTCCATTTTTTATGCTATTAGGGGGTTGCTAACTAACACTTTTTTTTTAAATGTTGAAGACATGAGCAATGACTTGTGGTAGTAGATTTAAAGGTGAAATTGAGGCCAGCATTGTTGAGGGCTATTCCATTTATTAATATCTCACCGGTCACTTTTAAAAAGGAAAAAGGGGAAAATAATTGCAGAGAGAGTAGTGAAAATTGATTCTGGAAGAATTCAGTATGAATAGGGTAGTTCACTGATTCAAATTACACTTTGGCCTATAACAGAGCTAGGTGAACTGGGTGACCATGGCCACTGTTGATTGATCCTGTGGCACCTTATAGACTAACAGAAAAGTTTTGAGCATGAGCTTTCGTGAGCACAGACTCACTTCATCAGATGCTGGTCTTGGAAATCTGTAGGGCCAGGTATAAATAAGCCAGAGCAAGGGTGGGGATAACAAGGTTAGCTCAGTCAGCAAGGGTGAGGCTTACTACCAGCAGTTGATCTGGAGGTGTGAACACCAAGGGAGGGGAAGCTGCTTTTGGATTTAGCCAGCCATTTACAGTCTTTGTTTAAGCCTGAGCTGAGGGTGTCGAATTTGCAGATGAATTGTAGCTCAGAAATTTCTCTTTGGAGTCTGGTCCTGAAATTTCTTTGCTGTAGGATAGCTACTTTTAAGTCTGCTACTGTGTGTCCTGGGAGATTGAAGTGCTCTCCTACAGGTTTTTGTATATTGCCATTTCTGATATCTGCTTTGTGTGCGTTTATTCTTTTACATAGAGACTGTCCAGTTTGTCCGATGCATATAGCAGAGGGGCATTGCTGGCACATGATGACATAAATTATAGTGGTAGATGTGCAGCTGAGTGAACCCACGATGGTGTGGCTGATCTGGTTAGGTCCTGCAATGGTGTTGCTGGTGTAGATATGTGGGCAGAGCTGGCAACGAGGTTTGTTGCATGGATGGGTCCCTGAGTTAGAGTGACTGTGGTGTGGTGTATAGTTGCTGGTTAGGATTTGCTTCAGGTTGGCAGGTTGTCTGTGGGCAAGGACTGGTCTGTGCTCACGAAAGTTCATGCTCAAAACTTTTCTGTTAGTCTATAAGGTGCCACAGGATCCTTCATTGCTGTTACAGATCCAGACTAACATGGCTACCGCTCCGATACTGTTGATTGAATCATCCTCAGAAGAGAGTTTGGTACATTGGTCTGGATAGTTATTATTAAAACAAACAAACAGACAAACAAACAAAAAAAACAAGTCTTCATGACATTTTGAAAGCTATGAATCAAATCTGATTAACATCCGTGAACAAACTGTCATCTGGAAACAATCCAAGAAGTTGAATTTTGGGGATTTAAATCTGAACTAGTTTGTGTAAGAGTACAAATGAAAAATACAAATCAAAGAATTGGTCATGAGATGGAACGTGTCCTAAAGAATGATTTGTGTCACTCTTCATTCAGTTTTCCTTTGAGAATGAGATTTAGTCAGTCATTAAATGGATTTTGTGTGACAGAAACAGTTTTGTCTGCTACATTCACCACCAAATTTTCCCTTAATGACAATTAAAATGGTTGAGTTAACTGCTCATTTTTGGTAGCATGCAATGTTTTGCAATAAAAAAGACATTACCAGAATTTATCGTTTTTTAAAATAAAAATGTTATTTGGAAAACAAATTGTAAAAGAAGATCAGTGAACTAATTCTAGTCTTCCTACTGCCTGCTTTAAATCCATGCTTAAGTTTGCTCTTTTTTTTGGAATCTTGTTTCTTTAAACAGATGTTATTTGTTTCCGTAGGTCTGTCTGAGTCTTTTGTTTTGCTCCTTGCTTGTGATTCCTGGCAAGGACATGCCTTCACACACAAGGTCCATGAGCAGTATATTTACTCATAAAAATTAGCCAGACTTTCAAAAGTTGTTTCCATTAGAGTTCCTCCATTTTTAGTTGCTCAAATCTGATCTTCTTGGGTCTGATTTTCAGAGCTGCTGAGATGCTTTGGACTTCAATTTCAATTATAGGTACCCTGAGTCTTTGAGAATTAGACCCAAGATATTGCAGCGGAAAACCCAAAATTTATAACCACGTAACAGTCTTTGCCTTATATTTTCTAGCATCAATCTGCCATGCTTGGTGATTTCCAGTATTTAAGATAATGAATTGTAATTAATGTTATTATATACTGAGCTGTCTCACAATTGTCTCAAATCAGTCCCCCACTCCAGTAGCTTATCAGCTAATTAGCTCATATTCTTTCTGTCTCCAGTTGTTCTCAGCAAATGGGAATCAGTGTATCTAAATGTGTTTTCAGGGAGCATATTACAATTTCCTATTGGCACCGAATAAATCTCCCAAATGCTCTGTCCTCTTCCATACTACTGTGGAAACCATCTTGTATAAGAAGCCATTTCACATCCCTTACTTCTGCATGTACACAAGAGCCTGTACTTTCCCTGACCTGTTTGGGAACAGCAGGGAGGATGAGCTCTATGGAATGCGTTAATGGGCTGTTTGGAGTTAAGGCTCCAGCTCCCCGGTACCTGTTTCTCTTTGCTGATAACGGTTTCTCTTTGAGAAGTGATTTATGATTCTCTAACTAATTGCCTCCGACACTGGGCTTTGTTTGTGTAAGGGTATAAAGTACCAGAGCTAGTTGCATTAAGCAGCCTTGCTGGACCTGGTTGTACTAGTGTCCAGTTTGGCTCATCTGTTGCCTTATTGAATTCAATAAAGCTGAATGTTAGCCGCCTAAACACAGAGAAGTCTTTTGCTTCAACAATCTGGAGGTTCTACCAAGATCCCAATGCACCACTTGCCTGGATAGAGGGACCGGCGCCCAACTTCCAAGCCTCTCAAGTGCGCACAATAGAAGGTAAGGGGAATACCTGTTACAAAATCTCCCATCAGGGGCTTGGGACTGGAGTGACGGCCGGCCGTCAGGGTAAGGGGGGGCTACGGGTTCCACCTTTGTGGAGCGGCCAACATTCTTTGTCTGTCTGTTTGTTTGTGTCTGTCTTTGTCTGTTAGGCCTGTCTTGTATGTCACAGTTCCAACAGGGCACACCAGTGTCTCTAGTGAGGCAGCCATGCACCAGACCCTCTGTGTTTGGACGCTAAAAGCTGGTGTGGTGCCACTACTCTTTTTCGGCACACGGAGCTGTGGCAAGCCTTGCTGGACCTGGTTTTACTAGTGGCCAGTTTGGCTCATCTGTTGCCTTGTTGAATTCAATAAAGCTGAATGTTAGCCACCTAAACACAGAGAAGTCTTTTGCTTCAACACTACCAATAAGGTATTGCTTTATTGGTGTGAGTGGATCACTTTCAGGGAGACGTGTTGTTCAGCTGGTGAAATATTTCACTGCAATGACTGAAATAAAGGACTCATTTGTGAAAGCAGGTCAGATGTGTTCTATTCTTCAAGGTAATGTTCCATTTGTATTTCTGTAAAGATCTTGGATAATGAGGTCCCAAAACTGTATGAGACCTCAGGCCACTATTCTAATACAAACGTTGTGTAATTATGATTCCTTATTTTATTTTTTTGATTTTTTATGTTCTTTTCTCCCTGAACATCAGACACAAACTCACACGAGCCAGAAACTCTGTGAACTAAAAGCATATAGTTCCATGAGTTCCAGAGAACCCACCTCACTGTCTGGAGACTGTGCTTGGTTTACTATGAACTGGAGATTTAATGTTGTGATGTTCTGGCTTTTGTGAGGTTGTGAGAATATTTGGATATAGTTCATGTTGGGGAAAAATAACAGGGAGTTCTCTTCCTGCCTGTATTTTTGTTGTTGTTGCAGAGATGGACTGATTACACCCACTGAAAAGCTATCTGTTGTATATGACTATGCAGTGTCTCCTTGGCAGTTTGTTTGGAAATATGAAGATCATAGGCTGTGAAACTGCATGTCTTATGTAGCACGTTCTCACGGAAATGCCCTCTGTATAGAGGATACTAGAGGTTAGTCTGTGCGTAACCATCTATGGTGCACCCTAACCGTGAGGCAAAAGGCTATTCAAACTCTTTTCCAATCTGCTCCAAGGCACATCTTCACCTACCGTACGTAAACTCAGTCTTGGAATCAAGACAAAGAAGCACAGTAAATAAAGCAGTGTAGATTTGGACCCTGATATCAGTTAATCAGGTACTAATAATATATTGGGGGACAATAGAAAAAAAATTGACTTATTTGTCTTTAGACTTTCCTATGCAGGAAAGTTTCTGTATGACAATTTCATTCCCACTGATGTAGTTTTTTTTAATACTATGTTCAATTATTTTGAAATAATACATTAAAAGCTGTGTAGTTCAGAACTTATATTACTCTGACTGGTTTTTCACATTTAATTTTTGACCATTGTGGAGAAGCCAAGGTTCCTGAAATTGCCATAGACTGATGAAAGCACTAATACTATACAACTTTGGCTTCTTGGCCCAACAGATAACTTGCTCATACATCACTTCATGATAAAATGTTTTCTTAAGTCCTCAATTAATTACCAAATAGATTGTCAGTAGTCAAAATTCGTCAATTAAATCATAACCTTAACCCTTCAGGTAATTTTTTCCCTCCCCAAATGAGAGCTATCGATGAGGAGGATCTCCCTTTAGTCAGTGATATTGATAACAAGCAGTCCTGTAGTACCTTAGAGATTAGGGCTCTATCTAGATTACAGGGGTTTGGCTACAGAAGTTTTTCTTTTGTTGTGGTTATCTTTTGACAAACCTTCTGTTGACAGATTGTGGCCAAACTGCCAAGCGGTTTGCTAGAGCCATCTGTTCTGTCACCAGAGAGTGGCCGGCCTGCCTGGGTGCTTTATGCACAAAATAGCCAACCGGAAGCACAGCAGACAGGTCTGCCCAGTGTCCCGGAAACCCTGTCTGTCGACAGAGGGATCCCCGGAACGTCCAGACCAGCTTTCTTTCAACAGATCTCTGTCAACAGAGGCATTATTCCTTGGGGCAGGGAGCAGGGTACAACTGTTGACAAAAGTGCTGCATTCTGTTGATTTACTGTTGACAGAACACCTTGAGAATCTGGACACTCCCTGGGTCTTGTTTTGTTCACAAAACTCTCTAGTGTACACATAGCTGAAGAATTTGTTAGGTCATGAACTTTCGTGAGTAAAACCCACTTCCTCAGATGGAAGTTTCAGCCGTTGCTCTTTCCTAATTGCTCAAGTAACATACTTTTAGTGCTTCCTTAAACATTTGTGTTCACAAGGTGTTGGATCTCATGGCTGTCGCTTAAGATCCGTTGATAGCATTTCAGTACCTGGGTTATGACTACCTGCTTAGTTATATGCAGCATTGTGGTATGGCAGAGCTAAATTACAGTCTTCCAGCACCCTTTTGTATTTAATTAGGGATTCTCTGGGACTTTCCATCTTTGTGTTGATTTCATAGCTCAATGTGGGACACTGCCTGCTAACCAATTTAAGATGTCGTCATCTTACCAGCCTCTCATCAGGTGTTACATTAAGGGAAGCTTTTCTCAGATTGTGAACTTAGTAGCCCATTTCTCAATGTGCAGTTGTAATGTATAGCAGTAGGGTAGTTAGCACATGAAATCTTGTGAGATTTATTACAACATCCACAAGATCTTGGTATAATTCCCATGCTAAATTTGCAATTACTACCGTGTGTGTCACCGCTGTAGCAAACAATGCATCATCATTTTGCTTTCCTCATAATAACCACTATGCATAACAAAGCTGCTGTCCTACTTTCCATTCTTTTGTATCCTTCTGGAAAATATTTTCAGTGTAAGACCACCAGGCAGGTACTGAGTTTTCTTTCTTTGTGTCTTGTACAGGACCAAGAACATATGCCGTGCTTAACAAAGAATCAAAAGAGAGAGCGAGAAGTCTAGCAGCAAGATCTTTTTGTCTGACCATTCACAAAGAAATACAGCCATTTTTAAAAAAGATTTAGGTTCTGAGGTTAAAACCCTAACAAGAGACTTAAAGTCTGAAATAACTGAATTTACATCACAGCTAACCCCTGAAATGAGGGAAAACTACAGCTTGCAAAGCTTTTAGAGTTTCTTTCAGTCATCTATCAACTGGTTTGTGAAACATGAACATTTAAAATATCCATACTCCTATTCCTCAACAAAATTATGAGCAAGGAGCGTCTAGGGTAACTGGAGCTCTCTCGCTGCATCCTAAATGCTTCATAATGAGGTTGCAGCCTGGGAATATAGCATTGAGGCAAGTCTAATGATATTGGTCAATGAACTCTTCATAACAGCTGACAGAGGGAAAATCTGTGTGTTAGTGCTATTGAATCTCTCAGCAGCCTTCGACAACACCAACCCCAAGGTGCCGCTGATTCACTTACAAGACTAGGCAGGACTGGCTGGAAAGCACTAAGTTGGCTTTGCTCATTCCCGTTGGACATATAACAGAAAGCCCTCACCTCTGGATGTGAATGTTTTAATCCTAGCATCTATTCTTTTTCCAACATATTTGGGAGCTCTATCACCAGTGATACAAGTACACAGCTGCATGTCTGTTTCAGCAGATGCAGTCCTTATAATTACCCAGATGTCCCAGTAACTAAGAGAAATAAACACATAGATGGAAAAGAATAGCTAGATCCAGATCATTCTGAGTAAGGCAAAATGTGCTGGCAGGGAAAGGGAATATTTGAAGGAACTCACCTGTTAGGGAAGGTTTGCCTGTCAATTGTCAATCCAATGCATAGACTTAAGATTCTGTTAGACTCTTTTTTCACTCATAGACATGCAGATGGGAACAGTGGTGGGAAAAGCTGTCTTCCATATTTGGCTAGTTAAAGTGTACTCATTTCTCTTGAAAGATGCCCTAAGATCTGTGACCACAAATTATTATCCTCTGTGTTACACTGCCTCAGTGTACTGTGCCTAGGGTCTGTTGTGAACAGCATGTGGGAACTGGTACCACACACAGCTACTCCTCTCTGAGGTAGGGAAGACCAAAGTGAGTACCACACACTAAGGCTCCACATGTCAACTATAAAAGTAAAGTTCAATCTTTGATATATTAGCCAGAAATCATAAATAATGCTTTCAGGGTTGTGTTAGACACACTAGTCTTCCAAGATGCCTTCATATCCAGAGACTGAGTTCATAAATAAAAGCATTTTATTGAAACTTTCTCCATATTGATCCATGTATAAACTTACCTTTATCAAGACACAGCAAAAGCTCCAGAAAATCTAGGATGACGCAAAGTAATGGGCTCAGATAGTCAACAGCGGAGACTCGTGTAGAAACCATAAGTTTAGCAGCAGAACTCTTATTAGCAGCATTTAAGCATGCATGTGAACCATCAAAATTGCTCAGTTCATTCTGTGAAAGAGTTATTGTTCTACTGGACAGTCCTAAGAAACTGTTCTTCCTATAAACTCATAGCTCTGACTTTGGATTTGAAACCTTTGTATTTTTTTAACTGATTGAGATGAAACATGCTTATGTGAAGAAGGACCCCACTTAAAATTCTCTTTAAGCCTTTAGTGTAAATTTTCTGGGGGACTAAAATCAGGCATAGGCCTTGAGCAAGACACCCGCACTTTACCTGTAAAGAGTCCTACTAATAATAGGAGACAACGTCCACATAGATCAATCAAGATTCTTTTCCCATTTTGCTCCACTGCTGATAATTTAAGAAGACTTTTCTGTGTTTATTCAGCACAAGAATTTGATAACTCTAGATTTGTCCATTCAATTGACACAGGAAAACCTTTAGATTCATTAGAATGGAAATACTTGTTGACTGATCTAAAAAAAAAACCCCTCAACTTTGGAAAGACCTTCATAAAAATTGGATTAAAATCTTGTATAATGTTCTGCCTGGGTTTGTACATACTAGTAAATTTAAACTCGCCCTTTTTAAAATGACACTGGGGAACTAGGCAGCGCCATCCATTGTTTCCTTTTCTTTTTTGCAATTGTAATTGAACCTTTAGACTAATTTTTCAGCAACCATGAGTTGCTTCAAGGAATAGAAACCAGAAATACCACAAATTTCATTTTATTCTATGCAGATGACATATTGATTTGCTCCTATAATCCCAATCATGTGCCCATAATCGGACTGACAATAAATCAGTTTTACACAACTCTCAGTTAATGGGGATAAAAATGAATGACTTAACATTGAGTATACAACTGCTGATCCTACTTCAACAGGAAATTATAATAAGATTATATTAGGCACTTAAGGATAACTCTACATACAACTAAACAGCAAATATTATTTAAAATCACTTTCTAACTAGAGACATTATTTATTGGATGCTCTCTCTCTTCTTTGGACTTTGATTAGAAGAATAATTCAGTCAAGGTGATGTACACCCCACATTTTGGAGCATTTCAATATCCTTCTTTGTCTCTGCTACTATCTTTTATTTTAGCACTTTCATTTTTCCCTTGTCTGGGCAATTAAAAAACCCAGGGTTGTTTCTTAGTCTTGCAATTGCCATCAGAGAAAGCTGTGCTAGAACTTCGCAGTGCTTGCACTTTTTATTTAGCAGCACACCTTCAGTGTGTACCTTGGATCACTGAACACAAGGGTATAATATGTAAAATGACAGATGTAGACCTGACAAAAAGTATTCCTATACTGGACATGTGGTACCATAAGAAACATTAGTTCAGGAAAGCCTCCATGATAAAACGTATGGTAAATACCTGGGACAAAAACTTCATTCCATTCAGCATGAGGCTGACAAATGTTTTCTCCTTCCCCAGTGACTATTCTGTGAACTACTCAATGACCTCAATCCAGTCATCTGACAGGAATTGAAGGATGGAAACAGATCCCTAACTCTGGGTGAAGATTGTCAAGATCCGAACGTCATATATGTCCTGTGACTTCAGTAATTATGCCATCTGGGAGAACCATCCCTTTTTCATTTCTGTGAATAGACATACATTAGCCAGGCACTCTTTGGCCTAAGTGGCAAATAAATGGATTCTACAATAGAAAAGGACTACTTCAAATACATTTTTAAAAATAATATGGTATCCCTGTATTACAAGGCTATTTTAAAATTAGGCAATTTTAGAAGAAAAACAAGACAACACTTATTAAACTTAAACTCAAAAGTGGAAGTTTAGAATGGGATTACTCTGTTTGGGGTTAAATTTGGGCTCTTAATTTCCAAGATAATTATTCATACTAAATATACATTGATTTTTCTTTTATGTATTACACAAGTTATAATTAAATCCTTAAAGAATTTCTTCATTTCTTACAAATGTGTCCTCTTGTGGTCAGTGTGCTTGTTTTGTGTACAGTATAATATGAAATAGAGATGGGCAGGTTATGGAAAGTCCTAAATCTAATTTTAAAAGTTGAGTAGCAAAATACATAATCCACAGAACTGAACTACAAGTACTTTTTGCTCTAGGTTTAATTTAGCTGCAGATGGTCCTTCACTAACAGCAAAATACCTTTCCTAGTAGCAAAAATGATTACCTTCTCAACATTGTCGCAGCCATCTCATATTAACATATGTAATAGTGGAGTGAAAAACATCAACAAAATAAGTTGAGACATTTTCTTATGGAAGCTGAATCATTATTTCACAAAGACTGAAATTTTAAATTTTCGTTATATTTTGTCCAACCCCTAAGCCATGGCTGCTGAAATTGCTGCACTGGATTATTGGTTTATCTTGTGTAAACAAACTGAACTTATGAATGGGATAGCCGTTGCTGTCCTCTGAGCAATTGATTGTTGATCTCATTCCAATTCCTAATAGACTAATGTCAAGATTGAATGGACATAGAGCTTGTGTATGGACGGTCAGGGCTGTGAGGCGTATGCAAGGTCAGACAGTGTTTTTCAGCATTCTGCCTTGCTGCCTACTCATGGCCATATACTGTACATAAATTGAAGATTCCAGTCCTCTGAGCTGTTAGTCCACCATGATGAGCATCACAGTCACTATTACAAACGTATAAATGCAAAGCAAAAAAGGGATTTTACATGGCACAATGGGTTAGTGTCCTAAGCTCTCCCATTCTGGAATCTGGTTCAAATCTTGCTTTAAGATTCTTGTTGGATTAGTTTAAAAATAAATTATCTTCAGTGTTAAGCCACCTCAGACAGTGACAATTCAGAATGATATATTCCTGATGAATTGTGTTGATAAGCAGCAGATGCGACTGCATGTGGACCTAACTGGAGTTTCTTTTGGGGCCTGGAGCTTCATTGCTAGATCCAGAAGATCCTGGTATTTGAACCTGTCTGTTACTAATGCATGGATAGCTGTGATCTGTTATGAGCTCAAGGCAAATGGGCATAAAAGCAGATGGAGTTGGGTATTTTCTTTTCTTTTAACCTCATTGGCTACTGAGGTATCCCTGTGCACTCCCATGCTCTTATTAGAAGCGAAGTCACTTGCTCGGGTTTTTTTTTTAAACAAATCGTATAACCTTTCATCAAACATGACATCTAGCCCATGTTGAAGTAGATGATGCAACAATTAAACAGTCATCCATGATTTACTGTGTGTATGAAATTTATGCAGGACTTCAGGCGCAATATTCATTGGTAAACCATGCTACCTCCCTCTGCTTTGTTCATTATGTCGCCTCCTGTAAGTATAGGTTAAATTAACTTGCTATGTAATCATGCCCATGCTGCACAGTTTGGAATTAATTTCAAGTAAGCTCTTTTTGACAGTTGAAATAATTTTGCAGGCTACATTGTCAAAATTTTCCCCAGCAAAGGTAATATTTTATGTGTCTCTGGAGTGTCCTATAAACTCCCACTATTAATGGTGTGTTAGCAGTGATAGTGATGCATGATAGCATTGATACAGCATGTGCTACTACAATGTTTTAGGGTTGTAAACCATTTTTAAGCAGCATGCTTTGCCAGGCTAAATCTAGATAGTGTAATATAGCACTGCTAATCATATTGATCTAATTAAACTGCAACTAGATAAGTTGTTCATGTAATGCATCTACATTTACATTATGTAAACCTATTCAGCTTGTCCACACATTTTATGTACAGTGCCATAATTTCTTAAATACCTCTTTAGAATTTGACCAGGGTTGCTATGGTATACAATCAGTCCTTCTTAAAGGATTGCACAGAAAGAGTAGCTGGATGTTTTTTAGGAGTAGCCATGGGGGAAGGCCCCTCTTTTTTTTTTTTTTTTTTTTTTTTAAATCTATAGCAAAGAGCTTGAGGTGTCTCAAAGACTTTTCTTTTAATTGGGACTTAGAAGGCATCATCACTTGGTGCAAAAGCTCCAGGGCATCTTTAATTGTAAACTTTACGTGTATCATTTTATGCACAGTTTCTCTTCTATAGGTTGAAGAAGACCAAAACTGCGCCTTGTCACAATACGGGCCTCTTTCTCCTCGGCTACCTTGCAAGTTCAACATTTTGTGCTTTATTTACAGCAGGAGTTCTCAAAAAGGCAGGGAGGGCAGTTTCCTTCAGCATATTGCAAACTTATTACCAGGGGGGTTGTGAACTGTCCATTTACACTCCAAACCCCTCTTTTTCTCAAGCATTTATAATGGTGTTAATTTTATTAAAAAGTGTTTTTAATTACTAGGGAGTAGGTCACACTCAGAGGCTCATTGTGTGATAGGGATCACAAGTACAAATGTTTGGGAGCAAATGATTTAAAGTGTGCTGTACAAGTGCTTGTCCACAGACAACACAAGGCCTTTTTTCTTATCCACATGTGCATGGTAAGGGAGGAAGAGATTTTACATCACCGAGACCCTGGGCTTCTTCAGCCCTTCCTTTGTGACCTTGCTTTCCCTCTCCTTCCTCTTTCTGCCCTCAGCTGATGAACTGAATCACTTTGTTAACTGGGTGATTACTTTGGTTTGAACCGATTTGGTCCACGTGGGAACAGTTGCACTGACAGCTACCACAGGCCTCTAGGGAGGGTGGGAAGCAACCTGGCTCTGTGGAGGGCCAAGGTTGGAAGGGGCAGGGCCTAGGGCATTCAGCTGTCAGCCTTCAGTGCCTGAACTGCTATGTAGCCCCTACTCCACAGCCATGCACAGCAGCACGGCCACGACAATTCAAAGTGGGGGCAGAGTTCCAGGCATTGCCTCTGCAACTGTAGGAGCAGCACAGACCAGAGCTCTGGACACCTTTGAAATGCCAGGTCCTGGGCAATTGCTCCCTTTGTCCTCTTCTGTCAGTGGTTCTGTGTGGGAATCCTTGTCACATACACAGTCGCATACTCTGTCATGCACATGAACCCGACCCTTTTTCCTGCGCTGCAGCCCCTCTCAGAAGACTGCCCAACACCATCTTTCCCAGTTATTTGCCCTGGCTCTGGTGTATTTTGCCCAATGAATGCATGGTTAGGCCCCAAACTCACAAATGAGGTTGGAAATGAGGTGGGAGACTCAAGTGCGACTTGTCGTTATACTTGAGCTACTTGAGATGTGGTCTATTTTATGAAATAAGTTTAAAACGTTTAAAAGTAAAAGTATGAACATGTGTAATAGGTCTTACAAAATTAAGCATGTTTGAAATTTTAAAAATGTTTATGTTTTACAGCAGCACTTGTAGCTCTTGAAATGCAAAAGCAAGAGTTCTTGTTATGTACTCTTCATTGCCTGCTGGAGTTGGAAGCATTTATGAAACCTAAATTGCGTACAGAAAATTAAGTAAGGAAGAGTGGTATTTTTAAACTCATATTTTCACTGGTGCAACATCTGCATTTCTCTAAAAAACAAACAAATAAAAACCAAGAACCTGAGTCTTACGGTGAAAAAACTTGTCAGTTCCCCTTTCTGTTTCTCTGAAATAAACATTGGACTAATGAAGCATTAACTAAAGTACAATAACATTTTTAAAACCAATTGCAATTAATTTAACATATTTTTTTTCTAAAAAACTAAATCAGAAGAGTCACCTACATTTCCATTTTTAGCCTAACAGCTTCTATGCCTTTGGGATTTCCACCTGCTATGTGTAAGGAACTGTCGATGTCGTTGTTAGCGGAGGATTCCCCTTTTGGTTCCTGTTGGCTGTTGTCTTCATCTCCCTCATCGCTATCAACTTACATCCAATAGAATCCTGGGGGCATTGATGGTGGAGGTCACTTGCAAAAGATTCTTTTATAATCATGTTAAAAATAATGAGGATTTCCTTAACTCTAACTTAAGGACCCTAGCAGTCCAATTCAAGTCATTCGTATAGCACGAAGTCCACGTCTGTACATTCTAGGCACATACTATAAAGAATGATGTTTGCTTTCCATGGCTGTAGTAGCAAAGAGATTGCCCATGGCAACAGCAGCAGAAGACCTGTCTTGCAGAAAGGACCTAATAAATCACCTATTGAAGTCAATGGAAAAACAATCATTCAAATTAGTAGGAGTTGTATCAGGCCCCAAGAGAGCAGGATGGTATCTATGCAACAGACAAAGTAAGAGACTTGGGGCCTGTGATTGAGAATAACCGCCACCACCGCAACAAAATTCCTGCATGGTATCTGGAACAAAGTCAGAGAGAAGCTGCTATCACCTCTGTGCTGCTGTCCTTTCTTGAACTTACTGTAATCAGCTGAGCTGCACAAACAGAATGTTTTTAGGGCAACACTTACAAGAGTGATAGTGGCCTAACAATACCAGGTGGTATACTGAACAAAAGCAGGTTGACTAGAGTATGGGGATTTTGCAGAAAATCTTAAAGCACATTTAATAGGCGGTTCTCTTGCTAATCAGGGTACTTTCTGAGAATCAGCAATTGTAGATTGTGATCCCAAACCAGGGCACATGAAAAGGCCTCATTCATAAGTACTTTGTCTTCTCAGGAACAAGTCAATAAGGCCTTATCATTTAGTTTTTCTTTGCTGGGAACTGGGCAACTGACATTTTTTTCAAGTCCCTTAATTTGTAAGGGACTTTACAGGAGTCACAAAGCCCCATTAACAGTATTTTTCATTTGGCTTTAGGAGGAATATATTTTTAATGGTAGAAGAGAGTCTTTGAATGGCTTCTGATAACTCACTGTTTAAGCACAGCTATAAAAAGAAAATAAAAAGGCAATTAAAAAGGGAATGTTCTCTTCCGCCCTTACCCCGTCTAATTTGTTACTATTTCTTGTGGCCAGGTGGAAAGATGAGGCTGCAGCAGCCTGTTTCCTACCACAAAGCTGGCTGCTATAAAGCATCAGAAACTGGCATAGTAGTAATAGACGAACTTTATTTAATTCCAGGCAGCTCACAAATTAGTTCTGAGCAAGTTTTCTAAATCAGATAAAAATATATAACCCATTAGTGCTTTCACAATCACAGAAGCCATTGGGAGGAGTTATAAGATTCCATTTACCATTAGAACTCAACCTCCATTAGCAGTACCCAGGAAAAGTGCTCATATCCTGTTAGAAATGTTCTAAAGGGTCACTAAGAATGGGAATGAAATACTTGCAAAATCCGTATTTTCATATGCAGACATGTATGCATATGAACATATAACCCACAAGCCTGTAGGTTAAAGGTCTCCCTTGGGGCCCAATACACACAAGGCAAGAGTAAGTTACAGACAAGAAGCTTATGATTTGAGCTCTGCAGGGCCCTAGTAAATCTTGGCTGTGTCAGCCAAGATGGAGGCCAACGTACAAATAGGACCTTCTCAGAGATTCAAAGTGCTGTGGGTCTTAGGTGCTTGTGGGGAACTTTGGTTGATCCGAGGAAGTACACACCTCATTGTTCAGTGTGAATGGCAGGTTCCCCTTTGTGCCTGAACCACAGAGGGTAGGACTTCATGTAGCAGCTCATGCTTGTGACTGTGGGTATCCCTGTTTCGGTCTTTTGTGCGCTGCCTCAGATGGCAGCTGTTAACCATACAAAAAATGGATTAGCATGTCTGCATGCATGCTGTCCAAGCAAAGGATGGCAAGCAGATGATTGCTTATAATTTTTACATCCAAATTTTTAGAGAATTATTTAAAATATTTGATCCATTAAAGTGAATGCTGTTCTTACCTCACCCTCAGTTTATAGATTTCTGCCTACTTCAAACTGGTAATATAGTTGCTATAAAACTTTTTCTCCATGTCCCATCACAGTGACAGAGGCGCAGCTGTACTATGCAGATGTAGCTTCATTTTCAGGATGGTTGAGGGATTCTTCTACATTATAAATGTGTTGAGGTGCGATGGAAGCAACAGTGATTTGAGAAAGGCTTAATGTTAAGACTGCTAGGCTGTGTCTACACAACAAGATAAATTAGAATTTAAGACAGCTTGATTTTGCCACGACTGTCTTCACTGTAAATACCATAAGCTTGATTTAGGGAGCACTAATGTAATGTAGGCATCCTTCAGTCCACATAGACTGTGGATCGTGCCTTTCGTAGTTCCATTTGGGATCATCATTTGCAGCGTTGACTGTGACTGTGAAGGCCCACACGAGACTGACAGTCCTTGCTGCACCTGTTTCATGTGTAATGGGTGTCTGGCAGGTCCTTACTGTGCTTTCTGTAGGCTCGCTTCTCCTCTGCTAGCTGTCTGATCCTCATCTCACCCTTCTGAAGGCCCTTGTGCAGTTCCCGCCTCCATCTGCTGCAGTTGTCTGCCAGCTCCTCCCAGCTGTCCGGCTCGATGTCCACCTCCCTGAGGTCCCTCTTGCAAACATCTTTGTAGAGGAATTGGGGGGCGTCCAGGAGGTCTTTTGCCAGAGGCTAGCTCACCATACAGGTTGTCTTTTGGGATCCTTCCATCATTCATCCTGTGGACGTGGCCAAGCCAGCGGAGCCGCCGATGCCTAAGGAGGGTGTGCATGGTTGGGATTCCAGCTTGCTCAAGGACAGTGGTGTTGGACACTCTGTCATTCCATGATATTTCCAGGATGCGCCTGAAGCAGCGCAAGTGGAAGATGTTCAGCTTCTTTTCCTGGCCGGTGTACAGGGTCCAAGACTCGCTGTCGTTAAGGAGGGTGCTGAGGATGCAGGCTCTGTAGACTTGCATTTTGGTGTGGGTGTACAACTTGGTGTTATTCCACACTCTCTCGCTGAGTCTGGACAGAGTTGTGGCTGCTTTTCCGATCCTCCTATTTAGCTCAGTGTCCAATGACAGGGTGTTAGTGATGGTGGACCCGAGGTAAACAAACTCGTGGACGACCTCTAATGTATAGTTGTCAATGCTGATTGATGGAGGTTCAGCAATGTCCTGACCAAGTACATTTGTCTTCTTTAGGCTGATGGAAAGCCCGAAGTCCTTGCATGCTTTGGAGAACTGATCCAGCAGTTTCTGAAGCTGGTCTTCTGTGTGTGACACTACAGCGGCATCATCTGTGAACAGCATGTCTCTGATGAGGACTTCCCTCACCTTAGATTTAGCTTTCAGCTTTGCAAGATTAAACAGTTTCCCATCAGATCTTGTGTGCAAGAAGATGCCTTCTGTTGAAGATCCAAAGGCGTGCTTCAGGAGGAGTGTGAAGGAGATCCCGAACAATGTCGGAGCAAGGACACATCCTTGTTTGACGCTGCTCCTGATGCTGAAAACATCCGATAATGTGCTGTCATTTTGGATGGTTCCTCTCATGTCTTTGTGGAAAGACTGGATCATCTTGAGTAATCGTGGTGGACAGCCTATCTTGTGGAGCAGTTTGAACAGTCCATCCCTGCTGACCAAGTCGAAGGCGTTGGTCAGGTTGATGAGGGCAATATAGAGCGGCTTCCTCTACTCCCTGCATTTCTCCTGCAGCTGCCTCAGAGAGAAGACCATGTCAATGGTAGATCTCTCTGCACAGAATCCGCACTGTGACTCGGGATATACCCTCTCAGCAATCTTCTGGAGTCTGCCGAGGATGACGCGAGTGAACAGTTTACCAGTGATGCTTAGGAGGGAGATTCCACGGTAATTGTTGCAGTCGCTTCTGTCTCCTTTGTTCTTATACAAGGTTATGATGTTAGTGTCACGCATGTCCTGTGGAACCTCTCCCTCTCTCCAGCACAGGCACAGTAGCTCATATAGGGGTTCCAGGAGGGTGTCCATGGCACACTTGGTTACCTCTGGTGGTCTACCAACCTGGCCTGGGGCCTTTCCTCCTGCAGTGCTGTCGATGGCTTTCTTCAGTTCATCCCTGATCCAGTTCATCCATTACTGGTAGGAGCCTGACGGCATTGAGGGCTGTATCAACCACAATGTTCTCGCGTGAGTACAGCTTGGAGTAGTGCTTGACCCAGCAATTCATCTGTTTGGCTTTGTCAGTGATGACATCACCAGATTTGGATTTCAGAGGTGCCATCTTGTTCTGGGTGGGTCCTAATGCCTTCTTGATGCCCTCGTACATTCCCCTGAGATTACCAGAGTCAGCACTGGTCAGGATGCTGCTGCATAGCTCGAACCAGTAGTTGTTGGCACAGCACCTGGCTGTCTGCTGCACTGTTTTTCTGGCTGCTCTGAGTGCTTGCAAGGTACTCTGGCTCGGTGAGCGTGTATACTCCAGGAGTGCAGCAAGCTTCTTTTTGATGGCTGGAATCATCTCATCCGAGTTAGCTTCGAACCAGCCATTTGTGTTTCTAGCTCTTCTTCCAAACACCGACAAGACCGTGTTGTAAATTGTATCCCTCAGATGCTGCCATCTGGATGTCACATTGGGACCCCCAGGGCTGCTGCGCAGATTCTCCTTGAGGGTCTCTCTGAACTTTTCAGCTCTCTCTGAGTTTGCTGTCTTTCTGGCATCAATGCAGGGCCTTCCAGTTGGTTTAGAGTGGTACAGCTTCTTGGGTCTCACCTTGAGTTTGGAGCAAACTAGCAAGTGATCTGTATCGCAGTCAGCACTATGATAGCTGCATGTCAGAAGGACATTTTTGAGGTTATCACATCTAGTGATGACCATGTCTAGTTGATGCCAGTGTTTCGAGTGTGGGTGTCTCCATGACACTCTGTGCTGTGGCTTGGTTTGGAAAAATGTGTTTGTGATGCACAGATCGTGGTACGTGCAAAGTTCAAGAAGACGCTGTCCGTTTTCATTCATTTTTTCCACACTGAAGTGGCCTAAGCAGGAAGGCCATGAGTCATGATCGGCTCCAACTCTTGCATTGAAGTCACCCAAAATGTACAGTTGTTCGCGAGCAGGTATTTGCACTATGGAATGTCATAGAACTTGTCTTTGACTTCCAGTGCGGCATGCAGGGTTGGGGCGTAAGCGCTGATCAGGTGGACAGGACCGGCACGAGTTTGAAGTATGACCTAAAGGAGTCTTTCTGATCTGCCCATGACTAATTCCACCATTTGTAGAAGGGTATTTCTGATGGCAAAGCCAACACCATGCTCCCTGGGTTCTTCTTGGGCTTTACCCTGCCAGAAAAAGGTGCAGTCCTTTTCCTTTAGAGATCCCGAATCTGCGAGTCGCGTCTCCTGCAGAGCAGCAATGTCAACTTGTAGCCTCTTCAGTTCCTCATTGATGACAGCAGTCTTCTGGGTGTCGCTGATGTCCTGAAGATCTTCAGTCAAACCAGTCAGCATGGTCTGCATGTTCCAGCACTAATATTGATATAATATTGTTGGTACCTGTTGGGTGTAGCTTCAAGTTTGAATATAAAGTTTAAAAGTTTGAAGAGAGGCCAGTGTGGAAGTGCCACATCTTAAAATTGAATTTATTAGTCTCCAGAAGAGTCCCGTCTGTAATCCACAATGCCCCTCACTTGTCTGATCTGGCTGCTGCTCTCCAGGGCTACGTCTACACGTGCCCGAAACTTCGAAATGGCCATGCAAATGGCCATTTCGAAGTTTACTAATGAAGCGCTGAAATGCATATTCAGCGCTTCATTAGCATGCGGGCGGCAGCCGCGCTTCGAAATTGACGCTCCTTGCCGCCGTGCGGCGCGTCCAGACGGGGCTCCTTTTCGAAAGGATGCTGCCTACTTCGAAGCTCATGAGCTCATGGGAATAAGGGGACTTCGAAGTAGGCGGCGTCCTTTCGAAAAGGAGCCCCGTCTGGACGCGCCGCGCGGTGGCAAGGAGCGTCAATTTCGAAGCGCGGCTGCCGCCCGCATGCTAATGAAGCGCTGAATATGCATTTCAGCGCTTCATTAGTAAACTTCGAAATGGCCATTTGCATGGCCATTTCGAAGTTTGGGGCACGTGTAGACACAGCCCAGATGTGTAGGAATTAGGTAACAGGAAGACCGTGAATTTCAAATCGGGACAAGGAAGCCTGCGGCTGTGGGCTCATGTTTGTATGAGAGCCTGAGAACTGTCTTTCTTTCTTTTCTATCAGTGCTGTGAGCACAGCTACCCATTACAAATAGCCCCTGCACCAAGTCTGTGGTTCTATATCTACACTTGGTATATTTTTCTTTGAAGCCTGGGGCCAGCCACTTCCCTGCCGCAGCACATGGCAGCAAGGCTGTCATGGGGATCGTGCTTGCATAAGAGGCTGAGAAACTTCTCTCAGAGGTTTACATTTGTACATGCCCCCTCTTCCACTCCTACAGGTGCCACTCAGTCAGGGTGTTTCCTGCACTCAACCATGTCATGTGGCTAGCCCCCAACCCAATAAAAGGATGTGCCTGCCATTCGCTGCTGACCATGCTGCCAGGCATTACCATGTCCTGGCTTGAGCATGGTTAAGGCTCCAAGGGCAGGAAAGAATTTTAGGGTCTTGCAGCTGCTGTGGAGAAGTGTCCTCCAGCAGCCAAAATTTTCAGGGCCTTTCTGCTGCATGGGTGGACTACTTCAACTGCCCCCCTCCCCGCAACAAAAATATTTTCAGCAGCTTACTGCCACTGGGGAAGGGTCTCCTCAGTGGCTAAGATTTTCGGGGCTTTTCTGCCTCCCAGGGGCACTACATCAACTAGTCCCCAACTGAAATCCCCTCCCATCCCAATAAGGATCCAGAGGGCTAGCTGCTACCAGGGGGAGGTCTCTCTTAGTTGATAAGATTTTTGGGGCATTGCTGCCATTGCCGTCTTGGCAATTTCTGTGTCATGAAGAGGAAAGACAAAAGCCTTTTTTCCTAGCCTTTTCCATCCTCCTTTCTTCTAACTTTGCACCCCTTCATGCAGGGAAGAGTGGGCGGAGGGCCTGTTGAGAATACAAACTGTGCACAGAAGCTGGACAATGAACCGGAAAGCCACATACCCTCCCTGACCAACACTCTGTTTTCAAATACTTTACCACCAACTCTTTCTTCATGCTTTCCATAGTCCATGTATTGTTTTCAGAGATCAGGTGCAACCAAGGGAGGGGGGCCAGGCCAGTTGAGAAGACACACACTTGCTGATTTTTACAAAATCCTTGATAATTCAGTTACAGAAGAAAGAGATTTCTGTTAACATTTCCATCGTTGTTGACACACTACTTTTCTTTCTTTCTCACTAAAAAGACGAACATTTGCTTACAACAGGATGGGAATGAGGGCAATGCAATATGGTAAGATGATGTCAAATACCAGCAAATATAACCAAAATGCTATGGGGATAAGGAAACTGTGGGATAGATTCCCACAGTGCAGTGCTGCAACAGTTGATGTTTGCCGATTGAGTGTTGGAGCAGGAAGTCAACTTTGTGAATAGCATGTGGGGAGGTGAGGATATTAAAATTTGAATTTATGAAATCCACTGTTACAAAATTGACATTAATAAATTAGAATTTATCTCATAGTGTAGATGTAGCCCTAGATTCTGTTTTCCCATTTCTTTGTGCTGACTTCTTGTGGACTCTGGAGGGACATCACTGATCTCCCTTTGCCTTAATTCGCCCATCTTCAACACCAAGACTATAGTGCTTATCAACCTCAATGGGGCAGAGTTGGATTAAAAAATAAGTGTCTGATAGACCCATGTTGAGGGCCCCAGCTCCTGAAGTAACAGAAGTCATTATAATCAGAAGGTAAGAGCAGAATCTCAACTTTCATTTCTTTTAAATAAATAATGTTACAGCTACACTAGGGGAAAACTTCGAAATGACCATGCTAGTGGCCAAATCAGAGAATACTAATGAAGCGCTGAAATGAATATTCAGTGACTCATTAGCATGCTGCCGCTGCGGCACTTTGGAAGTGTCGCGTTTCACTCGTGCGTGGCTCGTGTCCATGGGGGTTCTTTTCGAAAGGACACTGCAAATGTCAAAAGCCCTTTATTCCATAGGAGCAGAGGAATAAGGGGATTTCAACATTTGCAGGGTGCTTTCGAAATGGACCCCTGAGGAGATGAGCCACGCGCGGCTGGCAGCATGCTAACAAGGCTCTGAATATTCATTTCAGCACCTCATTAATATTCTCCAATTTGGCCACTAACATGGCCATTTCGAAGTTTTCCTCTAGTATAGACATAGCCTAAATTGTTAGCCTTTCAAGGCCACAAAGATAATCTTGAAAATGGCACTTGAGATTTATTAATGTAGCGGTGGCTATCTGAGCTTGTAGGTAGCCTAAACAATAGCTATAAGTGGCATGAACTGTTCCTTGCACCTCAGAACAGTGTTAACCCAGGACCTGTTGTTCTAGGGGACCCCGCCAATACCACTCTAAAATAATCTTCTAAGCACAACACGAGAAATGTGCAGTGTGCTGTGACACCTAGCCCTGAAGCTACTGCCTGGCTGCTGGGATTATTACCTATCATTCCAGTGACCTCTGCTGCTTCCAAACAAAAGAGGACAGTTGTCACTGCATTCTGCCTCAACATGACTGGAAGTGCACTGCCACTCCAAGCGCTGGGGGCTTTGGTCATTGGGGACTCCTTCATGTGATGTGCTTACGGCTCCCATAATTGGCCCCACATAGCTATATCATAAGCCCCCTTGAGATGTTGTCTGAAACTGATATTTGGACATATTGCTATAGTACTGCAAATTATTATTATTCAAAAGACTAAATTAAGCCACTGTTACCTTCTTTGCTTGTAGTGTGTGTGTAAAATTTTATTTATTTATTGCACGTGTTTATACAGCAGCTAGCAAAATAGCATCTGAACCCGAAAGTTTAGTGAAAAGTTCACAGATCCATATTTCACATGAGCCATATGCTGCTCTGAAGGCACATAATTTACAAAGCTTTTAAGTGATTGTGTTACCAGCAGTTCACATTTCTGCTCTCCAGATAAAGCGTCGGCTCACTCGGTCTGATCAGCATCTTATTCTTCTGGCAGGTGCCACAATTTCTCAGTTTTGCCCAGATGGCAGCTGATGTGGAATGGAGAGACCGAGTGAATAAAAACAAATGCAGAAAGGAGTGCCCATGAGCCTGTGTTTCTAGTGTTACTGCTAGCGACAATAGATTTAAGGCAGCCATTGTTCATGATTTGTGAGTTTATTAGACCTAAATGGTTAGGATTATCTCATCAAATTATAACCATCAGGGAATCTGATTGCAGATGCCCCCTTTACTCTTAAATATATTGCATTTACTTCTAATTCATCAGCATTTTGCAGTTCAAGTCTCTTAGTTATATATGTGTATGTCTGTTCACATCTACAGATGGTTCAGCAGTCATTCTTCCTAATAAACCTTTGATCTGTTGAAAGGTAACTACAAAGCTTGTAACCAAGGTACCAGTGGCAATCAGCGTTTCAATATGTGTGTCTAAGAAAGGACTGGTCCCATGGGCTTTCTGGCTGAGCTTGTAACAGTTAATTGGGCCTGTTAGGGTCAGCAATTAGCTCTGAGCTATTCAGAACTCCTGACAGTGCCACCTTTACCAGTAAAACAGCTCTTCGTGGAACAACAATGCCTAGACAATCAAGGAGTGCACATAGCAAAGTACAAAAAGCAAACTGTGCTGCTCAGGGTAGGTGGAGCCTTTTAGCATCATCAGTCGGCAACTGGAATAAAATAGTCTCAGGTCCTGGTGTACAATTCAAAGCATTGTGCCCATAACATAATTACTGAAACATGCTTGAGCCTTTCTCCCCATCCTCCAGACTCATTAGCAACTTGGAAGGGTTCAAACAACCCCTGTTTTCAAGTATGACATAGAAAGATTTGATGAAACTAGGATTCAGCACACTATGCATTAGCTGTTAAAATGAGTCTGAGAAATATGTAGAATAGAGGGATACTTAACATGGTGCCACCGTTTATGTGCTAGATTAGATGTCTCCACGCTTGTTTTTAGTGTCTGGCTTCAATAAGGGGACTTCAGATGGAAATTCTTCATAGGAAGCTGCATAGCAGCTATATGGATATGTGCTCAACCTTCTCCCGTGTTCTCTGTTTCCATCATTTGAACATTTGCTTCCAGAAAAATCCATATCTTTTAGTTGTCGCTTAAACAGGCTTTTATTATGACACTCGTGGGCAGAGCAATTCACAATTTGTAAAATAACCTGCTGCCATGTCAGATTAGATTATGTGCCATCAAGTTATTTAAATCTTCACCATTACATTTGTTCCACAATCTGCTCTTTCTGTCTCGAGACCAGTGTTCCTGCACTTTTACAAATTCTTCCCCTTTGGGTCACTCATTTTTTCTGGTAGTATAATTGACTCAGAGAGCCTTTTATAAAACCACACGCACACACAAAGAGAGGAGGAGCTCCATGTACATTTTATGGCTTTCCTGTCCAATGACTCTAATGTCAAAATTGCTACAACCTTCCAAGAGAAATGCTAAATCATAATGTGGTAAGAAAGGCACCCTCGACAGGTCTGCGAATGACAGCTCTATAATTTCAGCATTATTTGAATACAATGTAGAAGTGCCTTATATGTTTAAGCAGCTTCATTTTACATCTGCTTTTTAGAATAATTGATTCATACTTGTCTGCACAGGCTTTCAATAGTTTTTCTTTTCTTTCTTACTGTCTTTGTCTACCTCTTGGTTTTTTCCCCCCCTCTTTGACTCCATTGCATATTTGGTTTTGTTTTTTCTATCATAGTTATTTTTCCCATAAAGGTCACAGAGGGTCAGACTGAATGTAGGTGAGACTGAGCTAGTGGAACTGGTCCTATTTACCTTGATGCTTATTAAAAACCCTGCAGAATTACTTCAGTTAGTTGTGTATGTTCTGCTTAGTTTAGCTACAGATCAGAATTTGCTGACGTTTACTGTCTTCTTTATAGCTCAACAGATTATGATTATCAAGTAAATATACAGATGCATGTGATCAGTTTTGATGTTGTCTACAAAATTCTTTCTGTTATTATAAAAGTCTGTGCAAGTTCATTGGGATCACCAATAAATCAATCAATCAATCAATCAATCAATCAAACAGACAAACAACAGAATAACTCCAACTAAACCAAACCAAAGCAAACTTCCAATGGTCCCCACAGACAATTTTGCATCAGGCAATAGGGACTTCAAAAACAATTAGTTTACATCCCTGTATTTTTTTTTGACATAGTGTTTCTGCACCATTGAGCTGATAGCTGAAATCCTGCCCCACTTTCTCTGCATCTTATGTCAAATATAGGCCTGTTTGGCAGACAGCAAAAGGGTAAGAGGAGCAAAATAGACCAGGAAAAATGAAGCATTTTGTAGCGTGACCAGGCCTGCTAAAATTATGTGTTGTGTCAAAAAACTGAGACCTGGCAGATCTCTACAGATGTAGCTTTGCTTCTCATGCCATGTCCAAAAACCTGTGTCTTGGTGGTTTGATGCCTTAGTGCCACTGTAACTTTCATTGATGACAAACCACCACCCAGAGCACTTATTAAAATGGAGTAAGGGCTGTGTTTTATAGTAAGGGCTAAATATGAGGGCTATATAATACAGAATTCATCCTCAAATCTGAGGTTGTAAATACCAGGGCCCAATCATGTTTGTCTGAATACAAGTTAGAATATGGAACCAGATTTAAAATGACAAAATCACTAACACCTTTCTCCCATCATCCTACAATTCTGGCTGCAGTTTGACAAAGCAAGCTGTCTGGAGAGCATGTGAGAGGCATCTGGGGCTGACACCAACATCAAAACGTTGTAAATCAGAAGTAGTTCTGCTAAAGCTAATGGAGTTATAATGATGTAAAACCCAAGTAAAGTGAGGTCAGAATCAGCTTTTTCCTGTGTTTCTCATTTCATGGATTGGGAACTGTCTGGAAAGGAATATGACTGGGAGGGCAAATCTTTGGAAAAATATTTTGGTGTGGACTAAGTGAGCCAGCATTGTACAATTTTTCAGAAAGTGCTGGTCTTGTTTTTGTGAGGCAGATTCTTCACTTTGGGGGAGCTCATGTAACCAGCAGTAATGTTTGTTCTTCGTCTTAACCTTTCTAACTAGTACCAATCTGAGGGCCAGAGCTGCTTCCTGGAAATCTGGCTATAATGTGTTTGAACTGATATTCCTGAAAGATGAGTTTGCCTGTATGCCACTTGTGACCTTGTCTCTTGCAAGAGCATTGTGTGCAGCATAAAAAAAAACAAAAATAAGCCTCAGTAAGAAAATGTCCAGACTGTCACTGATTTCTTCTACAATAGGAAACTGACCTGCAAGGCCTTAACATCTGCTACTCCTCAGCAGAGAAGGGATCACTGTTATCTTAACATGGGACTTTTTTTTGAAAGTGCTCAGCACTGGTCTGCTTCCAGTCCTAGGGAAATTGACGGTAAAACTCACATTGATTTCCATAGGAGCAGTGTTAAGGTAGAGGTGTTGAGTGCTTCTCAGAATTCCACCCTTTTACATGCTGAGTACTGGCAGCCGAGTTAGCATTGCACAAAATTTGAAGGGTAGATTGGAGGTAAATTTTCAATGGTGTTCAGAAGTTAATTTCTTATTGATAGTAACTTAGAAATGGTTGGAAATATTCTCTCAGAACTTTACATTGCTTTGTAGGGGGAAAAGGCTGACACTAAGATGGGATGCATGGCCAGTCTGGCCTAGTTGACTTATTAAAATGTTGCACATGGATTTCCAATCTTGCCAAGTGATAACATATTTGGATTGTATTTTATTGAATTTTATCTCCTATAAAGGCATCCAAAGCTTGGGGTGGGCACTTACTCACAGTGTTTGTAAATCAATATAAAAAACTGCAGGTAAATAAACAAAGGAGGAATTTGACTTCTTAAGTAGAAAAAAGGAAAGGGGACTGGGCTTCATCCTGTTTCTCCTCTGCTTATTCTCCCCCAGTTTCAGTGATTCATCTACAATTTGTTGCAGTGTATCCTGTTACTGTTCTGTGTCTCACAGTAATCACTCTTTGTCATAAATGGTTATTGCCAGTAGAGTTGTGCCCTCCACCTTTGGTGCTTTGGTTTCTACTTTAAAATCCCACTTGAGAAGTCAGGCTTTGGCACTCAGAAATACACCTACGTCCATATGGCTGAAGTTTCCTCATTTCCCAATAATGGGCCCTATGAAAATTCTTTTATAAACAGAAAGTATTCAGGGAATTTAAAGGGGAGCCCAAATAAAAATGTTCAATAACATTCAGCTGTGATCCCAAATCTCCTGACACCCATTATATATGTTTCATTATAAGTCTGTTCTACAAGCTATTCTGTTGTACAGTAGATGTGATCATACATGGTTCTAGCATTCTCTGCGTAAGTTAATGCAGACAGATGTAGAATGACAATGCTGGTCACTTTTTTATTTCTTGGTGTAACTCTTCCTGCTGTGTGCTGGATAATATTTGGTATCATGAAAGTTGGAAATGTCATGAAAATATTGGGAATGTCCTGTGTGACTGTACCTCACAATGCAAGGTATCCAAACTGAAATTCCAGAATGAATTACACCTAACAAAATATGCAAGAAAATGAAGTCGATGAACATTTCATACATGGCAAAATGCCCAGTGTTGTGGCTTGGAGACAAAACTGTGTACAGGCTGGTGGATCTGTGAGAAACAAAGATCTCTGTGGATATAGTCATAACATATGAGACATATGGTTAGACAAAGCTGAAGAAGGAAATAAATAATAGTTTGAGACCATATTGTAAAATTATGGACTAAGACAAGTGGGAAACAATTATTCTCTATTAAACGTTGCAAAATGTTGTTTCAGAATTCGGATATGTAGATGCTGATAAATTATACAAGGGTGTCTGTGTCTGTGTGTCTGTTTGTACATGTACGTGATAGTCCTTGCCCTGAAGAGCTCTGTCTTTTCACATATGTTGCACAAAAGAGCCTCAGCCCTGATTCCCTAGATGAAGTATACAGCAATATTACCCATGTTAATGCAATTCATATCATTATTTCATATAGCAACTGGTTGGTCAGACAGACTACCCCCTTCACGTGCGCTGCTGCCCCCGCTGAACTCTGCAAGTTCTAGTTCCATCTCCAGGAGCCTCTGCTATTCTTGCCCCTTTCCAATGAGAAATATGCTAGGTGCCATATTTCCAGAAGGCATAAGCAAGTGCCACTACAAGGTTCTGTAACCCCTTCTGTTTGCTAGCCCAGTGTGAGGTTAATCAGCATGGGGAAGCCTTGCAGCCCTGGGAACTACAGTTCTTTCATGACATTTTTCTTTCGGAGTACTGCATGATAGTGCAGAGTGCATAGACATGAAGATGAGAGAGCTGTGGGAATTTCCATTGTAGCCTAGTTGTACATCAAACGTCTTCAGTCTGAAATTTTTCTCTTATGTCCATGCCTCTCCTTGCTATGTTGTAGGGGAAAGGCAGATTTAAACTAGAGTCACAATGAGTCAATTGGCAGTCAAATGCAGGGAATAACTATGAGTCAATTAAGAGTCTTAAGACCTGGGAGACAGGTAAGTTCTCTGATAACTCTGTGGTTGGTGCCCTTACTGCCTGCTATTTTCTAGTTTTGCTGCTGTTGCTGCCCAAACTGGCCCACACTATCCTGCTGCTATGGGTAATTTGGATGGCTGGAGAGCCACAGCTTGTCACAGGGACTGAGGAAGTTTCCATTGTTTCCAGTACTTGGGATAGTTTATTTCATAGCAGAAGGTAACACGCAGATATTGAACGAGCCCAACTGGGTCATACACAATAACTTGCACATGTTTCATATATGTCTTAAAGTCCATGAGAGTTCAACACTTGCACTGGAATATGTAATTTTGCCCCTATAATTAAAAGGTGGGTGGGGCGTTTAAGTGCTAAATCATGAATGTAATCAGGAAGCCTGGATTTCACTCTCAAGACGGAGGAAGGAAAGAGTTATAATAGTAAATAATGTTGGTTAAGAGGTCCAGAAGACACATTTAAAGCTAGTTATCCTGCGTGTAGCTCACAGTCCACTATGTAGTGCGAGCCAATTTGGACAAAAGGGGCATTATTCTTAGATTGGGATGGCTGACCTGTCCGTTAATCTGATGTTACCCTTTAACAATATTACTGCATGATGCTTACAAGACAATGGGTATATAATGGGTGTTGCCTAGGTTTTAAGAACAAATTTCAATGTATAGTATGGATCACACCATAATCTCAAGTTTCCACAAACCAATCAGGACACAAACAGCCTGGTGTTTGGTGATCAAGCAGTACTTAAGTTGCTTGCAAGAGCTCTGATTTACTCTGAAACCAAACCCCTAATTCCACAGTTGGAACTCAACACTGTAAGGGAAGGCATTTAGGGACACAAAAGAAAAGGGAATAGTCTATAAACTATGAATCAGTCTGTTCCCAATCAAAGTTTTGAGCAGTTTTCTTACAGAAGAAACATATTCAGCTTAGACATCAGCTTATACGGTGGTGTATGAACGGTTTGTTTCCTTTATTAGTGTACTCACCCAAGACTTTGTTTTCAGGACACGTATTTTGTGTGGGAAGTGTAGCTATTTCACCATTATTCCCTGCAAAGCCTAGCCGTGTCTACAAGTGCACGCTACTTCGAAGTAGCAGCACTAACTTCGAAATAGCGCCCGTCACGGCTACACGTGTTGGGCGCTATTTCGATGTTAACATCGACGTTAGGCGGCGAGATGTTGAAACCGCTAACCCCATGAGGGGATGGGAATAGCGCCTTACTTCGAAGTTGAACGTCGAAGTAGGGCATGTGTAGACGATCCGCGTCCCGCAACATCGAAATAGCGGGGTCCGCCATGGTGGCCATCAGCTGAGGGGTTGAGAGATGCTCTCTCTCCAGCCCCTGTGGGGCTGTATGGTCACCGTGTGCAGCAGCCCTTAGCCCAGGGCTTCTGGCTGCTGCTGCTGCAGCTGGGGATCCATGCTGCATGCACAGGGTCTGCAACCAGTTGTTGGCTCTGTGGATCTTGTGTTGTTTAGTGCAAGTGTGTCTGGGAGGGGCCCTTTAAGGGAGCGGCTTGCTGTTGAGTCCGCCCTGTGACCCTGTCTGCAGCTGTGCCTGGCACCCTTATTTCGATGTGTGCTACTTTGGCATGTAGACGTTCCCTCGCAGCGCCTATTTCGATGTGGTGGTGCACAACGTCGATGTTGAACGTCGACGTTGCCAGCCCTGGAGGACGTGTAGACGTTATTCATCGAAATAGCCTATTTCGATGTAGGCTTCACGTGTAGACGTAGCTCCTGTTGGTTAGATCTCAATGGAAGGTAGTGTTCAGAGCAATTATTCCATCTGGGAAAATATTTAGTAGGAACAGCGTGCTACTGAGGTCCGGCTTTTCTGATCACCCCATTTTATCAGTTGCCCATAATTTCCTCAAACAAATTCCTTTTGGGTTAACATTTTGGCTACATCTACACTAGGACACTACATCAAAGTAGCCTATTTCAAAGTAGCAACTTCGAAATAAGCTTCAATGTGTATCGTCCACACATCCTCTGGGGCTGCTGCCATCGATGTTCAACATCAAAGTAATGACCAGGAACGTCGAAAGGAGCTGCCTGGAAGGAAATGCGGAGCGTCCACACACACAAGCGCTCCCTGTCGAAATAAGGGGCCAGGAAATCTTGCGGATGTGGTCACAGGCTGGACTAGCCCTTCTGGGTCAACAGGAAGCCGCTCCTTTAAAGGGCCCCTCCCAGACACACCCAGCCTGCACAGCACAAGGTCTGCCGAGTACTAGCCACACTCTCGCAGACCGACACACAGCAGCTATGGACCCCCAGCAGCAGCAGCAGCAGCACCTGGAAGCCTTCCATGGAGTCACTCAGGGAGCAAGTGCCCTGCTAGGTGCTGCACGGAAGGCCACCCAGCAGCTCCTGGCAGGGGGGCCCTCCCGGGGGGGCAGATGGGGATGCCCCTGACCACTGGGCTCCCCTGTTCCTCCCCTGCCGGGTGCACAGCTGCCTCTGGAGCTACTCCACCAGCTCCGAGTGCTGGGAGCAGCTGGTCATGGGGGAGTGGGATGGTGACCAGTGGCTGCGGAACTTCAGCATGTGCTGGCAGACCTTCCTGGAGCTCTGCCAGTGGCCCACCCCTGTACTGAGGCACCCTTATTGCCCGTAATTTGCCACGTGCCCACCCCATCGAGAAGAGGGTCGCAATAGCTGTCTGGAATCTGGCCACTCCAGACAGCTACCGCACTGTGGGACACCAGTTCAGAGTGGGAAAGGCCACAGTTGGGGCCATCATCATGAAGGTAAGGAGGCCTGGGCGTGGAGGGAGCCAGGTGTTTGGCTGGGCAGGAAGGGGTGCTGCGGAGGGAGGGAGCTGGGTGTGGGAATGGGGAGGGAGGGGCTGTGTGGGGGGGTACCTGGGAATGTGCCCAGGAGGGTAGCCTGGGGCACCCTGCACACCCTCATGGGTGCTTGTGTTCCCTCCCCTCATGTGGTCCGTGCGCTCAATGCCACGTTGCTCCAGAGGGTCAGCCGAGTCAGGGACCTGGACACCGCCATTGCCAGATTTGCTGGCATGGGGTTCTCGAACTGCTTTGGGGCCCTGGAGAGAACCCACATCCCCATTTGCGCCCCGGCCACAGCAGGGGAAGATACATCAGCCGCAGGGGCTACCCTGCTGTAGTCCTACAGGTCGTAGTGGACAGCCGGTGCTGCTTCCAGGATGTCTACGTGGGCTGGCCTGGCTGTACACACGATGCCCGCATCTTCCGGAACTCGGGCCTGTGCCATTGGCTGGAGGCAGGGGCCTACATCTCCCAGAGGGAGATCCCTCTTGGGGACACCATGGTGCCCCTCTGCCTTGTGGCAGACGCAACCTACCCCACTCCAGTCATGGCTCATGTGCCCATAAACCGGCCACCTCAATGCCAGCCAGGAGCAGTTCAACGCCTGACTGAACCAAGCTCACCAGGCGGTGGAGAGGACCTTCAGCAGCCTGAAGGGCCGCTGGCAGTGCCTCCTTGCCTGCATGGAAATTGGCCTCCAAAACATCCCCCAGGTTGTGGGCACATGCTGCTTGCTCCACAACATTGTGGAGAGCAAGGGGGAGGCCTTCGTCCGGGGGTGGGCAGTTGACGCCAGCACGGGCTTCCCCCAGCTGGCTGCCACACCCAGTCACAGGCCCACCATGAGGGGGTACGGGTCCGTGAGGCCCTGCAGGCCCATTTTGATCAGGGACGCCCCGAGCACCTCCCTGGCCTTCCCTGGAGGGCCCCCCACACACTGCCTGTACTGCGTGCACGCCACCCCCACACCATCCCCCCAACAAGCACACGTCTTTGGTTCTTTGGAAAATAAAACTGTGGATTATTGAAAACTAGTAACTGTGTAATGTTCACAACAAAAACTGTAACCAATGTACGCAACCAATATACAAAGGAGGACAACTATATACACAGGGAACAACTGTACAAAAGGGGAACAACTATATACAAGGGGAATAACTATATACAAATGGGGGACCAGTGGATGGCTCGGCTATTGGTGGGGCGCGATACCCAGCAGGTATGGGTCACCCCCCCCCATCTGCGGTCCCTGGCTTGGCTGCCTGGGAGCCGGGAGGACCGGCAGGTATGTCCGGGAAACCTCCACCAGCCAGTCTTCAGCCTCAGTGGGCTCTGGTGCTGGGGGGCTGGCAGGCGGCACAGCCAGTGGGGCAGCAGGCAGTGAGGCAGATGGTGCAGCAGGTGGGGCGGCAGGCAGCGAGGCAGGCAGCATGGCAGGGGGGAGAGGCAGATGGATATTGGGGGGGCATTGGGTGGAGCAGTGGGGAGGGCAGCAGGGGGGCAGGAGCTGGGCAAGCACCTCCTGGATTGACCCAGCTATGTCGTGGAATATGCCCATGAACTTCTGCCATGCCAGCCAGCTCCGGGTGGACTCCTCCCGGTTGAAGCGAAGTTTCTCCTCGGCCCTCTCTGACTGCTGCCAGAGAGCCGCCAGGAGGTGGGGGTCCACAGGAGCCATTGCCTGGGTCTGGTAGTGGTGTGCCCATCCCTCAGGCGCTGGCAGTGGCTGATCTCCAGCAGGCTCTTGGGGACCATGGTGGGTGCCTGGCTGCCTGGGGCCTCGGATGGTACAGCTGTGGAGAGGGAGAGAGGGAGGGGAAGGCTGTTAGTACTGTGCCCTGGCCCGTGGCTCATTGCCCCCCCCCCTTGGGTGCTGGGTCTCTGTCCCCATCGGTGGGTGTGGTGTTCCTTTTGGGTGTCCCCATTGTATGGTCCCCCCGCCCCCAGGGTTAAGGCACAGCGGATCGTCTACACACGCCCTACTTCAACCTTGAACGTCGAAATAGGGCACCATTCCCATCTTTGGATAGAAATAGTGATTTCGACGTCTTGCCGCCTAACGTCGATTTCAATGTTGAA
This sequence comes from Carettochelys insculpta, assembly GCF_033958435.1. Taxonomy (NCBI): domain Eukaryota; kingdom Metazoa; phylum Chordata; order Testudines; family Carettochelyidae; genus Carettochelys; species Carettochelys insculpta. The sequence goes on along the minus strand of NC_134138.1, from coordinate 110,327,200 downwards.
ATAGCAGATGGTGCATGTAGACGCGATGCGTGCTATTTCGACGTTGTGCCGGCTACTTCGAAGTAGCCAGCTAGTGTAGACTCACCCTTTCTGTGCTCGGTCTTGGCAGAAAATAAGACTCTTAAAAAGTTGGTCTGATCTAAATTAGTCTGGTCATTATTGAGGTGGAATTCTACAATCATGGAAAAAACTTGTTTTTCCTCTATGTTTTGAAGGAAAATTTTGCACTAGTGTACAATAAATGAAACTAGTGTGAAAAATGGCAGCATCCAGAAATTCCAGACTCGAGTTGCTTGTATTATCGTCAGTAATTAAGAGAAACAATTCAAATTGAAAGAAGCTAATTTCAGTATATTTAAAATTCAGAATAAAAATGTTAATGTATTATTAGCTTGTTTACACACAACACAGGCTTATCTTTTTTCAAATGAAAAGTCTCAACATGTTTTCAGGATCACAATCCTAGTGGCTTAATCTAACTCTGAAACAGCTAGGATGTGCAATCTGAGTGTAATACCACTGCACTAGAAACTTTTCAAAATTTTTCAATTTTTGAATGCTTGATATTTTAACCTCACTGTTGCATGAAGGACCAGATTCATTGGTACTGAAATAAAAAAAAAGACTTCCATTGACTCAGATAGGTGCCAGAGTGAGCTTTAACATGAGATATGTTTTTATTAAAGATATTATGCTGCAACATTAAACTCAATGAGTTTTTTCCCCATTGACTTTAATGGGTTCAGGATTGGTACCTTAGTGCATATGTCTCTATAACTCAGTTCATCTTCTCCTTTAAAATAGAGAACACATTTTTTACAAAGCACAAAGAGCTATATCATAGATTTTTATAGAACTGATTCTACTGCCGTGCAGACACTAATGCATACAAGTACACAGGGGTACAAAACTCAGACCAACCCTAAAATAGTTAGAGGTTAATTCAAACAAACCCTAGATCAGAACACACAAATTTGTGGACATCTAAAATACAGATCTAAGGGTTGTTTCTTTTTCAGTGCTATTTGTCTAAAGCATTGATTTCCTGCCCCCCCTAACACTGTAGTTGGAGTGGCTTACACTAGTTCTGCCTTTGGGCATGCACACAGCTGCCTTACTGTTAGAATCTGGACATCTATCTGCTAAAGGAGTTCCACTGTGAATAAATGCTCTCTTAAGACGTGGGAGACTGCTTGTGACAGGGTGGACCAGGCCCCAAGACCCTTGATGGAAGCCCTGTGGTCCTGGCATACATACCCCATGCCAGAAATATAATAGAGAGATCCTCCAAGCAAGACAGAATGGCTGCAGGAGAAGCAGCCAATCGGGGCCAGGAAGGATCTATAAAAGGAGCTGCAGCACAAAAGTCATTCAGTGCCTTTGGACACCCCAGGCTGTACAGACTGGGAGACTGGCTGGCTGAGAGACTAGTAATACCACGGAAAGCTCCATGTGTACAACTTATTGAAGATTGTTGGACTATGTTGAGATTCTGGGATAATGCCCTGAGGTAAGAGTGAGAATGCAACATCCAGGAGCAGAAGCCCTGGGGGCGCCACTCTCTGACAGAGTGGGGAACAGAATGGGGTATACTACAGAGGGTACCAAGATGGGCCCCTATTAGATGTGTACCCCTAAGGTGTTTGTTTACTCAGGGCATGATTAAGATGGAGGGCTAAGTTGCCAAAGAGGCTGCAAACAGAAGACAGTCCCTGCAGCTGCACTTGTCCAGTGGGGGCGCTTGTGAGAGGTGAGTGCTGCTCTTTTCCACTGCTGCTCAAATCCTGTCTAGCAGAGGTGGAACGGAACCTGGTTTTCTCATCTCGTACAGGGAGCACTGTAACCACTGGATTTAAAGTCAAAAGGTGACTAGCACCACTACTGCTTCATCTAGTTGTTCTGTGTGGAACATGGCATGCACCTGGTACGTGCTCACAGGAAATGACTTAAGAGACTAAGCCACCTGACTCAGAAAAGGGATCCTGTTCATGGGTCCTAAGCAGCAAGAGGTGCCTCACTGAAGCTTCATCGTAGGCACCAAACTCTCTGAGAGGAGTAGGGGTTAAGAGAGATACTTTTTTTGTCATCATCGTCATCAACATCCATGGGCTCAGCACTGGTTGGTGTCTGAAGCCTCTCTCACTATTTCCTTCCATCTTTCACTGTCCTGTGCGGAGTGGCTTAGCTTCTGTAGACTAGCTCTGCACCAGTCTACTATATCATCTACCCATTCTCTGTGGGGTCTGCCTCTCCTATTCGAACTGTCCTTTATGCCAAACACCAGGGTGTTGATTTTTCATTTGTTGTTCATTCTGCAAATATGTCCGAATAGCTGTAACTTCCATTGTATAACCTTCTGCCATAGGTTTTTGTTCAGCAGTATCTTCCTGTGTAGGTCCTCACTGATGACCTTCTGCATCCATCCTATCTCAGGATCTTTGTATAACAACTCCTCTTGAATGCCAATATTCTTCTCTTTGAATCTCTTTTTATCACCTATGTCTCACATCTGTACAACATGCTGCTGAATACACGCATTTTCAAGATGCTCAGCTTCATTCCTAAGCTAATTGCTTTGCTTTTCCAGATCTTCTTTATCGCCTTCAAAGTCGCTCTTGCTTTTGCTATACTGGTTGCTATTTCCTTCTTACAGTCTAGATCATACATTATGTCACTCCCCCGATATGTGAACTTCTCTTGTGCTAATTCCCAATAATTAGTATAGATGATTTCCTGCCTGGCATGCTGGCTTTTGTGGATCACACTCTTAGGCACTTGCCTCTCCCCATTCATTGGATAGGGAGCCAAGATACCTATCTTTGTGGCTCTCATTGTTGATGTGGTGATTTTTTTAGGTACCAGAAAGCAAAGTGTTGCAATTCTCAGTATTGCAAAGCCGTTTGTGGATCCTGGCCAAAGTGACTTGCCTGGTCATGCAGGAGGTTTGTAGTGGAACCAGAATTGAACCCAGAATTGTCCATGGCCTAGGCTTGGATTCTAATCCCCGGAACATCCTTCCCCCTGTTTGTCTCTTCAGATAATGTCACAGTGTTAAGCACACAAATAATACATACACATTATCTTCTGTTTGTTTTTGGTGGATGTCACCTATCTGTCTTGGGTGCTGAAAGAGTTAAGGGGACCTCTGACTGCCCTGAGAGGAGAATGAAGTTAGAGTGAGGTAATAGCTTGAGATCCAGTCAAAGGCAACAAAGGTTGGGCTTTTTGTTCTCACAGAAACACAAAAGGTGACAACTTTAAGCCTGTTTGGAGCACCAACCTATATGGGGCGTGCTACGTCTACTTATTAATTTGTTATAGAGAGTGATCTAAGCTGTGCAATTCAGGTGCGTTTGAAACTTCCTCAAAATCTGTGAGAGTTTGGATGAGGAGTTCTAGTTCAGACCCACCTTTCTTTAAAATGAAGAACTCCAATAGTCCATTAAGCTGTGCACTTCCTGTGTGCATGGAATGGTTTAATGAAAATGAGATGTCCCAAGGCAATTCAAATGTAGAATGAGCTAAAAGCTAAAATGAAATACTTAGGGTCAACAAACACAATTACATAAATATTGGCATGATTGTCCCATTGGTTTGTGACAAGATTATGTATTATGTGATCTTCCAGTCTCCCTGGGTGATGCCAGACAACAAGATAAATCAGATGGTTTCCTGAGCACGAAGTAAACATTTTCAGGGACTGCTGGGTAAGCTTCACTCATTTGTGGGCTACTGTACTCTATGATACTCTAACCCAGTTTGAATGACCTGCATGAATTCTCATATTTAGTGATAGAACACTCAGTTTAACCTTCCTGTAACATATTTATACATATCTCTGAGAGAAATAAAACAGCTTATTGATTTTACATCCACTTTCACTGCAGTAATTAACGTGCACCTTTGCAGGCTGCAGAAGAATAGACTGTATGTATTAGACCAAAGAAATGCTCTTCCACAGACCTTCCTACTGATATGTCACTGAACAATACCAGAGGTTAAGCACACTTTTCATTACCCATCTTTTTCTATCGCCAAAGGACAGATAGCCATCATGGTACATTATAAAAATACTGGGTAAATTCTACATTGTATATTCTCATTGACTTCACTAACATTCCACAGTAGCTGCGTCTACACTACAGAGATCTTTCGAAAGAAGCCCTTCCAGAAGATCTCTGCTGAAAGAACTTATTTCAAAAGAGTGCATCCACACACAAAAAGGAGGATCAAAAGAGTGATGTGCTCTTTCAAAAGAGAGTGACCACACAGCCCCAACTCTTTTGAGAGAATGGTCCAGGGGTTGAAAAATCAGGTGGCACAAGGACTGCTTTTTTGAAAAAAGGGCCTGTGGAGCATGTACACACATTTTCTTTCGAAAGAAGCTTTCGAAAGGGGGCACTCATCCTGAAACAGGAAAGGCAGAGCAATTTCAAAAGGAGCCCTACATTCAATTTACTTTTGAAAGAGCACTTTGTTGTGTGGAGATGCACTGTGGAATCTTTTGAAAGAACTCCCTTCTTTTGAAAAAATCTTTCAAAAGAACTTGCTAATGTAGATACAGCCATTCAGTCTAGGTAATGAGGTTGCACAGGAATATTTGATTGCAGATTTTAGTCCCCAGTGTTTACAAACAGAGGCCAAGATGTTCAGAAATAGGTACTTTAAAGCTGCATCTACACTTGCATTCCTCTTTCAAAAGAGGCATCCAAATGAGGGAAATTGAAAATGCAAATGAGTCACATGGAAGGTGACTGGGGCAGTTGGAATAGGGGAGGGCACAGAATGCAGAGAAAGTGTCCCTTATCTGCTCACAATCCACCACGAGAGGAGCCTCATCCCTGGGATCATCCAGGGGACACCTGCTAGCGGTCAAGGTGCACTGCGCTCTCCCACCAGGCTATCCCCCACCAGGCCAGGTCCTCCAGCTGTGTGGCCAGTGGCTAGACCTCTTCACATGTGCTAATATGCAGGGTGCACACCTTGTGCATCTAGAAGGTGTGCATTCACAGCCTGATAATGCACTTTGATATGGTCCTCTTCAGTACACATAGAAGAACAGCTCACACAACAACCTGCTGAAAATCTGCCACCCTAGAAAGCCGTACTGCCTTCTTTCTTGTGTGTAGACTGGCCTCAGTGCACAATGTGCTTGAAATATCACCACTGTACATTTAAAACATCTGGGAGGCAGTCCCCCTCAAGCCTCCTAAGAACATAAGAACATAAGAACATAAGAATGGCCATACTGGGTCAGACCAAAGGTCCATCGAGCCCAGCATCCCATCTGCCGACGGTGGCCAATGCCAGGTGCCCCAGAGAAGGAGAACAGAAGACAATGATCAAGTGATTTATCTCCTGCCATCCATCTCCTGCCCTTGTTATGAAGGCTGGGGCACCATACTTTATCCCTGGCTAATAGCCATTTATGGACCTAACCTGCAAAAATTTATCAAGCTCTTTTTTAAACCCTAATAGAGTCCTGGCCTTCACAGCCTCCTCGGGCAAGGAGTTCCACAGGTTGACTGTGCGCTGTGTGAAGAAAAATTTCCTTTTATTAGTTTTGAACCTACTACCCATCAATTTCATTTGGTGTCCCCTAGTTCTTGTATTATGGGAAAAGGTAAATAATTTTTCTATATTCACTTTCTCCACACCATTTTTCTCCCACGTCTCTTCCCCCAACCCCTTCCAGAAGCCCCCAAATAAAGAAAAGTTTGGTATGTGACTAAAGCTAGCTAAACCCTATTATTTAGGTACCTCTCGGTGATTTCCATTGGCCTCAGAATATATGCCACTGTACAGACATACAGTAACTGAATTGTTTCAGCTTATCCAAATAACATTGAAATAGACTTAATTGTTGAGCTGCAGGAAAGACCATGTGTCTCCAGAGACTATTAGTGTCATTTTAAAAACTAAATGTATCATAAAACCTGTCTTTAACAGAATAAAATTGTACAGACCAACCCAATTTTAGTTAATGTTTTCCACATTTCTTGTAAAAAATGTATTGGCTATAAGGCTAAGTTCATAACATTATTAGGAAACTTTCAATGCTGCAGTTTTCTGAGTTTGAATCTATTGCCCTTACTTCCCCTGAGTATCACCTTACTCTGTGAGTCATCAAAATGAAATCAATTAAGCCTCATGGCAGAGCAAATTTCTAGTTAATATCAGCAAAGGCTAGCTCAGTGGTTCCCAAACTTTTTGGCATCACACCCCCATTTTGAGTTTTGAGAAACCCTAACTCTCCCACACCTTCTCTTTACCATCATCCAACCCCCTTTTAACAAAAATTCAATTTGTAATTTAAAATAAACACAAAAACTTGATATAAAAATGTTATTTAACATTTTAAAAAAGCACAAATAGTTTTTCTTGGCCCCTTGTGGGTGCCTGGTCCAGCCCCAGATGGCCAGCTGCCTGAGTGCCATGTCATTTGCCAGAGTTGCTTGCGTCAGCTGCCTGCCCGCCTGAGACCTGCATTGCCAGAGCCACCCACCTGGGCCCCATGTTGCCAGGGCCAGCCACTTGCCCACCTGTCAGCCACTGGGGCCAGCCACCCACTCGCTGCCTGCTCGAGCCCTGCGCTGCTGGCAGCAGCCACCCACCCACCAGCTGTCTGCCCCAGCTGTGGGCCAGCCACCCAAGCCGCCTGCCCAAGACCCACGTTGGCAGAGCCAACTGCCCACCCGCCATCCCATGCTGCATGAGCCCCACGCTGCTGGGGCCAGCCAACCATGCACCAAACTGAGCTGCTTAAGCCCCGCACTGCCAGGCCCAGCTGCCTGAGCCCCATGCTTCTGGGGCCAGCTGCCAGTTCCCTGTGCTGCTGGGACCAGCTGCCAGCTCAAGCCTCACAAGCCCTGTGATTCCAGGGCCAGCTGCCCAAACTCCACAAGTCCTGCAAGCTGGCCTCCTGTCTGAGCCCCGCGAGTCACCCGCCCGAGCCCCTTCCCTCCCACAAAGACAGGCACTGCTAGCCCCCCAACTTTTACCCCAGCTCCCTCACATGAACCAGGAACCCCCCCACCCCCGCATCTAACCCCTTCCTCCTCCTACTCCCCCACCAACCCACACTCACTCACCTTTACATGGATCTTCGCTGGCTCCCTGCCTGCTTTTTATAGTGTCTGCGCCGGGTCATCCATGTAAAATGGCAGGGGCTGAGAGCCAGAAGCAAAGGTTGGCTCTTTCTTCAGGTTAAGGGGGGGAGCGACTGGTGGGGCTCGGTCATCTTGTGCCCCACCCCCCTAGAATTTTTTCACACCCCCTCCCAGAGAGGCATATCGCCCAGTTTGGGAAACCATGGGCTAGATAGTCTGTCCCTACATTTATTTGTTTTAAATTATAAGAATCTTAGCATAAAAAAGACACAAGGTGAACAGGATATTCTGATTCCATTTGGTGGCCAGGAGGGGCTCCTCGGCGGCTCTCTTGGAGGTCCTTGGGGGGTTGCAGGGCAGCTGGCTGCCTCACTTGGTCACACCAATCACTTCAGGGGTGGCTGTGAAGGCATGGGGATGCTGACCTTGGCTCCTTGCTGCTTCCACATTCACAGCTTCCTGCCACTGGCCATTTCCACACAGGCCACTTCCTTTGGAAGTGGCATGCTACTACGGGGAGTGAAAGATGCTAATGAGGCGTGGATGCAAACGGCCACTGGGTTTCCAGGGCTCCCTGTGCCTTTAAAGCCACCGGATGCTGGGAGCATAGAGCTCCAATAGCATCTGAAAGCTTCAGCTGCTCAGTGCCATGGAGGACTCCTCTTTTGAAAGAAGGGCCCCTGGAGTGTGTACACATGCCTTTTTTTGAAATAAGCTTTTGAAAAAGTCACTCTGCCTCATCTGGGAGTGGAAGAGGGCTGCCAGAAAAAGGGCCGGGTTCTTTAGATTTCATTATCAAAAGAGTACGTTTTGTGTATAGACGCTCCCTGGGTTTTTTCAAACAAGGCCTAGGTTTTTCAAAAACACCCTCTAGTGTAGATATAGCCACTGTAACAACAGGCTTTCTTTAAGTCAATAATATCAGAACTGTTGGAAAATAGAAAAAGTGGCAGGATTTAAACGTTGCTTTTTGATATTATCAAAGAGACAAAGAGAGATCTCTTTCTTACAAAAAAGTTTAAAGTTTAATGGTGAAAAATCAAGAACAGAGATACCTAGTGGATCAACCCTGAACAGAGGGAACAAATCTTTTATGATTGTTTTCCGCTGGAGCTGTGTATCAATTATCAAGGAAGCTATTTCAAATAAGTTCTGTTAACATAATTGTTATTTTACAAGTTTAGTTGCTATGGAAATGCATGATGTAATCCACTCTTACCATCACAATCAGTTAATTTTTTTATAGCTAGACAAATTCCCCCCCTCTCCCTGACCCCGTTTTTCAGTTAGTCCTCTCCGACACAGGAGACAATAATCCTGTTTAATTTTTATGGAAAAGTTCAGAATCCAGACATAATAACCCATACGTAGAAATTCTGATGCTTTTCCTGAAAAGTTAAATTTTCTTGCAACTGCAGCTATTGTCAACTGTTTCCCATTGGAGCTCTGTATGAATGGAAACAACTGTAATTTCTTCATTGCTAGCTATTAAAATGAACTTGAATTGTGTAAAACTTCTGGGAGACAGATATTATGGTGACTAAAAATACTGTGGAAGTCTAGCTTGAGGATGATTCATTTGGTTATGGGTTTGTGATAGGGAAAGGGTATATGCTAACACAGCAGTCGACATTTAGAATGAAATTCATCCTGTGCAGAGGTCAAATACTAAATTCGTGTCACTCAATTCATGCTTCAACCCCACTTGAGGATTTAAGGCACAGCACTGGTTCTCAGCCTGGGTGTGAATGTCAGCCATGAAGGACCTTCAAGGAAACATGAAACTTGAATATGTCTTCTATTCTTAAAGAAGAAGAGGTCCCCTAATTTTTCTTGGTTACTGATGGAAGAGTACAATGAGGATCAACTTGTAGATATCTTAGGCTGTAGGATATAAGCTGAATTTTGTCCAACTTCATTGTCTTAATAAGAAGGCTTTTTGATGCAATCTGACAAGAGCCATAAAATGCAGGGTTCATGTCGATCCTTTAACATGCATGCAGGGCCTCTGACAAAACTGCCAGGCTCCTGGGCAAGGTGGTTGGGGGCCTGGTTCTGGACTCCCAGACAGGGCAGGGCATTGGGCAGAAGGGATGTGGCTGGAGGCTAGACCTGAGGCCTTCAGCTGGAGGTGCAGGCTCTGGGGTGGGGCCAGGATTGAGAGGTTTGGGGTGTCAGAAGGTGCTCCAGGTTGTGGCCAAAGCATTTGGAGGTGGATCAGGACTGAGACAGGAAGTTGGGGTGCAGTGGGAGGGTGAAGGCTCTGGCTGGTGGGAGGGTGCAAGCTCTGGGGAAGGCCTGGGAGTGAGGAGTGTAGGGTGTAAGAGGTGCTCTGGTCTGGGTTGGAGAGGTTGTATGGGCAGTAGGGGAGCGGGGCTGGGGAAGGGGGTTGCAGCCCAGGAGGAGGTCAGTGTGGCTAGCTCTGGGTGGTGCTCACTTCAAGCAGCTTCTAAAAGTAGCATCACCTTCCCTCTCCGGCACTGGCCTGTCTGCAGGCAAACCCGCTGCAGCTCTGGATCTGGAGAGTCAGTGCTTGGCCAGAGTGGGGTGGGGTAAGGTGGCGGTGGTGGTAAGGAGCAGACAGAGCCACCTGATGGCCCCTGCTTTCAGAAACCACAGTATATGTAGGGCAGGGCAAACTCCTGCCCCTTCCCCTGGCAGGAGGTTGAGAGCCTGAGCAAAAGGTCTGATGGGTAGCATGCAGACCTTCGTTGGTTCATTCCTGCACTGGCAGCTTTAATTCAGTTATTCTTTATTTAGTAAGGTTGTGTCAAAAAGCCTAATGCTGCAGCTTTATGTAACAAATATGTGAGACTTAATTTTTGGGGTTTTTGGTATTTGTTCAAGACTTTGAAACAAAATTCTGAATTGGGACCAACGTTTCCTACAAGTTATGACAGACGTCAGACATTTATGGGAACATGTGCTACATGCATTTTTTTAGCTTCTCTCTAACTTAACATCTGTAGTAAAGATTTTAAATTCTACAAACCATGACCACAGCAATCTACAGTCTTCAAGACAGTGAGAGAAGTGGATTTTTCCATCCATCACTGAACATATGTGCTACAATGGCCATGGTCTCATAAACAGGTGAGCACGAAATTATTTATTTTTCTATCTGAATCCCCTATTTCAATAAGGTGAGTCATACAGGTCTGTTCTTTTCTTGTGTAGGAAAAATTTTTACATGGCATAAGTTTTTGTTCATTTTGTTTTCTCTCTTTCTTAGTGTAAGGAATGTGGCAGAAGGAACGCAATGCTTCTGAAGGCTGGGAGGAATGTGTCTCGCAGAGGTCATCTGCATGAGAATGCAAAGGGCGGCAGGTGTGATATTGAGGCTGGGAGGAGTGTGTTTCCCAGTGATCATTTGCATGAGAATGCAAAGATGTGCATGTGTGATACCTTTTCAGGCAAAGCCTAATGGGTAGCAAGTAAGCCATGAGATTTGGTCTATTGTAAACATGTAGTTGTAAAAATCACAGTTTAAGCTGACACTTAATGCGGGAGTTGTGAGATCTCACCAATGCTCTGGGTTGTTGGGGGGGACAGGGCAGTCACCTTAGCTGTGTAAGACATTGATTACACAGGGCTCCCTGGTTTAAAGCATTGTGGAATGAAGGGAAAGGGTACTGGTTGAGTTAGCTTGTTGAGTGCCTTGGCCACGCCTATGCCTTGGCCACATAGCTATAAGCCTGGCTTGACTAACCCTCCCCACCTGTTGAAAGATAGAGCTGGATACTAGGGTGTTTGTGAAACCTCACACTAGAGATACCAAGAGCTGAAATCACAGAGTGGCAGCTGAGGCTACACAGAGCCGAAATCACAGAGTGGCAGCTGAGGCCACACAGAGCTGAAATCACTGGGTTCTGCCTTAGGGCGATCCCACGCAGTGGGGTTAGGACCGGCGGACAACAGCAAGACCGGCGGGCAGCCGGTAGGAGCAGCGGCGGGTGGCCGGTAGAAGCAGCGGCAGCGGACTGGCGGGCGGCCGGTAGGAGCGGCGGCAGATGACGGCAACCGGCGGGTGGCTGGTAGGAGCGGCGGTGGACCGGCAGGCGGCCGGTAGGAGCAGCGGTGGATGACGGTGACTGGCAGACGGCTGGTGACAGCAAGGGGAGGCTGCAGACAAGTGGACAGCTAGTATTGCCCTGGTGATGTATCTGTGGGCTTTGGGTTTGGGACTGCACCGCAAAAGGTACACCCTGTAACTGTGTGTGTGTGGAAAAGGGCCAAGAGCCCCAGCAAGAGACTGGGTTCTACTGCATATGGGGATGGTATCTGGGTAAAGGGGGTTTGTCTCTTCTTTGCTGAGATATACTGCATCTGTCGCTGTAACCTTGGGGTAGGTTATGGTCATTAAACAAGCCATTTCTATCTCAGACTCTGTGCTTGCGAAGGGGGGAGAACCGCCTTACAGGCACCCAGCACGGGGGTGAAATTGTCCCAGGCCACTGGGTGGGGGCTCGAGCCGGTTGGTTGTATCCTTGATAGGAAAACCCCACAAGAGTTGAACCCGGCCCTTCTGGCAGGCATCTGGCGTTAACAGAAGGGTTACATTAGTATAGGAAAATATCCCTTAGGCTACTGTGAAAGTTGATAAAGTTGCCAAAAGAACCATCTATACTACAGATAAATCTTTTAAATACGGTAGTTTCTAGATTTTGTGAACATGGCATGCTAATATATGATCTCTTGCTGGCTTTGCAAAAGGTAGTTCAAATGATGCTATTGACAGACTGGTATATTGTAAAATTATCTATCCACCCTTACTCACGAAAGAAGTCCCACTGAAGTCCCAAACCCAGTAATAAGGACAACTTCACATAAGTCAAGGTTGCAAGGCTGGACCCTGCCATGGTACAGTATTTCTACACTGTTCACACACTGTGCTAATAATGTGAAAATTTACTACCAGCAAAGAAAATCATGGATGATTTCCACATTTTGGTCACATGGTTTGAGCTGATTAGTGCAGAATCTAATTTGCTCTAATCAGTTCAAGGTGGATAGAATGTGAAACAGATGACTTTATATTTTAAGAACAGGTAAATCTGCCTATTTGTGGTGAATAACAACTTCTTCTACTGATGGGTTTTCACCTTATCCGTTAAAATTATATCAGGTAAGAGCTAAGAGTTACTTGTGCTAAAAGTTTGAATTCCCCTGTACTATATAAAACCTCACCTTTCTGTCACTGCTGATTTTGAACCAGACTCATATACAAAAACAAGACTGTGGTGCCTATTAAATGCAGCAAGTTTTAATATCCCCATTTGGGGAAAAATTCACCGAAGTATTAGAAAGGAAAAGTACAAATCTGTATTGTAGCTTCAGAAAAAGAAACTAAGTGAGGGAGGAGAATTTCTATTCCATTCTTTCAATAAATAAGGAAAAATGTGTAATGTTGTGTCTTTTGGTGATGCTTATTCTTTTGTAGTGGGGGAGGCATTTGAAACACATTCTACAGAAAACTATATTAATTAAACCAATTTAAAATTAAAAATTCAAGTCTCAAAGCCAATCTTAAGCTGATGCTATATCATTAGACCTTGTAGATTTTTCTCTCCTTTGTGAGGTTATAGCACGCATCTGCAATCTTTGCAGGTACAGTTTCTTACAGGGGAAAAAAAAGTGGAAGTTTGCCTTCACTCAGACAGAGCTGATTCACACATTTGGGTAAGGAAAGATCAAGTGTTATTATTCCTTGCAAATGAACAGCGGGTATCCATTTTTAAAATCAAAGGTGATCTGTTTTATACCAAAAGAAATAATACCATATCATTTTCTATTAATGGGACTAGCTACCTTCTGGTATCTGAGACTCAGAGATGCTAACTTGTACCTGTCCTCCTCTGAGGATCTCCAGCAACGTTTTCTAAAATGTCTTTATTTTCTAGGCCAAGTTAAAATTAACATGGGCTTCAAATAGTTCTGTGGAGATGTCACTTCAGATAGCACTGTGGGCTTCAGCAGCAATCTGGAGTTGTCACTTCTTCCTTGGTAGTTTTTCCTGTGGAAGTTATCTGCTAGGAACTGGCCCCATACTCTTTTACAGTCTTGTTGATATCCCCTTTGATGGGCTTCTCTTCTCTAGAAAATGTAGAAGATATTGAAAGAGTTATCTTAGCTGATACCATGAAGACCATACCTTGGCATTAGATATAGCACCAGACAAAGTAACGTTCAAGAAGCTGTCAGCTAGTCATGGCCCAGTAGGATTGACTGACAATTAGCTAACACCATGTCTCCCATAATCGTTGTTTTAGTTAATATGACTCGTGAAGATCATGTGCTGATGTCATGTAATTTTCTAGTAAAGGCAAGTCCTTGTGACAGCAAGACTGCTACATCTTCCCCACTTGATCTCCTCATTGTGGTGGCATCTTTATGCCAATTCACTTTTAGCAATGGCTAGAACAGTATGTCTCTGAACTAATTTAACAAACAAGTGCAGCAGTAAAAGTGAGAGCATGAGCCACAAGTTTCAAGCCAGACTGCATGTTTGTGTTTGTTACCTACTGTAGAATGCTAACGTAAAATAAAAGACTTATGATAACAATATAGACAAAATACTTAGGTCCTGCTATTAAAACTTGTTCCCTCCAACTGTTGATTTTTCAGGCATTCCAGCATTCGTTGTGCATAGAATTATATTGCTAACAAAAAACATCCAGTGTGATTTTCCACAGTTTGTGATCCCACAAGTCTAAATGGTGTTTGGTAGTGTTTCCTTTTGCCTTAAATTAACAAGTAATTAGAAGCCCACTAATTTCAGACTAGTTTCTATAGGTCAGGACTGAGGCACTTGCAGGACAGTTAGGAAACAGAATTACTCACCCCTCCTCCATGATTGCCGAGTTTGTATTGCAGACAGGTCAACAATTTCCGCTACTGTCAGTGCCACCTTTCAAGACAGCACGAGGACGCATTCCGTGCTCATTCAAGTACTGGTACTGGGAAGATGTGTATCCACCACTTTTTGTAGTGGTGAGTAATGCCACACATAAAGTGGTATGAGCACAACTGCACAAGGGTGCTTTGGCATGGAGATGGAAGCCTCTTTTGGCTTGCTCCCACTTGTAAAGACTGATGGGGAGGCCACTACTGCCCTGCTTTTCTTTTGTGCAGACAGCAGGGTCCCTCCCCCAACAGACTCCTATTTCCCCCTCTTAATTGGCTTTCTTCCCTCCTTCTGCAAGAGAGACTTTTTTTCTGCATCTCTGATTACAGGGTGCTATTTAATCAAGGCATAGACACCTGAGAGTAAGCTGATAAAAATAAGCTTCATTGATTGTCTGCCCTGAGTATTAAGAACATAAGAACAGCCATACTGGGTAGACCAAATGTCCATCTCACCCAGTATCCTGTCTTCTGACAGTGGCCAGTGCCAGATGCCCCAGAGGGAGTGAACAGAACATGTAGTCATTGAATGACCCCTTTCCTGTCCTCCATTTCCAAACTCCTACAAGCAGAGGCTCGGCACCATTCCTACGTATCCTGGCTAATAAGCACTGATGTACCCATTCATACAATATTTTCTAAAATCTGGTCCCAGCATACAGTGTGCTCTGTGTGAAGATTTTGAGGGGTTCTTTGTGGCACATTCTCTTACACGGTAGTTCCAAGGTTCTATCTGGAATCTGGAAAGAATCTTTACTTACAAAGCCCATGAGGCCAAGTTTCTTCTTAGAAAAGCTTTTTGGGTTTTGTCCAGTATCCAATTTTTCTTGGCAAGGCTTCTGATTTTTTTCTGGGGAGCAATGAAATCTTTCCCTAAATTGCCCTGTTCTACCTTCTGGCTGAAGGAGAAGACTGATGCCTTTTCTTCCCAAGTGAAGTAGTACATCTATGGAGGACAGACACTAGGTTACTGGCTGTCATGTCAGGTTTCCTAAACATACTTTCCTGTCATGTCTCATGTCTTGGCTTATACCAAAGCAGAATCTCTGCTACTAGCTGCATTGCACAGCAAGGTTAGCAAATAATTTAATTAAGGGGCAAAGATGTTTAGTTAAGTCCAGACCAGTTTATTCCTCCAATTCCTCTCTCCACTTCATACCCCAAGACAGGCTCATGAACTTGAGAGCACCAATCCAGTCTAAAAGACTACAACTCCCATGATGCCTTGGGAAAGGAAGAACCTTCTGCTGCCAAGAGATTCAGGGAAAGCAAGTGATGAGCTCTATTTGGGTGGGAAGCTCAGATGGACACGGGAGTGAAGATTGTTTTGTTGAGTTCTGTTTGAGTCAGGATCCATTTCTGAAAAGCTAGAAGCTGCTGAGAAGATGCTGGGGCTAGAGTTCAGTTGCTGGGCCCAGAGATGAGTGAAGGCAGCCTGTGTCACTCCAGCATTTTTTGTCTGGGGGGCTTGGAGAACCAACATTCAGAGGAGTGTGCACTCGGGGTGCAGTAAATGGTGCCAGTTTAAATGTTACTTGGTTAAATTTCATTTACCACTGAAAACTGTATTTAGTAAATTGATTGACGTACCCTAAGTGATTTACACTGGTTGTGACGTGAATTGACCCCAGTTATATGCATTTCTAAATTAAACAGAGGTTTGTTAATTCTAACAAGATATTGGTTGCATACTATTAGGATGACCATCCGTCCCATTTCTGGTGGGACGGCCCCATATTTCAGGCACCAGGAAGGTGTCCCAAATGATTTTCAAAATGGGGCTAATTGCTCCATATTTGTCGGGGGAGCAGCTATTTCCTGGCTCCCACTGTACACTGGCATGGCTGCTGCCTGGTTCCTTGCTCCCTGCCGGTTGCAGGAGCCGGGAGCTGGACCAGTGTGGCTGCCCCTGGCTCCTGGAGGTTGGTGGGAGCCAGACTGGGGTGGCTGTGCCTGGTTCCTGGTGGGAGCTGGGAGCTGGAGTGGCGTGGCTGCACCTGGTTCCCAGCTCCCTGAGGTTTGGGGAGCCAGGAGCCCACCCACATTGCTGCCACCCAGTTCCCAGCTCCACATGTCTAGGAGAAGCTGGGAGGAGCACTGGCGGCTGCCACCTCCTTCCCAGTTCCCCCAGGCTAGGAGAAGCCAGGAGAAGCACCGGCAGCTGCCACCTCCTTCCCTACTTCCTGAGGCATGGGGAGCCAGGAGCTCACCCACACCGCTGCTGCCTGGTTCCTGATTTCCCCGACCTTGGTGGAGCCAGGAGGAGCCCACCCCCCGATATCTTCCTGTCCCTTGTTTGGTATAGGGAGATATGGTCACCCTGTATATTGTTTATAACTGGTACTTCTGAGTTAGACACATTGCAAATATTAGCTCAAGTTTATTCCTTGAGGCTTCCAAGCCATTCCAATTAGTTATACAGGGCCCAGCCAGGGGAAGACACCACCAAGAGTACATAAAAAAAAAAAAGACTGGAGCACGGGGGAAGAGACAAAGGATTCCCACTTATCCTTTACCACCGGGATATTCAGGATCAGTTATGCTCTCAACAGCATTAGGTGCCTGAACACACAGGTGAGAGTTGCTATCCCCTGAGTAAAGGAAGACGGCAAAAGCGGGGCGGGAGGAAGCAGAGTTTTAGCTGTTATTAGTACAACCGTTTTTTTTTTTTTCAAACCAAGCTACTCCTTTTAAAAAACCCACACGCACATTAGTTCATTGTTTACTGTATTTTGCCACCTATCCACTGCAAAATTCTTTGGCTATTGTTGCTGACCAGGAATAGAGCTTGGTCGCCAGTGTTGGTTGGATAGATTCCTGGAAGTGACAATATTTAATTAAAGATTAATTCCTGGAGATGCCAGGATAATCCTGGAGGGTTGGCAACCTTAGAACTGAGTTACTTGTCGACACACTGTCCTGGCAACTGTTGGTATGGTGCAAAGTCAGGGGCCACCTAGGAATATAGTTGTTGTGCTTCAGTGGCTTGGCAATTGACATGTCACAGCAGCAGTAAGGAAAGCACTCAGATGCTGCTGCTGCTGTGAGGCATAGGCTCCTACATCTTGAGGTAAATGAGTTGTTCTTAGCAGTAGAGGACCTATGGCACACAGATTAACAATTCTGATTTTTCCAGTACAGGGCAGTGGCATGTATAGATACACCCTGCCACACACATCACTAACCAATACAGTACATTGTAGTGTATTATCTCCAACAGCTATTTTCTTGTTCCAGGTGATTGCTCTGAAACACTCAAGGGAAATATACCACATCTGCAGTGATGACTGCTGAAATAGTTGGGGTGGTTTCTTTGGTGAGTTTAGATTGTTTTAGAACTGTTTTTTACTTTGTAAATCCAAGTGGAAACTTTGGAAAAATAACTGCAAAACACAGTGTAACTGAAAGCAGTGGAAAAACCTGTTTAAGCTTAGACTCCGGGTCTGCCTTGACATTTCAGCCTTTAAATCCCAGTGTATGTTTCAACCTCCTGCAAACTGATAACTTTCCTTTCCTGCTGCTCCGTTGGCCTCAGCAATATTCTCTAACTTGGCTTTGGTTTACATCATTGTATACTAGTGACGCTGATTTCAGTTACCGGACTCACGGCATGTCTCCACTTCCCTACAGTTCAAACTAAGGCGCATGATAAGCAATGCATGTGAGTGCTTGCTGCACTGTAACCACCCATAAGCAAGCAGTTCTGTGGCACCTTAGAGACTAACACATTAATTAGGTCATGAGCTTTCCTGCGTAAAACCCACTTCCTCAGATGAACAGAGTGGAAAACCAGAATCCAGGGTGTAACGGTGTCGGCCAGTGGTGTGCACCCCATCTGGGCAGTGTGGGCTGCTGCACCTTGCCCCAGTCTGGGTACTGCTGACCTTGGAGTCGACAGCCATCTTCCCAGAGGTGTGTTGCCTTTAATGGGGCTGCCAGCCTGCAACGTATGCACTCAGGCCCTGGCTCAGGGCAGGCAGCAACCAAACAGTTAATGAGCCTGGCCTGGGTTCAGGGTGGGGCGGTAAAGAAAGAGTCAGTGACAGCAGTGTGGGTTGGGAGAGGTGCTGCCTCTCCAGGGCTGGAATAGAGGGACATGTCCCAGCCCAGAGCACTAGGAACAGCTCTCACCATGAGCTGGGTAGTGGGCATCCAGGCTGCAACAAACTACCATGGGCTCAAGTGGAGCACTCTCTGGGCCACTTCCTATCTCCACCTCCATCAGCATCTGGTCCCACTTGGAGTGGTTGGTGAGCTGAGGTCAGGAAGGTGGGTTTCCTCTGTGTAGGTAGCAGCTGGCAGGTCTAGCCAGTAGGGCTGGTCCACGTTGTTTGGGTAATGTACAGGCTTTGGCAGGCACAAGGCCTTGGCACTGCAAATGGCAGGCAGGACTCCACCCTCATTCCCGTCTGGGTCCCCTGGGTAGCTGGTATCAGCAGGCTCCCCTGCCTCGGGGCGTGGGGCTCACTGCAGGCCCAAGGCCCTGGTAGGTTGGGAAAGTCCAGGTACCTGGCTAGTGGCAGGCTCGGCTGCGACCTTCTGGGTTGGTCAGGGTGGCTGACTGGTGACTCTCACCAGCCTGGCTGTCTGGCCCGGGTCCTCTACCTCTGGCTCCCAGGAGCCGAGTCAGAGGCTTTTGCCTCCCTCAGAGGCCAGCCTTTTAATGAGCCACAGGCTCCACCCCTGAAACTTCCGGCCCCAGGCGCTGCTCTCTGGGGGACGGGGCACAGGTGTTCTAGGCCCACCTGCCAAGGTCTCGGAGATGCCTCTTCCACCTCTGAGTCAGGGGTAGGCCACTGTACCTCACTACAAAGGGTTTATATAATGGGGCAGGAGGGAAAAAGAAAAAAAATGGTTACATGTCACTAGTAGGACCAGTTAAATGAAGCAAATTACGTTGGATGTGTCCCATTCCTGAGAATGTCAAAGGTAGGGAAATTGCCTCTGTAATATACCCACCTCTGACTACTTTGTGGGCATGAATGTTAATGTTCCTTGTTCACATTAATGTAATCCTGTCAGAAGAGGACTATGTTAATATGACGCAGGAATCTTTTAGTTTGTACCACATCCACACAGGAGTTACAGTGCAGCACTTTGGCGTTTACTGCTATTCACACCCCAGTACAGGTTGAACCTCTTAAATCCAGTACTTTCTCACCCAGCAACATCCGCGCTCCAGCAGACCCACATCAGTGGGGCTGGGGCCAGAGCTGGAGCCCCTGCCAGCCCTTCTGCAGCCCAGTGAGGGGCAGAGCCCCCAGTGGAGCTCGGGGCTAGGGCCAGAGCCCCCAGTGGATCTCCCTGCAGCAGAGCAGGGCTGGGGCAGAGTTTCCACCTGCCAGAGCCCTGTGACAGCCCTGGGAAGCCTGGGGTCCTTGGGGCACGGGAGGCTGGGGCTGCCTGGGGCAGAAGCCCTGGACCTCTTCTTGTCTCACAAATTGTGTCATTCTGGACCTGTCAGGTCCTGGCCGTGCTGAAACAAGGAGGTGCAATCTGTAATACAAATGGTGGGGCAATGTAGACAAGCCTCCAGACAAGTCACAACCTTGTGGTTAACACAGGATTCTCTAGATTCAAAATGGAAGGGTAATAATGTTGCCAGCAACGTTGCATGCAACCTTGACAGTCATTACACACTTTTATAGTCTTCTTTTTCATATCTTTTGCTTCATTATAAAATTCTTTGGCTAGATCCTTAGCTAGTGTAAATTGGTATAGCGCCATTGACTTGACTGGAGCTATGCCTAATTGTTCCAGCTGAGAACCTGCCATCTTTCAGGAATCAGTGACAACAGATGTATATGTATATGTGTGTACAAAATGTATTTTCATCCAGTTCATACCTTTTGCTCATTTGACAGATAACCTGAATGCCAAGTACATGGAAACCTATTGCTTCACGGTGATGGAATATGTAAAGCATCTCCACAACAGCTCCTGGGGACTTGCAAGCTTTTTATTTACAGGTATGGGGAAGTAGAGCACCTGGCCCAGATTCATTGGTTGGGACTGAGGAGTGAATAGCAGAACTTGTGGGGGATGTGGATTCAAAGGTGTTTTTAAATTCCAGGGCTGGTTGTGCATTAACCCAGTACCGGAGTGTAGGTTAGAGCTCTAGCTGTTGGCCATAAAATGAGATACAATTACACAAAACAATGATACCATGCCCGTGCCCTTTTCCCCAGCTGTCTGCAAGAAGCCATTATATTAGCGGTACCTGATTAAACTATACTCCTTCATGAGGATGATTTGCCCTCGACCTGGTACACTTTAGGTGTGCTTTACATCAGGAAGGAGGCCAAGAAGTTGCACTTTTATATCTAACACAATTCTTATACCAATATTAGAAATGTAATTGAATTAGGGTCTTTATAAGCAAGAAGGAATCTCAGTGAAACTATTCCTTTAGGGGATTAGGAATTTCTCAGTGGTTTTGGCCGTGTTTGCAAGTATGGAACTTATGATGCTGTTTTTTGCAGTCACCTTTTCCAAGGTATGAAATAAATACTTCTAGATGGTTTAATACTATGGCAGTTCTTAGTTTGTCACTAGGTAGCACTGACCCTTTGAGAGGGAAGAGGCCAATGTACCTGACACCCCCGTTGGAATTGCTCTTGAGGGAAGGAAGGAGGGGCTGGTGACTCAGACTGTGAGTTAGTCAGGAAATGGCCAGAGAACAGACATGGCACTTCTGGTGCTTGCTCCTTAGCGGTAGGGAAACAGGCCAAAACCCTGGAGGCCAGCTCAGGGAAAAGGAGCAGTAGGAAGTTTCTAAGGAGGGGAGGAAATGGGAATGACTGGGGCTGGGCAGAAAGGGCCGTCAGGGTGAATGCGCTGGGAGGTGGTGCTCAGTTAAGATCCCTCAATAGGCCCTGAAACAGGAGGGATTGAAAGGCAAAAAGGGAGAAGGCCCCTGTGAAAGTTCCAGGAGCAGTTATGTTGCTCTTCCTTATATTTGGGAACTGAAACTAGCACGAAAGAGGCGCCAGCTGTGTCAGTGGATCCTCTGTGAGCTTGGGAAAAGGCCAGCAACCAGTATTACAATGTTCTGTCCTGTTCTGTATAGATTCTCACACTGCCCTCGTTACCTCAGCAGCTGAGCATCCTTCCAGCAGTGCGGTAAGCAATGTGACTAACATTATTTCTTTCTCTCATCCTCTCCTAAGCAGAGAGAATTATGTGTAGTGTATGTTGGCTAGGTAGGTTCTAGGTTTTATTTCTGGCCACCCTGCTATGTATTTATGATAGGAAAAGCAGGTCAAAAGAACACACCTTGTTCTGGGAGTGGAAGGGGGTGAAGATTCTGAAGGCCTTTAGCTCTTGTGGGAGTTTGTTCCACATTCTCAGCCCAACCCCCAATCACGTTCAGTTCCTGATGAGGCAAGGTGATTCCATACCTCTGTACTGTTGTGACTCTCCAGCTCGCTGAAGGGTGAAAACAATGCTTAAATTTAAGTAAGGTTTGAACCAATTCAAAACCCCATATTTGAAGGGAGTCGCTCCAACCCCAAGTGTAAAATCCAAAACCCCAAAGCCAGAAAGTAAGATTTTAGCAACATCAAGTCCAGATGAGGTTTCCAAATTCTCTCACACCATTTTCATTATATTTATTTATTTGTTTTACATGTCCAATGTAATGTGGATTTGGATGAGCAAATTGGAATTAAAAATTTAATTCAAAACTCCAATTATTAGGAAGGTTATTTTATCAGTAAACATTTTATTTCCATTTTCTTGGTTCCCCCAAGCCCAGAAATACTGAAGTAGATTTCTATTGCAGTGGCATCTAAAAGCCTCACTCTATTGTTAGGCATTCCACAGAGGTAGCAGAGAGAATCTTTCCCCAATCTAAGATTTTTTTTTTAAAAAAAGAG
This sequence comes from Carettochelys insculpta, assembly GCF_033958435.1. Classification (NCBI taxonomy): domain Eukaryota; kingdom Metazoa; phylum Chordata; order Testudines; family Carettochelyidae; genus Carettochelys; species Carettochelys insculpta. The sequence goes on along the minus strand of NC_134138.1, from coordinate 110,305,311 downwards.
GCTCCCAGTGGCTACAGCAAATCAACGATGGGAAGCTCTCTGACCAAGTGGGAAGAGAATTTTTAGGTAGGTTCCATGGTCACTTCTGCTGCTGGCCTGCTGGGTGAACTTGGGCAATTACCTCCTGGCCAGTGCCTCAGTTTCCCCAGGTGCAAATGAAACTGACCTCCTTTGATAAGTGCTTTGAGTTCTAGTCATGAAAAGTATAAAATAAGAGCTAGGTATTATTATCGAGCAGTGATTATTAGTTGCTCTGTCTTGCCATCCTTAGTCAGAAATAACTTCCAGTGAAATTAAAAAATTAGAAGCAGTTTTGCCTCATTAATGAGTGCAGGATTGAGTATTTTTCAATTTAAATAAAAGAAGGAAGTACTGGCAATCTCATGATTAAAAAAATCTCTTATCATAAACCATTTAGACTTGCTTTTTTGCAAAGGCTTTTGGATGTCTTTGGGTAAGGTGTGGTAAGTGTCATCAATTTTGGATGCATTTGTATGCTTACCTGGTAAAGAGTAAGGGGGTTTTCTACCATTATTGTTCTGCTTCCGGGAAAAAATAATTTAACTTTTTTAATTCTTAATCACCTTGTCAAGTAAATAATATTGCCAAATGTTTTCCTTTGTAATCAGATCAAACTGAGAATGGAACTTTCTAACATGCTTTGTATGCTGGCATTTGTAATCTCATTTCAGAACTGAATATTAAGAGCCAAATTCACACATGGTGTAAATAGTTGCATTGACAATTCAAACTCATATAACCCAGCCCTGTACTAGGGAATTTAATGGGGTAAGGAGTTAATACTCTTACCCATATGAAGCTATTTGTTCAATATAGTTTAGTTCCTTCTAAAAAGGGATCAAATTGGCATTTGGGGTGAAATCCTGATCCCGCTGAAGTCAATGGCAAAATTCCCATTGATTTCAGAGGTGCCAGGATTTTATCCCTCATGCCTAATTCACCTTCTAATTCAAATAGGAATTAATTCAGAGAAGTCCTATGGCATGCTTTATGGCATCAGACGAGATGATCACTTGGATCCATTCTAACTTTATAATCGATATCCGAGAGGTAGCTGTGTTAGTCTGTATCTTTGAGAACAACAAGAAGTCCTGTGGCACCTTATTGACTAAGGATATTTTGGAGCATAAACTTTCATGGGCAAAGACCCACTTTGTCAGATTATGCTCCAAAATATCTGTTAGTCTATAAGGTGCCACAGGACTTCTTGTTGTTCTTTATAATGCATGAATCTCTGGATCTTTACTACTTCACCACCTTGGTCGACTTGGATTAGCATGGTTAAGACCATGGGCAGTAGGTGAAGGTGAAGCTGGGGAACACAAGCCCAAGCCCCACCCCTTCTACTTTAGGCCCCACCCCTTCTGCTATTGAGGCCCCATCTGCTACTGAGGCCCCACCCCTTCCACAACCTTCCCTCCCGGGCAGTGAGAAAGCCGGTCTGCTGCATCATGGTCCCAGCAATCCGCCGTAGTTGGGGAGCTGGTCTGCTGCACAGCAGTCCCAGACTGGAGCAAAGCGGCTGAACTGTGGCCCTAGCCTTTCTCAGCATCTGGGGAGCTGGGCTGATGCATTGTGGCCCCAGCCTGGCCAGGGGCAGGGAATGTAGGCAATGCCTTCCCTCGCCTACATTACCACCATCCTTGGTAAAGACGCCTTTCAATATTGCCAGTATTTACCAAAATTTACTGTGTTATGTTTACGGATCTTAGATTTTATCCCACAATCAAAGCTGGGTTGTTTGTTTTTTCTTAAACCTAGTAATAACATATCCTCTCCATACAGATAGCACCAAACCGTTGAAACTTAGTTGCCCTGCTGTGTAAAAAGGACACTTGGCAGTTTGAAATCTACTTGATTTAAAAAAAAAATTAGTTAAAAGTAGCTTTGAGTATTTAATGTTTCTAACTCTTGTGACTTTATGTCGGGGTAGGTGGTGTTTTTCTTCTGCTTGAATCACATTTTCACCTCAGCATCTCAACTTTCATTAAAAATAAGTTTCTGGCTTTTGTGATTGTGAGAAAAACTTAAAAAATATGACCCCCAACTGTTTCAACATCAGAAGCAAATAAAAAAGTCTCAGACATTTATTATTTTTAAGATACTCATGATGGTTGGGCTCATGACTTACGACTTTTGAACGCTTGGGTTTATCAGCATCGGATACCAAACCTACCACAGAGTGCCTCTGTCAACTTTTGTATGATTACAGTCACATTTTTAAAAAAAATTCTCTCCCTTTCTGTTACAGAGGGAAAGAATCACCCAGACTAAAAAAACTGACTGCACAAGAGAAACAATGAAGCGAAACACACACAAAGAATGCACAATGCACAAATTAAATTATATATATAAAACCTCTGTTCATTATAGCAAACAAAACTGTTGTTTATAACATCAAGTATACAAACTTCATGTGAAAGTATTTTTAATTGACCACATTGCTAAATGCAACTGTGCATTCCACAGTGCGTTTTCCTACAGAGGCCTGATATAAAACCATGGAAAATAGACCTGGAGGAATCTAGTGGGCTTTCCATTCCATTCCCTGACAACAGAGGAATGCTCTCTACACTGTATATTATAATACTTAAGGCAGAACTGAGCCCATCTTATGCTTACATTGGGGAATTAGGGTTTTGTCAGTGAAGTGCACACTTACAGCTTTAAAACACATAAGGCTGATCTGCTGAATTAGAAGGGCCTATTTCGCAAGGATTATTTTAGGCAAATATCCTACGTGAATTCACTAAGACATCAAACTGCTTCTATGTATTCAATTAATCAATTATGGAAGCTGAAAGTAGCTCTAACACAGGGTAACTAGAATAACTATTCTGGTATTCATGCTTCTCCTGCTGGGTGCCTGTTTCCTTGCCAATACCTACAGAAGTGTTATGTCAATAAGCCCTTGATCAGTAATTTTCATTTTCTGGGTGTTTGTTGTGACAGATGTGACTTTGGAGGTACTCTTTGAAATCTGATGGGCTGGATACTGTAGGCAAACATCTTTCTACAGATCTGCAGGAATCAATCCATTTCAACTCTTGTAACTTTTGTCATTGAAGGGATACCATCAACATGCCCTCTGTATACATCATAGCTACTGTTGCCTGCAAGTCATTTCAGAAGTTACTAGGTCAGAAAAGCATCAGAGAAATAATGTTTTTCTCTAATTTTCCTGTTTGGTTATGTTCTGCCTTTGACAACACTGTTTATAGTCAGTTTAATTTTTCCGGAGCTGGCTTGACAATATTTACCCATAGCAGCACCAGCAGCAAAACTAAATCTGAAGATGCAACAGACAGCAGCGTACACAGAGAAGGAAAAGGTGGGTGGACATACAGCCCTGAGTGAAGCTCTGATTCTGAAAACACTTTGGCACGATTAATATTATGTGCATGTGTCGTCCCTCCTGAAGATTGACTATCAAGGCCTGTATTTTGGGAGGATGCTCTTACGCCTGCAAAAAGACTTCATGCGGGAGCATCATCTAATATATTTAACTGACTTTTAAAATGCAGAAGATATATTTCAGGTTTCTAGCAGAATTTTTTCAATATTGGTATATTTAAAAAAATTCAGCTGATAATTTCTTTTCAGTTGCCTCTCTAGGAAAAACTCATACCAACTTTTGAATCCACAAGAGACAATAATATTATTTCATCAAATTTCTTGCTATGGATGAAGATAGAGAAAGCAACGAGATTAAAACAAAAAAGACTTTTATGGGCCTTTTTGAATCACTAAGGTCTCTAGGGTTGTTGGTTTTTTTGTTTGGAAATTTGTTGTTGCTGTTAAAATTTGCAAAGAATATTTTTTTACCAGTGTGAAAATAAATCCTACACTGACATGAACTAGCTGCCTTGGATTTGCTGCATTTTTTCCTGTTAAAATGTTGGGCCGAATTTACTGCTGTATAAGCACATTAGGCCCAATACCATCAATCTCACCCATTGTTCTTTAAGGTCTTGTGTGGCTTCTCAGCATCTGACTTGCCTCTGAGCTTGGGAGAATTCTCCCCACTAAGAACATCAATAGACTTGGCTATGAATTCAGCATGTTTCGTATATGGCCATCAGATGGAAGCAGAATACAGAGCCCATATGTGTGCTTGTTGTGTTTGTGTATGGTGGGTAGGGAATGGAAAAAGAATCTCAAGGAAGTAGCAAAGAGCAGACATTTTCCCACATGACTTGAATTGGCAGATGAGATATGCAGCTCCTGGGAATGCTAAATTTCTGATGAACAAGGTCCAAACTTTAGATTCTGTGGATTAGATTGTTCATTTCTTTGTTTTAACAAATGGGGGGGGGCTGGGGGGGTTCCCATTCCCTTATCAGAATGCAACTTTTATACTTCACTGCCTAAGGGCCACTTCAGCATCAGCTGAAGGCATATAAATAGCATGCATGTATACGTTTAGTCACAGAGAGGTAGCCATGTTAGTCTGTATCTTCACAAAACAAACAGCAATCCTGTAGCACTTTAAAGACTAAGAAAGAAGTCTGAAGAAGTGTGTCTGTCCCACAAAAGGTCATCACCTAATAAATTATTTTGTTAGTCTTTGAAGTGTTACAGGACTGCTTTTTTGCTTTATGTGATTTTGTTGGCAATATCCCCATCCTTTCACACCAACATGCAAGCATGGGAGAAAAGGTTGCAACACTCGACAAAACTGCCTCAATGACTGGACTGAGCATTAACAAGGGAAAGACCAAGACTAAGGAGGATCAGCCTGTCCAACAACACCACCGTCACACTGGGAGGGGATGACCTAGAAGATGTGGAGCAGTTTACCTACTTGGGGAGTATTATGGGCATAGATGGGAAGAAGCTACAGACATTCATAAACTGGTGCTTGAGGTACATCCTTCACATCAAATGGCAAGACTTTGTCACAAATGAGGAGCTTTGGAACAGAGCAGGACAAGAACCAACTGACATTGAAATCAAGAGAAGAAAGCGGGGATAGATAGGCCGCACTCTCAGAAAACCATCATCCAGCATAGTCCATCAAGTTCTCACACGGAACCTGCAAGGAAAATGCAAAAGAGGAAGTCCTTGGGCAACATGGAGAAGATCTACTGAGACTGAAGGACAACAACTGAGGTACTCCTGGAGTCAGCTAGAAGTTTTGTGTTGGGATAGAGTGAAGTGGAGGAGACATGTAGATGACCTATGCTCCACTTGGAGTATAAAGGTTTAAGTCAAGTAAGTCATGTTTGTTCATCTAAGACTTTGAAAAACAGTAAATCAACAATCTTTCTTGGACTAACTTCAATTGTCAGGTCAGAATCAATAAATTTGGACCTTTGTAGATTATATAGACCAGAGGTTTTCTGCCTTTTTTCATTTGTGGACCCCTAAAATTTTGAGCGGAGGTGCAGATCCCTTTGGAAATCTTAGAGATGGTCTGCAAACCATTGGTTGAAAACCACTGTTCTATGGTAACAACAACCTTTTGTGGATGCCTTAAAGATAGTCTGTGAACCTCAGTTGGAATCATTAAATGATAAAGGGATGTTGTAAAGATGGTATATTTAAATCCAGTATCAGCCATTTTATGTCCATGCTGGGAGGAAGAGGGCTGGATCACGGCCATTTCCTACCTCTTCCCCACTTGTTAGACTGGGAACAGTGTATCTGGCTAGCAACAAGTTCTGCCTCAGGACAGAGTAGAGTATGTTTCCCTCTTGCACAGGCAGCTGGACATTAAAAGGGTACATTGCCCCCTTGATAGGCACAGTCTCTCCCTCCACATTTTATAGGCTTTATGCTGCACATGAAGAGTAGCTGAGAACTATTATGGTATATAAGGCGCTACTTAGTGTGATTCAGTTAGAATCCTAAGGAGTTAAGATAAGGTTCTGGTGCACATGCTTCTTATTTTGTGGAGCCAGATTAAATGTGTGTGTGGGTTTCTCTATGCTTTGTGATACATTTCACAATGCTCTTGACCTTCCTTGGTGTACAGGGAAACACAGCTCCAACTGAATTCCCACTCCTGAGAGTGAAATGATGTTTTTTGGCCTATGGGAATGTTTTATTCCTCTGTGAACATTCTGGATAGCAACCTTTTCAGGTCATTTGTTCCAATACAACTGAAATCTTAGAAAATATGTCAATGAATTTCAATATTCAGACATGTAATTAATCTTCATACAGCTCTGGTAATACAAACACACCTGTGGGATGTTTTCCATTGAAAACAGGAAGAGAGAACCTGTAATAAATCTCAGAGTGATAGCTTTATCGTGACTGACAGAGCTGCTGGAGGCCTCTTCTTTATGAGTATAATTTGGGAGTATATAAAAGAAAGATTGATTTCCATGGAACCTTTTCTTTTCTCTCGTATTTATCCCTAGTCTATATAATCTTCTGTCCCTTATATATTATATAGAAGAATAATACTTTTTTTTAAAGGCAACATAGGTCAATGTGAACACAACATAATTTAGTACCTTGTAGATGGGAGAGTTCCAAAACTGAACCGTGTGCACAATTTATCAATGAGTTAGTGTTACAGCTCTTCCTTGTCAGTACTTGCTGTTCTGGATCCTTTAGAAACAGAAATTTAACCTTTTGAACTGTACCATCTCATGTTGGAAGGTGAAGAAGAAATGTTTTGAAAGAGATTCTGAGGGCAGGAGGGGTGTTATGAGAGGGCACTGTGAACTGAGCTTAGGCAGAATACTTTACATAGGAATTAAAGTGAAAATCACTTATTTTTGCTGAGAAATTGCAATCATTTTCCTCCATATAGGGTGCGTCTACACTAGCTGGCTACTTCGAGTAGCTGGCACAACGTCGAAATAGCACTTGTCGCGTCTACATGCGCCATGTGCTATTTCGACGTTGAAATCGACATTAGGCAGCGAGATGTCGAAATTGCTATTCTCATCTGAAGAATGTCCTATTCCCATTCAATGTTGAAGTAGGGCATGTGTAGACGATCCGCGTCCTGCTACTTCGAAATAGTGGAGTCCTCCATGGCGGCCATCAGCTGAGGGGTTGAGAGATGCTCTGTCCAGCCCCAGCAGGGCTCTGTGGTCACTGCGTGCATCAGCCCTTAGCCCAGGGCTTCTGGCTGCTGCTGTTGCTGCAGCTGGGGGTCCATGGTGCGTGCACAGGGTCTGCAACCGGTTGTCGGCTCTGTGGATCTTGTGCTGTGCAGTCCGAGTGTGTCTGGGAGGCGCCCTTTAAGGGAGCGGCTTGGGGCTTTGCTGGCCCCTTATTTCAATGGGGAGCGCTTGTGTGTGTGGATGCTCTGCATTTCCTTCTGGGGTGGCTCCTTTCAACGTTGTCTGTCGCTATGTCAACGTCGAACGTTGATGGCACCAGTCCTAAAGGATGTGTAGACGATACGCATCGAAGTAGCCTATTTCGATGTTCTTACTTCGAAATAGGCTACTTCGACGTAGTGTGCTAGTGTAGATGTAGCCATATGTTTAGCACTTAATATTTTCAATAAGTATTAGGTGATTTTTTTCCTTATCTCTGTGCATAATCCCATTGATGTCAATGGGACTACTCATGTAAGTAAAGCGAGAAGAAATTGATCCATTCACTAATGAATCATCACAGTATCTTTGTGAGGTTAGATTTTATTAGTTCCATTTTATACATGAGGAACATTTAAGTAACTTTCTCATGGCTTTTACCTCTTACTGAATCCCCTAACACTGGCTGTCTCTGAATAATTTTTTTCAACACATTGGTTGTGTTTGAAGATCCTTGATTCCTACCTTTCTCAATGTCATGAGGTACTATACAATTCATTGTGTGACATGACTAAGTAGTAGTTCCATGTGATAAAGAGGAAGAGTGTAGATAATACTTTTCCTAATTGTATAATGTAATATCAATGGATATGAAAGGACATGAGTGATATACAAGGGAAAAAAAAACAATCGTCTTCTTCATGTTTTTTTTTTTGCCAATTTCATTCAAACCATGATCAACAATAGCTATGATCCATCCCTGTGCCTTTTGTTTAGGAGTGACACAAAATGAGAACATAGCTTGATCACAGTGGATATTGCAGAAATGAATTGTGGGTTGCCAACTTCAGAATATATCTGACATGTAATGCAAAGAGAATTGAGATCTAAATGAAGTAAGATTTTGCAATGCAAACAATTATATACTTCATAGTCATTTCCATTTGGAATATTATTTAAATGGGATTGTTGTTTTGAAAGTGTGCCCTGATTAAACCAAAACGAACAGATGATCAAGAGCCTGAATTAGGCTCTATCTGCCATCATCTCAACAGGAAGAATCTTTCTGTGTTTGTCAAGGGTTTTATGCTCCTCTGTACCACAGCATGCAGGTGACTCGAAGGGACTGATTGCCATCCTTTCTTGTGTGTGTGTGTAATAAATAAGTGTAGAATGTTGTGATTTTTTGAAGAGAGAGGGAGAGAAAGAAAAAGTACTCCCCAGTGCCTGGTAGAGTGCAGTCAAATGCTGAGCAATAAGATTAGGTCTGTCCCTACCAATACACAAAGTACATGGCTGCAGAGGGCCCCACAGCCTTGGGGGTACCACACAGCCACTGCAGGGAGAGCAGATAAGGGATCCTGGTGGGGAGCTAGAAGAACAAGTGCATACTGGGAATGGGTCTCTATTAGACTGTGAAGGGGTAGGGGAAAGGGAATGCACCTCTTGGGCTCAGTCTTGATTGGTTCCCCTAATGCATGGGGCTGGGGCCTCCCAGCTTTGAGCTCAGCACCCTCCTGCAGAGCAGCTCACCAGCAGCCCACTGGGAAGGAAGGGTTTGCAGGTGCTCTGCTCAGAGCTAACTGCATAACCAGCCAGCAGCCTGCTCCAAATGCACACATGCTGAGCTTGGGGGCGGTGGGAGGACAAAGTCCCTACTCACCTCAGCTGCCCAGGGCAGCAGGAAGCCCTAGTGTGGGACTTCCCCCACAGCTCCACTACCCACAGGGGAGGGCAACGTTGTTGAGCCCAATGTGGGTCATGTGGGTGAGGTACTGGTAGTTCAGCCAGGAGTCAGGAGCCTGGTTCTGCCTAGTTTTAGTGGAGCTGAGGAAGTGACTCACACTCCCTGGGCAGGCAGCCATGGTGTGCTGAGCAGATCAATGCCCACCGTTTCCCCACACCCCACAGTCCATTGCCTCCATCCCTTCCCACCTGCTCCACTGCCCCCTTCTCCCTTCCTTCCCCTGGTCCCAGGGTTCCCATCTTCCTGCCCACTCCTATTCCCTTGTCTGTCTCCCCCACATTGCCTCCCCTTCCTTCAGAGTGTCCCATTTCTCTGGCACCCCTTGCTGCTCTCCACTGCCCCAATCCCCACTCACTGCATGGGGCAGGAATAGCAGCCACCCTTCACTGTAGTGCTGGCAATGGAGCCCAGTGGTGAGACCTGACCTGAGAGTTTGCTGCTGCTTTGGTCGGTCTGTGCTCCAATAAGTGAATTATGGGGTGCCACACATTTCCATCTGCCTGCTCAACTGCAGCTGGACCAGCAGGCCAGTTGTGAACCAAACAGATAAGTAGTACTGTGTTGGCATTGATCAGCTCTTTGCAAGAATATGGGGGTAGCAACAGAACACTATTATCAGATTAGAGCTATTTAACGTGGCAAGTTTTCCAGTATTGTAAAGCTTATGTTTTTGTTGCTAAGAACAAGTTGGACATTGGGACACCAGTTTAATAGTACTGCAAAAGGCATCATAAATCCTCAGGAAAGCCCTGAATAAAACTATTCCATACATGAACCTTAAGCTTGATTTGCACCTGAAGAAGGTCAACAATGAGGAATTATATAGGAAGATACAGCTGAAAGAGAACCTGCTGCAGAAGGTTATACAACAGAAGTTACAGCTATTCGGGCATATTTGCAGAATGAATGGCAAACAAAAAATCAAGACCCTGGTATTCAACATAATGGATGGTTTGAATAAGAAAGGCAGACCCCACTCACTGCATGGATAAATGATATAGTAGATTGGTGCAGAGCTAGTCTACAGAAAATAAGCCGAGCTGGGCTAGATAGGGAATGATGGAAGAATATAGTGAGAAAGGCATCACACACCAACAGGCACTGAGCCCATGGTTGTTGATGATGATGATGAATTTAGCTCTCATTTGGGCCTCTCTATAACTGGGATTATTGAATGGTAACCAAATGTGTTATTTTGTAATACTGTGCTCTATTGGCAAAACCCCAAAAGGAGGCTGTGGTTGAAGTGTTGCCTTTTTGTCATTGAGGCTAAATTATTCAACTGTTGAAGAGAGCTTTACTGGTACAAAAGCTCCATTTGTCCCTCCCTACATCACAGGGATTTATCAAAGTCAAGTTTTACTTATCTGTACATTGTCATAGATTCTGGAAGTAGGTTTGGACTACACATGGTTAGGAAAGAGAAGTTTTTTTTTTTCCTTCCTGAAGAACAATTCAGGGCACTGTACAGAAGGAGAAATGTTTTGTAGACAGGAAGAAAACCACACTGAAAGCAACGTATTGTGTACTCCAATAAAAGGTTGCCCTTACCAATCAAACAAATATAGTTTGCCACTGTGTATAAAGAGGATCTTTTCCAATTTAGCTATTTCCATTAAAGTGTGATTCTCTTAATCAATATTGGACATTGCCTAGCTTCCTGGATCATGAGAGTCTTCTCTTTGGCAGCTACTGGAGTTTGTGGGAACTAAATCTTTATAAACTGTAAATATGGCCTGACCTCCCACAGAGAAGTCAATGATGATAAAAAGTTAGATTGAAGGCCAAATTAATTACTTTTCTTCATTGGGCCACATGGATGAAGCCACAGGATCCTTCCAAAATCTGTGAATCATATGAACATCAATCCTGAATTCCTCCTGTGAATTTGGAGACGCTAGAGTTCTGCAATTTAATTTAAGCTGCAGAACAATAATTACCATTTAAGTATTGTTTAAAAAAACAAAAACAAAAACAAAACTTTGTTCTCTTCAGGTCTGGGTTAAAAACCATAAGCCTATGGAAATCAATTGAGAAAATGAACATGATGGAATAGTCAATTATGATTTTGTGATTATTTATGTGACATTAGCAAGAGTCCCATTGTGCTGGGCATTACAAATACTCATAGATATTGTTAACATGGTTACATGTAACTACACACCAGAATGAAAAGCTGGCTGGGTTCACACTGCAGAATGTGGCTGTATGTGTCAGTAAAACCCTCTGTAGAGGGGAGAGGAAGCAGAAAGGCTCTGACAAACTCCTGCTGCAGAACCCTTTTGCTGCTGGGAGGATAAGTTGAGGAAGTGGGACACTGCCTAAAAAATAGCAGTGTAGATAGAGGAGGCACTACTTGGGCACATAGAGAACCATGTATATGCTCAAGTTCTGGCATCACTTTCAGTGGTGACTGGTGAGGGGGATGTGACAGGACCACCCCCCTCCATGCTTTGTGGAAAATGGGTTATGAATATAAATACGCATAATTCAGAAGGGCTTTGGACACAATGTGGCTTGTGACCTACCATTTTAACCCTATTTTTGTCCATGTATCATTTTTGTAGTTGAAATTTTACATTTTGTCTACATATTTGTGTCCCAAATGTTTGTCTCTGTGAAGAGCTCAACAAGAGGTGTGGCTACCCCATTGTCAGAGTATGGCTTGTGAGGACTAGCAGTACTTAGCCAACTAAATAGATGTCGATCCACGTTTGAGGAGCTTGACTGTGAACATGCAATCTAGCAGACTGGCATTGGGTGATTGCCTGAAAAACACTTGAACAGGTGACCTGCTCATGTGACAGGCTCCATCTTGGAGCGTACTCTGACACAAAATGAATGGAATTCCCTCCATGGGGGAAAGGTATAAAGAGGACTCTGGGGTTCCTCCATCTTTTGTCTTGCGCCTGCCTTGGAAATTGAGTGATGTATACTAAGACAGAGAACTTTATTGGAGAGCTAGGTCAGAATAAGAGCATTTCTGATGTGAAGATTTCACCTGATATAAAGATAGTTATTTAGAAAAGAACTCACAAGATTAGAATTATTTGTGCATTTTCTCTTTTGTTTGATTTGGTTCCTCATTTTGATCCGCTTGTCATTATCTATAAACACTGGAATCTTACTGTTTTGTTTACTAAAAACTCTTTTGTTTATACTCAAACCCAGTGTAAATTGTTATTACCTGGGGAGAGCTACTACCGTGCACATATCCCTTTAGATAATAAAGAGGGCTTTCCTAATGAGCCCTCCCTGTGCAAATCTTTTGCACAGAGAGAGACAAAGTTATTTGGGGTTTGGCAACTTTCTGGGGGGGTTGGTTCCCAGGGTGCTGTGCCCTAGAGCTGCACCTACCCAGAACTTTCATTAAACAGTGCCTGCATTGCACTGCAGGGGGTGGTGATGCCAACTCTGTGCCCTGGCTGTGGGAGACCAGAGGATCTGGCCCAGCAGGACAGTGTTGTGGGGAGCCCAAGAGAGCAAGAAGGTGGGTGTAAGCAGAATGAGCAGCACACCAGGGAACATCCCAAAGGGTGTTCTGTGACCACACGCTGTCACAGGGGATTCTGGGGGGTCTCCCTCCTAACCACCACATGCCCTCCCTGCCTATGTTCCACCTCCTCCCATACCTGCTCCATCCATATCCTGCCCCCTGAACCCATCAATGCCCTGCCCTGTCCCCCTGCTCCACCCCCACCAGCCACTTCCATGGAGTGTGGGAACAGCCCGTCCGTTGGAGTGGCATGGCCTGAATGCGGCACTGATCTTGGTCTGTGCCTCTTCAGCAGAGGGGTGAGACCACCCCCCCTCACTCACCACAAGTGGCACAGCAGTGAGTGCAGAAGAATATGGATGATGAGAGGAGAGTCTGACCCACGGCATACTGCCCACGCGTCACCCTGGTAGGTTGCTAACTCAGTGTAAAGCTTCCAGAAGACCCTTAGTCAACAGTGAATTCAGGTAGTTAAAGAAGATGGAGTGAATATAGCTGAGACTCTGTCTTGTTTGACCTGCAGAGCTCTTCCCTTAGCATAGTGAAGGAACAATTGCTTTGTAAATCTTTGACCCAGGTTACGGCTCCATTAGTGGCTTTGGCCCATGTTTAATTAGCTGATATGTGCACTATAGTTTGCTAATAAACAGTGCTATGATTTTGCTGTAAAGTCCCACCTGAATGTTATAATTGCAGCATCCAACATTATGCCTCCTGAGCTCTTCTGGGTCATCTCCATTTTAAGTGGGAAAGCGTGTAAGGATGTCCAAGTTCGATGTAACAGACATCATGATAGCAGGAGCTCTCCTAGCTGTTGTGGTAGCTCATCAGCTTTTGACAGTTGGATACCCAAATTCTCCCTGTAATTAATTGTGTGCTAAGAGTCCATTAAGATGGCAAATGAAAGCCCTAGGCCACAGATTAGTGGCCTTCCCATGGCCCTGGAAATATTAGCCTATCAGTGAAATAATTTCACTTTCTACTGTGTAACTCAAATGTGTGAGTGTTTTCTGGTATGGAGAGAATAGATAACCAGAAAGTCACTGAAAACAACCCAGATAAAGGCTTTTCAAAGAGAATTATTTTTAATCATGGAAAAGTAAACATTAAAACATTTTAAATCGGTGATTTCCTATTCTGTGTTTTATATGCTTCTTACAACATAACTCAATAGGTGTTATCTACAGTTCTGTGGACTAGCTAATGTTGATTACAAAATAAGCATTAAGGTAAGTGTGTGAGAGAGAGAGAGAGAGAAAGAGGGAGAGAGAGAGAGAAAATGAAAAAGTTGGTAGTTTTTTTACCTACATCACTGGTACGGAAACCTTTACAAAACATTTGATTTGACATGTTTTTATAACCTCTCTTTCCCCAATAAGGGGTGCTGGAAGACAATTTTCTGAAATATCTAATGAAGTATAAGTGTGAAGGCCTTTGACTTATGAAGTGCTGGACATTCAAGGCATGATTATCAGTGCCAGACAATTTTATTTTTCTGAAATCTATAGCTAACCAGATTCCTTTTCTTTCCCCTTCTCCCCTGTCTGGCTGCTATTTCCTTGCTTTAAACAAGTTTCTTGCTCTGAGAGAAACATATTGAACTTCTTGTCCTCCCATAATAACATTCCATATATAGACTAACTAAGCACTGTATCCTAGCAGACTGCTTATTGTAGAGGAACACCTAACACATGGCTAGTGCAAGTGCCAGCTCTACTCAACTCGTTAAGCTGACCATCTCCTAAAATCCCCAGATAGGTATGGTATGCCCCCATGAGTGGGTAATACTAATGCAGTGTTCCTGTTATATTAACTGCTGTATACATCTAGCCATCATGCTGACTCGATACTAAGCACTTTACTGCCCATCTACCTCTAAGTCAATGCTACTTAAGGCTAATCACATACTAACTACATATCCCAGTGACAAAGCTGCATCCCCACTCTGTCTGTATTGATCTCCCATCAGTCATTTGTAAGTGACTGTGCTAGACACGGCCCTTGGGCATTTTTCCAATACAAAAGCCACTTAACATTAAAATTGCAGGATTTCTTTTGGCTATTTTACAAGCCTTTATCAAAACCATTTAAAAACCTCCCTTTAATCATAACTACTCTATGATTTTTTTTTCACCCTTGGCCCTCGATCCCTTTCAAATAACAAGAATATTTGTGTACCATACTGCCCCTGCTTGGGGGGTTTATTCATTGCCTGAGGCCAGACAGGAGTGGTAAAAACTTATTGAATAGTAAGCTTTTCACCAAAGCATAAACACATATTCCTCATTCTTAACCACACCATTAAAACAGTGAGCAGGTTGTTGCTAGAGCTCTTTTGTATCTTCCTTCATCAGATACCAAATGTTGCCTTCCTTCCTTCATTTTTTCCAAATACTAGAGAAGATCCAACCTCCTCCATCTCTCATCTATCCTTGCAGTTACTTTTTCCTGAGACACGCCCTTTCATGAAGATTTTGTACATAGCTGGGGAATGCCAAATTACTTCAAATTACTGCACTTCAACTCTTCGCATAATTTTCATGGAACATAGAATGTACCAATAATTTCCACGGGCATTGTCCTAGCTGTGCAGGAAGAAAGAGAAGAGGCAAGAGCTATGGTTTAATTAGGTTGTGATTTTATTAAGTTACTTGGGAAATATCTGGCAATAAATCATGCAGCAAAGATATATTCTTTCTTAATAATTTCTACCTGTGTGTGGAGGACTGCACCTTTGGGTCCAGATTGTTGCTGGAACCTCAACACTATCTTTTGTATGAGGTTTAAGATGCTAGGGAAAGGAGGTTGTCTCCTAGGCCTCCTCTCCTCTTTTTCCTAAGGGTTGCCTTCTTCTAAGCCCACTTCCAGTGCTGGTTTGTTGTGGAAGCAGGCCCGCCTTTGGGAGATCACTGGCACTGGACACCTGCCATTAGCTAAGTTATGAGAACTTGTAACTTGCCTTGTGGCCTACCCAACTGGCTCCTGGAGCTGCTTTTGGGCCGTTAAAACAAACAAACCCTCGCCACACCTTGGACAATCTAGTGGTGAGGTAAAATATTCTTTTCAGTTCTGAAAACTCAACTTCGTGCATTGCACATATCTCACCACAAAAAACCCAGTCCTATTTTGATCACACAAAGGCGCTAAGAGTGGCTGCTGCTGCAGCTCTGACATAAAGGGGGAACAGAGTATAAACACCTTCCCTTGCCTGGTCACAGTGGCTTAGTGGCCTAGCTGAGCTGTCTTTGGCCGACACCCTGGCTCAGGCAATACCTCCCACCCTTCCTTCTTTAATCCAAAGGAGAAAGGAACCCTTAAAGAAATTCTAGCCTCTCTTGTTCGAGTACTAACTTCTTAAATATTGCTCTAACTTAGTCCATGTTGGCCTGGCAAGCTGATAGAAAACAGATTAATTGAGGAAGAGTGTTGAATTTAAGCACAATTCCATAAGGTGCCATCCATGGTGGAATGCATGTCTTTACTTGTTCAACTGGTTTGAAACTTATAATGCCTCTTAGATGGGCCTTTTTATTTCAGTGAAGGGATTTATTGGTATGCGGAGCCATATGCTGACATGACACTAACAAACTATAGGCAACATGCCAAAGAAGTACTGAGAGAGACAAAGTGGGTGAGGTAGTATCTTTTATTGGACCAGCTTCTGCTGATGAGAGAGGCAAGCTTTTGAGACTACAATGCATGCAAAGAAGGACTCACGTAAACTGCTTTGATTTGTGTCTCATGAAATGCATCTGTTATGTATGTACTGAGAATTTCCATCAGGATGTTAATGGTGTAGTTTACAGCAAAAGGTCAAAAACACTGTGATTGATCCTTTCAGAATAACATCCAGGAAAAGCTTTCCCTAACATACAAAATATTTATAGCAACAATGGAAGAATATACTTTGGGGTCCATTTGTCTGAAACAATGGTTCATGAAGTTTTTAATTAAACATATCTCATCTTAGGGCTGCTCCAAATTACATATCTTCTAAATAAAGTTCTTGGCTGTCTGAAAAGGTATCAGTATACTAGACAGTTGACAAAATTGAAACAAACTCACTTTTTAAGGTGATACATAATGATCTCCTGTTCCAGCCCTTGCTTCTGGACATAAAGGTGTGCTCCTGTTGGATTTTAGCACATTTCTGAATTTGGGCATGGTTGAATTATATATGATTCATAGTTCATTGAAAAGATTTTCCTTTCTAAGAAAAGGTATGAAGAAAAGCAAAAAAATTGACAGAGAAATATTGGATGGAGGTGACATTGGGATTTTTAATATGTTTGTTCATGAAGCATTTGGAAATCCTAAAAGAGAGGTAACCTCAGCGTAACTCACAGCAACTGTCATTTTTGGTGACTGACAGATATTCCTCTATGTGACCACATGGGATCATAGTCTGAGAGCTGCTGGTTTAAATGCATTCTGATGCCAAGGTAGTCCTTCTGGTAGTCCTTAGAACTAGGAGATAAGAAGGCACATTCTCAGCCATACCAATTGAACTGATTAGACCAACTTCTTTACAACGATAATTACTGAATTCATCTTGGCTTAAAGTAAGAGTATAAATAATAGTATTTAAACTCTGAATGACTGATTGATAGGGTTAAAATTTGTGCTCGGGGGGAACTTCCTTAGGTGGGGAAGACCCTCCTTACCTGACATTTTACTCATGATGAGTGTCTTTCTAGCAGGAAACATTATTGATATTTGGGTAAATCTTTAATACTCGTGGTTATTGTTCCTCATTTTTAAAGTGCAATTTAAAAAAACCAATTAATTACATTATATAAAACTTTATTGGCATTGAAAATATAAAGGGATTGAGGAATATAAAAGGAAAAACAATCTTACTAAATTAATATAGAAATACACAAAATAAATATTTGCATTTATATAAAATACAGTGATGATGTTGCACTATGAATTGTATCTATGGCTGTTTTAAGATATAATTGTCTAGAGTATCTTCCTCCTTACAGTACAAACATATTATTGAATTTACCTGTGAAAGGATTTAGATTAGGAATGCTAAACACTGAAGTCCTTCATTCGAGTAAAAGATGCAAGCAAGGACAGTGGCAATTCATAATGCCCATGCCACCAGCCTCAATTCTAATATGGAAGTCCTACTTCAAGGGCTCGTTCAGTCTCCATGCCCATTCAATCTGTTAATCTCACTAGATGTTCCTGTCTCCTAAGATCTAGACTGAAATCACTAGTTCATTTAATGGGTGACCATCAAATATTTGTCAGGTAGCAATAACTTTTGGCCACAGCTGATGTGAGCTGGAATTGATCGTTAGCTAGAGATGGAGAGCTCAGTGTCTCATTGCCAATTCCCATAGCCATATGAGATTAATTAAATTTTTTTTTTAAATTATATATTGGAGAAGTCAAGTGGCCCAGGTTGGTGGAGAATCCCTCACAAATGATCCTTGTTCCAGACTAAGAGAAGGCAAGTATGCATGTGAAATGCTGAAGCCACAACTCAAAACATGCTCCAAAAGCAAATATAACTTCAAATGACTTCTGTGCATAAAACAATGAAATAAGTGTGAGGCAGTGGAGGGGCATCCTGCTATGCTGATGGGACTGGCTCAGAAGTTAGATGCAGCCCATGGCATTCCAGGAATGTAAGAACACAAGAACAGCCATATTAGGTCAGCTCAAAGATCCATCTAGCCCAGTATTCTGTCTTTTGACAGTGGCCAATGCCAGACTCCCCACAGAGAATGAACAGAACAGGCAATCATCGTGCAATCCATCTCCTGTCACCCAGCTTCTGACAAACAGAGGCTAGGGACACCTGTTCTGTCCATTCTGGCTAATAGTTGAGGAATGATTTTCCTTTACAAAAACCATGCTGACTTTTCCCCTAACAAATTTGCAGGGGACGTTCTGTCGTCCAGACTGAATACCATTGTATAACATGAGTTCCTTAGCGGTTGGGAACAACAACAACAATGACAAAAAATCTCCCATTTGGAGTGAAAGACGTTTAAGTAGATAGAATTGTAGCTTGTTTTCAAAGAATTTGTCCGAATAAGTATACAGGTTGAACCTCTCTAATCTGGAGCTCTCTCATCTGGCAATATCCATATCCAGAATGATTTTAGTTAGCTGGATGACCACTGATCATAGGTTTGTCCGGGTTTCCCATGGTCCAATCCTGGCTGTTAGTGTTTTGTGCTGTTATTTAGCTGCAATTTACTCCTAAATGCCTTCCAAGAGCCCAGTAAGCAGTGGAAGTGTTGGTAATGCTGCTAGACAATATTGACCTCCTGTAGTCTGTCAAATTCTCTCATCCAGCACTGGTCAGGTCCCAAGGGTGCCAGAATGAGTGGTTCAACCTGTACTAATATATCCAATATTTTGAGAACAATGTGAAATTACATAATTTCATTAGTACTTCAGGATAGTTCAGACTTGGAGGTGAATTTCCACATTTATCACATATAATTGTACCTCAATCATATACTCATTGTATGGAGGCTTATTACCCAGAGTAGTTCCATGTAAGGCAGAGGAACAACTTAGACAAATATGCACTGTGTAACAAGTCTTTGCACAGCAAGACTTTCAATGTCGCTACTTACAGGACTGAAATTTTAAAACCACCTTTGGGTAAGCTCAAACTCAACCTTTTGTTGATAGTAAACTGAGGGTAATAAATAAAGCAATACATAAGCATTGGGTGGGAGGGAGAGTGGTTGATATGCTTGTAATTCTTTGTGTTATCAGAAAAATAATTAAAGATCTGGTATAGATTTAAGGCTGTGGGCCAACGTGGGGTTGAG
Organism: Carettochelys insculpta; assembly: GCF_033958435.1. Classification (NCBI taxonomy): domain Eukaryota; kingdom Metazoa; phylum Chordata; order Testudines; family Carettochelyidae; genus Carettochelys; species Carettochelys insculpta. Next base: position 110,286,018 of record NC_134138.1, on the reverse strand, counting down.
GTCAGAACATTTGTTTGGAAAACAAACAGAGCATTGAATAAAGCCTTTGGGAACCTTAAAAACATTTAAATAAGCAAATTACATACTTGCTAACAATAAATCAACATATTCAAAGGCACAAAGTCTCATAGACGGTATAGCCAGAAAAGAACCATTGGATCGTTGACTCATATCCTTGCCAATCCACCACACAGTGTTCCCTAATACCATGCCATAAAATGAGTGAGTCAGAACAGGGAGCACAAAAGGAACAAGAAAGACAGCCCCATCCTATTTACAATTTTGAAAGCAACAACCGTCTTAAAATGAAAACAAAAAAACAAAATAAAAAAGATTTGTACATTCTAAAGCCAGAAGGAATTGTGCAATCATCCAGTCTTACCTGGTGGACAACACAAGCCATAGAACTTCCCCAAACCCCCCAACCATGATTTAAAAATTGCTATTGGAGAACTTGCCACGACCCTTGATAAATCGTTCTATTAACTGTTTAACCTCACTGTTAAAAAGGTGTGCTTTAGTTGCATGCTGAGTTTATCTGGCCTCAATTTGCAGTCCTTGCATCTTGGTATTACTTTTATTTGCTAGATTAAAGAAGGCATGATTGATTATTTTTACCCCAGTAGATACTAACAGACTAAACAAACTGCCCCTTAACCTTCTCTCTGTTAATGCAAATGCATTGTGCTCATTGAGCCTACCATTCTAAGGCATGTTTTCAAATCCTTTAGTTATTCTTGTAGTTCCTCTCTGAATCCTCCTTAATTTATCAGCAACATCCTTCTTCAATTGTGGGGACCAGAACAGGACATGGTATTCCTGCAGCATTTTCACCTATGCTAAATGAAGATGTAAAATAACATCTCTTCTTCTACTTGAGATTACCTCTTTATACATCCCACGATCCTAGTTGTCTTTATGGCTACAGAGTTACAGCAGGAATGCATGTTCAGCTGATTATGTACCATGACCCCCAAATCTCTCTCAGAGTTTCTGCTTCCTAAGATTTTCCCATCTTTATAAATATTATTCCCATCTTATAAAAAATGTTCCTATCTGTACTTACATGTAGCTGTATAAAAACGTATAGGGTCCATCTACACTAGCTGGCTACATCGAAGTATCCGGCACAACATCGAAATAGCACGTGTTGCGTTTACATGTGCAGTGCACTATTTTATGTTGAAATCGATATTAGGCGGCGAGACGTGGAAATCGCTATTCCTATCTGAAGATGGGAATAGTGCCCTACTTCAATGTTCATCTTCAAAGTAGGGCATGTGTAGATGATCTGCGTGCCGCTACTTCAAAATAGCGGAGTCCTCCATGGCAGCAATCAGCTGAGGGGTTGAGACACTCTGTCCAGCCCCTGCAGGGCTCTATGGTCCCTGTGCGCAGCAGCCTTTGAAGCACCACGGACCCAGATTCCTGTGGCAGGAAGCTGAGAGCATACAGGCAGCAGCACATGCACATGCTAGCCCTGCACACCCTCCAGAGGCTCCAAACCACCACCCACCTCCCATGGCAGCCAGCCAGCCTCCAGAGCGCCCCCAGGGCTACCCCCTGAGGGGACCCAGGCACCCTCGGCAGCCAAAGGGGGGCCAAAAAAGGCGGGGCCCCTCCTGGTTGGAGGCTGAGCTCCGAGACCTGCTGGGGCTCTGGGGTGAGGAGGACCTGCTCCATGTGATGGGGAGCAAGTGACAGAATGTGGAAGCATTCATCCAACTGGCTGAGGGCCTGGCCACCCGGGGTCACCCTGCCCACACTGTGGATCACATCTGGAGCAAGGTGAAGGAGTTGAGGCAGGGTTACGCCTGGGCCCGGGTCTCAGCCAGCCTGTCTGGGGCTGCCTTCACTGCTTGCCCCTACTACAGGGAGCTCAGGGACATCCTGGACCCCCAGGACACCTCCTCCCCCCGGCCACCCTTGACACCACGGCCGATGAGCCCCAGCAGGCCTTGGAGCTGGAGGCCAGCCTTGCACACAGGGGCACACCTGAGGACACAACCCTTGGGATGGTGGAGGAGAGGTCCAGCACTGAGGATGGGGAAGCTCCTCATAGACCTCCCCTCCCAGCACCAGCCAAGCATCCGCCAACTGGGGTTCCCCTGACCGCGGCAGTGGATGGTCAGGTACGTACCCCACAGAGCACACACCCCTGGGCCATGGGGTGGGGGGCACCAGACATGACCAGAAGCCCCACACATCCCCAGCAGACCCCCACCCACAACTGCCCAGCCACAGTATGGTCCCAGGGCAGCAGCATGGCCATCAGTGCCTATCAGCACCCACACCCATGGACAGCACTGTGCCCTAACCCTGAAGGCGGGGGGGACCGTGCAATGGCGACATGCAACAGGTACACCACACCCACTGATGAGGTCGGAGACCCAGTACCCAAGGGGTGCAGGGGGAAAGGGGCCACGGGCCAGGGCACTGTACTAACAGCCTTCCCCTCCCTCTCTGCACCTGCACCATCCAAGGCTCCAGGCAGCCAGGTACTCTCCGTGGTCCCCAAGAGCCTGCCGGAGTTCAGCCACTTGCAATGCTTGGGGACATGCCCAAGGCAAGCGGGATGGACACACCACTGCCAGACCCAGGGGATGGCCCCTGTGGACTCCAGCAGCCACTGGTTGTCGTCCCACTCCCCCGTGACCAGCTGCTGCCACCACTCAGAGCTCAGGGGGTAGCTCCAGAGTTGGCGGAGCACCTAACGGGGGGGGGGGGAACAGGGGAGCCCAGTGGTCAGGGATGTCCTAATCTGCCATTGGGGAGGGTCCCCCTTCCAGGAGCTGCTGGGTGGCCTCCCATTCAGCACCTAGCAGAGCACTTGCTCCCTGGGTGACTACCTGGAAGGCTTCCAGGTGCTGCTGCTGGGGGTCCATAGCTGCTGTGTGTCAGTCTGCGAGAGTGTGGCTAGCACTCTGCAGACCTCGTGCTGTGCAGGCTGGGCGTGTCTGGGAGGGGCCTTTAAAGGAGCGGTTTGCTGTTGCCCTGGAAGGCTTTCCTGGCCCCTGCAGGAAACAGCGGTTTGCTGTTGCGTCCTCAGGCTTTCCTGGCCCCTTATTTTGATGGTGAGCGCTTGTGTGTGTGGACGCGCCACATTTTCTTCCGGGGCAGCTCCTTTCGATGTTCCCCATCACTACTTCGACTTTGAACATTGACAACAGCAGCCCCAGAGGGTGCATGGACGATACGTGTCAAAGTAGCCTATTTCGATGTTGCTACTGAGAAATAGGCTCCTTCAGTGTAGTGTCCTAGTGTAGACATAGCCATATTGTTTTGTTTTCCTTGTTTATCTGGTGATCCAGATTCCTCTGTACCGTTAACCTGTCCTCTGCCAAGTTTTGTGTGATCTTCAAACTTTATCCGGGAGGATTTTATGTTTTCTTTCGGGTCATTGCTGAGAATGATAAATAGCATAGGGCGAAGAAGTGATCCCTGTGGTACCCCCTATAATCACAGCTCTTCCGTGAGGATCCCTCATTTACAATTACATTTTGGAAACTGTCAGCAAGTTCCTAATCCATTTAGTGTGCACCATGTTAGGTAAAGTAGTTATATTCTGAATGAAATGTGGCTCTTAATAAACCTCCTAGTGTGATGGCAGTCTTGGAAGGGAGCAAAAACAACAAGGAGTCCTATGGCACCTTAAAGACTAGCAAATTTATGTCAGCATGAGCTTGCATGGGCTGGAGCCCACTGCATCATACACAGATGGAGAAAGGGAAACATTCTGAAAGAAAAATCTTACTCTTACAAAGGACAGGGAATCTTGACGGTGCCAGCGAGAACTGAGCCACATTATAGACGTTTCTTTTCCAAGTGAGTATGATCTAGGGTGCCTGATACACTCTTTAAAAGTCAGACTTTTCCTGTAAAAATAATCCTAACAATCTGTTAAAGAACCCTTAAAACAGAGGAAAATCTCACAGAATAAGGAGCATACTGGAGAAAAAAACTTGGATTTGGAAAGAGGTAGGTGATGATTCAAGGGTGGGAGGTGGCACTGTAAACTGAATGAGACATGCATAATTGTATTTATGCTAAGAACTTGCTCAACAATGGAAGAAAATAATAAAGTATCAACTTTCTGGGTCACAATACACTGTTGTCAGAGGGAATGTTTATAAAACTCATAATAGCCTACGAGGGTTTAGAAGTACATCCACAGAAATGCAAAGTCCTGTTTTTCTTCATATCAGAACATCAGCTCCGCTTTCTATTAGTACCAACTTTGGAAAAAGATGCTCGTTATCCTGTGGGAAAGATGAAGGGGGCTAGTGAATATATGGGAAAAAATAGATGACAATAGTTTTAAAGTCTCATTTTTTAAACTTCTAAATATTCTAAGGTTTTTGAAGACTGTAAGATGAACACAGGCCTTTCTTGCATTTCTAATCTTTTCAGTCTATGGATATATCTGGCATATATTTTGTTCCTATACTGGCATTCTAGATATCAGCAATGGAAGCAAGTTTTTAACATTTTCAAACATATTTATAAAGGGGATTTTCTGTTTTATGTATGAGTGAGTTATTAATAACGTACTGCCAGGCTTTGTCTCATTGTGGAACTTCTGGCAGAGGCTGGAAAACATCACTATTACATTATATGGTTTCTAAATTTTCCTATGAGTCAAGTTAGAACACTGATATGTCAACATCACTAAAACACTATCCTAACTGGTACACTAGACAGTTTCTGGTCCCATTGAGTACCATGTTGGGTGTGAGGTACATGTGCAGAGATGTGTTAAGAAGCCTGCCAGGCTACTGGGACTAGTGACAAGATGGCTGGTCAATCAAATGAGACTGCGTCCAACTCGCCTGTTCCAATCTGTATGGTCCTGGTTGGAACAATCAAGAAGGCAGGGCTCACTCTGTGGGCTATAAGAAGCATGCTGAGTAAGAGATGGAGCTGAGGAACAAGAGGAAATGAGACCTGCCAGAGACAGATGAGTATTCCTGGGAGGGAGCTGAAAGCAGGAAAGGAGTAAGATGAGCTTGCTGTCTGGTGGCCTAAGCTAGAAAGCCAGGGCCAGAAGCTGGAGAGAGCTGAAGGAGGATCAGCAGAGAGAGATGCCGGCTGTGTCTAAGTCAAAGCACAAGAGATCTAAGGGTTATAGAGGGTTGAAGTAAGGGACATCAACAGCAATATTTATCTGCTGGCCTCTCCTTCCAGGAGATCTGGAATCAGGAGAACTCTAGTGCATGAGAGGGATTCTCTCTGGGCAGAGAGGCTGTGGGAGTTCCTGCTTGGAAGGGCAAGGTTGCGTATTAGAAAGAAGGGTTGGGGTGGCTGTCCTGGCAAAAAGATTATGTGATAGCCTAACCTCAAATAAGATACACAATTTGTGCTACGCAAATGAATAGCTTTATTTGAAGTAGATTTTGAAATAAGCTATTTTGGCATGTGGCTCTGTCAAAATGGCACCACATGCAGAAATAAAGCTCTATTTTGAGGCATCCCTGTACTCCTCCTGCAATAAGGTGCACAGGGATGCTGGAACAGAGCACCCGTTATCTCAAAAACTGTTTCAAGACAATGGGTGAATTTCTTAGATGTGGGCAGCTATTTCAGGATACCCACCATGTAGACAGCCAGAGAGAACACATGCTCTCTGGCTTTATATCTGGTGCTTTCATAGGTCACGCCATATCTTTCTGGGAAATGCATGGAAGTGAATTAAGTTCATTATTGTTTACATAATGAAGAATAGCATGTGCACAAAATGCTTTTAAAACAGATGATTTTGAATTCTAGGTGAAGAACAAGATCCCTGAAAGGAACACCTTACACTTTAAAGATTTCCATTAATATTAATATTCTCCTGAGAGAGGGAAGAAAGCAATAAAAGAATGCTATTTAAAAATAAAACCCTTGCACAAGCTTTATTGAGTAGAAAAATTTAACAAGTACTGCCTAGCAGTGACTTCAGTGAACAACTAAAATGATAATGAAAATTGTACTTACACCTGATGGCACATATTATAAAAACATGTAAATTCTAATTTCCAAAGGGACTTGGGCTCTTAAATCTCATTAGCTGTGTCTACACGTGCACGCTACTTCGAAGTAGCGGCACTAACTTCGAAATAGCGCCCGTCGCGGCTACACGCGTCGGGCGCTATTTCGAAGTTAACTTCGACGTTAGGCAGCAAGACGTCGAAGTCGCTAACCTCATGAGGGGATCGGAATAGCGCCCTACTTCGACGTTCAACGTCAAAGTAGGGACCGTGTAGACGATCTGCGTCCCGCAACATCGAAATTGCTGGGTCCTCCATGGCGGCCATCAGCTGGGGGGTTGAGAGATGCTCTCTCTCCAGCCCCTGCGGGGCTCTATGGTCACCGTGGGCAGCAGCCCTTAGCCCAGGGCTTCTGGCTGCTGCTGCGGCAGCTGGGGATCCATGCTGCAGGCACAGGGTCTGCAACCAGTTGTCGGCTCTGTGGATCTTGTGTTGTTTAGTGCAACTGTGTCTGGGAGGGGCCCTTTAAGGGAGCGGCTTGCTGTTGAGTCCGCCCTGTGACCCTGTCTGCAGCTGTGCCTGGCACCCTTATTTCGATGTGTGCTACTTTGGCGTGTAGACGTACCCTCGCAGCGCCTATTTCGATGTGGTGCCGCGCAACGTCGAAGTTGAACATCGACGTTGCCAGCCCTGGAGGACGTGTAGACGTTATTCATCGAAATAGCCTATTTCGATGTTGCTACATCGAAATAAGCTATTTCGATGTTGGCTTCACGTGTAGACGTAGCCATTGAGTGTTAAGGGGGTTTACACTGCTGAAAATATTTTAGGGGCTGGATTATAATTGGTCACAAATTAAAGATAGGTCAACAACGTGATGCAGCTGATTGAAAGTTTATCATTGTTCTGGGGCATATTAACAGGAGAATTGAGAGGTAACTGTCCTGCTCTACCTGGCATAGGTAATTGGAGTATGCACCCATCTATGGGAAAGATGCAAACTAACTGGAGAGCTTCCAAAGGCAGATTAAGATCTCCTGGGGCCCTGCGCCATAGCGAGTTGGGGGACCAAACTCTTCCACCTTCGGTCCTGCCCCTTTTCCATCCTTTCTCCCTGTGGCCCCGCCCCTGCTATGTGCTGTACAACTGCATCCCTTCCCATGGCCCCACCCCTTTCTGTCCTTTCGCTGGGGCTCACCCCTGTTCTACCCAGGGGTGCCCCATTTCACTCCCCTACTGTGGCCTCTGACCTGTTTGTTCCTTTCTCCCACCACTGTAGGGCCAAGGCCAGAGAAGCTCTGTCCCCATATCATGACTCTGGGGCCCCAGCAAGGACTGAGAGCTCTTCTAATCCCAGGACCAGTGTGGGGCTCTGAGCACAGGGGTGTCTCTTACTTGTTTTTCTGTGGATTGGCAGGGTTGGGGCACTGAAGCTTCTCCCGCCCTGCCTGCTGGGCACTTCTGCTGGAGAGAAGAGTTGTCCCATGCCTCTGCTGGGGGCAGGGGTTGAGGAGTGGTACTGGGTTTTCCCTATCCCGTGGCTTCTGACAGGGTCTGGGGCAATGTTTCCTCTAATTTTTTTCATCCATGTGTGGAATGGCTTTTTTATGTGCCCCAAGGCATGTGCATAAGTGCACCACCAGAAGAAACACATGCTGCCAGCTGTGGGTGGCTATGGGCACTTTGCCAATCAGATGGATAGCACCCAAAACTCTTCTGAGTAGCCATCCAAACACTCAGCTTACAGGGAACATTAGTATGGGAGAGGCACTAGGTCTTCCCTCATCCTGCGACATGTGCCAGGGCCAACGGTGGTGGTGTTGGATTTTCCTTTGTTCTAGGACTTCTGCCAGGGGGTGCTTGGGTCTCTCCCATCTGCCCAATGCTTCTGAGAACTGCAGCTAGTTACTGGGGCTACCCCTGCAGCAGAGGATTCCCTTTCTGCCCCACGCTGACAATGGGATGGAGATGCTGGGAACTGCTCTGTCTGCCCAGCACTTATGAGGACCTGGGACAGGCACTACTGCTGGAATGTCCCCCGCCACCTTTTGATTGAGGGTGCTTGTTTTTCTGATACTCCCCTGCAATTGGCTGGATCTCCTGGGCATGGAGTCCATTTGCTCAGTGTATAATCCACCAGTGGTCCAGCAGAGATCAATAAAAATGATAAAAGATTAAGAAAACCCGATGTCTGTGAGAAGATTAAAGGTAACGGTACATATTTAATCTTGAGAAAAGAAGACTGAAGTCGCACTTGATACTCCCTCAAATATGTTAGGGGCTGTTACAGAGGAAAGGCATCAATTGCTCTCCATGTTTACTGAAGGTAAGACAAGAAGTAATGGGTTTAATTTAGAGCACGGGAGATTTAGATTTTATATTAGAAACATTTTCTAACTGCAAGGTTCGTTAAGGTCTGGAACAGGCTTGAGAGTGAAGTTGTAGAATCCCCATCATTGGAGAATTTTAAGAAGAGATTGGACAAATACCTGTCAAGGATGGTCTAGGGACTGGACTCAATGACTTACCGTGATTCCGTCCATCCCTACTGTTCTGTTATTCTATGGTCTTATTTCTTTTCAAAGATCAAAAATAGATACATGCTAATTGTGAGCACTTGCTGTTTGTTGATGTTACACTGCTGAGAAATAGCAAGGGCAGGAAAAATAGAATATCTTGGCTAATTTATACAGCTCCCAGTTCAAAATGTGTATATATTTTCAAAAATTGATCAAATAGGAAACTTCCAATGTTTCATTTCAGAAACTTCACATTTATGTTTTTGTGCTCAATTTCTAGGGGTTTTATATTACAGTGCCTTTTCTGCAAAGACTCAAATATTTTGCAAATTATATGAAGATTAAACTAGATATTGCTAATGTATTTTAAGCAGTTGTTAGATTACCAAAGTTGGTTGATCCCTTCCTTGAAATTTGCTGATCCTGCCTTTAAATGCTAATCATGGCTTCTAGGTTATTGTTTATATCTTCTAAATCTCTTCTATCTGTACATGGGCGCTTTTATGAAACCCGGTTTAACTTATTCTAAGAACAAAAGCGTATTTATGTAAGTGCCACTGAGAACTGACTTGGCAGGTGGCTGGCACTTAGTCTTAAACCATGAGCATTAGAAATAGGTATTAGGAACATCCACAAATCTGCATCACATCATGAAAAAGGATCTTTTTGTAATTGTAAGTTTCTCAGCCTCAAAAGTTCATTAAACTGGTAAGAATTACAAGGTTGCTGCCTGGTAAAAGGCACAGGTTCATGAGCTGTGCAAATAAAATGAAGTTCTACGGGTGACACCATTCAGCAACCAGCATGAACAGGAAACAAAGAAACACACTTTTAGTGACCAGATTCTGCCTGGAGCTCACTGGGAGCAAGCACAAGGAACTTACCACAGCCCATTTGACTGCTATTCAAAATAGCAAACTATTTTGGGGGGAGCATGCAAAAACTAGCCCATGGAGCTATCCAGCAGCCTGAGGTAGCAAGCTGACTCACAGGCAGAGGTGGAGTAGTGGGAACCCAGCTTCCGAAAACAACAGTGTTCAAGGTGAGTGTGAATGGAAGAAACTGGCCTTTGTAAAGTGTGAGCTTGACTGTACTCCAGTTAAGCCAACAGGCACAGGTTGATATTGGTGGGACTGATAGTGGAGTAAGGTACTACTCAGAATGAAGGTAGCCAAAGCCAGAGGCCACCTTGAGTGGGTAAACATTTACTGAAGTAAGCAGAAAATGTGACTTGAAGCTTGCAAGTTCTTCACTTTACGAAGGACTTGTTCATGTTTATGGCATGCCTTTTTTGGTTTTATTTATTTGTTTTTAATTTTCCAGGAATGTATTGGATTTTATTTAAAAAAATTAAAGAAATTAGAGAAAATTGGTAAAACAAAAACCAAAAAGAAGTTGGTAGTGGGGTGAGAGGAAAGAGGTGAAATGCTCAGAAGGAGTCAGATGAGGGATCTTTCTGCTGCACACAGATGGTGGTAGCCACTTGTTTCTTGCTCCCTACATATATCACTCCCTGGCTGAAGAGAGCAGATGGGGGCGGGGGGGGCATAGTAATGGGATGGAGTCAAGAGGGGAGCTGAAGGATGCAACGTGTGAATACTGTGTCTCTTCCCACCCCCCTCAACTCTCCCCACCTCCAGAGAGAGTACCCTTCTGCCGCAGTGTGTTCTTCAGTACGTTCTTGTCTGCTTGGTTCCCCTACACAGGCTCTGCCCAGCAGCGAAAGAGGATGGGCCTCTGTGTCAGAGGCTAAGCTGGAATGAGTAGGTGGTTCTATCTGGCAGGGTGGCCAGTACACAGAGGATTCAGCCAACCACAGGGTAAGGTGCATCCTATCCTCTCCATTCTTGTTTCATCCATCTTGGTTTACAATATCTCTTTTTATAATTTTAAGTTGAATGGCCTTATTTCAAGGGAAAAAGTGATCTAAATGTTATTAGCCCAACAGAATGTAGGAATATGTACATTTTGGAGACAGCTCTACCTAATAAGTACCAAAAGCACACCAAGAAAAAATTAATTAATTGAATGGATTCATGGGGCCCTCATTTGTTGTAAATAAAAGGTTTCAGAATAATGTGTTGATGAGCCACAGTCATTCTCCCTGGCTACGGTTACACTGACCCAAACTGCCAGCAGAAGTATTCAGATGGAAAGTGTTGAAAATGCAAATAGATGCTCATTTGCATATTTGCTTTTCAGCAGAGGCTGCTGCCAGCAAAAAAAAAAAAAAAAGAAAAAGCAATGTAAATGTGGTTTGGCTGGCAACACCCCCACTTTGTCAGCAGCCTCTTATGCCTGACTTTTGTCCAGGCATAAGAGGCGGCTGGCGGGGGTGGGGTGTGTGTGGAGCAACGTTCTTTGGCAGAACCACATTTACACTGCTTTTTTTCTGCCGGCAGCAGACTTTGCTGCCAAGTGAAGATGCAAATGAAAGGCCAGTAGCATTTTTAAGATCCACATTTGCATACTGCTGCTGGCAGTTTGGGTCGGTGTAACCGTAGCCTTTGAGTTGGTATAGCATAGAGTATAGGGGTAACATTCACTGAAGTACTGGAGATTGCCTACCTACACCATGTACTCCTGTATTGTTATGAATTATGGGATAAGTGAGCCATAAGTGTTCAGCATAAAGGTCTGTGTGAGTCCTCTGCTCTGGTATGAAATTATTACTAAAATGGATTAGGTTTCAAAGTAGAGTTATAATGTCACGGTATCTAGTGATACCTCCTAGTTGCTATGTAACTCCCCCAAATAGCTTAATTTTTCCATTTTCAACCATATTATAATGGTTGATAAGAGGTACTTTTCCAGCTCAACTATGTCTAACGGTATTTTAGTATAGAACATAGCACAATGGGGCTATGTCTAGACTAGAAGGATTTGTCAGCAGAAGTTTTTGTTAGAGGACTGCCTAGCAGTTCTCTCGACAAAAGAGCCAACTGAAAACACAGTAGACAGGGTTGCCCAGGGTCCCGGAAGAACTTTCTGCCAACAGAAGGACTCCAAAAATGTCCAGACCAGAATTTTTATGACAAATTTCTGTTGACGGAGGCGTTCTTTCTTGTGGTGAGTGGGATATAGCTGTCGACAAAAGTGCTGCGTTCCGTCAACTTACTGTCAACAGAACACCCTTGAGAATCTGGATGCTCTGCGGGTTTTGTCAACAAAATGGTCATTTTGCTGACAAATCCCTTTAGTCTAGACATAGCCCAGATCCTTACAGAATTACCAAACGATAAATAAAGGTTTTTTTAAAAAGTCATGTTTAGGTGCTGCTAGCCCCTTCTTTAGGATGCTTCCTAGAAGTGCTTAGAAATGGAGATTTTATTTTCTGATATCAAAATATTAGTAGAATATATTCATTAACTTTGAAAAACTTTTAGGTTTGCTTTAAATAATATTTTCTAAATCACATCTTAAGCTGTTTTTAAGTTTAAACATTTCTTCTTTCTATACATGATGGAGATATGCTGTAACATGTCTTAACATAATATAATTTGGGTATGTATGTGTTATGTTTTATTTTTATTGACAAAAAATGTCCTGTGTCAGCAAAAAACAAGGCCCATTTTTTCTAGTTTAAAATTTCAGTCAGCCTTTATTTCTACTGCGTATGTTCTCTGTGCATGATGGGACACAGTGGTTGCATTTTATTATGAATGGCACCAAAATGCATTTGCTCTGGTCAATTTTAAGCATTGTATTCTACAAACAGAGCCTAATATTTCTCATGGTGGCCATTCAAAAGGCATCCTGCAAAATCCATTGTTTTAAATAACAGTTAAGTGTTTCTTTTTTGTGGTGTTTGGTTTTGAAAACGACTTGGTTACCTGCCTCTCTAAAATGACTTGAACCTGGAGACTTTAGTAGTGGGTGGTAGAAGAAGTGAGCTGACTTTGGGCCTCTGTGCTATCCAAAATCCATTTTGCAGATGTACATGTAGTTGAAGTTGTTGCATAAGCCTAGTGCTAGCTCTCTACACTGACAAGAATTTAACTTCCTGTGAAATAAAAAAGAATTTGAATCCCCCCCCATGCCCATTAACAACAATTAATAATAATTTTACTGAGCTTCTGTAGTTGTGCCAGCTCTCGACATTGTTTCAGCCTTTCTGAGTGATTGAAGAAGAGTAGGAATACTCTAGGTTTTGAGGGCAGGATCAGGTCATCAAAAAGAAATAGAAAAGACTCAAAATATTTTCAGGTCCATGATTGTTGCAAAATGTTGAGAAGAGCTTGAGGAAAGGGGTAGAGGGAGGTTGGATTACCACAGTCACTGTTATATTTTCCAAGACTATCCTTCTTTACTCTGTCCCACAAAATCAGATCTCTTTAGTAACTCCTAGGTTATATCGATTGATTCAGCTCAGTCCCAAACCTGCTCTTGCTCTTCTAGCTCTAAAGAAACTCTAAAGAGGCTTTTATTCCAACAGAATAAGCTACTGAATCACGTACTTCTGAGAGATATAGAGAAGAAGAAAGGCTATGAGGCTATGTCTACACTGTGCTCCAACTCGAAATAAGATACACAATTTGTGCTATGCAAATTGAATATCTTATTTCGAGTTAATTTGGAAATAGGATATTGTGGGATTTGGCACAGTTTACACATCGCCAAATGTTGAAATACGGCACTATGTCAAGGCATCCCTTACCCTTCTTGCAACGAGTAGAAGGATGCCAAAATAGTGTGTCAGGTATTTTTAAAAATATTTTGAAATACTGGGCGCACGTCGTAGATGCAGAGTTAGTAATTTGGGATACTTTGCTATCACGAAATATCTCTACAGTGTAAACATAGCCTGAGGGACTCTTTGGTCCAGGGAAAAAAACTCAGAAGCTACATTGTTTTTCTGTTTACGGTTTCATTCCTGATGTCAAAAGCACTGGCAGAATATTGTAAGCATGCCAGATAGTGTTGGAAGAGATCCTGGGGAGTCAGCACTAGTTTAGTGAGACCAGTTAGGCCACAGAGCATTGCCAGATTTGCTCCTTCCTTAAAAATGTTTGAATCTACATTTAAATATCCAGAGCTGACCATTAAAGACATCATGTGGTTGACAGGAAAGAAAGAGGGGCAGGGAGGAAATTAGGGTTTCTAACAGAAGGGAGGGCGGGACACTACCACTAAAACAAAAATCTGGACTTTATGGCCATAATTGTCTGGCAATGCAGAGGTATTACTAAATGCCAGGATTATTTCCAGTGCTACATCATATGCAATCCTGCTGCCTGCCAGTGTGTTAGTAGCAAATCTGAAGAGCCAGGAAAATAAGTAGAGCCTGTCTGCCTGCAAAGAAGGCCTGGCCTCAACTCTGCAGCAGTGAATGCCTTTTGCAGAGAATTAAATTATCTGCTAAATATCTAAAACATCCCTGTGAGAGTAAAAGCTCTTTGCTAAATTTCTGGGGGTGGAAGGCGGGAGAAAGCTGGGATTTGAAGAGAGGAATGGTCCGAGGGTATAAATGAATAGTAAAGAATTCCTGGAAGAGAAAGGACTGATTGGCATTATTACATCTGGTTCTCCCAGCAGCCAGTCCAAACGTGGCAAGAATACATTTGTTCTTTTCTTTCTTCTTGGGAGGCATAAGGTCTCTTATGCCATGCCCATCACTGTGCTATTTGTGAATATAGTGTCAAATAGTTGTCCCTGCTTATCCCGAGGAAGAACAGTCTTAAGAGAATGAAGCCCAGGAGAGGCTGAAGCTATACACAAATGTCCTGTTTGTTTTGTGAAAAGTAAAGAAGCAGAGACCTGACAGGAGGCAGATCCACAGGGTTGTGAATTCACATAGAAGATGCAAGTGGAATCTAGAAGAGAAAGCTTAGATTCCACCTTATGTATAAACAAATGCTTTTTGCTGTTGTTTTTTGTGGCAATGGTTTTCTTCCCTTTGCCATCTGGTCACAAATTCCTTCTTGTGTACTAAGAATAGGAATAGTTGTATGGGTTTGAATAACATGAACCAAGTGCACCTCCTCTCAACCCTCAAACTGCACCTTTGGGAAGGTTTGAATAAAGATCTGTTAATAGGGTGATGGAATAAAAATCCTCATGTCAAATTTTAACCTCTCCGCAGTACAGCATACAAGTTAAAATACTGTGTGCTAGTGCTCGTTGCTTTTTGAAAAGGTGGGTGTACCCTCTCCAACTGATTATTTTCCTAAGATTTGATTAATGCTAATAATAAAACACCTTCCTATCTTAACTGTTAACTGTGTTCCAATGCATTTTGTGGAGCTAAACTTTCTTCTGGAATAACTCTGTCAAAGTCAAAGAAGGTATTCCAGCAGAAAATGTGGCCCATAATATTTGCTGCAACTCATAGGCTATAAATTAGCAGATGAAAGCCCAGGTTGTCAAAAACTCATGTGTTTATAAATTCTTTAAAAAGAAGTCGCAAACAGGAGTAAAAAATCACAGTGATGTTTGAACCTCATGAACTCTGGCAGTTAGACCAAGTAAGCCACCATTTGTGCAGTTTCGTCAGAGAAGCAATTAAATGATTGTATGCAAACTAGCTGCAGAGCAATGGTGATGGAGGACTGTTGTCTTGGCATGACATGGATACATGACTTGATACTAGAGCAATGTATAAAACATTTAATTTATGAATACGTGGAGGATGGGGCAATACTAACAGCCAGCATGGATTTATTAAGAACATATTATGCCAAACCCAAGTTGATTTCCTTCTGTGGCAAGGTAACTGGTTTGGTGGATGGGGGAATGCAGTGAACATAATACACCTGGACTTCAGCAACGCTTTTGACACAATCCCACATGGCATTCTGATAAGTAATCTGGAGAAATGTGGGCAGAACTACCATGAAGTAGCTACAGAATTAGTTAAACTACATAAAAGAGTAACTAGTAATGGAATGAGGTAGGGTTCCCCAGAGATCTGTACTGGGTCTGGCATTGTTTAATGTCATTATTAATTACCTGGATGTAGGAATAGACAGGATGCTTATAAAATTTGCCAATTACACAAAGGTAGTGGGTAGGAGGTTGCCAACACTGTGGAGGTTAGAGTGAAACTTATGGAAGAAAATCCAAATGCCCAAGTACACGTTGGATGATAACTGGCTTGGCAGCAGCAGCACTGTGAAGCTCTGGGAGTAGTGATGGATTACATCCTCAACATGAGCCAGCAGTGCAAAGCTGTTGCAAAATAAATAAATAAATAAATAAAATTGAAAAAATTGCAGTTTTAGGTTGCATTAACAAGGGAATGGCATGTAAATCACAGGAGGTGATAATACTGCTCTAATCAGCTCTGATTAGGCCTCAGCTGGAGTACTGTGTCATGGCCAGTTTTGGTCAACAGTGGATGCATTGAAAGGATGCAGAGAGATTGGAAAGGATCGAGAGGTGAATGACAAAGATAATTAGAGGGATGGAATGAAAGCCGTATGAGCAAAGGCTGAAGGAACTGGGTATGCATAGCCTGAAAAAGAGGTGAGGGATGGAAGGGGGATGCGACATCACAGCAATCTTCAAATACTTAAAGGCTGCCATAAAGGAAGAGGAGGAAAAAAATTCTCTCTTGCCACAGAAGGAAGGACAAGAGGCAATTGGGTCAAACTACTGCATAGTGAATTTAGATTAAATCTCATGAAAAGTTTCTGAACTGTAGGAATAGTAAGGTAATGGAACAGACTACATAGGAAGGTTATGTAAGTTTCTTCACTGAAGATTTTCAAAAAGAGGCTGGATAGTCATCTGTTTTGGATAATTTAACCCAAACAAATCCTTCACATATGGCGGGAATTAAACTAGATAACCCTCATGGCTCTTTCCAACCTTATGGTTCTATGATTCTATACCTTTCTGTGGTTGAAAGCTGATGCCATCAGACAAGTACAACTTACAAAGTCAAAATAACTAAGGACTTAACAACTGGATCGTAAAAGTTTGCAAAGAACAGTAATGATCGAACCAGTTAATATTCTAAACAGAGAGAGCTCTAACCATGCTTGTATATGTTATCATTGCTTCACACTGACCCATCAGACATTCTGGATTTCACAGTGATACCCAGGCAGAATGGCAGTCCTGGAATCTTGGTGTATAGGTGATATCTTTTAACTCAGTGGTTCAGAACCTAGTGTGATTGTTTTTTATATGAGCATGACGTATGCAAAAGGCTCTGGCTGAGACCTAGAACTACTGAAGAAGGAATGTAGTATTTTACTCAGTCAACAGTCAATACTTATATTTCCTTTTGAGCAGGTTTAAAGAGAAATTTCCACTGAGACTGCATTAATTCAAGGACAGAATAGGATTCTTTGGAATGTTGTAAAGTATTGGAAAAGGGACTCCAAGGAAAGCTGCAGGTTTGATGATGCCTATGAGGAAAGAAACATTTTGGTCTAATTTCACCCAATTTAGTTTAACTATGTCCCTATGAAGGTTTTGCTTGTATATTTTTGTGAGTGTGAAGCTTAAGATGTGTGTCACTTAGAGGAACAGCATTCCCTTGAGGTGACTGACTTACACATATCTTTATTTAAATTTTGACTCAAATCATCATTTTTTAACCAATTTAGGGGTTATAGTATCTGCAGTTGATCTTACATTATAACCTGTGAACCATCCTACTTAATGTGAAATTACATCATGTAAAAATTCCCTTTTGTCCATTATCATGGTCATGGCATTGACAGGGCTCTCAAAGAGTCATGGGACTATAAATCAGACAAGGAACTAGGAAGCGAGAAAGGTGGGGAAAATAGTTTTAAGTCTAGGGCAGTAATTCCTTACATTCTTAATGCCACTGCAAGATCAATGTGAAGAATGGGCATTAGGTGTTTCTTCCTGGCACCATGTCAAATGCAGAATATTTTATGCAAATTGAAATATCCTGTTCCGAGAAATAATAGATCTGTAGTGATTTCATTCCCATGTTAGAGCACGAAGGTTTACATTGAAAAGATGGTTTGGCCACAACTGCTGCCACTTGTTGAGCACAGAAGGAATACCGAGAAGAAATTAATTGTGTGGCATTAGCTAATAGCAAGCAGCACATATGCTACAGGGAGGTCACAGACAAAAATTTGATAAAGCATAATGGATGGTTCTGATTTGCCTAACTAGACATAGGAAATTATGGGAGAAAATGAATGTCAGAGCAGAGGGAGTGGGAGTCAGAGCTGAGGCACATAATGCACTGTATAGTATGTGCATGCCCCAACACCCTTTATTGGCAAGCATGGCAGGCCTGCTTTAGTTTTTCTGCCTAGCATAAGGGAGAGTGCACAAAGCTAGGCATAAGTGTGAAGATGAGAGCTACTGGTAAAGCTGGGTTTACACAATGCAGAATAAAGGGAGACAAGCTATTGGCCATACTAGAATTACTGACTGTTGGAAAGCTGGGATGTTTTAGGGAGAAAGATGATGAGTCAGTCGTATCCATGTATCACTGTTGCAGGGCTAGGTGTACTCCTATCTCATTGCTGATCTGATTGGCCTCCTGGCTTTACCTTTCCTGAGATGTAGTCTCAGATTACTTTCACTCTTAGACTGGCTCTCCAAAACACTTCTGCCTGTGGATCAACTGCTTATTATCTTGTAGGCCCAACTGGGTTTAACACCATCTTAAGCCTCTCTTTGGGAATCCGTGAGCCAGGAAAGTGACCAGCAGCCTTCTTAAAACAAAGTGTTTTATTTAGAGGTTGAGAAAACAAAGATCCTTCTACAGACATTTCCTACCTTGGTCCTACCAGGCTGCATGTCGAGCTGTGCTTCTGAACCACCTCCTTACCTTGAGTGAGACTGTGTCCGACTTTTTAGTAGTACAGAGGCCCTGTTATTCCAATGGAAATCAATTATCTTATTGCTCAATGTTACTCTTTGTTTAAGAGCCCAGGCATGAACTATCCCAGTGCCTCAGGACTGTTTTTCCCTGGGTAGGCCAGAGGATCCTGTCAAATATGTCAAAGAGCTTGCCCCCCAAGCTCAGCTGTTCCACTGTTTGGATGGTTGAACCCACTCAGCCATAACAGTTTGCAATCATTGGTTTAATGACTATACCTCCTTTATGGATAGGGGCCTTGAAGTTGATTGAACAAGTGAACTCAGACCCTCATGTTTATCAAACAAATAAGTGCAGAAAACAAGCACATACAACTTTTTGCGTAGAAAATATCATAATGAAGCATTTCAACCATTTCAAAACTTTTAAAAAACAAAAACTCAGAATCATGAGATTCATCAAACCTCACTCTTCTCCATAAACATTTTCTGTTCGACAAATCGGCAATTTCTGACAAAAACAAAAAAAAATTGAAAAATTACTTGCCAACTGTACTCTCCACCGCTCCCGTCATTTTCTCTTTAAATCGTCTGCCTCCATTTCTCTACTCCATTTCTGAGGATAGTCGACTGCATACCCTCTTAAAGCTGCTCAGACTGCTCCCAAAGGAGCCAGGCTGCTTAGTTCAAAGCTGTTTTCATGTTCTCAACACTACTTATACTGAAAACAAAGCGGCTTTCAAAAGTCATATTTTTAAAGCCTGATTTTTTTTTCCGTTTTTAATTAGGAAAAAATCAGGCTGTGGCCACACTAGCTCCTCCTTTCATAAGGGCTATGGTAATGTGTCACTTTGGAATATGCTAATGAGGTGCTGCCAAGAATATGCAGTGCCACATTAGCACAATGGCGGCCCTGCACACTTCGAAACTGTGAGTTTCGGAACACATGCCGCCCGTGTAGCTGGGGCCCTTTTGAAATGGCCCCCTTATTTCAAAAGCCCCTTCTTCTCATCTCATTTTGGGGATAAGGGGCTTTCAAGATCAGAGGGGTCATTTCGAAAGGCCCCCCCAGCTACACAGAGAGCATGTGTTTCGAAACTGACAATTTGAAGTGCGCGTGGCTGCCATTATGCTAATGAGGTGCTGCATATACATGGCAGCACCTCATTAGCGTATTCCGAAGTGCCACATTATCATAGCCCTTCTGAAAGAAGGAGCTAGTGTGGCCACGTTCTCAGTGTTTTCATAAGAAAAAGAGTTACTAGCTCAGAGACAGGGTGCTGTGAGTGAGCAAAGAGAGACAGGGGCTTGTCTTCACTTTTAAGTTACTCTGAGCTTTTACTCTTGTGCTGTCCCCAATCCTCCTCCTGTCCACACACATGTAATCTTTTCACCTAAGTGACTGGTGCATTAAAACTCATCTGTGTTGTAAGGTTGGAGGTTAAAGCTTTGGTGCCAATCTAAGGCAGTCCGGTAACCTGTCTACTTTGTAGTGAGCATGCAGGCTAAACCATATGGATATGTATACGCAGCAAAGTTATTTTAAAATAGCAGCCGTTATTTCGAAATAACTATACTAGCGTCTACACAATGCAACTACTATTTTGAAATAATTTCAAAATAGCAGTCACCTCATTCCAAAATAGGTAAATCTCACTCCATGGCCGTGTCTACACTAGCTCCGAACTTCGAAATGGCCACGCAAATGGCCATTTCAAAGTTTACTAATGAAGCGCTGAAATACATATTCAGAGCTTCATTAGCATGCGGGCGGCCGCAGCGCTTCGAAACTGATGCGGCTCGCTGCCGCGCGGCTAGTCTCAACGGGGCTCCTTTTCAAAAGGACCCCGCCTACTTCGAAGTCCCCTTATTCCCATCTGCTCATGGGAATAAGGGGACTAAGAAGTAGGTGGGGTCCTTTCGAAAAGGAGCCCCGTTGGGATGAGCCGCGTCAATTTCGAAGCTCTGCGGCCGCCCGCATGCTAATGAAGCGCTGAATATGCATTTCAGCGCTTCATTAGTAAACTTTGAAATGGCCATTTGCGTGGCCATTTCGAAGTTTGGAGCTAGTGTAGACGTAGCCCATGAGTCATAGGTATTTTGAAATAGGGTCTGTGTATACAGGGAATAGAGCCCATTTCAAAATAAGCCATAGTAGCTGCACCTACACTAGGCAGTTGTCTTAAAAGAGCAGGCCCCAGTCTGGCATATTATGCAGTGCATCTACACATGCCATGCGCTCTTTCAAACATGAAATTGACAGTAGGCACCGCAGGAATCAAAACTGCACTTGCAGGCAGGAAATAGGAAGAGGCCGCCCTTTTGACAGCTTTTTTCAAAAAAGGATGTATGTAGATGCTCTGTGTCCTGCTTTTCCAAAAGAACGGGGTCCTCCATGGTGGTGATCAGCTGTTAGGCAGAGACATACTGCCCAGCCTCTGCAAAGCTCTATGGTCTGTGCATGCAGCAGCTCTTAAAGCCTCATGGATCCGGAAACCCCACTGCAGGAAGCTGAGAGTGTGCAGGCAGCAGCCCTCACATGTGCTGCCTCTGCATGCCTCAGTGACACCCCAAGTAGCTGCCAGACAGCCATGGCCGGCACCCAGGCAGATCACAAGCCTCAGGGCCCCCCTCTGACTGCACCCAGGGCTCCCAAGGGTCCAGCCAGGAGGAAACACAAGCACAAGCTCTGGGACCTGCTCAGCCTCTGACAGGAGGAGTAGGTGCTCTAGGTCATAGGCACGAAGAAGCAGAATGCAGCCACCTTCACCCAGCTGGCCAACAGCCTGAGTACCCAGGGTCACCCTGCCTGAACTCCTGACCAAGTCAGGAGTAAGTTCAAGGAGCTGCAGCAGGGTTATGCCTGGTCTCGGGACTCAGCCAGCTGGTCAGGGGCTGCCCCTGCTACACGCCTCTTCTATCAGGAGCTCAGGACCACTCTGGGCCCCTAGGACTCCTCCTGCCCCAGCTCTCCTGAACACATTGGCCAAGAAGCCCCAGCTGGGAGAGGAGCAGGATCAGGACTGTTGGCCAGCCCCTTACCACCAGGGCCAGAGATGGAGCCAGCCATAGCCAGTCCAGTGAGGAGAGAGATCTGGTCATTGACTTCCCCTCCCACACCTCCAGCCAGGCATTGACCAGATGGCCATCCACCAACCTCAGCAGTGGACCCTCAGGTATGTACCCAATGGGGCACACACCCCGGCTCATGGGGCAGGGGCACCATACATGACTGAGGGCTCCCCCCATCCCTGTCAGCACCTGCTCCCACTGACAGCATTGCACCCTACTCCCGGGGGAGGGATGGTGGGGGGTGGACCACACAAAGGGGACATCCACTGGACCACTGGACCCATGGACGGGGGACAGGGGACAAGGACCTGGTGACCAAGGGGGGACATGGGGTGTGGGCCACAGGTCAGGGGTCCGTACTCATGTCCTGTTCCTCTCTTCCCCACTGTTTCCACAGCTGCGCCATCCGAGGGCTGGAAGAGCCTTTCCCTGTCGGTTGTCCCAAACAGGCCCCTGGAGGTGAGGGACAGAGACTGGCTGGAGCAACCCTCAGTGCCAGGATGGGTCTGGCTCCAGTGGAGCCAGAGGTGGCTGGTGGAGGACCCCCACCTCACCACCTCCATCCAGCAACAGGTGGAGCTGGGAGATCACCAGCTCCACTTCGAGGAGGGGAAGACCCAACTGTGGACTTGCCCACAACAAATTGGTGTCCCACAGAGCGGTAGCTGTCTGGAGCGGCCAGCTTCCAGACAGCTATCGTGACCCTCTTCTCCACAGGGAGGGTGCACCACATCTAGGTGTCCTGGTGTCTCAGGGCTGGGGACAACCACTGGCACAGCTCCAGGAAGGTCTGCCACCGTGTCCAGAAATTCCGGAGCCACTGGTCATTGTCCCACTCCCCCATGATTGGTTGCTCCAACCACTTGGATCTGGAGGGGTAGCTCCAGAGCCAGCAGAGTGCCAGGAGGTGGGGCCCAGAGGACCCTATGGTCTGGGTTGTCCCCTTCTGCCAAGAGCTACAGGGCGGCCACCAGTGCTGTGGCCAGCAGGATGCCCTTTCCGCTGGTGGAAGCCAGCAGGGTTTCCAGCTGCTGCTGGTCCATGGCCTTTCCTGTGGACACTCTGTCTGCAGGGCTTGTGGCAGCTCTGCAGGCCTTGTGTTGTGCAGGCTGAGGTTGTTGGGGAGGGACCTTTAACGGAGTGGCTTGCTGCAGCCCCAGAAAGGCTTGGCCACCCTGCAACACCGTCCGTGTCATTTTCTGCCCCATTCTTTCAAAGGAGGGTGTGGGTGCGTGTGGACACTCTCTTTTGACGTGGCGCGTGGCCCTTTGGATGGTGCTCTTTGACGGTGCCAGCACAGGCCGGTGTGTAGACACTCTCCTTCGAAAGGGTGTCTTTCAACCACTCTCTTTCGACGGGGCACTCCAGTCTAGACGTAGCTAGTGCATCCGATGGCTCTATTTTGAAATAGGCTATATTGTGTGTAGATGCTCTATTTTGAAGTAGCTGAGTGTTATTTCGAAATGCATTTTGTGTGTAGCTGTGCTATTTCAGAATAAGATATTCCAGAATACCTCTTCCAGAATAGCTCATTTAGTAATAATGTTGCTCTGTAGACATAGACTATGAGTGCTGAGTGACTTCCAGTCCCTTCTCACAATTCCTACCCTTGTGACCCAGACAGACACATTCTTCCTCATTTCACTGAAGTACCTCAGCTACTGCAGGGCAAAAGAGACTTTGGATATGGCCCTAGCAGTCCTAGAAACACACGCAGGAGAAGACAACAACAGTAACTTGCATAGGGTTCTGCACCGTGGCTGCTCACACCCAGGTGTCCATCAGCTGAGTTAACCCTGCTGAGAAGACAAGCCCAAAGAGCTGGAACTCTTTTGTGAGCCTTTTGGCACTGCCTCCAAATCATTGTGCAGCCGCGGGCAAATCAACTTACAGCTGTATCTCTGTTTACACATCCGCTATACCTCCATTCCTAACACCCTGGAGTGATGTCAGCCAGTTAATTAGTTGTTTCTAATAAAAAGCTTGAGATTCTTGGATGAAAAGTATGATCCAAGTGCACCCACGTAGGCTAAAATGTATCACATGGTGTAGTCATGGAAGTTTTAATTCTTAGACCACATATAACAATAAGAACAACTGGGAGATATTCTGGAGTGGGGTATATTCTTTCCACATGAATACCATTGAAATATATAGATACTGAGAGATACAGAGACATGAACCTCTTGCAGTGCCATCCTGATGGTCCCAAAATTTATGACAGCAATGGTTGCTTTTGTAAGGTTTTCTGCTACAGCTCTAGGAGCTAGCCTCTTGGTACAAAATCAACACCTGGGTGATCAGTATGAATGAGGACCTGTCTTTTCACAGCACGGAACAGGCACAAAGTCTCTTCACCATGGTACTAGATGTGATCACTTGTAAAATCAAGTAGTTGGGTATGGAATTGGCATAAATTGCAGCCAGGAGCCAAACAGCACAGGGATTCCTGAGGATTTAGCTCCATCATTAGCCTTTACAGCATTATTCTTTCTCAAAGGAAAAACAAACAAAAAGCTCCCCCGACCCCCTCAAACCAGCCAACCCACAGTCTTCTAGATGGAGCCATATTTAAAGCTATCTACCACTGCAGAACACAGACTGACCCCCAGTATTCGTTTCCAGCAGTAATGAATCATCCTAAATTCTGCTCTGCGTCTCTATTACTTTTCATCTGTAGAGTTTGGACTACTTCCTTATGAATGGTACCTGAGACTATCTCACTTAACTCTGCATGAAATACTGTAGATCTTGGCACCCTGGAAACAGTCTTTCACTGCTTAGGAGTGAGTGGTGAAATCATGGGTGGGGGAGTAATGTATCTTTCCCAGAGTTGCATGACTTTTCTTACTTAAAGGAAGAAAGCAGGATTTTATTTCTTTTTTTAATTATCAACGGGCCTGATTCTCTGCTGCCTTGAACCTTCTTCAGTCATTTACATGTAGGCTCCTGAAGAACATTACTGCATCTCATGACTGCTACAGTCAACTTTTCCTTCCTCCTCAGTGACCCACCTTAGAAGCAGCTGCCCTTTGGTTCTCTTTATGCCTATTCTCCTTCCCTCCCATAAAGCCAGCGAGAGGCTGTATCTCCCATTGTTGGAAGCACACCATGGGCATCCAACTTCCTTGCCCGAAATACCACGCTGGTTCATGTACTTGGGCAGTTCCAGTCATGTGTGTGCTACCCTGGACCTGCAGTTGGCAGCCCTGCTATGTCTGTCGAGATCCCTATTCGGCCCATGCTGGCTGTCCATG
This sequence comes from Carettochelys insculpta, assembly GCF_033958435.1. Taxonomy (NCBI): domain Eukaryota; kingdom Metazoa; phylum Chordata; order Testudines; family Carettochelyidae; genus Carettochelys; species Carettochelys insculpta. The sequence continues at coordinate 110,261,442 of NC_134138.1, read as the reverse complement.
TCACAGATACCTGAGTACCCACTGGTGTGGAATCCTGAAGGCTTTCTACTCTCTGGAGCATCTAAAATAGCCGGGGATACATATATAAGTGCAAAGCAAGTGTGAAGCCTTATAAAATCAGAGTACTTGAGATACAAGGCATCAGAGTATCCACCAAGGTGCAGTGTCTTTGTGTTTTATTACATATTTTGGCCCTAATGCTGGCATAGTCAGCTAGGAGAGAATGACTTCTGAAAGCACAGAATAGGTGTAGTGGTTCCCACATCCTTCCACTCCTTTTTGGCTGCTGGCGTAGGGGACAAATTAGGGCTGCAATATGCTCTGCTAATCCCTGGCTGTCATATCTGCTGCTTCAGGTCATTGGCACCTAGTGTAATTCAGACTGCTCTAAATTATGCCTGAGGTAAGCCCAGCAATACCCTCCACACCCTAAAAACATATTCCTTGATGAGAAACAAGGTTTGGAGATTTTGTTCCCAGGTGTCAATGGCTACCCAATAGGCAAGGCAGTGGTGAATCAGGTCTTGTGCTTCAGAACAGGGTTACAAAACTGAAGTGTCAGTGTGGCAGAAGTAAAGTACCCAGATCCCTTTTATTTCAGGCATCATGCTTAGACAGTGACTGAGAGACTTAGGCTGCATCTACACTAGCAAGTTCTTTCAAAAAAAGAAAAAGTACCTTTTCCGAAAGAACTCATGGAGCAGCTACACACAAAATGTACTCTTTCTATCTGAAAGAGTGCAGCACTTTTTCTGGCAGCCCTCTTCCTCTCCCAGGTGTGGAAAAGAACCTTTTTCTGAAAGATTCTTTTGAACTAAAGCATGTGTAGAATCCTCGGGGGCCCTTTGTTCAAAAAAGCAGTGCTCATCAATCTCTGGCCCATTCTTTCAAAAGAGCGGAGACTGTGTAGATACTCTCTTTTGAAAGAGCAGATCAATTTTTTGACCTGCTTTTTTGTGTGGGGACGTGCTCTTTTGAAAGAAATTTTTTGCAAGAGATCTTCTGGAAGAACTTCTTTCTAAAGATAGCAGTAGTGTAGACATTGTCATAGAGTATGTCTATACTACACAGTTGTTCTGGAATAGCTTATTTCAAAATAGCTCCTATTTCCTGTCTATACAGCCCCTATTCCAAAATATAGAATGACATTTACAGAATTTGAAATATGTTGTCCACTATTTTGAAATAGAGGTTTTGACATATTGACATTCAGACATATTGACATATCATATTGACAACGACATAGCCATTAAAAAGAACTTTGCTGTGTAGACACACCCTTAGAGGGAACTGCAAAAGCAGGCTAAGGTCCAGAACACTATGTGAGCAGGAAGAAGAGATACGCAGCATTGTTGAACAAAGATTCATGGAAAAAATAATTTCAAAATTATCTGGAGAGCACAAATTTAATTTTACTGTGGCTAATGAGTTTTTTTAGCATTTCTGCTTTAGGCAGCTGCTCCATAGCTCTCTCGGCTTAACAAAAAACTCTTAATCTAAATGATAAGGTTTGCTAGGATATATAGGTGCTTGCAAAATCCATTCTGTTCCTGAGGCTAAGTATAATCCTAAATTAGTAAGCAAATTAGACACAGTTTGTGCTGCAGGGCACATTGTGCTTTTTGTATTAGCGTATCTACACAGGTATTTTCCATCTTCATACAGTACACCCTCAGCTAATAGTCTACATTTCACTGAAACACTGAACCCATGGTGTCATTTCAAGGACAATGCAAATGTATTGTGAAAATTTCCAAAATTCATTTCTTAAAGTAGAAGGAAGTGCTACCTGCCAGTTCTGAATTGGCCAATGAAGAATGACTTGTAGTTCTTCAGTCCTGACCTGTGGTTACTCTAAGTTGACACTCTTACTATAAACCAGATTCTGCTTCATGTTCTCTCCTTCATTGATACAATACAACTTAACTCCAGAGAGGTCAGCAGAGTTGCTCGAGATTTATACTAGTGTAGCTCAGGGAAGAAACAATTTTGCTATTTGTCTGCAATTTCAACAGTCGGGGATCATTAATCTCTTCAGTAAAACAGGAGCTGATGTCACATGGGTAGGAGAAGAAGCAAATTATGAAAAAGCCAGGGCCTTCTCTTCTAGTTTATAGAATTCAGAAGGTGAATGTGTATGACTCAGAGCGAGGATATTCCAGTGTCTTTTGTATCCTGGGGCAACCATGAGGTTACACTTCCACAGCCTGCTTTCAGGAATTTGAATCATGGGAGCATAATTGTCTGACGAAGTGATAGGGAACCTCCGTATGTCAGACTCACTGATGTCAGCATAATCTGGTGGCGAGCAGGCTGCGAGAGTATTGTAGTTAATGATGGCCCAAGTTCGTCTTTGAGCTAGTCAAGATCTCTTTTATATTCAGTGAGATTTCTTTACCGCTTAAAAAAATTTATGTCCCTAACTGCTGAACCTTGTGACATATGATTGTTTTGACCTCATGGGGAGGGGAAGAGGTTAAATATAATTACCTCTTTGTTCCTAAATGATAAAACCCGGTAACATGTATGCACACGGCTGTGTATACAGCAATAACAGTTGAACATTAACAGTAACACAATGACCCACTCATGTGGATGTCATTGCCTTTACCTGAAGCTCTCCGGCACCTAGCCAAATAATTCTTATTCACCAAAGACTAACTTTCACATTTAAAATCTTTATTGTGGATCTAGTGCAGTAGAATTGCCTTACACGGTAGGGAACCCATACTTAAACTAATACTATAAGTATAGAAAAATGCCTCAAGTCATGATCAAGCTGGGGCAGTAATTCAGGCTTCTGCAACTACCAATTGCAGTAAAAATCCAGCAGATGGCACAAGGTATCTCACAATGAAACTGAGCATGCTCCCATTTCAAATTCTCCTAAAATTGGATTGAGACAGAGAAAGGAAGGCACATTAAGTCTTTTTATTGAATCTTCGCCCTCTTTACCTACATGTCGCTCTTTAAAACTATTTTTTTAACTTTATTGTTCATTAGAATTTCCTCTTGTTTATAGTAGCAGACTGGTACATAAGACTACTGGGTGCTGTTCCAGACTCTGCCTCAAAGACTTTGGAGGAGGCACATGAGTTTTCTCGAGCACCGGTGTGCACCTTAATACTTGGAGGTGACCCAATGTTGCCAACATGAGTTCTTCAGTAATCATATGTTAGATACTTCCAAATCAATAGATTTGGAAAAATAAGAAAAACTGGATTCTCTTGATTTGCCTTCTTGTGTCTTACCTCTTAGGGTACATGTATTTTAGCTGTTCGCACTTTTGTCAGTTAGAAAATTTATTTATTTGTTTAAATTTCAAATGAGACCTGAGATTGCCAACTAATCACTTGTCTCCAGGAGTTGGGGCTTTAAGAAAAACACCAAATATTGCAAAACTCAGCATTAAATCATGAGAGCTAGCAACAGTGGTATGTGCATATGCAAAATGTTACAAATGACCACTGTACATTTCACAAGCCTATGCACTTAAAATGTGGTGCTGCTGTAGTATACATAGCAACAAGGGTTAGATTGCATTTTGAGACAGCAAATCTGATGCTATGATTTGGTATATTACCAATTCAGTAGCATGCCGTACCTTGGTCTTTAGATCTATCACCAACATGCACAGGAATAAAGACTGAAAATAAGATCTCATTTAGTTCAAGGTCACTATTTCCACAAACAGCAGTTGTAGTTATATTGCACTCATTCAATGGTATACCCACTTTCATAGGTAGCCAGAAATAATGGTTCAGTTATACAGAGATTACCTTTCCGTTGCAGAAGTCCCAATGAGTACACATTTATCATTAATCTAGGACTACTGGAGGAGATGACAGACTTTTCATAATGTTCTGATTTCTGCATTTAAACTCAAATGTTTTGTTGTTTTTGTCCAAATGCTCACAATCATATTTTCCTGCCAGGAGGGCTTAAGCCACAAGCTGTCTTTAGTTAAGGTGAATGTCTTCCTCCTACAATTTTGGAGGTGAAAATGAAGCTGTCATGATAATGGTCTCTTCACTTGTTTTCCATGAGGCTGAAACTAAGCCAGCATAAGGGAAGACGGTATCCACTTGTTCCCCATGAGTACGGCTACACTAGTGAGATTTTTCCACAAACCTGCACGTCCACACACAAAATGTATTTTGTTGAGTCTGTCAACAAAACTTGGCACTTCTGCCAACAACCTTCTGCTTCTCCCAGATAAGGAAGAGCGCCTTTGTTGACAGATCCTGTTGACAAAAAAGTTGTGTGGATGCTCTGGCCTCCTGTTGCCAGAAAGGGCTTCCGGGACACTGGGCAGCCCTGTCTGCTGTGCTTCCAGATGGCTGTTTTGTTGAGAGAGCGACCGGACTGTCTGGCCACTCTGTCAACAGAGTGGGTTGCTCTTTCAATCTGTTTTAGTGAATGGCCACCCTCTGTTGACAGGCGTTGTGTTGGAAAATGTCTTCCGATAGAAATGTCTGTTGACAGATGCTTCTAGTGTAGCCATAGCCCATGCGTGGGCCAGACAGGGAATGCAACTATATGGAGAGAGGGGAAATGGCAGCCAGGTCAAGGAGACGGCAGTGTGTTTGTGAGCGGGGAGAGCAGGGAAAGAAAATGTAGCTCTGAAGTCTGCAGAGGGGGGCCAGCCCCACAGTCTGGGCAGCGCGGAGGGCTGGCTGCCCCAGCCCTGCCCCTGGCACCCAAGGACCCACTCCTTCCAGGGGCACAGAGACATCACGTTCCCTCCACACCATGCCCAGGGGCCCACAGAAACTTGGTTCCCCCGCGGATGGTGAAGGAAGCATGACAGAGATCGGGAAGAAGCATGGAAAGGAGTATCATGGCAATCTCCTCACCTCAGAAGTTAGAGAGTCAGAGGATCCCATTTTCAAGTCAAAGATGGAGGAACTGAGACAGTACAAGAGGAACCCTCTATGTGCAGTTTTAAGATTAGTAACATGCATCTGATGAAGTGGGTCTTTGCCTACGAAAGCTTATCCTCCAATAAATCTGTCAGTCATAAATCTGTTTGCCTAGGGACTTCTTGTTATTTTTAAGACTGAATTTTAACATGAAATGATCATGTATGTGAGGTCCTAGGGGCAAATTTAGGCTGGACATTAAAGTCTAGGACCTCCATGGTTGCATGATTTGAAATGCTTCAGATTCTACATTCTGGGCCATGAAGACAATCAGAACTGCACAGTCTCAATGTGTGGATGATGCAGTGGAGCGGGGAGGAGGGTTTTTGGTTTATTAGGAAATAGAGAATCTTTGGGGGAAAGAAGATGCCTATATAGGAGCAGCCTATACATCTAAACCAAGATAGACCCAGATTTTTGGCATGTAAAATAAAAAAAAAAGAATTTAGTAGAAAAAATTTTAAACTAAGGGCTGTGGAAAAGCTGACAGATACGAGAAGCTCATGGCTGGGACAGATCCCTCCCTGGGGAGGTGGGGAGATTTATTAAAGAGGATACACTATACTATAATAAAGAAAAGACAGAAGTTGATAACATATAGGTAAGAACTGAAGTAAAACACTCAAATGAAAGACTACCACAGAACTGCATCAGAGGCAGCCAGTGAAATAAATATTGATATGTTTCATAAGTGATCAAACACAAGTGCTAGAAGTCTAAATGCTAAACTTGGTGAACTTGCTTCTGTAGTGTTAAATGAAGCCGTTGTTATAACAGACATCACCGAATCTTGGTGGAGTGATAATAATCAGTAGCATGGGTAATAACCAGGTCCAAAATACATAAGATGGGCAGAGATGGTGCTCTATGTGAAATATATAGATTGAAATATAGTACATGAATCAAACTGTGCCATACTGTCTCTAGTGACAGAATTTCCATGTTTGAACAATAAGAGTACAGAAGTGGGATTATTACTACAGACTGCCTAAACAGGAGTATGATGGAGACTGTGACGTGAAGTGCTCCCGAAGATTAGACAGTCTACAACAATAGGACACTGAGTAATACTGGGGGATTTCAGCTAGCCCTGTATGTGTATGTCACCTTAGGATGGTGACAAATTTCTGGACACCATTAAGTAATGGCTTATTGAAGCAGCTGGTCCTGGAAGCCCCAAGAGAAGAGGCAATTTTTGATTTAGTCCTAAGTGGTACACCAAATCTGGTCCAAAAGGTGAATGTAGCTAAACCACTCTGTAATAGCAGCCATGCTATAATTAAATTTAACATCCTTGCAGGAGAAAAATGCAGAAGAAACCCACTACAATAGCATTTAGCTTAAAAAAGGGGAATGCAGCTTAAATGAGGAAACTAGATAGTAGGAAACTAATAGGAACAATCAAAAGAATAAAATGCCTGAAAGCTGTGTGAAACTATCTGAAACACCATCATAGAGGCTCAGACTAAATGTTTACCCTCAAACAAAGAACTAAAAGCAGTAAGAGGACAAAGTTAGAAAGACCACCCTGGGTAATGAACAGAATGAAAGAGGTGGCTAGAGGGAAAACATTCCTTTAAAAATTGGAAGTCAGCTCTGTATCAGGAAGAAGAAAGGTGCATAATCAACTCTGGCAAGTAAATATGAAATAATAGTTAGGCAAGCCAAAAATGAATTTGAAGAACACACAGCACTAAATAAAAACAAAAAAGCAGCCCAGTCGCACTTTAAAGACTAACAAAATAATTTATTAGGTGAGCTTTCGTGGGACAGACCCACTTCTTCAGACCATAGCCAGACCAGAACAGACTCACTATTTAAGCCACAGAGAACCAAACATAGTAATTAAGGTTGACAAATCAGAAAAATATTATCAAGGTGAGCAAATCAGAGAGTAGAGAGGCAGAAAGCGGGGGAGGGGAGTCAAGAATTAGATTAAGCCAAGTATGCAGAAGAGCTCCTACAAAGACCTAGAAAATTCACATCCCGGTTCAAACCACGTGTTAGTGTGTCGAATTTGAATATAAAAGAGAGTCAGCAGCCTCTCTTTCCAATCTGTTGTGACAATTCCTCTTCAGAAAGACGCAAACCTTCAGGTCATTAATGGAATGGCCCACTCCATTAAAATGCTGACTGACCGGTTCACGGATCAGGAGTGTTTTTATATCTGTTTTGTGCCCATTAACTCTTTGTCTAAGAGAGTTTGAAGTCTGTCCAATATACAAAGCATCTGGGCATTGCTGGCACATTTTGCATACTTGGCTTAATCTAATTCTTGACCCCCGCCCCCACTTTTGCCCCTCTACGCTCTGATTTGCTCACCTTGATAATATTTTTCTGATTTGTCAACCTTGATTACTATTTTTGGTTCTCTGTGCCTTAAATATTGAGTCTGTTCTGGTCTGGCTATGATCTGAAGAAGTGGGTCTGTCCCACGAAAGCTCATCACCTAATAAATTATTTTGTTAGTCTTTAAAGTGCTACTGGACTGCATTTTTGTTTTGATAGTATACAGACTAGCGTGGCTTTCTCTCTGTTACTACAGCACTGAATGTGTGTTTTTTTAAGTGCATCAGAAGTATGAAGCTTGCCAAACAATCAGGGTGATACAGGCGCACTCGAGGAAGATAGGGCCATGGTAGAAAAGCTAAATGAATTCCTTTCATCTGTCTTTACTGCAGAGGCTGTGAGGGAGATCCCTAACCTGATCCATTCTTTTTAAGTGCCAAATCTAAGGAGTTGTCCCAGACTGAGATGCCAATAAGGGAGATTTTGGACTCAAGAAATTAAATAAGTCCCCAGGACTAGATGGTATTCACCCAAGAGTTCTGAAGGAAACCCAAATATGATATTGCACTCATACAGTGGTATGTACCCTATTGTTTAAATTAGTGTTTGTATCATATGACTTATGGGTAGTTAATGTAAGACTGAATTTTAAAAAAAGGCTCTAGTGGTAACAAGTATAGGCCTGTGACAGATTGGTTCAAACTGCAGCAAAGAACAGAATGGTTAAAGATATAGGCTGGGTCTACACTAGAGAGTTTTGTTTATAAACCTGCCTTTTTGTCAACAAAACTCAGGGAGCGTCCAGCTACAAATGTGTTTTATTGATGTGCGGTCAACAGAACTGGGCATTTTGTCAACAGCCTTCTGCCTCTCCTCCATGAGGCAGAACGCCTCTGTTAACAGATTCAGTCAACAGAAAACAAGTATGGATGCTCTGGGGGTGGACGGGAGGTGGGAGCCTTTTGTCAACAGAGCAGTCTTCCTCCAGACATTCTTCAAGCTGCAGAGAGCCCTGGAAACCATGTGACAGGAAGTGAGAAGCCTGGCAGCAGCAGAGCAGCATACTGCTTTTGCTCACGCTATATGGCCACTCTTCCTGCCCAAGGTGACCGACATGGCATTGAACCAGGCACTCCGTGACCACCGGGGGCCCTCCAGGGAGCTGCAGGAGGGGTGCCAGGAGCTCCCGCTTGGCCAAGAGGAGGAATGCCTCTGCCTATGCCCAGTTGCTCACCACCCTGGCAGACTGGGGCCATGCCACCCAGATGATGGATCAAGTCTGGGCAAAGGTGAAGGAGCTCTGGCAGGGGTACACCCAGGCGTGGGACACATGCCAGAGGTCGGGGCAGGACCAGCCACCTGCCCCTACTTCAAGGAGCTCCACCAGCTCCTGGGTGGAGAGGACTCCTCCCTGCCTGCCAGCCACCATCAACACAGACAAGGAGGCCCCTCCACCCCTGCTGGAGCTGCATCCAGAGCAGAAGCAGCCTGGGATCCTCCTGGAGCCAGAGCCAGAGCTGGAGCTAGAGCTGGAGCTGGGCTCACGTCCTGGCTCTAGCAAGGGCATCTCATCATCATCCTGGACTTGTGCCCCTTGATCCAGGTGACATCCAGGTCCTTCCTAGACCTCTTTGAGGGACCCTCTGGTAAGTACCCCATGTGTCACACACCACAGGGTGTGGAGGGGCAGGTGCAGATGGGGTGTGCTGTGAGCCTCACCGGGCTGGCTCAGTCAGAAACTCACACTCCAGTCCCAGCATGTGTGACCATGTGCAAGGCAGAGTGTCCCACCTGGACCAAGCAGAAAGCCCTCAGACATTGGTGTCAGACGTCTGCCAGCCTCACAGGAGGCTGCACAAGCTCCAGGGCCCTGTGGAGGGGGCAGCAGCCCCTACCATGTCTGGAAATGAGCTAGCCCATGGCCTCACCCCAGACACACTGAGGAGTGTGGCTTCTGGCACATGGCAACAGTCAGCATCCCCTCCTGTGGACAGTACTGTGAGCCACACACCTGGAGAGTGGGCCCAGGAAGGGCCAGGCTGCACCTGGCTCATCCGCCACCCATGGCGGGTCCTCTCTGTGGCTGGACACCCTTTCTCAGCCACTAGCCAATCGAGAGAAGAGGAGGTGCCTGTATCAGTCAGCATGCTCGCTGAGGTGCCAGGGTATCCCAGTATGGCAGGGCCTGCCATGCAGGGCACACATGCCAGTGCTCCTGGGATGTCCCTTTCCCTTGGCCTGGGTGGTGGTGGCTGCTGCTCACAGTGGGTGGGGGACAGGGCCTTAGGGATTGTGTTGCAGGAATGACTCACTGTCTTTCTTCATTGTCCTCCTTAGAGTTGCACCATCTGGTGGGTGGGCCGGCCCCACCAGCTATTCAGGACCAGGCAGCCCAAGACCAGTGCCCCAGGGGGCCAGCACTTCACCACTACAGGGGCAGGCCCACAGCTGGAAGGGCCATCACTGAGCTGAAGCCACCACCCTGCGGGCTTATCTGGCAGCCCTCAGGAGGCAGACCAGCCTCCAGGAATGGCAGTTATAGGCTGACCTGGAGTGGCAGGCATGTAAATGGGAGTGTCATATCCAGGCCTGGGACCTACTTATGGCCTGAGCTGACACCACCACTGTCATCTCACAGGCCTGAGACACATGTAGGCCCAGGCACCTGTGGCTGCCACCCCCATTACCCCCACTGCCCCTTCTCCCCAAGCTGCTATCGCTCACTGCCCTGGCTCTGCCCCCTTTGGCCCTGCCCCCACCCACCACTGCTGCAGTGGGTAATGGCCATGGCTGGTGTCCCTGCTTCCCAGGCCCCCACCATGCCTGCCCTCCCTGTTCCCTAGGTCGCCCTGCTCCCACAGCCGAGCCTGACCCTGTAGTAGCCTCACCACTACCGTACCTCCCTGTGCTCCCAGCCCCAAGCTAGCCCCAACTGTGACCCCAGACCCATAGTGGGAGGGGATCCCACAGCCAATGCTGCATAGCGTTGTGCCCCCCCACACTCCCTATACTGATGCCCCCCACCCTCTTCAAAGCCTCCCCCAGTCATGTTTGGATGCCCCCCAATTCCAAGCTATATATAATTATATCCTTGCACTTTGTACATAATTTTTTGCACAACATTTATTTTTAGCATATTTATCTTGGTTCAGTTAAACACATTATTTGTCCACCACCCCCACATCCCTCTTTATTGAGGGGAGTGAGAAGCAAAGGGAGGAGTTGTGGTGGGGTTTGGCCATGGGCTTGAGGCCCCTGCTGGGGGTGCCCTGGGGAGGGCCATTGGGGTCCTTGGGAAAGCTCTCCCATAGGGCCTCCCAGATCCATACCACATTCCTGTGGGCCTGGTGGACCAGGGGCTGTTTATAGCCATGGCCGGTGTCTGCCTCCCACCCTGGGAGGAAGGCCTTCCCCTTCCCCTCCACAAGGTTGTGGAGAGCACAAGAGGTGGCCACCACTTGGGGGACATTGTGCTCCTCCACACCCAGCTGTCAGGGGGCACTTAAATTTTGCTTTGAGGTGGCTGAAGGCACACTCGACCTAGTTCTGTGCCTGGTTTAGGTGTCCTGGTTTGGGTCCAGGTGGCCAGTGTACACACTCATGAGCCAGGGCACGAGGGAGTAAGTGGTGTCCCCCCACCATGCAGAATGGCATGTCCACATCCCGTACCACCAGTTCCTGGAGAGGGATGTCGATGCCCACCTCCATCCTCCAGCGTAGGCCGGACTTGCGGAACACTCATGTGTCATGTGCTCAGTCCAACCACCTGACATAAATGGTGAGGGACCATCCCTAGTGGTCAACTGGGGCCTGCAGCAAATCAGAGTGGTATCCTTTGCAGTTGATGTACTGTGCTGCACTGTGGTCCAGGGCATGGATGGGGGTATGGGTGCCACAGATTGCCCTGAAGCAGTTCAGGAACTCCAGGGTGGTGAAGCCAGCCACAACTGCCAGCCAGGTCCGTGACGCAGATGATCTTTCAGAGGTGGAGCGTGTTGATAGCTGTCAGTACAGTAAACCCTTGATTTAACAGACTAACGGGGGCAGGGCGACGGGTGGCCACTAGTGCCAAAAGTCTCTAAAATGCGAGAGTTTACTGCTCACCCACCCCAACCAGGCTCCCACAGCCCCAGTCCCTCCAGAAAAATGACTACCTCTCACTCACTGGGAGGAGCCTCTGGACCCTGCCGTGTGGACCTGTCAGGAGGGGGCAACACATAGCCAGGAGGAGCTGCCACTGAAGCAGCCATGTGCTCCTCCCACCCAGGGTGGGATGCACTTGTGAGTGCCAGTCTGCCCACGTACATGCCCCACCCTGGGTGGGGGGAGCACTTGGCAGCTCCAGCAGATGAGCTGGTGGCTCCTCCAGGCTGCAGCACCAGTAAGTCTTTTTTTTTTGGGGGGGGGCGGGGGGGGGGGGATGATCTTACGGACTCCAGCAAATGTCATGAATGAAGTGGGGGAGATGTCCGTTGTTTCTGAAGTTCACTCAGTTGGGGTCCATAAAATCAAGGGTTTACTGTACTGCAAGGGGAGGAGACCAAACACACATATGAGGAACTAAGGGAGGGTGTCCCTTGGCCCCAGCAGGCTCCACCTTCCCTCCCATCCCCCATTCTCCCTTCCACCCCAGGCGCCAACCCTAGTGAGGCCACCCCCATCTATCAATGACTATTAGCCAAGATGGTTGGGGATGTAGCATTATGATTTGGGTGTTCCTTTACTTCTGACTGTCAAGCTGGGACTGAATGATACAGCATGGATCACTCAATAATTGCCCTGTTTAGTCCATTTCCTCTGAAGCATCCCACACTAGCCAGTGTTGGAAGACGTGTTCCTGGGCTAGATGGACTAATTGGCTAAGTCAGTGTGGCCGTTCTTACATTCTTGTGTTCGTATGGTCTGATGGCTGTTGAAACACCAGAACATAGGCCGAAAACCTATGCAATGCATCATTTTTACATCAGCCTCATGACTTTTGGTAAGGATCCAGTGACTTTAAGTAAGGACAGTTGAGACGGCTTCCACTGGCTCATGCAAGAGAGGGTAACCCTTTGGTTCCTCAGTGGATAGTCTTTCTTGGAATTACAATGCTCCTAATTAGTATCTCAGCTGAAATAACCTGCAGGAATTGCACTTATTGGCCCAAATGAAACCCAACCCAAGGAAAGGTAATTCCGTGTAAGTCAATATAACTATGGCTACTCAGGTCAGAGTTGGAAATGGATTCAGACATCTTTTGAGAAGAGGGGGACACAATTGAAGGGACTGACAAGAGCAGAGGTGAGGAAGGCAGTGTCTGGAGATTCAGGAGGAAGCAGAATTTAAAAGAGCGACCCTTAGAATAAAAGGTAAGATGCACTAGAAAACCTCAGGAGAGACAGATAGAGAAGACATCTGCAGTGGGCAGGACTACTGGTGAAGGAAGGGGATGCGCTAAGCATTCTGAGAGGAAAGGCAGCAGTGTTTTCTCTCGCTTGATCAGGATGACAGAAGCAAGACAATCTGCTGTTTGTGTGAGATGTTTGCAGTGGAAAGCGGGGTGCATACACATAGAAGGAACATCTGTGCTCAGAAGACTGTCAAAAATAAATACAGTGATTATGCACCAGAAACATCTGCCCAGCTCAAAGCACACCACCAGTAGTTCAGTTTGAGCGGGGAGCAAGAGGAATGACCCACATGAGAGCAGGTCACGGCCCACACTTTTCCAAAGTGGTTTATCTTCTTCTGTCCCTCCCATAGTCACATCCATGTTAAATGGTAAGGGAGTGACTGGCAAATTGCCCTTTTGGAGGTGAAGAAATAATGAAAGAACAAAAAGCACTTCACAATGTGTTCACCCATGAATTCAGCTTAAATACAGATTCACCCAAGGCATTTGCATATGCACAAGCAGGCAGAGTGTTGGGTATAATATTTGGTGCATTCCTTTGCATTTTTAGCAACACACAGGTTTTAAGGGAGTGATGAAACCAACAGTTCTAAAGTGGCAAGAGTTTTCCCCCCATAAGAATCTCAAGGCTATACAAATAAAAACAAACAAAAAATAAAACCCCAACAAAACACCACCACCACCCTGGTAGTGGAATCCAAATGTTTCAATGCTGTTTTGGTGCATGAAAAGGTGGGCAGAATCTGTCTTTAAGTGGTCAGTCTTTGGCAGTCTACTGATAATACAGTGCATCTACTCCTGTAAAAACTAAACGAAGAGAAAGTTAAGCATTATTAAGAATGTATAAAAACTGGGAGTGCCAACAATAAGGATACACTTGCACCTTTTTCATTTCCAGCTTGTGCATATGTATTGGTTTCCATGACAATGCATATGTTTCTCACTATAAACTAACTTACCCATGTGAGGAGTAGTTTCTTGTGTGAACACTTTATGAGCTTTATATAGAGTAGGCAGCTTCTGAATATAGTCAGTCTGTAATTTTCCAAGGGTCATAATTTGGCCAGATCAAAACTAGTTTTTCACCAAAATATTCATAAGCACTTCCAGAAGTGGGTGATTTCATCTCACACCCTTTAACCTTTTTGGCTTTAGAGCTGTTCAAAAAGTATACAAGATTTTTTTAACACTTTTTTGACGTGGCAATGACTATGCTGTTTTTGCTTAATGTTTATATACACACATACAACATTTACTTTGAAATAGAGGACAAATGTGTAAAATTTCAGTGTAGGTTTTCCAATTTTCTAAATAATAGGAAATCAGGATTAGAATAAAACACTTAGGTAAATAACTCATTATGGCTGATTCTGGTATAACAACAAAACATCTGATGGATTTATCTTTTCTACACTAAGGGTGCATTTACACTAGCTGGCTACTTCAAAGTAGCTGGCACAAAGTCGAAATAGCACTCGTCACGTCTACACTAGGTGGCGAGATGTTGAAATTGCTATTCCCATCTGAAGATGGAATAGCGCCCAACTTCAACGTTGAACGTTGTGTAGACAATCTGCGTCCTGCTACTTTGAAATAGTGGGGTCCTCCATGGCGGCCATCAGCTGAGGGGTTGAGACCCTGTATGGTCCTCGCGTGCAGCAGCCTTTAAAGCACCATGGACCTGGATTTCCTGTGGCAGGAAGCTGAGAGTGTGCAGGCAGCAGCACATGCACTTGCTAGCCCTGCATGCCCTCTACAGGCCCCGATCTGTATACCCACCACCCATGGCATTGAGTCAGCCCCCCAAGCACCCCCAGGGCTCCCCTCCCGACGGGACCCAGGCACCCCCAGCATCCAAGCAGGAGGCCAAAAGGAGGCGGGGCCCCTCCTGGTCGGAGGCCGAGCTCCGAGACCTGCTGGGGCTCTGGGGTGAGGAGGAGGTGCTCCACGTGATGGGAAGCAAGCAGCAGAATGCAGAAGTGTTCGCCCGACTGGCGGAGGGCCAGGCTGCTGGGGTCACCCTGCCTGCACTCCGGATCATGTCCGGAGTAAGGTGAAGGAGTTGCAACAGGGGTATACCCGGGCCCGGGACTCGGCCAGCCGGTCTGGGGCTGCCCCCACCACTTGCCCCTATTACAGGGAGCTCAAGGCCATCCTGGGCCCCCAGGACACCTCCCGCCTCCCCCGGCCACCCTTGACACCACAGCCGACAAGCCCCAGCAGGCCTCAAAGCCAGATTCCGGCCCGGAGGCCAGCCCCGCACCCCGGGACCCACCCGAGGAGTCCACCCTTGGGACAGCAGAGGAGGGGTCCAGCAGTGAGGGGGGGAGGCCTCCTCATAGATCTCCCCTCCCGGAGCACCAGGCGGGCATCTGCCCACCAGGCTTCCCCCAACCGGGGCAATGGACGGTCAGGTACGTACTCCACAGAGCACACACCCATGGGCCACGGGGTGGGGGCACCAGACACGACCAGGAGCGTCACACACCATCAGTGGACCCCAACCCGCAACCGCCAAGCCACAGCATGGTCCCAGGATGGCAGTACGGCCATCAGCGCCCGTCAGCACCCGCACCCATGGACAGCACTGTGCCTTAACCCTGGAGGTGGGGGGACAATGCTATGGGGACAGCCAACAGGGACATCACACACAATGACAGGGACGGAGACCCAGCACCCAAGGGGGAGTGGGGGGAATGGGCCACGGGCCAGGGCACTGTACTAACAGCCTTCCTCTCCCTCTCTCCCTCTCTGTAGCTGCACCATCCAATGCCCCAGACAGCCAGGCACCCTCCGTTGTCCCTGACAGCCCACCAGAGGTCAGCCACCACCAGCGCCCGGAGACACCCCCAAGGCCAGCGGGACGGTCCCGCCACCGCTGGACCCTGGGGATGGCCCCTGTGGACCCCCAGCTCCTGGCAGCTGTCCAGTGGCAGATGGAGGTGGCGGAGGAGAGACTCCGCTTTGACTGGAAGGAGTCCACCCAGCGCTGGGCAGCGTGGAAGGAATTCATAGGGGTGTTCTGGGACATAGCCGGGTCGATCCGGGAGGCTGTCACCCAGCTCCTGCCCCCTGGGCCGCCCTCCCTGCCGCTTCACCTGAGGGCCCCCCCTGCCGTGCCCCCTGCAAGCTCCACACAGCCCACTGGGGCTGACGACAGGCCAGTGGAGGCATCTGGCCGTACTTGCTGGTCCTCCCAGCCCCCAGCCGGTCACGCCGGGGACCACGGACATGGGGGTGGGGGCAGTTGCGAGCCGTACCTGCTGGGGGTCATGCCCCTCTACCTCCACCCCAGACTGATGGGCCAACGGTCCAGCCATCCGCCGGGCCCCCATGTATATAGTTGTCCCCATTTTTGTTTATTGGTTGCAGTTTCTGTTGTGCACAAAACAAAGTTAGCAGTTTTCAGAAAAATAAAAAGGTTTCATTTTCCAAAAAACTGGAGGCTTGTGCTTGTTGGGGAGGGGTGGCATGCGGGTGTTGGGGGCGCTGTGTGGGCTGTATGTTGGGGGGTCTTCCAGGGAAGGCCAGGGAGGTGCTCAGGGGTCTCCCTGATCGAAGTGGTCCCGCAGGGCCTCGTGGACCCTCTCATGGTGGGCCTGGCAACTGGGTGCGTGGGCTGGCTGGGGGAAGCCCGTGCCAGCATCAACTGCCCACCCCTGGACGAAAGCCTCCCCCTTGCTCTCGACAATGTTGTGGAGCGTGCAGCACACGCCCACAACCAGGGGGATGTTTTGGAGGCTGCCGTCTAGTCAGACAAGGAGGCATCACCAGCGGCCCTTCAGACGGCTGAATGTCCTCTCCCCAACCCGGCAGGAGTGGTTCAGGTGGGCATTGAACCACTCCTGGATGGCATTGAGGTGGCTGGTGTACGGGCGCATGAGCCAGGGCTGGAGGGGGTAGGCCATGTCCATCACGAGGCAGAGGGGCACGGTGGTGTCCCCCAGACGGATCTCCCTCTGGGGGATGTAGGTCTCTGCCTCCAGCCAGTGGCACAGGCCCAAGTTCCTAAAAACACGGGCATCGTGTGTGCAGCTGGGTCAGCCCACATACACATCCTGGAAGTGGCCCCGACTGTCCACCATGGCCTGCAGGACCACGGAGTGGTAGCCCCTGTGGTTTATGTATCTTCCTCCGCTGTGGTCCGGGGGACGGATGGGGATGTGGGTCCCATCCAGGGCCCCAAAGCAGTTCAGGAACCCCATGGCGGTGAATCCAGTGACGGCCGCATCCAGGTCCCCGAGTCGGACGACCCTCTGGAGCAACATGACGTTAAGCGCACGGACCACTTGTGGGGAGGGAACACAGGCACCCATGAGGGTGTGCAGGGTGCCCCAGGGCCCTTCCCCCAGGTCTGCCTCCTGGGCACCTCCCCGGGTACCCCCCCACCCAGCCCCTCCCTCCCCAGCCCCACACCTGGTCCCCCCGCCTCCCCAGTGGGTGCATGCCCAGGCCTCCTTACCTCCATGATGATGGCCCCGACCATGGCCTTTCCCACTCTAAACTTGTGTCCCATGGAGCGGTAGCTGTCTGGAGTGGCCAGCTTCCAGACAGCTATTGTAACCCTCCTCTCAACGGGGAGGGCGCGCCGCATCCGGGTGTCGTGGTGCCTCGGTGCAGGGGTGAGCCACTGGCAGAGCTCGAGAAAGGTCTGCCAGCGCATGTGGAATTTCTGCAGCCACGTGTCGTCATCCCACTCCTGCATGACGAGCTGCTCCCACCACTCGGGGCTGGTGGGGTAGCTCCAGAGGCGGGGGAGCAGCCAGTGAGGAAGGAAGAGGGGAGCCTGGTGGTCAGGGGCATCCCCATCTGCCTCCGGGGTGGGCTTCTCTGGCAGGAGCCACTGGGCGGCCTCCCGGGCAGCACCTAGCAGGGCGCTTGCCCCCTGGATGACTACCTGGAGGGCCTCCTCTTCCTGCTGCTGCTGCTGCTTCTGCTGGGTGTCCATAGCTGCTGTGACTTGGTCTGCGAGAGTGTGGCTACTGCTCTGCAGACCTCGTGCTGTGCAGGCTGGGTGTGTCTGGGAGGGGCCCTTTAAAGGAGCAGCTTGCTGTTGACCCAGAAGGGCTAGTCCAGCCTGTGACCCAGTCAATGGGCTTTCCTGGCCCCTCATTTCAATGGGGAGCGCTTGTGTGTGTGGACGCTCCGCATTTCCTTCTGGGGAAGCTCCTTTCGACATTCCCCATTGCTACTTCAACATTGAACATCGACGGCACCAGCCCTGGAGGACGTGTATATGGTATGCATCGAAGCAGCCTATTTCGATGTTCTTACTTCAAAATAGGCTACTTTGACATAGTGTGCTAGTGTAGATGTAGCCTAAGTATAATATTTTGCTTCTAAAGAGCAAGATCTATTGACTAATTTTATGTGTGGGCCTAATCCAAAGCCCATAGAGGTGAATGGGTGTATTTGCTTTGACATCAGGGGCTTTTGATGTGGTCTTCAGGGAAGTTTCTGTAGGAGTTTTTAAAAAAATAGTGGGTGACATCTTGGCTCCCACAGAAGTCAGTGACAAATCTCCCATTGATTTTAGCATGTCCAGGATTTCACCTGATGCTTTGCAGCCGCACATAACTAATACCGTTCCCAGAACTGTACATACCTTGCTCCTGATATGATTAACTATGCAGATGAAAAAAGCAGACATGCTCTATTCTGCTTTGCTAGGAACAGTACAATACACAGACATTAAATAATGACAAAGAGACAAAGGCCCAATCCAACAAAGCATTTTTGGAATATGTTTAATTTCCATTATGTGCGTAGCCCTGTTGTACATTGTAGCTGCTCACATGCTTAAAATGAAGCATGTGCTCAGTGGGGCTGACAACCACTGCAGGCCCTGGGGCAAAGGGGGCCCAGGTCTGTGCCCCAGGAAGGGGCAGAACCAAGGGCAAAAGGGGCAGAGTTAAAGGTAATCATCCCTCAGCACTGCCCAGACTATGCCAGTACTCCCCAGCACACACCCACTGCAAGCAGTGGAGCTGTAGTTCAAAGGTGCCCGGAGCTCCAGCAATCGCCAGTGCCAAAGTGGGGCAACTCCTGGGGCAACTGTCCCCTCCCCCCCACACGCATTGGCAGGCCTGCATGTGCTTTTATGTTTTGCTGGATTGGAGCCAAAACCAGAAAGGAAAAACATTTTATTTTTAAATTCCAGGAAAGTACCATAAACAATAGTCTATTAGATAAGGTGAGGCCTATACCATAGACTGTTGCTGGAATGGCTGTGTTGGTTAGGGGTGTGAAGAGGTGTGATCCCTAACTGACGTACCTGTGCCATCCAAAGCCCTTTATACAGAGAGATTTATACCAGAGAAAAACCTACACTTTGACCAGTAGGTCTTGTTTCACTTGGGGAAACTGGAAGAAACGTTGGGGGCTGGAATTGTAGCATCTTAGAATCCTAGGACTGGCAGGGACCTTGGGAAGTCATCCGTAAGATTCTACGATACTATGAAACACCACTGGCAAAAGTGCAGCTGTATCCACACTGGGAGTGCCTTGCCAAACGTAGACCTGGCCTGTAATAAAACAAAAAGCTGTTAGGGGCACTTGATACTGTGTCCCATTGTCTCTTGATGTTAAGTGCAAAGAGATCTATTCACCTCCCTGCAGAGTGTGCTTAGTTCCCTTTGAGATTTAGGATGTTATATACAGCACTCATGTCCTGGGATGGGAGAGTAGAATTGCCCTAAATTTACACACCCTTTTCATTACAGCCATGTCCGCCAAATGTAGTTCAGTTTGGAACATCACCTACCATTTCTCATGGAAAATAATGCCTGTAGTGTGTGAGAGTTTTCATACAAGACAGAGGAGGGTAGTTTCACCAGTGATATTATAGTATAGGTAGAGTTTTAAAATTGAAAAATTTCAGCCCTTAGGTGACCAAGAGAGTTTTCTTGGCTCTTTCTTCCCATATACTTTTATAGTGCATTTATCTCAAACTGTAGAAAAAGACTGTTATTGCTTTGCCCCTAGATTTTGGGAGAAATGGCTAAACCAAAGGGAATGTCTGAGTGTTGTGGGAAGGGGGGCAGGGTAAGGTGTAGGCATTACCTACTTGTTTTTTTCCCAGTGAAATGTACAATATGTTTGCCTGATGCATGGAGGCAATCAAGCACATTTGAAACGGAGAACTACAGTAGCAAAAAGTATAAAAAATGTACACAGGCTAGCATGGATGTCATTAATTATTGTTAAAGAAGTGTTAATCCAGCAGCTCTAGTTTTGTCTATAGAGTGTGGGGAGGAAGAAGGGGTAGGAATTGTGGCTGCTGGAGAACTTATAGCAAATATAAAGATCTGTTACTGATCAAATAACATGTTCCTAGAAAAAGACACAGTCCAGTATCTCTGCTGAAAATGGAGTGACAAATCACCATAAAAGTACTGTATTTCAGTGGGAAGAAGCAAACAATGTTATGAATTCTACAGGTACAGTGAATCATAACAGTCATTTCTGGTGCTACTCTATGCATGCTGCTGTGCTTTGTAAGTACAGTTGTTCACCCATCAGGACATCTGGATAGTGCATTTACTAAGGCTGGGAACATAAGAACATAAGACCGGCCACACTGGGTCAGACCGCAGGTCTGTCTAGCCCAGTATCCTGTCTGCTGACTGTGGCCAGTGCCAGGTGCCTCAGGTCAAATGAACAGAACAAACAATTATCAAGTGATCCATGCGCCGTTATGCATTCCCAGTTCTGATGGAGGCTGGGAACACAGCCCTTGTGCATCCTAGCTACAAGCCGTTGAGGAGCCTGTCCTCTATAAATACGTCCAGTTCTTTTTTGAACCATTATAATTTTGACCTTCACAGGATCATTGAAACTTGCACAGAGCTCTTCTTTAGCTTTGTGGAAGCTTGAAAGTTTACTTCTTTCACCAACAGAAGCCAGCCCAATGAAACACATTGCCTCACCCACCTCGTCTCTCTAGCATTCTTAGGCCAACACACCTACAACAGCATTGCGTTGCACTGCACTGAAATTCACCAGCTGCTGGGATGGAATGTGGAAGGTCTTTAACCCTGCACAACAGCACTACATAATAGTTTAGGAAAGAAAATGAAGAAAAACACGGTACAGTAATGCCTCGAAATACGTGATTTTGAGGCGAGCTTAACTCGCATTAACATGAGTTAAGCACAACTCAGAATCCTGCTCCCCCGAGCACTCTGTCAACCTCCCCGTGGCCAGTGCGGCCCCAGTTCACACGCTTCTGCTCATGGCTCCAGCTCACACCCCCACTCCCGTGTGTACGGCTCCAGTTCACCCCACCGCCCCATGAGGCCCCAGTTCAAAACCCACTGTGTGGCTCCAGTTCAAACACCCCTGGCCCCAGTTCACCTGCACCCCACGTGGCTCTTGCTCACCACCCTTTCACCTGAGCCCAGCTCCCTGCCCTGCCCTGCATGGCCCTGCCTCTGGCTCACCCACCTGCCGACTCCAACTCAACCCTCCGTAGGGCTGCAAGGCCCTGGCTCACTTCCCCTGACCCCCCCTGTAGCTCCAACCCACCACCAGGCTTAACCCTCCCCAGCTGCCCCCCCCAGCCCAGGACTTGCCTCTCAAAAGGAGCTCCAGGAGCTCTTGCTGCTCCCTGGCTGCAGAACATGCATGACACTGGGGAAAAAAGCTGCCCGCTGTCTTAGGTGAATTTCAAGTTATATGAGGGTGTGTGGGAATGAAGCCCTGGCAGCACTCGAGGGACTACTGTGTTCAGCTGCAACTTCAAAGTGAACTTAGGCAGGCAGAATACATTGGAGTTAACCCAGTTCACAGTTGTACTACACGTAGGGAAACCTTTGCACCAGTGACTGTCAAAGGACAGAAAAATTGCAGATAAGAGCTGGTCTCATCAAAACTTCTATGAATATCTCTGTTTTAACCAGGAGACATGATACTCCATCAAGGCTTACGTGTTGGAGATGTTTTACTAATAACAGAAAAATCTAATGTTAATTGGCATCTTACAACCAGTGATTATACATTTCCAAGTCAATGTGCTGAAGGAATAAGGATTAGAAATCCCGTTGAGCAAGGAACATTTTTTCTTCATCACCTACGTTTGTGTATCTACTACAGCTTAGGAAAAAAAATGTTTTGTTTGCGCTCACTGAGCGATTTACAGGTTAAAGCCTTGTGTAATTAGATAGTTTCTGGAGGAAACATATTTGAACTTGACGGAACCTAAGAAAACTGTATATCTGATCCAGAGATTATTATATGCAAGAGCTATGTAGAATTATAATAGTTGTCATTTCTACTGTATAGAGCCTTCCATTCAAGGGACTCAAAGTATTTTACAGCTATTGGATTGATTCTCTTGTAAAGTAAGACTACTTTACGCTGCTCTGACAGGAGGTGGAAATGCCAGTCAGATCCCCTGAATTCAGCCTCACAGTGCCCATGTCAAGTACCATCTCATACTGAAAAAGCTTAAGAACAAAGAGTTTATGTGACTTGCTCAATGTCAAATGGGATTTTGACCTGACACAGCATGAATTTTTAATAAAACCCAAATCTTCTCACTCCCAGTCTTGTGCCCCATGTGACAAGGTCATTGCAATGGCTGCAGCAAAAGTCCTGATTTAAGAATGAGCAGTCTGTTTGGCCAAAAAGCCATTCCGGTTCAGATAGCAGTTACTAACATTTGTCCAGGAAGAGATGTGTGTTCATAAATTTAGTTAATCTACCCTGACTTCTAACCCAAGTATGTGCTTTAGTCATCAGCTGTATTAATTTGCAATTGGTTTGTTTGATATCAGACTCTATCTTCATTTGATTTCCAAAAAGGAGATGTAACATTAATTTCCTGTGCTAGTGGAATGACATAAAACAGGGATATCGTTGTGGGAAACAATTGCAGTAGAATAGGGTTATAGTTTTTTGGAACTGTTCCTCAGATCATGTCACCGGGTCCAATAAACAAAGATCAGCCTTTCCCCAGATTCAGTTCCTTCCTAGCACTCATGTATGTCCCACAAAAATACTGCTTGACAATATTTATTTTGAGGAGAAACCTGTGTAGCTTTCAGAGTGTTTCCCTAAATACAGTCCTTTTGCAGAATGACCATTGGTTCTTTTTGGCCTTTGAAGCTGTATAGCCTGTACATCCAATTTCTTGTTGGGGCATTACACTTCCAGGGCAATGGAAGGCTTGGTCAATTGTTTTCCCCCACTCCACCTATGCTGCTGTTCTGTGACACACAACTGTCATTTAGACTTATCAATGTCATTTTGAAGAGTATTGTAAATTAAAAATTATCTGTGCGACAGAAAACTATCCAGGATCCCTGTACACATACTGCAGCACTTAGGATTTTAAGACATATGGCTCTGACTTCCATTACCTAATTTAGTCAAAGCAGGTACTTCAGGGAACTAGAATGAAATCCAATAGGTTAGAAATTGACAGTGGCCAAGAGGGGCTAGGGTGCTAACAGTTTGTTTCCAGAGATGCCAAGGTGGAGAAATTAGGGAAGGAGAAAGGCAAATTTAGTGAAAGCAGCAGCCTGGCTGGTAGAGCAAACAGCAATTAAAGCTGGTAGAACTGCCTAGTATATATCACTTCCTAAACAGTTGGAAACAGTGAACAGATTAACCTTAACAATGCTTTCTTTAGGCTTTTTGTGTGTTTGTTTGTTACCAATACACTAGATCTCTGTCTACTAAAGACAAAAAAAAAATTAAAATGATCAAAAAAGACATAGGAAACATTGAGTCCTCCTCCTTTGATTCACTATTGACATATTTTACCACAGCTAGCCAGAGCTGTATGGATGCAGAGGAAGGGTGAACATCCTCATGTGCAAACTTCTGGAAATTGTCTGTATAACAATCAACTTTGTATCCTAAAATCCTGGGTTATTAATGTAAGTTTCAGTGATTGTTCAAAGTGTGATACAGAAAAAGAAAAGGACAAACATTTGTCATAGATTAACCCAAATTCAGAGTGGTAACTGAAGTAGGGCAGCAGCAAATACTCTTGCTGAAAGCAGACCTGGGTGATCTGTGCCAAGTGAAAAAGCATTGACCCATTTGTCTTTGGGTCAAAGGACATGGTGAGCTGAGGCTGAAATGGTTACTCTAACAGTGATTATATTATGGATAATTAAAGACAGATTACTGGATTAAGATTGGATGTACGTTTTCAGTCTTTTTTTTTCTTTCCAGATTTATTTTATTTTTCTTGTCTTCTTTGTCTCTGGGTAACTGTAATTGAATGCATCTTTAAAGTGTAAATTGTAATTTTGTTGTCAGCAACGGAACTTTAATTTCACATGATTATTAGAAAAATTCTTTACTAGCCTATGATTTTGTTAACAAGAGGGACTTGAATCAACTTCAGGCCTCCCCCACAAAGCTGGGGACTGCTTGAACCTGTTTCAGTGCTCACTGTGTTAATTTGCTATCAGAAGAAAGATAGAATCTCTTTCTGTCATCTCTTTCTCTTCTGTCTCTCTTTCTTGCTGTGATTCATCAGTTCATCCATGCATCGTGGAAGCACATGCCTAAATTGAAACATGATCCTTACCACTGATTTCAAGAATCATGAACTCAAGACCCATCTTAATCTGTCATATGTGGAGTTATGGCCAACCTAATGCTGCATATGTTTTCTTATTTGGTACTACAGTAAAGAAGGAAAGGCCCATGCTTTTTCCACTTTTGTATAATTTTTTCCATAAATAAAGTGTTGTTCTCATTGTTTGTTATTTAAAGATGCAGAGTGGTAAACACAAAGAGGAAAAAACTGAGTAAAAATGTTGCCAAGAAATATCCCTTAAATTTATGATTTGCACAGCAGCTTGAAAGTAAATGCCGTCCCCCTTTGGGCGGGAGGCCAAGGCGGAAGGTGGGATTTGAAGTTGCCTTCAGGCAACTGCCAAGGATTCGTCTAGTGTGGTGGAATCCTCAACTGGCTATAGGCATAATTAGTCCCATACTGGCATAGGGGGTCACACAGGGACAGGCAAGTGCACAGTACATTCAGCTGTTCATGATCAGGAGTGGGGCTCTTTGGAAAGAAGTCCTCTGGAAAATATAGGATGTGATTGTATAATTAAAGATGGTATCACAATACTTATACCCAAGAGGGTAGAATTAGATTTGGACAGGCAACTGTAACAATTTAACTTAGTTTGTTTGTTTGTTTTAGTTAATATGATACATTTTCAAAAAAATAATGAACACATGCCTTAACTGAATGATCTCACTGCTGTAACCTTCATCTTTCCCTCTTATCCCCTCCACGTTGCCCGATGTCTGAAATTTTTTTCAGCCTCTGGACTCTTAATCTGTAATGTATGATGTGCAGCACATATTTGGGGGCTAAACGCCAATATATAATAGAAATTCACAATGTGAAAAATAAATCTGTAGCAGGAATTGGAAGGGAAGATGATATGGTTAGACTTTTCTCCCTGACCTCATGAAATCATTCTATAAAAACAGTGCGATGATGTGATCCTGTGTGCTGTCAGTTCAAGAAGTGTGGTCAAAAGTGCTTTATTTTTTCACTCATCTCTCACAATACACCAAAGACAGACAGTTATTAATCAGCATCGCCGTACCCTGGGGCATCTGTTGCTTAAGTAACAGTGGATACTGTACAGTAGGGATGTGCATCTGCAGTGCATAGCTTTGCCTCTTTGCCTCTTTCCCTGTCATGCTGCCCCAGAATGAGAGCAGAATCAGGTAATGTTTCCAGACCAAGTGAAAAAAAAATAAAAAATAAAACCTCATCAAGCCAGGGTTTGGTTAAGCATTTATGCATGGTGTATTGGAGTCTATTGGTTGATTTATTACATGATTTCACTGCCAATCATTTCATTTGGTATTCCAGTGTGGCACTATTTAATTTGCTTTCTTTCTCCCTCTCTCTCTCTCTCTCTCTTCACACTTTCTAACTAAAATAAATTCTAAACAGTTGATTCCAGAATTTGGACAATCAGTCCCTGGTGCAGTCCTAAAAGTTCAAGTTTGGAAGTTTATTTCATGCACTGTAAATCTCTATCCCTTTCTAAGCATTGCATAGGGGACTGAGAGTTCTTGGAAAAGCTTAGTATAGTCTCACATTATTTATGAAGGTAAGCTTGGTGGGACAGCGTTTCTGTTAGGAATTGTGTGATTTTTATAGGGCATACCAGATTTTGTAACATTTGCACCTTAGCAACCAGCTAGTGGAATTCCAGTACATAGAAACCACAGTTCATTACCAGAGAATGAGGTGTGAATCCCCAGGACTCATTTCTGGTCCCATTTATGGTGCGGTTGATAATCACATCTGTAATGCATGCCATCATTTCAAGACAAAGGAGGGTATGCATCCTGTTTCATTTGGCTTGCGATATGTCACTAAGAGGTTGACAGCATCATGGGTTAGCCACAATCATTCAAGTAGCCAGCAGTCAGCGATCTTCAGTGCATAAGGAAAATGTAAAAAAATAGCATTTTGAAGTAGAATTTTAAAAAGCAGAAAGAATAGAAAAAACTGGAATCAGGCTGGCTTTGTAGAATAATGACTAAATAACCAACAGGAACACCAAGAATGCAAAAGACACAAAGGTTCTTCAAACAGATTCTTCTTCATCGATGTAGAGTTCAGAAACTGGCCCAACACCATGCTTGAAGCTAGTAGGGAGAATGATGAAAAGCTTTCAGACAGAAATTTATGAGGTTTCTTTAAAAATCTAAAATACAGATTTCATCAAGTTTCACTGAGCAAATGTGGGCCAAATTTTAAGTGAGTGTATGCTGATTTCTTGTTTCAGATGAAAACGCTAAAATCCTTGCTGTTTTCACTTGTTTTTGAGATGGTACCAAGCAAAGCAGAGTGGGTTTGTCCATTTTGTGCTGAATTTGCCTGTTGAAGCCCAAAGCTCAGAAGATGTAACACCATACAGACAAAACCCCAGATTTTCATGAACTTATTCCATCCAAACAAGGCGCATTATCTCATCATTAGTAGCAGATGTCTGCGTTCAACCACCAGAATCACTGCCCATTCTGATGGAAAGTGGAAATATTTTTTTCCTTTACAACTCTTTCTGCTTGTGTATTTAAGATATGAGTGAGGATGCCTTGCAATTTTAGCTTCCCAGTGCTGTATTGAAGCAATTATAGCAATAATATATGATAACAGACATCTCAAATGCCATGGAAGTTTAAGATACAATTCTCCAAGTTTGCCTCTTCATAGTAGTATGTTGCCTTTAACATTTCCTCTTGCATCCTGATGCAATAACTGTGCCCTAAGTAAGCACTCTCTGTAATGCTTGCATTAGAACCTATTCGAACAGAAGCACATGGACAGTTTTCACCACATGCCCCAAAGAGACCAGAAAGGGATTAAATCATGGCCTTGTCCAGGATGCATTCATCAGAAGGATCAGCTTGTTTCATTCAAAAGGGTAGCAATGCTTATATACATCTCGTTGGATCCAGGAAGTTTCATAAGGAATTGTTGCTCCCCGAGGAAGAAACCATCTCTATGCACCTCTTCCAACCAAGACTATTCCGTAAAAAGGCATGATCTAACTCCAAGCCATCTCTGAGCAGGAAGAGTGCAAAAGTATAGGAAAAAATTTTGAACAAGTTCATTGAGAATACATATGCTGTACATTTTGCATGAACTGTTTTGTGAAGACTGTAAGTCACTTCCATGCAGAAGGCCAGCACAAAGCCTATGCACTAGTTAAGTTCCTCTTAAGCTCTCAATATATCCCTCATGACTCTTAAGCTAGAATCCTTTTTTGAAGAAAGTATGGAGAGGATTGTGTTAAATCTGTAAACCTGTTTGGGATCTTTCTTCTATGTGTTAATGCTTAAATGCTGCATGTTTATTTTAGTAGACAGGAATTTATATTTTGCTACATGAACTTCTGAAAATTATTTTTATTTCTCCCTTTGGACACAACTTTCAAAGGTGCTGAGCCTCTGTTGTGAACTACTGAGAACCTCACGTCTTTCATTGATATCAGTGCGAGTTGCAATCATTTAGCACGTCTCATGATTAGGCAGTCCGTGACTATGGTATGGCTTCCCTCTGATTATTTTCCTTTGAAGACTCTTTCTGCCTCTCTTTGCTTGTGATTTACCAAAATTCTATAGATTAATGTCCTCTTTGAATATCTAACTTTGAGAGACTCTATTGTGCTTCTCTGCGAGGTATATTTGCCCATCTCGGACTGAAGTCAGGGACAGATACTTCTAGACAGATGATACCTTTTATGATTGACCAGAACCAATTAATTCCTTTTTAAAAACAACTCACCTGTGTACATCAATGGCAAAATTCTGTTTAGAACGGTTAACTCAATTGTATTAGCTAACACGTTTTTTTTCCCCCTATTTGTCCAAAGAGAAAGTTTTTTTTCCTCAGGCATTAGCAGCAAGAATTTTTACTGAGGTCCAATCTGTCACACCCGTGCAAGCCCATAGACAGCAAAGGGGTTTCACGCATTTCACTGAAGTTTTAATTTGGCCAACACACCCGTCTGGTGATGAAGGAAGGCAGGAAGGAAGGGAGGGAGACAGAACCTAGTTTGCTTCTTGGATCCCAGCTGGCATTTGTAGTTGTACTGTTGCAAGACGGAATGAAGCCAACAGCATATATAACTTGAATTTTAAAGATATTTGCTGTTGTGAGGTCTGGTAACATGTATTAAGAAATAATGATCACAGCGATAGCTAAGAAGCTCAGCGTGCAACTCAGCAGAATGTACACAACCATTTTCATAAAATTCTGGGAAGGGCATGTATCAATCCAGTCCTATGAGGTATGTTAGAGAAGTCTGAGGGCTGCTCTAAATATGTCTGCCGCTAATGGCCCCAAGGAACTATCCTGGTAGCGGGGATATAGAAATCCTGTACACATGCATCTTTGTACAAGCCTCACCCCCTCTGTTCCAGCTTCAGGTTTTGTGACGTTAAAAACTGCTTTGTCAGCTCTCAGCCACCAGAGAAATCCCCAACGTTTAGGTGATCCTCTTCTTTCTAGTTATGCTACTTTTAAGGACTTTATGTCACTAGGGTGGCAGGCAAAGCAGCAATAATACAACCAAGAATTGGGGTCAAAGTCGATAAATTAGATTTTAAATTTGACATGCTGCCATATACTTTCAGCAGAACCGTTTTCTGTATGAGTCTTTTATTATTTTTCTAATCTTCCTTTTTCCTTCCGCTTCCACCAATCTAAAAAGTCCCAGCAGTTTAAAACCATAATAATTTTATATACAAATGAAAAAATACACATTGTGTTTGTTACATGCAAATCTTCCTAGCTGCCTTCTGCCAGAGTTTTGGCACATGCTGTATTTGACAATTATAGTCAATTGCCGGGAATTGAGGGAGGGGAGCTGAAAATAGTTGGCCAGTTTAAAAAATACATTCATTACAGCATTTCATACAGGGTAATCATACATTTTAATCGGATTAATGGAAGTTTGTGCTTCCTTAGCTCACTTGGGTCTGAGTTGTTGGGCTAGAGGAACTGTATGCTGTGTAGTGCGGCTGTCGTCAGTTGCATAATTATTCGTCTGTAAGCGTTAACAGTGATATTAGGCTCAGCCTGAGTGACAGCTATGTATTGAGAATCAGTCTGTTTGGTTGCCTGTGTGATGTAAATAAGGATGACTAAGCCATGCACATAAACAGAATTCACCATATGATATTGTTCCCTTTGCATTTTTCTAAATCTTTTGAAGTTCAGGCAGGAGACTGACAGTGTGCATGAAAGTGGCACAGCTCACAGCTCAGCAGTCAGGTGTAGTTTGGGTTTTGAATTACAGTGTCACTGCCAGATGGACACAGATACCTATGGGGATGCTAAGGACAAAATGTTTCTTAGAGAGGTCAAGTGACTCTGTACATTTGTAAATTGAAAATTAAAAACCTGAAAATCTAGACTTTCTTTCTAGACTGGAATACAGATTCAAACCGTATTCAGGGGCTCATCTTTTCTTGTCAATCAGTAAGGGCAGCCGGTCAGACCTCATCAATGTAATAATGGATGTTCAGAGTGAATTAGTTACCCTCATCACATCAGAGGTGAAGCTAAGGAAGGGAAGAGAATACTTTGTGGTCTGTGGTGTATTCACTTCTGTGGAGATTTGTCCACATCTGGGGGAAAAAAAGCTCTTTTTTCCCTCTCTTATTGTCTGCCAGTTCTGGCAGGAACTGGGGTAGCAAGGTTGCCCCTCATCTGGTTGTGGTCTGGCCTATACATGCCAATGAAAGCACCCCAGGCCCAGCAATATAAAATAAGAGAAAACACTTTTAATTATCAAGTCACTTCAATATCTCTTTCTCCACAATTCTTTTATACACAATGTAGGAAGTAAATGAGAATCTGACTGCAATAAGTCTGCCTCTGAGAACATTCAGAATACTATTATTATTTTATTTAGCTATTTATATGACAGTAGTGCCTGGGGCCCTCAGTGAAAAACAGGCCCTCATCAAAGTAGGCATTGTAAAGATACATGATAGGAGATGGGCTGTGGCTGAGTGAGCTTTCAAACTACACTGGGTAGGGCCCACATCAGTGCAGGCGTTCTGGAGCTAAGAAAAGCCTTTACAGACTTGCACATGTGTGGGGAAACAAAGAGTCAAGATTATTAAATGCTCAAGCAGCAGCTTCAGCTACAGTTTGATATGGGTTGAAGGGAACATGAGAGTAGATTAAATAGTGGCTTCTTGTGTTTGAATATAGGTATAACTGCACATGCTGGCAGCCTGTGAGCACAAGTGGAAGAAGAGAACAAGTTATGCCCTGTTTTTGTGCACACACAGAGAATGAAGTCTAGTAACACTTTAAGGAAAGACAACACTAAAAACAGGGTTAGAACAAATGAAGGCGATCCAGGCAGAGAGCTCAAGCACCAGCTTACAGGAATCAAGCTAAATATCAAGGTGTTTCAGGTGCAGGGAACAGGCATAAATGGCAAAGGGATGATCATTTAATATTTTATATAGCTAAGAAAGGTTCATAGAGCTTCTGATGGACACTTCAGAAGGAGGTGAGGATGCTGGCCCTGATTCCAAGCTGCAACCAATGTCTACTGGATGCAACTGGAAAGAGGAGGAGGGACAGAAAGAACTGGCTCCCTCTACATTTCTTCATTGCCACGTCTCACCACTGCCACCCTCCAGACTGCTTGAAATAGGCTGATTGGCTGTTGTCCTTGGCCGTGTCTACACGTGCCCCAGACTTCGAAATGGCCACGCAAATGGCCATTTCAAAGTTTACTAATGAAGTGCTGAAATGCATAGTCAGCACTTCATTAGCATGCGGGTGGCCGCGGCACTTTGAAATTGACGCGCCTCACGTCTCGTCCAGACAGGGCTCCTTTTCAAAAGGACCCCGCCTACTTCGAAGTCCCCTTATTCCCATCAACCCACGAGACGAGCGGCGGCGAGGCGCGTCAATTTCTTATTCCCATCAACCCACGAGACGAGCGGCGGCGAGGCGCGTCAATTTCGAAGTGCCGCGGCCACCCGCATGCTGATGAAGCGCTGAATATGCATTTCAGCACTTCATTAGTAAACTTCGAAATGTCCATTTGCGTGGCCATTTCGACGTTTGGGGCATGTGTAGACATAGCCCTTAGGTGCTGGAAGTAGGGATGTGGGGAGTGGGAGGGGGGTGGTGATCCAGTATCCCCTGACTTGAAGTAGTGTCCCTTATACAGAGTTTACAGTTTGGTTCAATGGCTCTCAGCACCTTTACTATAAAAATTCTTCCATTGCCCCTGGCTGGCACATCAGCTGAGACTACTCAGTACAGTAGCTCTCTTGTTATGTTCTGTACCAGGGATCAGCAACCCCCGATATGGGTGAGCAGATTTTCATATGCATGTGAGGTAGGAGCTCAGCCCCACCCCTTCTCCACCCATGCAGCTGGGAGCTTGTTCAAAGCCTTGCTGCCTGTGGATTAACAAAAGACCAGTTAATGCTACCAACCACCACCTAAACGATAAATCTCTACACCCTAATTTATTAATTAATGAAGCTGTTGTAAGTAGGACTATGAGTGACTTTAAAAAGTATCATCGGCACTCAGATCGTACATAGAGGTCAAAGGTCAAATTTTGGCACTCCACCTTGGAAAGGTTGCTGATTCCTGTTCCATACACTAGACCCATCCCCTAACTAGGAGCTGCCATTGTGATTTATGAGCCAAATAATATAGCTCCGTGTCACTTAGTACTGAGGAAATCCCTAGGTGGAGAGATCTGCAGGATTTCTGGCCTCTTTGAAGCACTGGAGCAATGTAATGGGGCAGAAGCAAAAAGGGAAATCTTGCTCATTATCCTTAGGCTACCCAGATTATAAGGAAGAGAATTGGCAACCTGGTGACAGCATAAGGGTAACATATATCCAGGAATGTGTTCTTGAACATGGTGCACACCACAAGTAAAAGGATTTTGGTGAGTTTACTATTGCCTCTCACAAACTCTTGTGTACATCAGAAAAAAATGTGAAATGCAATGTCTGCTTAGAAGATGTTGAGGGCACCTATGGTCCACAGAGGTAGCTGGTTAAAAGGCAGGGAGCACAAGGTAGGAATTAACGGTCAGTTTTTGGACTGGAGAGAGGTAACTAGTGGAATCCCCCAAGTGTCTGTCCTGGGACCAATCTATTCAACATATTTATAAATGATCCAGAGAAAGGGGTAAACACTGAGGTGGCAAAATTTGCTGATGATAGTATACTGCTAAAGATAATTAAGAACAAAGCAGACTGCAAAGAGTTTCAAAAGGACCTCACAAAACTAGGAGATTAGGCAAAAGCAAATGAATTTTAATATTGATAAATGCAAAGTAATGCACATTGGAAAAATATTCCCAACTATACATGCAAAATGTTGGGGACTAATTTAGCTATTACTGCTCAAGAAAGAGCTTGGAATCATTGTGGATAGTTCTCTGAAAACATCCACTCAATGTGCAGCAGCAGTCAAAAAAGCAAATAGAATGTTAGGAATAATTTAAAAAGGGATAGAGAATTAGACAAAAAATATCTTATTGCTGCTGTGTAAATTGATGGTATTCCATCACCTTGAACACTGCACAGAGATATGGTCACCTCACCTCAAAAAAGATATCTTGGCACTGGAAAAGGTTCAGAAAAGGTCGTCAAAAATGATTAGGGGTTTGAAATGGGCACCATATGGAGAGATATTAAAAAGAGTGGGACTTTTCATCTTAGAAGAGAGGAGACTAATGGGGGGATAAGATAGAAGTCTATAAAATCATGACAGGTATGGAGAAAATTAGTAAGTAAAAGTTATTTACTTGTTCCTATAACATAAGAACATAACCAAATGAAATCGCTAGATAGCAGGTTTAAAACAAGCTAAAGGAAATTTTTCTTTGCACAGCACAGTCAAACTGTGGAACTCTTTGCCAGAGGATGTTGTGAAGACCAAGACTTTGTCAAGATTCAAAAAAGAA
This sequence comes from Carettochelys insculpta, assembly GCF_033958435.1. Taxonomy (NCBI): domain Eukaryota; kingdom Metazoa; phylum Chordata; order Testudines; family Carettochelyidae; genus Carettochelys; species Carettochelys insculpta. The sequence goes on along the minus strand of NC_134138.1, from coordinate 110,228,368 downwards.
CTAGATACATTCATGGAGGTTAGGTCTGTCAGTGGTCATTAGCCAGGATGGGCTGGAGCGGTGTCCCTAGCCTCTATTTTTCAGATCTGGAAATGTATGACAGAAGATGGATCACTTGATGATTACCTGTTCTGTTCATTCCCTCTGGGGCATCTGGCATTGACCACTGTCATGACAGGATACTGGGCTGGATGGACTTTTGGTCTGGCTCAGTATGGCTGTTATGTTCTTATGGACAAACACTGACAGGGCTTTGTGGAACTATTTGCATTTCTTCTAACCTTAAGGTACTTGTTAAGGTACTTGTCTCTAACCTGTGAACCTTCCTTTGCTGTATCAAATCCAAGAAAAACAGAAACAGAATGTCATATCAATTCATCTCTAGGCAACATCTACAAATGGGGCAGACTAAATGGTACTAAGCAATCACACACACGCACAAAAAAAAAAAAAATCCATGGCCAAGATTTCTAGAAACAGCCAGTGATTTTTGTGTGCCCCAGTTTGAAACATATTTAAAAAAAATAGATTCTCAGAGAACGGGTAGCTGGTGCCTGGTGAAATAGTGAAATTGAGCACCCAAAATCATTAGTCTTTTGTGGAAACCTTACACAGCAGCTGAACAGTGCAAGGGTGATTTAAAAGTAGCTCTTGATCAAAAAGTCATATGATTTTTTTTTAAAAAAACAACTATTTTAAAACTTGATCAGTTATGACAACTTTCAGTTCTTATGCCAGAGATACAAATTCCTGGAACAAAGGTTTATAATGTAAACTCTAGAAGACCTGTAAATATGCTATAATAGTTATCAATTTTATAAATTAGAGTGGGGGGGGGGGAATACAGCACAAACTCTATTTGCAATTATACTTTCAAACAGAAGCTGTGAAACTGTTGTCCAAAATTTATGCTTAGCTTACCCACTTGCTGAAAACATTCATGTGACTGAATTTTTGTTCACAGGAATATTCTTAAAAGATTTTTAAATATTGCACTGGAAGAGCTTCTGTACCTTTTCTGAATTCCATTTGAGTGAGAAGGCTCATTTGTTTAGGTCAGAGCCAATAATAGAGGGAGGATGGTCTTGTCTTTAGAGTAGTGGTCTGGGGTTGAGGAGGTATGGATTAAATTCTTGACTGCTGAACAGAATTCCTCTATCATCTTAGATAAATTATTTATGCTGCAGGGTATGCCTGCTCTGCAATTAGACACCCAGGGCTGCCCTGTGCCATCTGACTCAATCATATGGGGATCAGGCAAAGGGGCTGCTTAATTGCAGTTTATATTTGGGCTTGGCCTGCAGTGTGAACTCTGGGGCACTTCCACTTTGCAGTATCTAGACGCTGGGCTCCAGTCCTCGCCTATTAGCCTGAGCCCCAGAGTTTGAATCAGCTGACATGAACCAACTGTGTGGTTTTAATTGCCTTGTGGCTATATGCTTTGCCTTAGTTCCCAATCTGTCAAATGGGAATAATGGTGCTACCTGTTTTCCATGCTTTGTTTGTCTTCTCTGCTTAGCTCAGGCCCAGGCATGAAATGGTCTGTGGGCTGGATCTGGCCCACCAACCCTTTTATCAGGCCAGTGGCTGCAGTTGAGAGCTCTGCGCGCTGCCCCCACCCCCAGCTAGAACTCTCAACTCCTATTGGCTAGAAACCAACCAATGAGAGCTGAGAGGTTTTCACAACTGCTTAGCTCCCTTTGGCGAGTTTCAGACCAATAGGAGTTGAGAGATTTTCCTGGGAGTGGGGACAGCGTAGAGATCCAGGCTGTCCGGGGCTGCTGGCAGACAGTGAAGCCTGCCTTGGAGTACTGCAGGCTGAGAGCCGCTCAGGTAAGCACCTCCTGGCCACAGCCTGCCTCTGGCACCACACCCCAACTCCCTCCCAGATCTTGCACCCCCCCACCTTCCTTCCCGAGGCCAGAATCCTCTCCTCGAGACCCCAGCATGGTAATCCACCAACCAAACCCTCTGCACCCTCCTCCCCCGGCACAGGTAACGACTCCTCTCAAACCTTGTACCCACTCCTACATCTCTCCCATAGGTCAGAATTCTGTCCTGCACCCTAATCCCTTCCTCAAGGTCACAACCCCCTTCTTCACCTCACATCCCTCTCAGAATCCCCATGCTGTCTTTGACTGCAGTCCCCTGCCCCAAGCTCCCTTCTATACCCAACCTATATCAGAGACCCAGCTCTGTTTCCATAGAAAAGCGCGCCCTCGACCACTTACTAAAATCTTGTAGTAGAAAATTATTGTCCACCCCGACTTAGATTTAGGTTCTTTCTACTGTGTAATGGAGCCCTGCCATAAAACTAACAACAATGCTTTGTGACTTCGGGGATCAATGACACAGTGCACATAGTACATCCCAAATATCAAATACTTTAGTGAATGGTTCGCAAGCAATCCATTGATCCACTCTTTTGCCTAATGAAAGACTTTTTAAAAAATCACTCCGTGCACAGTTTGCAAAAAGGCTAAAATCACAAAATTATTATGTTTTTCTCATGCAACTTTTGTATCAGTATAATTAGATATTTTCTTTTCCCAACTGTGTTAACTTTTTATTAGATTTTTGTGTAGCGGACTCTTTTTCTGGAAGGAATATTTTTTTAACCAGAGGATATTACAAAGAGGAAATCTCTACAGTGTTTTCTATCCCAAATACTGCACTTGGAGAGTAATGCACCAGCTCTGGAATATTTTTGATATATTTTAGTGGTTGCAAAGCTGTTTCGAATTTCGTGTTTTTCTTCTCTGGTGGAGAATAGTAAATATTACTTTGCTGAAACCTCTGAATAATTTGAACAGCAGGAACGTCCACCATAAAGGAGCCATGCATTTTGTACCCAAGTTCTTGTTCCAGTTTCCTTGTCTCTTTATGAGGGGTAAAAAAGGGATCACTGCAGTGAAATCTGCCCTTTGGCATGTGGGGTCTATGGATAAAACAACAAATGCAGTAACGTGCAAGCTAAGAATATTTACAAAGTCAGTAAGTATTCTGCATTTCAGTCATCTCTCTGGATCCTCATGTACAAGTTGTGATCTTTCAAACAAAGAATTGGCTATTTCTTAATGAATTGTTGTCTCGTCAAATAATAAACAAATTTTGTTGGTCTATTTAAAGTAATGTCTACCAGTGGGCGGACAAATTTTCATCAGATGGGCTCACAGACAGCTCTTAGCAGTTTACTTCTTCTGACAATAGCCTCTTTTTTGCACATAAGTTTGCCAATTTAAGTTCACACGTAGCATATGGCCCAGATTTTTAAAGCCATTTGGGCACTGCTGTGCTCAGCCTTGCAATGTCTAACTGATTTAACACACTCCGTATAATTTTTAAAAGACATTTAGGCACTTAAGAGCCAAAATTGCATTTGCCTGTGATGGGATTTAATCTCCTAAATGCATAAATCATTTTCAAAAATTAGGTTTAGGTTCCTAAATCTATACAGAATGCAGCAACCCCAAAATACCATTAGAAATCTGTGCCCACATAACTTCTCTTACATCAGTGCAGTACTTCACCTGAAATTCATTAAGACTAAAATTCAGTCCCCCTCAAAGAGTTCACACAAGGCATCCGAATGCCTTAATTCTCACCTAAATTCTCTTTATGAACAGTCATAACAGGATGAAACCCACTCCCTGGAAAATAGAGCCCAGGATGTCCCTGCTATTTGTTACAGTGATTCTTTCCGAATACAACCACTGCACGTGAGATGGGACAGCAGGCTGGGAAGACTACCATACATAGCAGTGTTCAAATGAACAGATGGAATGATCATCAAAAACTTAGATCCTGGAAACTAAAGTAAAAAGACAACTATGAGTGTCCTGGGTAACTTGCCAAGTGAATGGCAATAGGACATGAATTACAGCTGGAATGATCATGAAAGTCCTGTCAACAAAATTAAAATGTCTTCTCTTTCCTGTCTGGGGTACTAGCCAGATGAGGGACAACTGAAAGGAATAATTGAAAAATATCAGAAAAGCTACTAATAAACCTGAAAGGAGCCACCCATAACCATCCTGAAGCAAGTTGTTTATGGAAGAATTAACCATATCACAGAATAATAGTACTTTTACTGTCAACATACAATAGACCACATGAATACAGCCCTTTACTGAGGAAGTGAAGTTGAAGCTAGCAGAGTTTAGCTAAATTGACCAAAGAAAAGACATTGCCTCTAATAATGCTATCATATAATTATGTGCTTCTGCAAATGCACAGAACATTCTTGGGCAGAATTATTCATTGATAACGCAGTATCAGTACTCTATGGGAAAACAAACAAACAAACAATCAAACAAACTCTGGCATCTCCATGTCTGCTTTAGCCAAAGTCACCAAAGACAGAGTGGATCTGGGAATGTTAAGTTAATGATTTCATATTTCCAAGGATTAAAATGTAGCCTTGTCAAGATTGCCTCCCCACTCTGACACTCCAAGTGCAGAAAGCTGGGGCCTGCAAAAACCTTAAAAATACCTTGACTCTACAGGCTCTGCTAAAAAAACCTCGCCGAGGTCAAAGATTCCATGACCCTGAGTTGGTAGACTGCCAGCCCAAAATGAGAAAACCCTTTAACATAGGAAGACACCCTTGGGATGTCTCCCTGTGAGGTAAAAACTCCCCTAGAATAGAGCCTGGAAACAAATAGTTGTAATCTGATAGCTGACCTAAGGCATGAATGTACACAGATCCTTCTGTCAGGCACAGGAATCAAATCATTGACTTAAAAAAGTAATTTATTCACAAAACAGGAGATGGAAAAATACCAAGAAAATAATTAAACATATTTATTTGTTACATGTAATAAAACAATTCAAACCAGTCTGGTTGCAGCACAGAGGATTACTTCCCTGGGATTCATCTTAGAAGTTACAGAGTACAGGGGAAAGAGCAATCATTAGCCAGCCAGAGGAGTCCCCGTTCCAAAATAAACATAATCTGGTCACGTATAACTAAACATTTCCTTTCTACTTACATATCTGTTATGAGATGCCCAGGAAGTTTACTGGATTCATTCAAGCTGCTTAGCATCAATCATGTCTGTCTTCTCCGCATCAGCCACACAGACAAAGACCCCTCAGACTGCAATTTTTCTCAGTTTAAAAGATTTTCTCTTCCTCCCATTGGTTTACCTGACCATGCCCCACAGAGAGATGCCTCTAAGGGTTAACCCTTTACTGGCATTATGATAAGTTTACATGGAGGCTATGGTCTTTCTCTGCTCTTTAATATTCATTTATCATATAGCTAATGCAATCTGCAGCCATTCTGATATGACACATTGTACATTCTTAGATATATAATAAATGAAAGACTTTTAAAAGTGCTGCCTGTGCGAACTAGAAACTATGTAAAATAAGCTGGGTTTTGATAGTATTCATCATGCTATTCACCCTATATTGAGATGTGTTGAACAATGTCCATGTAATTATGTATAATTGACCTGCCTCAAAACTGCAACAGGTTGCATTGGGTTAAACAGAAAACCCCAAACCCAGCTGAATCCCAGCAGGCCTTTACCAGGTCCACTAAAATATGAGATCACTACTTTATGGCCACATCTACAGTAGCAAGTCCTTCTGGAAAATCAGGCCTTCTTCTGAAAGAAGAACACGTGGAGTGTCTACACACAAAAATGCACTCTTTTGATCAGAAATCAAAAAAGCATGGCTTTTCTTCTGGAAGCCAACTTCTGCTTCCAGATCAGGAGGAGTGCCTTTCTCCAAAAGGTTTTTTAGGAAAAAAAGCATATGTAGACACTCCAGGGGCCTTTCTCTCAAAAGAACAGTCTTCCTCGCACCAGATTTTTCGATCCCTGGCCCATTCTTTCAAAAGAATGAGGGCTGTGTGGACACTCCTTTTTGAAACCCTTTCAATCCCCTTTTTTGTGTGCAGATGCAATCTTCTGGCAGATGATTTTCTAGAAGAGATCTTCCAGAAGGTCATCTTTCAGAAGATCACTATAGGTTAGACACAGCCTATATGTTTCAAGCTCTATCACGACAAATAGTTTGTGTAAGAGGAGACAGTAGCTCATACTGAGAATGCACCATTGTTTTAACCTTTCCAAGGCGGAGCGACAAATTTTGTCTTTTCAACCTCTATGTACCGTCTGAGTGCCAATGATGCTTTTTACAGTCACTAAAAGTCTTACTTACAACATTTTCTTTAATAAATAAGCTAAGATGTGGAACTTTACTGTTTAGGTGAGGCTGAGTTCCCGCCTGGCATGCCAGTGAAAATTGGCTCATGTGCCACTTTTGGCTGACCCCTATTTTAGCCAGTACAGAATTGGCATTCTTTCCTGCTCCCCCCGCCGCTCTCAAACACGAGATTAACCCTACAGTTAAACAAAATTATCTCTAGGCTCATATGGTTCTGCAGTTCAATGTACATGGTGCTGAACAGCAGACAAGGCAACAAAAAGTTCACAGGTAGCAACATGATTAACAAACAATATACCTGATTCTTAGTTGGTTTAATACCTTTCTGCTGTGCCTGTAAGTAAATTGGCTGGACAGATTTTCCAGATCCCTCTGAACATTCCTGAATTACTATACTAACCCAATTATAAGCCTCAGGGGTCACATTTCATTTTCTGAAAACTGGTAACAGGCCACCATGGCTGATAAAATGGTGTGGGTAACCAGGCAACTATTGTGATGTAGGATTAATATAGCAAACGCTTGTGCTGCGTGATCTCATATGCCTCCAAATAATTTGCATCAGACTAGGGAAATCATAAAAGTTGGCTTATAGTTACTTATGTTTCCACTCGTGCATGGCTTGTGTTTTCCAGATGACAATCTTTATTAGTATTTCTTATTACCCACTCCAGCCCCAGATCCCTTAGTACATATATAAAGACATTTAGAGGTAAGAGGGTAGAATTCAGTTGTTTTCGCTAGAGTCCCTTTCTTCACTAAAACTCAATATTCTTCCATTAGGTCAATTAGACATGGAAGGGCTTCAGCTTGCTTTTGGGTATTTCAAATAGGTGGTATATATAACTTAGACTATAATCAAGGAGGTCATCTTGTTCTTGATGTGGATGGGGGTGAGGTGAAAAGGGATCAGAGGACATAGAGACATTTCTCTTGTCTGAAAAATGATGAGATCTCTGAAATCCCCTTCATGTTGATTTTTGTGAAATGGATCAAAGCACTTCCTGGTCCTCTGATGCCATCAGAGAACATATTTTAAAATGTTGGCCCAAGCAATGGCACCAGCATCATAAACAAATATCCAAACTTGTTTCCATTGAAGAGTTACATTTTCTTCAGACAATCAATCCATTCTGGTTTGGAAATGCTGCAGAGACAGCCAAGGGGGAAAATTGTGTGTAGCTGTCACATTCCTTCAAGAAAATTCAGCAGAGATGTGGCTGTGAAGAAAGCATTGCATCTCACTGGAAGCAGTACTGTGTTCCAGTTCTGTCCAACAATTTAGAGTACTCAAGGAGTTAATGGAGTCCATAGTGGAGTGTTTGCTTTCTTCTGTTTGAAATCAAACATCTGATCTTTATCTGAGGTGACAGGTTTAATGCCTTTCTCCTCTGACAAATTTTTAGCCGAAGAGGAATGCAAACACATATATTGGCGTGGTTTTATAAGTGCTCATCTGAGCAAGCCAATATTGGCAGCTTATCCTCTAATAAACAACAGAACCATGAGCTGGTGCCACCAGCTTAAAAAAATTATATCTGTACATCATTTACATGGCTTTACTTTAGATCTGTCGGGGTCAGGTACTGTGACAGAGCTTTAGGCTGGGAACAGTACCACCAGACACACAGCAAAGCCTGCGTATGTTTTAACTTTTCTCCTTCCGCTTCTTTTTATTGAGTATTTTAAGTGAATGTAGTCTTCTGAAAAGAGGCCTAACTGGAGACTGCAGTACGCAACTTATTCACAGAGCAGGAACAGGGCGAAGAAAGCTCTTCCCTCACATTCTCCCACTAATACATCTCAACCCAAATTGCCAGTGGCTTCTTCTGGAGTTCTTCACTCTCCATATACAGTCTGTACTGTGTTTGGGGAGGCTGCAGACAAGTGGGCAAATTATCACCGATTGCAGCTGTGAGCTCTGTAAAAGAAAAGCTGGTTACAGAAGCCACTGAAGAGCCAGTTAAATAATAATAGGCTTTCATCATTGCTATCCTGCACCCGCTTTCTGCAGAGCAGAGTAACCAGGTTCAGAGACAAAGGTGATTTTATTCCATATGTACTTTCTTGGGGAAAACCAGAGTTTACTTGGCCTCTAGTGTAACTGAGAATAGCCAAATTGCTGTTGTAACTTATGCTAGGACCATTAGGAGTTGAGAACAATCATGTTGGATACTCTGGCTGCTTCCTATCCTTACACTACCTCTGTCATCTACAACAGGGGATGGGACAGAAGAACTCTAATCCACCTGAGAGGGCCCCTGCACTGCAAGCACTTCCGCGGAAAATGATTCCACTAGTTTTCAGACCCTGTTATAACACTGCACTAGAGAAGAAATAAAAAAAAAGTCAGATTGGGATGGAAAATTAAGTTCTTCGGTAGCTTTGGAACTGGATGGTGACTGAAGGCTCTGAAACCTGTCAACTTCCTGGAGCCATAAAAAGCCAGATGTTTTCTAAGCAATAAGGTACATAAAACAAATACTCCTTTATGTTTTAAACTATTTATGAGAATGAGTAAATATGGCTATATGAATGTATCAGATAGTAATGTGTGGTTGGATTGGAAGGTCCTAAATAATACCTGAATTAAGAATGAGTCCAATTCTCCTTATGCTGCCCTTTACCTTGTGTGATCATTTACACACGTGTACAGAGAGGGAATAAAATGCCACCAGGTCAGCATAATAAACTTTAATACCCTCTTTGTACTGCCAATGACCTGGTGTGATGAGCACAATTAAAAAGCTGAAGAGAATCTTAGGTTTTTCCTGGTTTGGGCTCAGCACTGGTTATTTCTGACTTGTTGCATATCTAAATAACTGATCTTTTCCTTCCTGTTTTCTCTCTCTCTCTCTCTTTTTTTTATTGGTGCTTCCACTACACATTTGCTGTCTGTTAACAAGTCACTTGGGCTCAATCCATGATGTGACCAGTGGAGATAATTGTAGACAGGTGCTGCAAGCACTTCTGCTTAAGGAACTGCATAACTCATAAGCATTTCCGGAATTTTGAGATATTTGTAACCTTAGAGATCTCTCTCTGGGCTATGAAAATGGGCCATCATTTTCCAATGTGATTGTTTTTTGTTTTTATTTAGGTCCACAAATATGAATTCAGAATCTCACTGTGGGATCCTGAGATGGAAAGCCTTGGCTGTAGCTTGTAACAGTTAAAATGTTGTTTTCAGACAAATCCTTGGAAAGTTTAAATTATATGAGAATTCATTAGTTCCTCCTGGTAGTAAAATAACATCCGTGCTTGAACAGACCTTTTAGACATGGTTGGTCAGATAGGCCTGTGATGAGTGAGATACAGATAGACAGAGTCTGAACATAAACTTAATGATTGTAGAGTACTGGTCAGACAATATCACACCACAAGCACTCTCAGAAGAGTATCCAAATAGCATTGACAGTCACCACATGATTCAGTCATCCGAAACAGGACTCACTGTAGAGAGAATTAAGGGAGAGAGTCTGAGAGACAAGTGCTGCCAGGGAGGAATAACTCATTAGGGACTGGCTGGAGCTGATTTTATTTTGGGGGGAGAGAACTATGGTTAGAAATTAGGTTCTTAGGTTCTGTGGTGGAAAGAAAGCATAGTCCTGTGGGAGAAAAAGTGGAATTGGCTGGCTGGGGTGGGAAAAGAGGGTGAAGATGAATGTAAAGAGGAATGACAGAGAAAACTGTGAGTGTTTATATAGGGCTGTGCAGCAGAGGAATCATAGTTCACTGCTCCAGGAGCTGCATCTCTATCTCCTGCTGGACCCAGATGAAAAAGCAAAGGATGAGGTAGGTAGGATCTGCTGGAGAATAACCAGCATTTTGAAGTACTGCTGAGTCTGCTGTAAGGCTTGTTTGGTGGGATGGTTTTGCTTAGCCACTTTTTGTTTAGTCTGATGGTTTGTTTTGAACATTCTTGTTCTCCTATTGTAAAGTGAATTCCCTGAACCTGGATCCAAGGTGTCACCCATAGATAGTCTGTTGCTAACATCCAAAAGACCCCGCCCTGGTATGTGTGTGTGATATGTGTATGTCCCCACCTTTTCTCATGCATTCACCATCAAACCCCACCTTTTTGGCCTACCATAGCTACAATTCAAAGAGGAGGCCGAGTGATTTGGTATTCTGCACACAGGAACAGTTGAATTTTTAATTTAGACCCTGCAGCTGATTAACTCTGTCCCCTTGACTGACTCTTTTGGCAAAACATTTCCAAAATGTTCCACTAACTAGGAGTCCCTTAAATTATGGGTACTCCTAACTCTGCATCTGAGATCAATGGGAATAGTGGGTGTTTTGCATCTCTGCGAATCAGGTCAGAGGGGCTTTGCACTGAGCACCCAGAAGCATATGCACCCTAATTAGTGGGCAGTTCTGACGATGTTGCCCATAACTTCCCTGCCTCAGTTTCTCTGTAGCCCAGTAGGTATAAGGAGACTACTCTGAACAGTTGCTCAGTGCACAGCAGGTAAAGAATGCCTGGCTATAACTTCCAGCTGGCAGCTCTGCATTTCCTCTTCCTTAGCGTGAGCATTTTACATTATTAGCACCAAATGCTCCACTGTTGCCTGCAGTTCCAACTGCTCTAATCTTCCCAGTTGGTTCAGTTAGAGTATGTGTTTTCTACTGCTCAGATTTTACTGTCTTCCTGTAAAAAAATCACAGTTGAATTTACAGTAAAGAAACACGGCACAACAATCAGTTCCTTGCAGCATTCCGGTTAGATATACATTGGTGACGTGAAGGGAAGGGTGCTCTCCTTAAAGGAGAACTAGAAGAATGGGAACACTTCTAGTTTTAGTTATGCAAGTGTTATCCTTTCAAAATAAGCCCCTTGATGTACGGCAATTTGAGAAAATTTGGGAAGTAGAGGTTACCGGCTGGAACTTTGCCACTTTGCAGCAGCCAAGGATTTGGCCCAATGAACCTTAACTCATTTGCTGATTCAGCATTACGTCAGCTCTTTCCATTCAGGCCTCTAACCATCACCGTACTACTCCCATTATAAACAGATTCTTAAGGGCTGAAAGGCAGGGTTTTGTGTTTCTTGTTGTTTTTCCCAGCCATCTCATTCCCACAGACTTGGAGCCAAGAGTGAGCATAAAATATACCCAGAAACATTGAATGGATAAAGTTACATTACTTTGTGAAATCTTGTCCCCTATTATTTCGAAAGGAAGTGGGTTTAAAAAAATAGAGAAAGCCAAATGAAGTATGCAACTTATCCTAGTGCAATCTGAAAACTCCACGCCGACCCACACAGTTCACATCACCTTCAATGAAATATATGTCTAAAACATTCATACTCGTGGTATGTTGCTGCAGACACCCGCGACACTAGCCAGAAGAACACAGATCTACACACATACAAACAGAAAGTGGAAAGGAAAGAAAAATAGGCTTCTGACTGACTTCTAAAAACTTTGTTGTCTACCAAGAAACATGGTAATTGACATGTCTACGACAGGATGGCCTGACCACATGGATTCCAAACAATTACTTTCCTCAGCTGTTAGATTTTCAAATGTGATCTATAGAGCGATGCTGACAGTAGATTTTCTGCCAGCAGTAAAGGTGGCCTGATTCAGAGAATAATTACTGTATGCAAATGAATGTGATTTTCCTCTGCCCTTTTATGGATGACTCCGCTTTGCCATTCATCAGGGCCACAAATTTCATTTGGTAGGGGACGGATTTAAAGAGACAGGCACCTCTGGAGCTTTGTCTTGGACTTACTAAATCCATGCTTAAGTGTCTTCATAAATAGATGTGCATATGTTATAAAAAGAATGGCAGAGTCTGACCTCCTTATCTATGTATTATTGCTTAGAAAACTATTGAGAAAACATTAGACTCTCTGGCCTTTCAATATATGATAGCTTTTGCTGCTTTGAATAACAGCGTCTTCTCAAAGCAGAGTTATACGTGGTATAGTAATGGCCCCTGGTGTGTATCTGTCTCTCACACAGTCCTTTATTATGTGTACGTGTCTATGTGTCTGCATGTGGGGCGGGGGAGGGACAGAGAGCTATATCTTTTCTGACTACAATTAGTTAGCAGCTCTCATATTCTGTGATGGCATCAGTGCAGTCATGGCAGAAACTGCACTTAAAGCAAGAGCACTTCTTCACGCTGTGCTGTCCAAATGTAAAACAGCTCATGAACAATAGAATGGCCCATTGTCTTGGTGCTTCTTTGTCAATCCTGGTCTGATGGAAGACTGGCTGAATCTTGTTCTGAAAATGCAGAACAAAAGCATGGCTTTTGTTTCTACCCATGTTCTCGCGCTCTCTGTTTAGGCATGTATGTCTGCCTCGTAGGTAGGCTGATAAATAAGTAGGTAGGTAAGTAGGTAGAAGTCAGTGTTGTCATTCCCTGATGTTGGGCACAAGAACATGATGGTGTACTCATGGGAAATCTGTAGTACATAATGTGTCATTGTTAAATATCAACCTCTGCATTTTCTCCCAGCATGCGATGTATATCCTCCTCCTTCAAATGTTGAAGAAAGGGGATTGTGAGTCTTATAAATGGAACAGGCCCAACTGTCAGTGGGCTGTCTTGTTACTCATATTGTAACAATATACTGATGTCAGTTGATCCAGAACACTCTTTTTCCTGTGTCACTCAAACATAGAGAAGAGAAGCAGTAAAGTTATTGTGTACACATACAGCATATACCACTAGAGGCCATCATACACTTCCCTAAATAAATGCCAATTAGAGCATTCATTTTCAGGGAGAACTGAGAGATGGAACCTTAGTCTCTGGCATTCATTCATCTAGGTATTGATGCTTGAGTTTAGTGAACAGTTCCATGAGCTCAGATAGCTGTGCAATGTGTTTTTTTTTTCCCCAAGAGAAAAGGTAAAACAAAATGAAAACCAAAAACTCTTTAGGCCCATTCACAGATTCTTAGGGAGGGCATTAAAACAGAGACTGGCCAGAAATGCATTTTGTTTGTATGTATCCTGGATTCACCAAAAGAAGCTGTGTAAAATGAGTGCACTAAAACATGAAACCATGGAACATTCCCTTGCTCTTAATTCATGTTACAAACTGAAAGCTTAGACCACATTTACTGATAGTTGCAATAAAATTCATTAGCATTTCAGGCTGAGGTGGGCTAGAATCAGAATCAGAGATCCAAATATCCACATCCTGTGGGTCACATCCTGATATGTAGATTTGAATTAAGTGGAACAACTTGTGGAGTTGAGCCTCAGTCAATATGAATAACGGTACCAGAATGATGCCCCTTTCGGCTTGGGGTAATCTCTACTTGCAAGCAAACTTAGCCCAGTTTTTGAATGAACCTGTGACCATACTGCTTGTCCATCTAAATCAAGTTACGGTTATGATTTGGAGGCACAGGTGGGTAAAACTCCGGTCTGCTAAGACAGCCAAGGTTGAGCTTAGAGGCTCAGAGCTAAAATGAGAAGGTTAAGAACTCGTACACCAGCAATAAAGATGATCACCTAAACTCCTCTGTTGTGATGCAAATGAGTTGCACAGAGATCTGACAAGGTGCATTTTACTCATATAGCACACATACTTACGAGGAGAGCAAGCTTGCTATGGGCATTAGCAGCAATGTCAGAGAGATCAAGGCAAAGTTAATTATTAATAGTTAAACTGTAAAACTTTCCTAATTAGTGGATATGTTGTTCCTGTGTTTGGGAAAAGAAAACCAGTTTTTAAAATGTTTCTTTGCTCGGGTATGGAAGAAGGACTATACCTTGTAGGAGACAATGAAGAGTGGCAAAAATATAGGAGGGTTATTTAACTGAAGCGAAAGAAAAACATGGAAAAATAGAATGACATGAAACCAATTCAATCAAAGGGAAAATAATTTTCTATGCAGTCCCATACACTACAAGTACTGCTTATTTGAAAAGAAGTTACCCAAAATTCAAGTATATTCAGATCCAGGGCTGTGGTTGCAAAAATAGAAACCAGCTATGAAGTTGAGATGAATATCTTGGAAGTCCAGTGTATTCAGAGCCAGTGTTACAGTTCTAGCCAAGGATCATGATAATCTTACATTTTGCTATGCGAGCAATGAAAATGATTCAGTCAGGAAGATGATTCACATTCATAACTTGAGATCTCCATGAGCAGTTCATCCTGTTGTTAACTCTGTGCCAAGGATAGTCACGGGTTCAGACTCCTGCTGGGATTTTGTGCAGATTTGTTGTGTTACTGTGGGTGGAAACTGGCTTGAAATTGCTTCCCTGATGACATATTTTATAGCTGTTATAGTAAACAAATGAATACAGTTTAGCCTTGTGCAAAAGTATCCCAAAACTCCAGTAGGGAAGCCCATCAGAGGTTAGGAAGTGCTCTCTTGGCACCTGTCCTTCCTTTCACTTGTATAAGAAAAAAAATTATTAAGTATGAGTTTGTAATTGGTCAAGTAAATCACATAGTATTTGGTTTGTTCCCTAACTTCCCTGGCCTCATCTGTATAAATAGCAACCACCCAAAGGACTTTGATCCCATCACAAATAGACAAGGATGTGAGCAGCGCCAAACAGGAATGGGATTCAGATTTCACAAGAGTGAAATCTCTAGTAATAATATAAAGACTGAGATCTTCCTCTTTTTGAGTATGGGTTTGATCTTAATGAAAGGGGTTTGGTTTAGCTATGACAGATATTGCTGACTGTTCACCTCAGTCCCATTTCATTGTTGAATACAGCACAGGAATTTAGGCAGGCCATTAGCTGTGAGACATGTTCTGGGCTTTTCATTCAAGAAATTTTATTCTGTCTTTGACATTTTGTAGATCCTTGGCTTTTTGGTGGGTTGGTAGGGTGCCTGTAGAATCCTTCCAGTTGGTGGCCTGCCCACAATGGAATTCCTATCAGCCACAAGGTGCTGCTCCTTCAGTAAATTTTGTTTTAACAAGTACTTAACCGTAGCACTGTTTAAACAAAGTTTATTGAGGCTGAGAAAACTAGCAGCTGGAAAGATACCACAGGGCATCTTAGTAGTCCACTGAAAAATCTGAGCCAAGACCCGCAAAATAACCAAGGTAGGATGTTGGGAATGATGTGAGAAATCCAGTAGTGACAGAGGAAAATGATATTGGTTTCAAAGCTGCTTTCCATTGCTGCATAAATTCCAGGGGGGGGGAAAAAAAAAAGAGAGAGAGAGAGAGAGTTGATCACAAGAAAGGAAAGATAAGAGCTCGGAATTGACCAGATATTTTTGACTGGGAGATTGTTTACATGATTGTAAACCCCTTCCAGTTACTCACCCGCCTCACCTCAGATACTCCCAAATATAACTAAAATGTAAAGACAGGCATACAATTTAGATCTGGATTTTGCACCCTATTTTGTTAGGCCTATTGATACTTTTCTTTATTGATAATAGTGTCCCCTATATGTCCTGCACCTCTCAAACATTCAGTAAGCAAGGTCTTTGGTCTGAGGAGCTCACACCCTCAGAACACACAGACAAGTATACCAGGAGTTCTCAAACTTTTTCTGTCTGAGGTGTCCCGCCAACGTGGTATAAAAACTCCACAGCCCGCCTGTGGCACAACAACCGTGTTTTTGCATATAAAAGCCAGGGCTGGCATTAGAAGGTAGCAAATAAGGCAATTACTTGAGGACCCATGTCACAGGGAGCCCCACAAAGCTAAGCTGCTCTAGAATATGCTTCAGCACTGAGTGGCAGGACTCAGAGCCCCAAGCTTAAGCCCCAGTGGGGTGGAGCTTTGGCTTTCTGTCTTGGTCCCAACAAGTCTAATACTGTCCCTGTTTGGCTGACCCCCTGAAACCTGCTTGTGGCTCCCATCCAGGGGCCTCAGATCTCTGGCTGAGAGTCACTGAAGTAGACAGAGGATAGGGAAAGAAGAGCAGTAGGCAATTTGCATACACTGCAGCATGTAAGCAGTGTGGCAGAGTGGGTGTTCAGGAAAAAATTAAATTTGGTCAGGGCAGGGCTTTGCAGGTGAGCCCAGGAAGGTTGCACTATGCATACAGAGTCATATAAAAGAAGCCAAGAGGTGATTGCGGGAGAAGCTGACAAATAGGCAGACAGGGCTGCAAACACTGGTTGAGTTTGAGTTCATCTCTATAACCAAGAACCCTTGCTGTGAGCCTGTTTGTGAAAGATGTGAACTTTCTATGGCTACGTCTACACGTGCAGCCAACATCGAAATAGCTTATTTCGATGTTGTGACATCGAAATAGTCTATTTCAATGAATAACGTCTACACGTCCTCCAGGGCCGGCAACGTCGATGTTCAACTTCGACGTTGCTCAGGCCAACATCGAAATAGGCGCAGTGAGGGAACGTCTACACGTCAAAGTAGCACACATCGAAATAGGGATGCCAGGCACAGCTGCAGACAGGGTCACAGGGCGGACTCAACAGCCAGCCGCTCCCTTAAAGGGCCCCTCCCAGACACAGTTGCACTAAACAACACAAGATACACAGAGCTCACAACTGGTTGCAGATCCTGTGCCTGCAGCATAGATCCCCAGCTGCCGCAGAAGCAGCCAGAAGCCCTGGGCTAAGGGCTGCTGCCCACGGTGACCATAGAGCCCCGCAGGGGCTGGAGAGAGAGCATCTCTCAACCCCCCAGCTGATGGCCGCCATGGAGGACCCAGCAATTTCGACGTTGCGGGACGCGGATCGTCTACATGGTCCCTACTTCGACGTTGAACGTCGAAGTAGGGCGCTATTCCGATCCCCTCATGAGGATAGCAACTTCGACGTCTCGCCGCCTAACGTCGAAGTTGGTGCCGCTACTTCGAAGTAGCGTGCACGTGTAGACGCAGCTTATGAGATAAAGCAAAATTCACTCTGAAATGGGAATTTTGTACAGAAATTCCTATGAGATTTGAAGCATTTTGGAGGATGAATTTTCCCAAGTGAAGCCCAGTTGTCATCAGCTCTTCTCCTTCTGTTAGCCACAATTCCTAATATTTCCCCCACCCTTCTGAAATGTCCCAACCTCCCCCTGTATTCCCAGCCAAGTATGTTGCCAGTTGAGGAGCAGTTATTCTACCTCAGGCCAGAGCCTTTTTTTAATCCATTACCCACAATGCTTTGAAACGGACAAAAGATTTCTGAAACACACACTGAGACACCACAGGAGAATAGTTAAAAGAAAATAGAGCATCTTCTGAGTCAAAACATCCTGCAGTATCTCCACATAATGCTTCATGGCATATGACAGGAAGAAGATGACATCTCTCATCACTACTCAAAAATAAAAACCATGTCAAGTAAGAATTGCCTCTGAAAAAAATCTGTACATGATTTCCGTGGTCACACGTCCTGGAAATTTGCCAAAAAGGGAGGGGGTGGGAAGAAAAGGTTATTGATTTCCTCATTGGGAAATGCTATATAACCTTCATATTTTATTAAAAAATTTTACTCCCGCTTTGTGAAAGGCCCTTTAACATGTTGTCATTCTGTAATACAATAGTTCTCTGGCTGCTTCTAGCCCTTTCTCCCCAATGTGCTCTCTCAACTGTAGTTATTTTCTTTTCTTACTAAAATACTTCTGATAAAATATTTGTAAGTGTTAAACAAAAGGGTGCACCTCAGTGCAACATAAGGTAGTACAGCCATCAGACAGTGTTCAGAACACACTGACATATTTCAGGCAAAACATGGGAAAGCTTCAGCTAAGAATCTTATTTTTTTCCTGTGGCGACCGTTCAAGGTCTCTGTTTAAAGATCACAAAACATTTTTTCTCATAATAGTAGAATCCAGCTGTAAGAGTCCTCAACTTTTCCTTCCCCTGTCCTCTTCTTTTTCCCCTCCTTCTCCCCCACCCCACCCCAGCTCCCTCCGGGGTCTCCTCATGCACAGACACTCTCTAACTTAGTTTTGTGTAGCGGCTGCCCCATAAGAAATGCTATCCAACAGACCTGGTGCCTGTCACCGCTTCCCATCACATGCTTGGTAATTAAACTCTGGCTGATTTATTGACTGACAGCCAACAAATCCCAACCCAGTTTTTATGATATACATACTTCCCCAGGCTAAATTCACTCAAACAACAGCCCAACAGAAAAAGAGGAGGGGAAAAAATGTGAAAAAAGCAACACACATACAGAAAAAAAATCTAGTATTAGGAGATGAAGGGGAGACATTTTGCATAGAAAAAACTCAATAGAACATCTCTTTCAAATCCGGACTTAGGGAGTGAGGGACTGAGATGGAGCTGGGGGGAGAAAGAAGTAGTAAACATCATTACTTCAGCTTTAAGATTCATTTGAAATGTCTCACGTACAAAAGAGCTCTGAAGGGGAAAACAAGACGTGCTTGCAGCTAATATTACAGTCAAGTTCCAATTTTACCTAAGGGAAAGCAGCTTTATTAAAAGTCATGACTGAAATTGTGTGACAGGTGCCAATATTCTCCACCCTGACAGATGTGTCAGTTTGCGAATGCCATTTTCTTGTCAGCGGTCCCTAGATGGAGTTGCTCCCATCACCATTTGTCTCTCTTCCAGCTAGATCACACATGCCCGTCTCTTGCCTCCAAGCTGCGCTGCGTTGTTTGATATGTGGAATCTTCACAATGAGACTTATTAAAAGACAGTCCATTATTTTTATTTAGAGCATTTCCAGAACAAGCAGAGCGTGCACAGAGATAATTTTAAAATTGTGTGGTGGGTCATCTTTAGGCCAGAGAGGCTCAATTTGAAATGCATAAGAAAGCAGTATCTCCCACCCCATCCCCTCCCCTTACCTCAGTTCATAATGAGGTTGATATGAGTGACGTTTAACCCTTGAAAAATAGCCCTTAGAGCCTGCAATAACTGTATTGCCATATACTACAGAAGCAGTTCAACATGAAGGATTAATTCTGCCCTGATTTTCCTTAAATCTTTTCCCACTCCCCCCTTCCCTTGCGTTCTCCTATTTCGTTACAGGTGGGCTTTCACATTGCAGCAATAGATATAAAATACTCTTGATCGGCAGTATTTATGGAGCCTTTTCCTCCTCCTGTTGGTTTCAAACACAAAGAAAAATGGTATCTCTCAATCGTGCCTGGTATGAACAGCAGGTAAAGCTGCAGCAGACTCCTCTTTGGCGTCTGATGGAAAATTATTACAGATGAAATGATTCCGTAATGGAAATGGTAATAGGAAAGTTTCATTCTAAAGGGTGTTTGTGCTAACGTGGGAGGCTATAATATGTGATGGATCTGAATGCGGGGACAAGTGTGACCTCAAAATGAATTTTACTTCATCATTTCCAGATGGGAGAGGGGAAAAATATTGACAGCACTTCCAAACATTGCCAGATCAAAAGGCTTAGAAGTCAAGGTCATTAATATGTCTGCTTGTCCAGCACTAGGTGGTACACTGGATTGCTGCACCAGCATTTCTTTTCCAGAGACATATATTTAAATCCTTCTTAGGCCACAGATGGACTGGGTTAGGTGAGCATGCCCTGTGAGCATTTGTCCATATCAGAAAAGATGTGAGGGGTGAAGTTGTGGCTAACCTTTGTGGGTGCACAATTTGGGAATAGTGTAATCGAGTTTTTACCTCTTGCACAGATGAAAAACCACAGTCCTTGTTCTAGTGCTGTCTGTATGCAAAAAACTGGGAGAGTCTGGCTTTGTTAGCTGCACCAGAGTCTGGCTATGTTAGCTGCATGAGAGGGGCCAGGAGCTGAACCTGAAAAAGATGCAGCAGTGGCCAGTAGGTAGCCTACTTCAGCTCTCCTGGAGGCATTGCACTGACTGATAAATGCCTGCAGATGGTGTGCTTCTGTAGACTCTTCCTGCGGGTTCTGGCTTTAAAACCACAGAGTTCTTAGAGGGACAAGAGTTCCTCACATAATCTAGAAAGAGAGAAAGAACCATGCCTGACAGATCGGAGTCAGGTTTCTTAGTTCACTACTAGAAAACACTCTGATACCACTGTGATGTACGTAGTTATAAGACCGGAAAAAATAGAATTGAAAAGCTTGCACACTATGGGCAAGATAACACAAGCCTTCTTCACATGTGTTGTTCCATTGTTAAATCCGGCTCTGCAGGCTTGCGGTATGCCTGGCTAGACCCAGTGACTAATCCCTCATTCATGTCCATGAAAACTGTCTGAAGTCAACCACAACATGTTTTAAAGTAATGACAAAATGATATTTACGCCTTTCAGTCATGAACTGGAAACTGGAGATGGATTGCCACTGGGTTATTTTTATTCCGCTTCCCCCAGACAACATCTGCAAAGCTAAACTGATATGGTCACAGCAATTCCAGAAGGGATTCCATTATAGCCCCTAATAACCAGTACTTCCAAGGAAGTCAGGGGACCTACTGTATTGTTTCTGCACTACCGTGTATATTTGTATATCTCTCCTGAGCATGTCTACTGAGAGTAGCGGTAAACAGGGTGGGGCAGAGAGAGAGAGAGAGAGAGAGAGAGAGAGAGAGAACGATGCTACTTCTTTGGCTGATTTATTCATTGTTCAATGGTATGGAACGTGGCCTTTTCCCATGGCTCTGCAAGGCGCACGCGCATAACTGAACCAAACCACACACACATTTCCCGTTTTAAGCCAGAAGAAGAAAGGTCAGGTCCCTCTCAAACACCAGAGAACAGAGATTGTTTTGCACCCTGCCCCAAAAGACAGCAAACTTGTGTTCTATCGTTCTCCACGTGGGAGGAGAAGAAATTACTTCCAGAGCTGGGGACTCTCTACTGAGGACGTGTTATGTTTCTGGCCGGCAGATTTTAAAACCAGGGGAACGTTGGTTAGACCACCTCAGCAGCTCCTTAGCTTCTGTGGCAGTTCAGGGAGGGAGGGAGAGAGAGAGAGGGGTAACTGGTCAGGCAGGACCAACTTGTGTAGACCTGCAAAAACCCAGGTCAACACCTGGGAACCAAATAACAGGCTGGCTCATAGCTAGCGACATAACTCTGCTACTCCAGATGCAATTGTCTGGTTTTAACCATCTAAATGCAAAATTATAGCTGCTGCTCTACGTTTTTATCAGTCATAGGAAGAAGAAGACTATCAACTTGAATAGCAGCTTAGGCCTAACAGAAAGGCTATGGATCAGACTGATCCCCATGCTTCCCCTGAATATTTTTGCTGCACAGATGCCTATTAATTAATCAAGGACACACTTTCCCTTTTAATGGCTGTTGAATTGGGTTATAAAGTGTAGATGTAAGCCAGCTTTGTCTCTCTCTAGTGGCTAGTCCTCATAAAGGGCTTGTGAAGTCCTTTAACTTACATAAGTAGGGCCCTGGCTGCTAGCACCGAAAATGGCTTGTTTTGCAAGCTGTTCACCCTGAACTACTGCAGTTGCTTTGAAGTCATCTCCTTGAATGTACGTCACACAACGTGACCTTGTGGCTGATGTCCATTGATGGCTCTGCTGTGGCCTATCCCAATAGCACATAGATGTGGGTTGCATTTATCTGACTTTAATTTAGTTTAGCTTTCTCATTTTTCCAAGTAGAGCAGAGCACCAGCAGAGTTGATTGATTTCACACAAGTGAGTAGACTGATTAAAACTATAGCTGTTTCCATATGACTAAGGCTATTTGCATATGTGTTTGTGGAATTATGACCTAAATGTATACAAATTAGGAAATACATAGCTAAAAGAAGATGAGGTAAAGGACAGTAGCTACTGGAAAAAAATTGAATTAGGCCATGCAAAAACCTTCCTATGTGAGTAACTTTCCTCAAACTTTCCCTTCACACAGGTAAAGTTGCAAATGTGCTTTAAACTGTGCAGCTCTGTGATCCTAGGTTAGGCATCCTGTTAGTTCAGGGAGCCAAGATCTATTTTCATAGTTGATTTGACTTTAAATGAAGGTGTTTTAATTGCCATGCCCTGTTGAGATAAATTATAATAAATTTTTCACATTACTGACATAAAAGTCATGCTAATCTCATGGAATTTTGTAATCTTTACCATATACAAGCTCACCAGAGTCAGTCTTGCCAGCACAAAGTAGCTTTTCACACTAATGAAAATGGAAATGCTGCCTTCACAAAAATGAAAAGGCAGGTTTCACCTGCAAAATACTGGCTTTCAGTGTGTGGGAAAATGGATGTAATTCAGATGGAAATAATTCAAAGGAAAACATTTGCTTTCCATAAATGGCTTCCTCACTGGTAAAGATCTTTGCACAGCTCTATTTACCTCCACAGCACATTGGCAGGGACCTCAAGGAGTGTAACCCCTTCCTCTGGAGCACTGAGTAGGGACCATCTGTTAGGACTGGGTGGGCATTGCAATTGCTGGTGTGAGGGAGGGTGGGAAGACAGTGGGCCCATTGATGGAGCTTGGGCTTTCCTGTCTTCTGTTTCCATGCGATGACTTCTGACGCTGTAGTGTTCAAAGTAACTACATTAAACAAAAGCGCTGACATCTCTTTTGGCTTAGAAACACTTCCATTTGGATGTAGCTGATTTTTTTTTCCCTGTACCAGCTTGAACCATCTCCTCCTTCTTCTGCGATACGAGTAAACTGTGGGTTGCTGTACTTATTAACACTGTTGGCTTTTATGTCTCTTTTCTGCAATCCCTTCAAGGATAACACCTCATGTGAGAAACAGCTGTTCAGATGTATTTCAAGTGAACTAACTCTGTTTTGTATTTATTTTATTTCATTTTAATTTTGCTGAGATTGGAGGTCTGCAGACCTATTAAAAATAGAAATAATGCCCCAAATGAAACTAGCTTTACGTTTTAGGTGGATAGGGAAATTGGTAGTTAGTTTTTGTTCTGTTTGGCTGTGGCTACACTAGAAGGAATTTCGAAGTGAGTCGTTTCAACATGGAGCGACTGCACACAAAGTGCTGATCGACACTGCAGTCTGCAATGTCGAAAGGTACCTCTGTCCTTTCAGAAGGGAGCAGCTACACAGCACAGAGCCTCCTTTCGAAAGAACGGGGCAGGAAATGGCGCAGGAAGGGCCAAATGGCCGACAAGCCGTTCCTGGAGCATGGGCCAGCTGCCCCCTTACAGGGCCCCTCTCAAATACACCCCCCCCCCCATGCACATGCTCAGGATTCTGGCTGTGAGCAGCATGTGTCCTCCAGCACAGCAGTGGCGGAGCCTTGCTCAGCCCCAACACCACTGCTCGGCATGGACCTGCAGCATCTCCAGGATGAGGATGTCCTGCACATCATGGCCAGCCTGATGGCAATCCTCGCTGCAATCCAGCTCAGGCTTTGGAGGGCCCACCGTGTGGCAGGCTTCATAGAGCTCCCCCCACCATGCAAGAGGAACACCCTCTTCCCCAGGCCCGCTGTTGCCTCTGGTGGTACCCCACTAGCAGGGAATGGTGGGACTGCATAGGGCTGCAGGAATGGGATGATGAGCAGTGGCTCTGAAACTTTCAGATGACCAAGGCCACCTTTATAGAGCTGTGCCAGTGTCTGGCACCGGCACTACACCATCAGGACACGTGTGCAGCCTGCTTTTCCCCCTGGGGAAAAGGGTGGCCATTGCCATGTGGAAGCTGGCCACCCTGGACAGCAATTGCTCAGTGAGCCACCAATTTGGAGTGGAGAAGGCCACTGTCAGGGTCATCCTTCTTGAAGTATGTCAGCTGGGTTCATGCACCCACAAAGAGTCCCAGGGAGGGGCTGTGGGGAGGGGGGATGGGGAGGGGCCCCTGGGGATGGAGTTGGGGAGGCGAACCAGGGAGGGGAACGGGAAGGGGGAAGGGTGCCCCCATGCATCCTGCCACATGCTCATGGGTGCTTTTTGCCCCTCACTCCATGCAGGTCTTCAAAGCCATCAACAGCACCCTCCTACACAGGCTCATCTGTGTGGGGGATGTGGATGCCACCATGGCTGGATTCCAGCAGCTGGGGTTCTCCAACTGTTTTGGTGCCCTGGACAGCACGCATATCACCATTTGGGCCCCACCACTAAGCCGCAGACAGTTCATCCACCGCAAGGGCTACCATTCAGTCGTGCTCCAGGCCGTTGTGGATGCCAGTGGGCAATTCCTGCACACTTGCATACGGTGAGCGGGTAGGGTCCACTAAGCCCGCATCCTGCGCAACTACTGGCTTGGGTGCAGACTGGCTGATGTCCCCACCACAGGAGCTCCCAGTTGGAGACAGGACTATGCCCTCATGCATAGTTGCTGATGTGGCCTTCCCCTTCCAGGGCTGGCTCATGCGCCCTTATGCGGGACGTACCAACAACAGCCACGGCCAATGCAACACTCAGCACAACCAGGCCTGGAACACTGTTGCGCGGATGTTCGGGCACCTAAAGGCGCACTTCAGGTGCCTGCTTACACACCTGGAGGTGTGTGTCCCCAGCATGCCCATAGTCATGGGCATGTGCTGTGCTCTCCACAGTCTCATGGAGACCAAACACAAGCTCTTCATGGCATGCTGGGTGGCCAAGGCTGTACCTCACTACAACCAGCCGGGTGCTGTCCCATGCCGCCAGGCGCACCAGGGAGGGGTGCACATGTGGAAGGCCCTCCAGGAGGCCTTTGCCCAGGGGCCCTGTGACCGACCCCTGGCCCGCGCCGCACAACAACCCCATCCCTCACCACCACCCCACCAGCACCCCCCCACCCACAAGCACATCCCTTACCATTCCCACCTGCAGTACAACACACTGAGTTATTGCTCAAATAAAATTGTTTATTGTTCAACCACAACTGTGTAACCTTAATGCAACTATGTGCATGGGGGTGGGCACAGGAGGAGAACTATATACACAGAGGAGTTGGGGGGGGGCTTATTCGTCTGTAGGGGTGGTAGGATGAGTGGTGGGAGGGACTGTTGGGGAAGCAGGCAGCTCAGCAAGGCAGGTGGTGATGTCCTGATTGAGGGTGTTGAGGGATGTTGCTACCCAGTCCCAGGCAGCCCACTCCATCAAGAGCCTCTCCTGCAGGAGGCAGTTCTGCTTCTGCCATGTGGCCTTGGGGGATGCCACGAGGTCCTCTGGGTGGCTGTGGCGGTGGGCCCACCTGGTGTGGTGCCCAGTCCTCAGGGGTGTCACCCTTTCCTCCTCATTGTATGCAGCATGGCTGCCTGTGGAGGAGTTGGGGTGGCTCACGGATGTTGAGGCTGTGAAGACATAAGAGGAAAGGCTGTGAAGACATGAGGCCATCCCTCCCTGCCTGTGGGGGTGGGGGTGCTCAGGCATCCTGGGCACAGTAGGGTCCATCCATGGGTGGGTTGTGTGCAGGGCTTGGTCAGCCCCGCCTCCAGGTCCTTCCATGACACATGCTCTGAGTGGCTGTCCATGGGCTGTGCAGGGATCCTCACACATGGGCCTTTCTTGGACGGTGACCATGGCTGTCCCCGGGGCCCTTGGACTGTGGCTTCTAGCTGTGTGGGTGGACCCATGCTGGCAGCAGTGGAGGTCGCCCCCCCTCGAGCCCCAGGGTGCCCAACACACCTAGTCCTATGTGAAGATGCCTCAGGAGGCTCGGGGGAAGCCCAGGTGGAGGTGTCCAAGCTCATGCACTCCAACAGCACAGTGATGTACAGGGTCCCCTTGCTGCCTTGCTCCCCATTGCTGTCCCATTCCCCCTGCTGGGGCCCAGGTGTGGGGTAGGGGTGTTGCAGAGGTCCCCTGCTCTGGCTCCTCCCACTCCCCCTCCAGCTCAGCCATATCCAGGGCCTGTTCCGGGGGACCTGCCTCCCTTGGGCCAAGGAGCTGGTCCAGCTCTTCAAAGTAGGGGCAGCTGGCAGGCACTGTCCCTGACAGCCTGGCCAAGTCCTTGGCCTTTGCGTAGCCCTGGCGCAGCTCCTTACCCTTGGAGCACACCTGGTCAGGGGGCTGTGGGGTGGGGGGTGGCCCTTTTCACAAGCCAGGTGAAAGTGGCTGCATTCCTCTTCCACCCCTCCATGTGTAGCAGGACCTCCTCATCCGCCCAGATGGCCAGGAGGTCATGGACCTCGGCCACTAGCCATATGATACCCCTCCTCTTTGCTGGCTGTCCAGGGTCCTAGGAGCCCTGCTGCCCAGTGCCTTAGGATCCCTGGGGCTCCCGGGGTTCTTACCTGATGACCATGGATCTGGCTGAGGGCTTTTCCGATATTCTGGGGAGTGCTGGAGGGTGTGCTGCCACAGGCATGTGAGCTCGTGGCTGCCAGCACACTCTCAGCTTCCTGCAAGGGGTTTCTGTGTCCTTGCAGCTTTAAGGCAGCTGGAGCTGGCAACCATAGAGCCCTGCTGGTGCTTGCCAGGGCATCTCTGTGTTCCGGAGGGGTCGGCACCATGGAGGACTTGTAATTTTGAAATGGCAGCCGGGGGAGCATCTACACACATTTGCTTTTGAAATTGACATCGACATGAGGCATTTTTCCCAAGACGGGAGTGGAACAATGCTTTTGAAATGACCGCCTTTTTACTTTGAAGTTGATTTTGAAATGAGCGATTTGTGCGTAGTCACTCTGCTGCTTGTTTAGAAATCACCCCTCCTTTCGAAAACCGCTTTCTAAATTACTTCCTAGTGTGGCCACAGCCTTTTTTTAATTTTGTTTTGCTTGCTTGTTTTGAACTCAGTGATAATCTGCTGTGAAAGATGCACAGTGTCTATTCAGACTGATTCCTAACAAAGTCCCAATCCCACAATCGGATTCATGCAAGCAATGCTGTTGTTCCCCTGAGCAGGGACTTCTCTACATGGCTCCCCAGGGAAGTCATTAGGGGCAGCTCATATGAATCTACTTTCAGGACTGAGGCATAGTTAGGCTACTAAATAGGTATGTTTTAAAATCAAACTGGACAGTCTTTCACATCTGAACCACAAAAGATAAATTCACTAACTTCACTCATTCATTTCTTGAATAGACCCCTAACCTATGTTAATAGCTGATTTCTTCACAAATGCCAATGAATTAATTTTTTTCACTTGTAACTGAGAGGAAAATTGTACTAATTTCCAAAATGGTGTGGTCTGGTCATGTGGCATGGAACTTACTGAAAGTTGTCTGTGCTGTGTTATACCATCATATTCACAGCTGCAAAGATGACAAGATATCTTATAAAGCAAGACATAAATCCTACTAGACTCCACAACAGTATCTTAATATCAGAATGGACAAAAACTCTCTCTTTAAAGAGCCAGGAAGATTAGCATTATATGTAAACAGAAATTGGACTGAAATATCTGAAAGTATAGAAGTTCATGATTAATATGTACAGACCATCTTCAATCTGTCCATGTACAGACAACCCGAGCAAAATCAGGAGCTCAGAGCATCTTACCCACCCTTCACAAAGAGTGTCTTATCACTGACCATGAAAGCTCTATTGACTTCAATGGGTTGGAAAGAAAAGAATGAATTTACTAGCACCCGTTCCTTGACATTGTGACCTAAAATCTGGCTTGGGTTCCTTTTAAGTTTAACCTTAACACTGAATGTCCTGGCTTATAATGCTTGTTTTTTTTATAATTACAACATGATTGTAAGGGTATTTATATTTCAGTTACTGATCTGTCACTTCTCAGAATATTTTTGTGACACTGAAAAGCTTATTTTTAATTATTTACATAGGGATTTTAAAATTGATCTACCATCCCTGCCCCCCAAAGCCATACACAGTAACTAAGACAATTTGGCTTTAAAGGAGATGAGATATGTGAACAGTACCTATAAAACATTTTTACAAATCTAAATAATTTTCTAAAAGTTTTTCTTAAAAATGTAGCAGAAACAAAGTATGCAATGGTGTATTGTTTTTCAACGTATTTAGGAAGACCTCTAGAAAACATTCCTGTCGTAGTCACTCATGAGTAATACGGCCACCACTAACTCAGGCTAAATGATATCTATCCTAATATGCATCATGTGTGTTAGTGTATAGAACATGTGAGTGTATAGATAAATGTATATGTTTCATACATATATCCACAGAACACTATGTTAAAAGAACCTTATTAAAATTACAAGGGGAATCCATTAAAAGCTTGGAAATAAGAGAATTGGAGTTGCCTGTGCAACTCTAATGAAGTCTGCTTAAGTGTATGCATTATGATACAGTCTTTAATTACATGATCACTTCTTGTTTTGTTTTTAATTTTTTCTGTTAGATGCCTGGCTTACTCCAGGCACTGGATGCATGGTGCTCATTGAGTGAACAACTCTTCAATATTTTGTTTTCTCCTTGTTGTTCAGTGTGTGGCCTGTACCTTAGTTGCCACATACTATTCATTTCTGTTTTAACTACAGGAATTATTCATTTCCTTATGAGCATATCTGTGATGCTCTTCATTGTAATAGACTCATAGGCCATGGCTATACTATGGTTGCTATTTTGGGATACATTTGTACAAATATCGGAGGGGTAGCCATGTTAGTCTGGATCTGTAACAGCAATGAAGGGTCCTGTGGCACCCTATAGACTAACAGAAAAGTTTTGAGCATGAGCTTTCGTGAGCACAGACTCACTTCATCAGCATCTGATGAAGTGAGTCTGTGCTCACGAAAGCTCATGCTCAAAACTTTTCTGTTAGTCTATAAGGTGCCACAGGACCCTTCGTTGCTATTTGTACAAATGTATCTCAAAATAGCAATCCCACAGCTAAACACCGTGCTCAAAAAAGCAGCACTATTTCAACCACAGTATTCCAGTTCCGGTACCCCTCATTATGAGAGGGGTAGTTGGAACTTCTAAGTAGCTGCTTATTTAAAATTTCAGTGCCATTTGGCATGTACCAAGTTTAAAATAAGTTAACTTGAAATAATTTAAGCAATTTGCATTGCACAAATTGCATAAGTTAACTTGAGTTATGTCTATCAGTGTATCTGTAGCCATAGACTTTAAGGCTAGAAAGAACTATTGGGATCATCTAGTCTGACTTCCTGTACATTGCAGGTCACCAAACCTCAATCATTCATTCCTTGAAGTAGATCCCTAGCCTCTGATAATATCTGATTGATTCACACGTGCTAATGAATTAATTTTCACATCACCCCTGTGAGGTGAGGGGTTGGTGCTAAACCCATTGTACAGGTATAGAACTGAGGCACAGAAGATGAAGCTCAAAAATACTCACTAACTTTGGGTGCCCAATGGGAGATGCCTGGAACCTGATTTTTTCAGAGTGTATAGCATTATGCAACACTTTATGGCTATGTCTACACAAGAGGTTTTTCCTGCAAAACTGGCCTTTTGCTGGAAACACCAGCAGAAGGTCTACACAGAAAATTTACTTTGTGGACAGACTATCGGCAAAACCCGACACATCTGTCAGCATTATTGTGCATCTCCGCATTCAGGTATGACGCCTTTGTTGAGTTTTCTGTTGACAAAAGTGCAGCATAGACGCTACGGGGCTCTTTTGTCGATGGACAGGGCTTCTGGTTCCCCAGGCAGCCTTGTTTGCTGAGCTTCTGGCTGGTCCTTCTGTTGAGAAAGAGAGTGGCCAAGCAGTCCAGCTTCTCTGAGTCAACAGAGTGGATTGCTGTTTTGACCCACTTGTGTGTGTGGTCATGATATATTGACAGGTTTTGCTGGAAGATCTCTTCCAACAGGAACTTATGTTGACAGCTGTCTGTAGTGCAGACGTAGCCTATGTGTTCAAAGCCATCCCCCACTGACTTCATTTGCACATGTGAGCGCTCACCACTTCTGTAATTTCATTGCCCCATGTCAGGCCCCCAGAAAAACAAGGCACAAATAATTAGTGACCACTTGTGAAAAGTGGCCGTCCTCACACAGAAACACTGCAGCAGAGCTTTAACTAAGAGACTTTTCTGTTCCAGAAACCCCTTGCCTCATTCCCTATGTGCCTTCTTAATTCTGCAGCAAAAGAAACAGCCTGGTAACAGTCAACAGCCTCCTGTTTCACTCCAGAATTGGCCCATCATGTGCACTGAATGAGGCAGGAATACTGTGGGAAAACTAGAATGACATCAAGTAAAGAAGGAGTGGGTGGGGGGACCCATGGCTGGATGAGGGCTTGTCTGTCTTCAGACCCTGAGGTTCAGTGCCTCCCCCATAAAATCTGGCCCTCAGCAGGGCTGAGGGTACCCCCAGACAGCTCCTGCAGCCCCTCCCATCCAGCCCACCACTCCCACCCTCACCCTGATGCCTCCCTTCCAGAACCCCCACCTCCACCCTGATCCCGCACTCCCAGACCCTGAAACCCAAACCCTCCATCCCATGATGCCCAGACCCCGACTCTGCCTCCTGCACTCCCTCCTATCCAGACTCCCCAACCACAGCCTGTTTCTGCTACATCCCTCCTAGACCCCTCACCCTGACCCCTCCCTCCCAGACTCTGCACACCAAACCCTCTTGTATTCCCCTCCAACCCAGACCCCCACCTGCAGCCCGCTCCTGCACCATCCCTTCCAGACCCTACACTCCAAAATCTCTTGCATCCTTCCTTTTGCCTACATCAACATCCCCAGTCTGCTCCTGCACCATCACTCACCCTTCCCCCTACCTCTCTCCTACACCCCCCAACTCAGATTCCCCCACCCCAAGCCCACTCCTGCACCCTCCCTCCTACCCAGACTCCCACGACCCCATTTCCCTCATCCTCAAAAAGTTGAAGACCACGTCAATGAGGTTTTTTTATAGCTTCTCAATTCTGTGGCCCCCAACTGATTTGTCTACAGGTCAGTAGCCCCCCCACCTGAAAAAGGTTCCCCACCCAGATGTAAAGACTGTATGATAATGCATGTGCCCAAGAGACCAAATTCATCTTGCGCGCTCTCCTGCCCACCACTTGTTCTTGTCCCCTGAACATTTGGATACGATGTTTTTCCTTTTCCACGTAGTTTGGGTACCAGGGGGAACAGGAAGCGGAGGTGAATTTGACTCTGTGATCTCAGTTTTGGTGTTTGGCCCTGCCATATACTGAAGCAAGGGCATTCAACCACAACAGGGAAAATCTGGGTTTTCTCCTGCTTCAAATTGGGAGAAAGCATCCTCTTTTATTTTGTGGGGGTGGTAAATGCACAGTCTAGTCAGCACTGTGAAGTAAGGGAACCTGCTCAGTGGGGATGGCATCTTTGACAATTTTATCTGCTAAAATCTAAGATGTTCCTATTGATTACATGCAAACTGAGATTTTTCTTTGTGTGGTTTATAGACTGGACAAATTTTGAGAATTTTGTACATGAACACCAAAAGGTACCTACTGGACAGAAAGACCACCCCCTTCCAGCTTTCAGTTCTCTGCTCTACAGCATGAGCATGCTAGTGCTTCTCAAAGAAATGGCTGACAGAATTTTTTGAACAGTGTGAAACAATATATTTTTTTTCTAGCTTCCTTCTTGGAAACAACTTACCTGCTATGGCTGAACTTTTCCAGAAACATTCGGTTTGAGGCAGACACAGGCATAAATTATCTCAACTAGAACAACTGAAGTTTGGCAACATTATAAGAAACTGAAAACAAAGTCTTATAATGGGATGTGGTGAGCAACTGTAATAATAGGCAGCTTTACCAGCCACACTTATAATGATCTTGGCGCTGCTTGTTTATTACTCGCCTGCGTAAGGCATGTGTATTTATTTGTAATATGTACAACGCAAGTAGCTCCTTCCCTCTGCACATTCCTTGATCCCTAATCCAGAAAAAATGTGCATATTTGCTTAGTTTTAAACACATTTGTTAATACTTAGGACCAGATTCTTCATATTAGTATTCACTCTCTTCCCGCTGAAGTCACGTGAGGGAAGAATTTGGCCATTTCAGTGCAAATTCTCTTTACTGTGTTTGTCATTGTTATCATGTGGGTACAAGGAAATATGAGATTTTTAAACAAATAGGCCATGCCTTTGAGATACCTCCAAGAGAATGCAGCTGGGAGAATTTTAACTCTCAGATGTCTGCATTTTGTGATATATCACAGACAGGTGGATCCACATAGCTTCCTGCATTGTTCTACATCACTGAGATCACTCTACAGTTCCTCTTCCAACTCCTTAATCATCGTGGGAAATGAACCTATAGCCTGCACTCTAGAAGCTCTATGCCCTGAGAATCCATCTCCCTCAGAAAACAATTTCACCTTGGCCATGGCTACACAACACCTCCTTTTTAGAAGGGGCATATAAATGACAGGGACCAGAACTGTCTGATAAGGCACTGATATGAATATTCCTTATTAGCATAATGGCAGCCAGTCACTCTTTAAAAGTGCTGCTTTGAAATAAGTGCCGCACATTGGGAATAAGGGAATTTCGAAGTCTGGAGTTTATTTCAAAGCACCCACGTCTACACAGCCAGCTTGCGTTTTCAAAAGCAGCACTTTGAAGCGTGACTGGCCACCATGATGCTAATGGGGCGCTGAATATTTACATCAGCGCCTCTTTAAACAGTTCCGATCCCTGTCATTTACTTGCCCCTTCTAAAAGGGAGGGTAGTTTAGCCATGGCCCTTCTGTGTCTGTTAGGCTCCTTCAGAGATCCAGCTCTGGTTGCTAACATGCATTTCTGCTCATTCTACTTAGATCCTTTAGCTGCCCTTCCCCATCTCTTACATACCTTAGAACACCCAGTTCTATTACTACCACCTCTTCAACTTCCTTTTGACTGTTCCCTGATTCTGCTGTTGCTGTTTTCTTCTGTCAGTGCAGTGGGACTGGACCTTAACCCCACCTATTAGCCTGTCTACTGAAAAGCCAGATGAGTAACATATTGTTAAGAGATAAAGCCAGGAATAGAGGAAAGCAGTTAGAGGACAGTACAATGATGAGGGAGTGAGGGGGAGAAAGGATAAGTCTAGGAAGAATGGTGCAGCTATTACAGGGGAAAGGGAGAAACTGAGGGTGGAAAAAATGGGGTTGAAGAAGTGGGAAAACTGGGGTAATCTGGCATATAGAAAATAAGATTTTCTTTCTACACTAGACTAGAGTATACTGAAAAACATGATAAACAGCATGATGCCATAATCAAGCTTCAGGCCTTCACTCCCAATTTACCTCAGGCCTGTCACTTTCCAGTCTTGAGAATAATTAAATATATAAAGAGCCTTAGGCTCACTGGGCTTCTTAACCATGATAAATCCCATCATGCTCCCCAGTCTCTGAAGCAACGCATTTCTTTTCTCCTTCCCAAGAAAAGCATGGGGTTCACAAAACAATCAGCTGCAATCCAGTGAAGTTTCTTTTGTTGGACTGAGGCCACAGCACTCTGCAGAGCAGAACCAGTGACTACCCTACACTCTGTCCCTTCCATCTTTTGTTCTGCCTTTTTCAGGGCACGAAGCCAAGGGTGGATGACATGGGCCAAGTCATCCCTACCTCCCATCTCTGTGTCCATCTGTGGCTGGAAACAGCTCCCATCCCGTGCAGTACTGAAAGACTGCTGCTTACTGTGCTCTGATGTGAACCTTGACAGAAATCTGGTGAAAGGGGACATGTGACCCTCTGTGTTCCTACATGTTTCCTTGAAAAGTCACAGTGTCAAGTAGCAGGAGTGATAGATCAATCCCTGGTGCCCAGCCAAGCATGGAGGTTGAAGAGCCCTGGGCAGGGAGGGTTGAGTCATATCAGTAGGACACCCCTCCCTCTTGTGGACCCCATTGTAATGCAGCCCAAGGTGGAGGACATCTCAAAAGCTCAGCTGATTTTATGACACTTTTGAGGCAAAATCTTGAGAATACAGTTGACAGGAGTTCAGTGCCTTGAAACCTGAGCTTTGATTCACTCTTGAACCCAAATGTCAGCCTAATGCAGATGCAAACTCCTCCTTCAAAGAGCATTGGCACATCTCTTAAATTTGTATATGCATATAACATAAGGAGGATTGAGGAATAGCTATTCATCCCCTATTTTTCTCATTTGATTTGGAGAATAGTTTTTGAGTCTCCAGAATGTATCACAACCTGCACCTCTCCTCAGATGTGATATCTTAGGGATACATGTTTTCCATTTGTTATTACAGATTCCATAGGGACCAGGAGGAATACAAGGCCTGCCTCTGGAATCTCCAAGCACAGAGCACAGAGCTATGTTATTACCTCAGCTTTCTAGCTCCATTTTATTATTATTAATATTCAGCAAAGAACAGAATTCTAAGCTTTTACTTAAGTCTTTGATGGGTCAAAGCTGTTCTCCTAGAGAAGCCCTGACATCTCTCTCCACTCTGCCTTTCCCCCTACCTAGCAGAAGCTTCTCTAAGACTCTCTGCCGGCCTTCAATAAGGACAGTATGTGTTGTGTAGCAGCTGCAAAAGGCCTCACAAATGCTGGCTGACAAGAAGTGACAGCTCTGTATATCTCTCACTGGCACTGACAGCTGACAGATGGATACCACTCACACACAGAAAAAAAGCCCCCAGGATGATTCTCCAACATTACTCTCTGTTCATAGGGGCCACATTTGATTGAGTGCTGCTCAGAATAATAAACCCTCGTCGATCCATTGCAGAGCCAGTTTGCTCACAGTGTTCTGATTCCTCCCCTCCCTCCCCTGCCTTGTGAAACACGTACCTATACACTGAAGCCTGGCTCTGTGGGTTTTTCCCCCTACATTTATTTGAGAGAGAAGCTACCTAGCTGTAAGCAGCTGCTTGTTAGACAAAGAGAGCAATCAGTATATAACTTAGCAATACCATGCTACAGTTTTGCTCCTTGATAATTCCTTCATCTCCCCAATCTGTTTGTTATTATCCTTTGGATTGTCTTTATTCCTTTCCATCAATCAGCCCATCTTTAAAAGTGTTGCTGGTTGGTTAGTCAGAAGACGGTAACATAAAACTGGATAAGGATGCATGTTGATGCAAAAAGAAAGGGAGGGAGGGAGAGAGTGATAAACAAAAAGAGACATCCATCCATATGGATACATGGATATAGACAGAGAAGAGGGGGAAAAAGGAAACAGAAAGAGAAGGTTTCTACAGTGGTAGTAGCTGAAATCTTCCCAATATGTTTCTCTTAAGAGGTCTGAGGAAGATGATTTCTCTAGCTTGTGCTGTATTTCTTCTGTTGCACAAATTGCTCAATTATTTGTACCTCAGGAGGTAGGTAGTATTGCCAAAAGTCATTTTCTCTCGGGAGAAAGCATTCTGTGTGGTTTGACTCCTGCAAAACTACAGAATGAAACTTGAATAGAAGACGCACTTAAGGATGGAGAATCAACAGCCTGAATAAGTGAGAAGAAAGAATTCACTTTCCTAAGTGGTGATTAAAGCATATTATAATAATGGAAATTCTTAGCATTTACTTAGGTATTTTAAAGCACTTTACTAAAGCAAATAAGAAACATTATCCCTAGTTGTCAGATGGCAAAACTGAGGTATAGAGAAACAAAGGCCTACATTGGCAATACAAGTCACTACTTCAAGGTGCCCAGGGTAAGTCACCTAGGGCCTGATTTTTGGTGATCAGCTCCTCTGATTTGAGAGGTGTAGATCTGAGGTGCAGAAGTTGAGGCACTCAATTCAGTGGACACATTAAAAAATTAAATTGAAAGGACAGATTTTAAATGTTTTAGCTACCTAGATGCAGGTAAGCACCTGCTAGCTTTTCAAAAGCTCCTTGGTACCTAACTGCACTGATTTCACAAGGCGCTAGGCACCTAGGCACTTCTTCAAATGCTAGTGAGTGCTTTGTTTCATCTTCAGCACCTAAATACCTTTAAATATTTGGCCCTAAGAGGTTAGTCCACAGCAAATCAGAGATGGGCTGGGAATAGAAACCAATTGCGAAACCCTTGTCCAACTGAAGATAATGGCAAAACTCCAACTGGCTTCAGTGGGGCCACAGTTTTACCTGAGGTCACCTAGTTTACAGTCCTGGCAGTGGACTATCTGTTAGGCTGCAATGCTTTTGTCTTTGGAATCAGAAGTGGGGGTCGTATGATGATCATTAGAGAGAAAGAGGTTTCAGTCAATTAATACTGCTTAATGAAGAAGACTTGAGTCCTGGGATATAGTCTGTAGAATGTGAAAAGATAAATAATTGTTGAGGTAAACTACTGTCAGTTTTTCACATTTGTTGAAGGGGAGATCTCCAGCTATTGGTGTATAAGCTTCTAGCTCTGTAGCAGCACCACCACCCAGAGAAGGTGCACTAAGTGAAGCCGCAGGACCACAGGAGGTGTTCTGAATCATTACACCCTCAAAACACTCTAGTCACTCCCACTAGCCCAGAGTCTCCTGTTTTAAAAGCAGTTCTGATGTTCCGTATCCCAGGATTTTGGCAGTGGACAACCAACATAATTTAGGAGACGCTGAAGCACATTATATCAGGAGGCATGCACAGTACAGCACCCACATTTCAGTGGTACCAGGGTAGAAATCAGAGTGCAGTGTAAAATTAGTTGGAAGAGTTAGAAAAACCCCTGAGCACTGCTAAGAGTGAAGAGAGGTCTTCACAGAGTTTGTACTCAAGGGCCCACAAATCTAGTGTGCAGGATGGGTCTCAAGCCTGTCTCCCCAGCTACAGTCCCTCCTGAGCATGAACTGTAAAAGTGCCATGTATATCTGTAATGCAGATTTTATTTATGCTAATTTAAAGGCCAGACTGAGAGCAGCCCTTGAATAGGCAGGAATGCCAGAGGGGTATATAAGATGCCTTTTACCTTGTCTGACTGAGGAATTCCCACAGTAGCAGTCCTTGTGGTTCAGGGGACCACAGGGACTGCTTGCTTTTACTTACTGTCTGCCCTCTTGTGAGCAAGATGCCCCAAAAAGGGGCAGAATGGGGGCTAGGGAACAGGAAGAGAAATATTGGAAGAGACTGTGCACCCCGATATGTATGGAGAAGCCCAAGGAGATACTGTATCTACCACAGACATTAACCTCGCTAGTACTCTCCTTGTGGCACTGTGATTCCACACCACCCCTATGCGGGACTTAGCCCTAAGAACAAAATTCATTCTTGGCCATGTCATACCAACGATACAAACATTAAATCCAACCGATAGCAAATTAAATGAGGTTACTGCAAAGACAAGTAACCTAAGAGACCATTTTTGTTTTGCCTTTCTAAAAGGTTCCAAATATTTTCTTTTGACTGGATGTCGCAAGCCACAAAAGGAAGGGACAAGGGAGGGGTGTGTGGGGAGGGATATGGTTCACTCTTCACATGTGACAATAACTCTCTTTTATATCTTTCTCAAATATACAACCATAGAAACATTACATATTAATATTTTAGCTAATAATAGCTATTTGAGACAGATAACATGTGATAGCTACATGACTTCCCCAAAGTGGGGGATGGGAAGCTGTCTTGAGCGTTCGCAGGGTTTTAAGATTTGTCTGATACAATAGATGCATGTGGCAGGGAAAACAGAGGAGAAGTGTACATAGAAAAATTTCTGTCAGTATCCTACAGGCCAAAGGATTGCTTGTA
The DNA here is from genome assembly GCF_033958435.1 of Carettochelys insculpta. Taxonomy (NCBI): domain Eukaryota; kingdom Metazoa; phylum Chordata; order Testudines; family Carettochelyidae; genus Carettochelys; species Carettochelys insculpta. The sequence continues at coordinate 110,190,924 of NC_134138.1, read as the reverse complement.
GATAATCATGGATTAATTGTAAATGTAAAGAAAGAGACACTTTTTTTTTTATCAAAGCTGTTGCCTCAGGGCAAACTCCAGTGCCATGAAAGCTGAAATGTTTTCTTCTATCAGAGTTCCTTTTCTGGCACCTGAAATTATTTCTTTCATGTCTCATAGTGAAGAATGAGGGAGCACACAGCTCCCCAGAGATGAGCGATTGTTACCATGGTCTCATAACATATTGGCAGCCTATGTGGCATCATTGTACACCTGTCACTCACAGAGAGCTAAATGCAGTTGTGGCATGAAAGCATAAGTTCAACCATTTGGAAACTTCCCTCCATCTTCCCCAAAACACACACACATACACACAAACATGCAGCCCCAACCCCCACATTACGTTACTGTTTTTCAGTCCACACACATGTGAGTGCACTCAAACATGATCAGGCCTGTTTAATGCAATGAACCTGCATTAGCATTTATTCAGGGCAAACACAAGTAAACAGAAATGTGCTGCAAAAATAAATAAATAAATGTTTCATACCAATTTCTTTGCCAGTCAGGCAGACAGAGGTTGCAGGACACAAATGAGGCAAGTCCCTTGATCTGGAAGTGAACTAAGACCTTTTTAATGAAGACTCCAAGGGTGGGAAGGCAGAGAATAGAATGCTTTTTATTTAGTTCTTGATTCTTTCAGGCTTTGAGCAGCTCGAGCCACTATTGTTCTGGGAGAAGGAGAAGAGGGGCAAGTGCTGAAGAGTGACAATCTGAAACATGCGGATGAAATTTTATTTTAATAAAAAGATTGTGCTCTTGAGATTCATTGGGCATTATCAGTTTGATGGTCTGGGGAGTTTTAGTGTTTCTATGTTGGTAAACAGGGAAGACATGCAGGAGACTGGCAGGAAGTATGGAATATTGCATGGGATAGAGAAGAAAATATATTTATCTTGTATATGAAAACCTCACCCCATCTACATTATATATGCATACACACACACACACACACACACACACACACACACACATTCGAGCAATGTGTAGGTTTAGGTGAGCTGGATTTGCCATATGAATGATCTAACAATTTTGGCCAGTGAGATAGAATGTAGAGTGCAAATGGCAATTTAGCTCCTAGGCTAAAGCAAATAGTATACTTCCATTTTTTAGGGGGGAAATACAACAAGTCGAAAAGCATTCATCTTAGATTTGTAAATGCATAGCTTTATTGAACCATTTGTCCATTCTTATAAGCTGATTTATAATAACTGTAATGTGATTCATCATGTCATCTTGTAAATAAATGTGACACTTCATTAAACACAGTAATCAAATTTAAGCAGTCCTACTTTCATGTTAACAACTGAGACCTTTACAATCCTATTGCTCTGGAGAGACTCCTACTATGTATCAAGGAAAAGAAAAAAAGAAAAACAAGCAGTGTTAGATTTCTTATGAGGTGGTTAAGAAATAAATATACTTTTCAGAAGTAATGAAATGAAATTGTCAGAAATGTTCTGTAACCAAGTTTTTACAAGACAGTCCTGTTGGGGTGTTTTATGCTAATGAGGATTGGACAGTTGGAACATTTTGGAAAATCTGTTGTAGGACTAACAAAACACTTTTAAAGCCTGCATTTCAGAAGGAAATTTTTCATGCTATTTTTGTATTTGCCATCTGGAATGACATTGCAAGCTGGCAAACACGAGAATAATGTGAGATATTTCCATCACATAGAGTTACTTACGGATTCATCAGGGAATGTAAGCATCTGAACATCAGTCAGATACCCATAATTATCCCAACTTTGACCTGCTTTGAAGGATCAAGCAGTCCCTTTATTAAAATTAGCTTTTCTGTTTTAGAAAATGGTAGCATGCATCTCAGGAGTGATATGCAGTGAAGTATAGCAAATTTCAGAGATAAAAATATGACTGAGAAAGGAATGTACTGTATGAATGTACACTAATGGAAATATCTTTATTTGTATGTTGGCTAGTTCAGTGTTAACTCTAGATTATGGGTCAGATTGTGAGCTGCTGTGAATCACCTCAGCTTCAGTAAAGCCATGCTGATTGCCATCAGAGAAAGATTGTGACCATCTTCCTTAAGTATACTCTTCATTGAACAACTTCAGGCAGATTGCTAACTTTCATGGCCCTTATCTCACGTTGGTATTATTGCAGTAGAATAATTTGCTGTGACAATTTGGAATTTTAAAAAAGCAACACACATTCTGCTGATAAATTTGTCCAATATTTCACAATAATATGAAGTAAACCCCCTGTGTACCTTCATGCTATCCATTGTTTTGCTATGACTTAGGGATATTGTAACAGTTGTGCCTGCAAACTCAAATGCCCTCAATTTTGGGGCATGCAACATGAAAGAGACTGAGCTGTCCGAAGTTCATTTTCCATCTGTAGCTCCATTCTGAGTATACTGGAAGGGAGCAATAGATACAATGAAAGACAGTGCAAGGATGCAGCAAGAGTTTTGAAAAGTAATGCATGTTTAGCTCCCAAAATGGACAAGCACTTAAGGAGGGCCTCTTCCAGTAAGGTGCAAGGAAAAGCCAGTGCTGATAGAAGCAATTGGAGGACACATGAGACCATTCAGAAAGTGCCTAGGGAGTGGGGCAGAACTGAATTGGGCCAATGGGAGCTGAAAGATTTTACTGGGGGTAGGGCCAGTACAGTGCAACTTCTCAGCTCCCATTGGCCAGATTCTGGCCAATAAGAGCAGGGAGATTGTGCTAGGGTGTGGGGACAGGGATATCATGGGAAGTCCTTCTCCACCAGTGCACAGAGCCATAAGGAACAACTGGGCCTGCTGGCAGGAAGGGAAGTCTGTCTGAAAGTGTTGCTGGTCAGGACCTGCCAGCCCAACTCCCTCCCAGATCCTGCCCCGACTCCTACATCCCTTCACCAAGTCAGAATACCCTCCTGCACTCTTCCCCTCCTGGACCCTCAGTCCCAGTCCCCTGCTCCAGGTTACAACCCCCTCCTCCAACCAAACTTCCTCTAAGAACCCACACCCTCTCCTGCACCCCAGTCCCCTACCCCAAGCTCCCTTCTGCACCCAACCTCCATCCCAGACCCTGCACCCTCTCCATAGAAAAGCGTGACCCTTGACCATTTACCCAAAATCTTAGAGAGGCCACCCCGCAAAAAAAAAAAAATTATTTCCCACCCCTGGTCCACAGCATAATCCCAGTTTCGGTGGACTGCATCTAGGTCTGAGTGTGGAAGGCTGTGATGTACATCTCCCATAGAAATATGTGAACTAGGGAAGTGATTATATAAATGAAGCAGTCGTCAAAAGGCCTGTGAAATCCCACATGATGGAGGGACAAACCTCATACTCAAGAAAAGTAGGAGGGGTTAATAGTCTGTCTTGGAGGCTGACACTGGCCAGGGTCTCCACTCCTGCCAGTAGTTTCAAACCTGGAGAGAGTGCTCTTCAGACTGAGAGATGCAAGAACAGAGGGAGCAGGAGTCAGAGCTGAGCTGCCTTGACAACGAGTTTGGATCTGAAGAAAAATGGACATAAGGAGTGTGCTGAGCATTGCGTAGCCAGAGATGCACTGAAACGTAGCCAAACCTCAGGAGGAGATTTGAATGGAACTTCTTTATCTTACTATCTGCTAACTTGTTACCCATGACAAATCCCACAAAGGTAATTAACAGTTTTTGGAGTGTGTCTTAGAATATGTGGGAAAGCTACTTGGCCATATCCTTTCACGTGTACAGGATCACACTGACACGCCAGAACACTAGAGTGAGCATAATGCAAATTATACCTAGGCGGTTTTAAGCTTTTCCCCTTGTAAATGCCTTATGTGGCAATTCCCAGATCACTTGTGCTCTAGATTGAAAAATGTAACCTCAGGAAGCCTTTCATCAGCAAATTGGTCAGGCTTCAGCAGCGGCAGCAGCCGTTTTGTCTCTAAACTCATGTAGTTGGAGATATGCATGCTTCTTGTTAGTGCCACTTTCTACGTTACTATGTATTCTTCCCTCATTTCTCTCCGGGCTGTGTCTGCTGTGTATGATAGTATGCTATTTGCTAAAATGGAAGGCACACAGTATTGAGCAGCATGCTTTTAGCTAGCTTCTTGGTCTTGCCTTTGAGCAGTTACTATGAATTTTCCATCATCATAGTATGTGGTCATGCACAGTTGATGTGAAGCAGCAAAATTACTATGGAATAACACAACCATTTTAGAGTTTCCTGGAAAAACACCCAACCGCTTTATTTAGACCTCGTCTTTCCAATATTTGGTTCCTTAGTTATGTTGTGGGAGCATTTGGATATACTTTTCATCACTTTTAAAATATTTGGTATTGCTGCATAGTACACTTTATGTTCTTACAAGAAATACAACCTGCTGGCAGCTGATCACAAAATAGACATAGAGTTCTGGACATTCAATGAGGAACTAACAATTATGGATGATCTAAACTTTAGAGGTGGAAGACTTGTAGCAGTGAGATCTGAAATGTCAAACATCATTATTTTAGAACACACGGGAATAGCTGTGTGAAACACAGATCTGGTGATTTGCTAGGTTTGGTCAGAAATTAATGTTGAAATTGAAGATGTTGTAAAATGTCCCATTTGCTTGAGGCATCCCATGACAGACGCATGATCCCTTGTAATGTGCCACCTCACCAATGGCAAAAAGCGGCTCAAAAGCCTTTTCACTGCACACACTTTTCACTATCTGCTTTTTATGAATTTTGAGATGGTGATACTGAAAATGAAAGCACTCCGCAGTGACCAGTTAAGTACCAAACACAGTATAATGTCCCTGGAGAGCTGCTATATAAGGATACCTGATTTCGTGATACTACCGCGATAGCAACAATTTGCAGATAGCTTTAATTTTTATCAGACCCCACTAGACACAATCAAACCTGGAAAATCCCACTAGGAAACACAAGATATCTTGTTAAATAGATGTACAGGAATTTTACAAAGTGGTGGCACGTGATCAGATAGGTGGTGCCATTGTTTTCAACTGGTGTGCCATGACATACTGATGCGCTGTGAGAATTATCCAGGTGTGCAGTGAAATTTCCTTAATTTCCCCTAGTTGCGACTCTGAAAAGAGGCACTGTGAGGGAGAAATGGACAATCCTGCACCGTCTGGGGCTCAAGCAGCAAGGCCACATCCAGCTCCAACAGGCTTGTGGAGAGGGGAGCCTGATCTCTGGAGCTACTTCCTGCTCCTCCTCCTGCCGCCCTCCCCAAGTAATCCAGTAACTAATGAAATGTTTAACATCCCATTTGATCCTGGTCTAGCTTGTTGTATGCACTACTGTGTTGCAAACCTCTCTAGTAAGACTGCAACCATAGTAGGTGTAAAGAAATTTGATGCTTATAAGCAATCAATTCAGCTGAAAGAAGTGGGTGTGCCATGGAATTATCTCATCGAAGTGTACCATGTTACTGAAAAAGCTGGAACCGCTGGCTTAGTGTTTAATGATTCCTTGTTTCTTTATGATTTATTCTTCCACAAATCTTCAGTTAAAACTCATTCCAGCAACAGTTCAAGACAAACCTATAACTAACCAGATCACAAGCCCAGATATTAAAAATGGAACTTACCACTGGCCTCACCATTTCTCCCAGTGTTGGAGAATGAGTATGTAGAATCATGACAGTCCTGATAGCCATGCCTTGAAGTCAGTCCAGAGGCACATACGTTGTAGTAGAGCTATTTCACCTTGAATACTTTGCCTCTATTAGTTTTTTTTTTTTGAACCAACTGCTGAACAAGGCTGCAACTTCTGCACTTGATTTTATGTTCATTAAACTGGTGACTGGCATTGTTCCATGTCTGGCTGCTGAAACGCTGAGAAATATGGTCTGAGACTGACTGAATACACATGATGCTGTCAAGCATTGCTGCTTGGTGGCATTAATATTACTATTATTTATTATTTACATATTTAATGACCTTATTGATATTATGTACTGCTAGGAGTAGTAATTATAACACAATAAACATAATTTACAAACATAGTTTATAGGGATATAGCCATTAGTGACAATACCTGAAACAGCTGTTGAGAGATTTTTTTTTTGTATTGCAGACCATTCTAAATTGCTATCATTGTGACATAAGTCTGTTTTGTTAATTTTATGCATCAGCAAGTGACCTATATAGAATCATTTTTGTCTTCGGCTGAGAACTGATCAAAGCTATAATTATGGTGTGATTACCTTGTTTTTAACTGACATTATGGAGGAAAAAAAGACAAAAATCTCAAGTACAGAAGATTATGCAGGGAAAGAAAATTCCAGCTTCTCTGACTGTATCTTATTTCCTTATCTAATACTTAAGAGTTAACAGGCCACTTCCTGAGACATGTTGACTGTCTTCTGAACACCTAATAAACAGTGGCCCATATCTTCCACTGGATTTGACATAATCCTGATTTGTGCATATCTATGAATGAAAGAAGCCTGGGAAACAAACAGGAAGAATTTGAAGTCCTAGCACGGGCAAGGAACTATGGTGTGATTGGCACAACAGAAACTCAGTAGGGTGACTCACATGATGGGAGCACTGTTGTACACAGGTATAAACTGTTCAGGTAGAACTGGCAGAGGAGAAAGGTGAAGGAATTGCACTGTATGCAAGACAGCATTATGATGACTCAGAGCTCCAGTATGAAACAGGAGAGAAGCCCTGTGAAAGTCTTTGGATTAAGATAAGAGGTAAGAGCAACAAGAATGTGATGGAGGTGTCTGCCGTAGACCGCCAGACAAGGAGAATCAGTTAGAAGAGGTTTTCTGTGACCAACTGACAAAAGTTTCCACCTCATAGATTCTGGTTATCACAGGCGTACTTCAATCACCTTCTTACCTTCAGGGAAAGCAATAACAGCAGTGCACAGACAATCTAGGAACTTTTTGGAGAGTGTTGAGGACAATTACCTGGTGCAAGTGCAGGCGGAACCACCTGGGAACCGTGCTTCTCTTGAGCTGCTGCTTACACATAGAGAAGAATTGGTAGAAGAAGTAGAAGTAGGTGGCAATCTGGACAACATTGACCTTGAGATGGTTGAGTTCAGGATCCTGACAAAAAGATGAAAGGAGAGCAGCCAAATATGGACTGTGGACTTCAGAAAAAAGGACTTTGACTCCCTCAGGGAAATGATGGGCAGGATCCCCTTGGAGGCTAATATGATGGGGAAAGGAGTCTAGGAGAGCTGGCTGTATTTTAAAGGAGCCTTATTGAAGGTGCAGGAACAAATCATCCCAATGTGTAGAATGAATAGCAAATATTCCAAGCAACCACAGAAATATTTGGTGAGCTTAAACACAAAAAAAAAAAAAAAAAGACAAGAAGTGGAAACTTCGACAGATGACTAGGGAGGAGTATAAAAACAATGCTTGAGCATGTAGGGGTGTAATCAGGAAGGCCAAACCGCAATTGGAGTTGCAGCCAGCAAGGAATGTGAAGGATAGCAACAAGTGTTTCTACAGGTCTGTTAGCAAGACGAAGAAGGTCAAGGAAAGTGTGAAACCCTTACTGAATGGAGAAGGCAATCTAGTGACAGATAATGTGAAAAAAGCTGAAGTACTCAGTGCTTTTTCTGCCTCAGCCTTCACAGACAAGGTGAACACCCAAACTGTTGTACTGGGCAGCATAGGGCTTGTCTACACTCCCACCTTCCTTCGAAGGAAGGATGGTAATTAGGGTGTTGGGAGTTTACTAATGAAGTGCTGCCATGCATAGGCAGCACTTCATTAAGCAAATTTCTCTCCGTGGCAACTTCGAAATTTTAAACTTCGAAGTACCACCGCACGTCTAGCTGCAGCTCACCCGCCGGTACTTCGAAGTGCCAGGACAACTTCGAAGACCCTTTACTCCTCAAAATTTTGAAGAGTAAAGGGACTTCGAAGTTGCCCTGGCACTTTGAAGTACCGGCAGGTGAGCTGCGCCTAGACGCACGCTGATACTTCAAAGTTTAAAACTTTGAAGTTGCCACGGGGGGGAGGGGAGAATTTGCTGAATGAAGTGCTGCCTATGCATGGCAGCACTTCATTAGTAAACTCCCAACACCCTAATTACCATCCTTCCTTCGAAGGAAGGTGGGAGTGTAGACAAGCCCATAGTATTGGAAGGAGGTGAGCAGCCCTCAGAAGTAAAAGAACAAATTAAGTGTGATTTAGAAAAGTTAAATGTGCTCACGGATTCATCGAAGGCAATTCATGCCTGACCAAACTGATTTCTTTGTCTGATGGCTTAACTGGTTCTGTACATATGGGGAAAGTGGTGAACATGATATACCTCGATTTTAGCAAAGTTTTTTTATATGGTCTTCCATAATATTCTTTCCAGCACTGTGGCTTGGATGAATAGACTATAAGTTGTTAGAAAGGAGCATAGATTGTCAGGCTCAACAGACAGTGATCAATGGTTCAATGTCTGTCTGGCCATAGGTATAAAGTAAAGTGCTCCAAGGTTTGATTCTGTGGCTAGTTTTTTCCACATTTTTATTAATGATCTGGATGATGGGATGGATTGCACCCTCAGCAAGTTCACAGATGACACTAAAATGCAGGGAGAGCTAGATATGCTATAGGGTAGGAATAGGGTCCAGAGTGATCTAGTCAAATTGGAGGATTGGGCCAAAAGAAATCTGATGAACTTCAGCAGAGGGCAAGTGTAAAATCCTGCGCTAAGAACAGAAGAATTCCATGCATGGCTACAGGCTGACAACTGACTGGCTAAGTGGAATTCCACAGCTAAGAATCTGGGGAAAGGATCTAGAGATTACAGTGGACAAAAAGCTGAATACGAAACAACAATGTTCCCTTGCTGCCAAGAGGATTACTAGCATATTAGGCTGCACAAGAAGGAACATTGCCAGCACATTGAGGAAAGTGATCATTCCCCTCTGTTTAGCACTGGTGAAGCCACAGTGGAATACTGCATCCAGTTTTGCACACCACCACCCCCAAAGAAAAAGTGTTCACAAATTGGAGAAAGTTGGGCAGGGGGCAATTTAAACAATTAGGGGGCTGGGGCACATGACTTAGGAAGGGAGGCTGAGGGATTTGGACTTGTTTAGTCTTCAGAAGAGAAGAGTGAGGGGGCTTTTGATACTAGCCTTCAACTACCTGAAAGTGGTGGGGAGAGGGGGGATTACAAAGATGATGGAGAAAGATTTTTCTCAGTGGTGACAGAACAAGGAGCAATGGTCTCAAGTTGCAGCAGGGGAAGTTGGATATTAGGAGAAAAGCTATTAGGATGCGGGTGAAGCACTGGAGTGGGTTACCTAGGGAGATGGAATCTCCATGCTTAGAGGAATCCAGACTGACTGCTAGAGGCCCCACACTTTTCCCCCAGTGCTCTCTGCATTTCAGGGGCATGAAGCGAGGCCACCCACACCTTGACCTGGAGCCCCACTGACCTTATAATATTTCACAATGAGAGTCAGTAAAATTTACACATGAAGCCTATAAAATCTGAGCCTTCATCCATTCTCAAGACTCATTTCCTTTAAGGAGGATAGGACTCATGATTATTTTTAAGAGCACTAGTCCAATTCCTCCATCCATCCCCTTATCTCTTGGTGTGAAGCCATCTTCCATTTACATGGAGAAGGAAAAACTAATAACAAAATCAAGGCGCACGGTCTAAAAACTCTCAAAGGATGGACCCTCTAATTTCCCTGCCATCAAATAAAAAATTACCCTCAGTCACAAATGACAGAAAATGCTTTCTACAATTCCCTCTCCAAAAAAGCCCAAAATAGTGCCCCCAAGATAATTTACTCCAACAAACCATAATACAAACTAAAGATAATGTAAGCCTAGATGTTTGCTGTGAAAGACATATTTGTGTATAGTAACAGAAAGGTAGCCGTGTTAGTCTGTACTCCAACAAAACAAAGCAGCAGAAATGTAGCACTTTAAAGACTTACAAAATGATTTATTCAGTGATGAGCTTTCATTGGACAGACCCACTCATCACTGAATAAATCATTTTGTTAGTCTTTAAAGTGCTACATTTCTGCTGCTTTACATTTGTGTATGTTTGTTCTCGTGAATTCTTATTAGCAAAAAAATGGCATATGGAGAGAGAAAGCACTGTAAATACAGCCTATGCTGTATTTATTCACTTGAGTATTTTAAAAATTCTTTGTGAATTTTGGTGTAACCCAACTAGAGAAACAAAGCTACATGATCCCTCACACACCAAGAAGTGTGAACTGTGACTAGCTAACACTCACATTAGTTAAAGGGAGTTCACAAACAATCTATAGGGTGAAAAATATTTGCTTAAACCATTGTTCGACTAACTGTAAATACTGAAGAGATAGTATACATGAGGTAATATCTTTGGGGCCAAATTTTACTGGGGAGAGAGAGAGAGACAAACATTACAGCTCACACAGAGCTCTTCTTCATGAATAATGAGCACATCCATAAAGGTGAGCTGTCCATTTCTGGTTTATTCTGGAATATTAATTAATAGGAAAAGGGGCTAGATCTAGAACTGATTTTTTAAAAAAGAGATATTGTTGTAAAATTGTTAATAATAGAAAAGCTTACTACCAGCTGCATTATATCCATTGAGAAATGTTTTCCACCTTAGCCTCTGACAACTAAATAGTTTAAAAAAAATAGATGCAGGCTATGCTACTATCAGTGCTTTCATGAATTTGATGTACTTCACTCTCCTCCTTAAGCAGAGCCTATTCTTAGGTATTTAACCAGGATGATTGTGGATATTTAACATGTCCCATGTGTCTGCACTTTGGGATATAAATCCATATAACCTTTTTGTGGGGAGGGGTTGTGTTGATATGAACATCATGCACATAGGACAAAATCCTGCCACACAGAAGTCAGGACAAATCTCTGACTGGCTTCAAATGGCCCAAGTCCCCCATAATATATGTTGCAATAAGTGAGCCTACCAATTTACCCTAATTGTGAATTATGTTGTAAATAGTGATTATAAGTTAGTCAGATGCCACAATAACCTGTAACAGCAAAAGTTATGTCATGATAGGCTATAACAAGGGTGTTAATCAAGAAATGTGTGGAACCAGAAATCAGTGAACCAAAATTGGTGTGTCGGAAAATAGGCCTCATTGGTAGATTAATTAATGATGCGGTACCCACCATTCCTTTGGAACCCAGGCTTTCATAGTCCTCATCCTGAGAGTTATCCTGTCCAGCGTGAGCCCAAGGAAAGGCCCAAGATGACACTGCAACATCCTCAGCCCATCTAAACTAACTTGTTTTCTTTTCTCCAAAAGGACAGTTGTTACCATCTGCAGTGCCTTCTAAGAGGCTGTCAACCATGGGTTTTTTTTTGTTCTAAAAAGTCTCGCCAGTTAAAGGGAAAAGAAAAAGGGATAGTAAAATGAAAGCCTTTTTAAATATTATTATTCAAACACTGTTTTTTCATCTTTTTTTGTATGATGTATTTGCCATGGCATTAAGCAGGCTGAGTTCTTTATATAATAGATTTGATTCTTGTTTATTAACACTGGTTAATACTGAACAGTGACTGGGTTATGTTAACATCTTTGGCCCATATATTCCATCTCAATTAATACATGTCTTCAACCAGAGAAAATGAAGAAGAAGCCATTAAAATGTGGTTAGATTTATACCAGTGAACACAACATGCAGCCTGGCACAACAGCCTCAACATGGATTCTAGGAACCAAAACAGGGAGGGAAGAGAGAATGGTGAGAAACAGAATCACAGAGTCATAGGGCTGGAAGGGACCTCAGGAAGTCATCTAGTCCGGCCCCCTGCTTCAAGCAGGATCAACCCCCACTAAGTCATCCCAGCCACGACCTTGTCAAGCCAGGACTTAAAAACCTCGAGGGATGGAGAATCCACCACCTCTCTAGGCAATGCATTCCAATGCTTCACCACCCTACTGGTGAAGTAGTTTCTCCTAATATCTAACCTACACCTCTCCCTCTTTAACTTCAGACCGTTACTCCTTGTTCTGCCATCTGACACCACTGAGAACAGTTTCTCACCCTCCTTTTTAGAGCTCCTCTTCAGGAAGTTGAAGGCTGCTATCAAGTCACCCCCTCAGTCTTCTCTTCTGAAAACTAAACAAACCCAAATCCCTCAGCCTATCCTCATAGGTCTTGTGCCCCAGATCCTTAATCATTTTTGTTGCCTCTGCTGAACCTGCTCCAGCAAATCCACATCTTTTTTATACTGGGGGGCCCAAAACTGGACACAATATTCAAGATGTGCCCTCACCAGTGCTGAATAGAGGGGAATAACTACTTCTCTAGATCTGCTCGAAATGCTCCTCCTAATGAACCCTACTATGCTGTTAGCCTTCTTGGCTACAAGGGTACACTGTTTACTCATATCCAGCCTTTCATCCACCATAACATCTAGGTCCCTTTCCATCGTACTGCTGCTGAGCCAGTTGGTCCCCAGCCTATAACAATGCTTGGGATTCTTCTGCCACAGGTGCAGGACTCTACACTTCTCCTTGTTGAACCACATCAGATTTCTTTTGGCCCAATCCTCCAATTTATCCAGGTCACTCTGGATTCTCTCTCTACCCTCCAATGTATCTACCTCTTTTCCTAGTTTTGTGTCATCAGCAAACTTGCTGAGGGTGCAATCCAGTCCCTCATCCAGGTCATTAATAAAGATGTTGAATAACACCAGCCCCAGAACCGAGCCTTGCGGCACTCCACTTGAAACAGACCGCCACCCAGATATTGAGCCATTGACCACTACCCATTGGGCCCAACAATCAAGCCAGCTTTCTGTCCATCTTATAGGCCAAGGATCCAATCTATATTTCCTTAACTTATGGACAAGAATGTTGTGGGGGACCATATCAAAAGCTTTGCTGAAGTCAAGGCATATCACATCTACTGACTTCCCCGTGTCCACAGAGCTTGTTACCTCATCATCGAAGCTAATCAGATTGGTCAGGCAGGACTTGCACATGGTGAATCCATGTTGGCTACTTTTGATCACTTTCCCCTCTTCCAAGTGCTCCAAAATGGATTCCTTGAGGATCCCCTCCATTATTTGCCCAGGGATAGAGGTAAGACTGACTGATCTGTAGTTCCCTGGACAGTCCTTCTTTCCTTTTTTAAAGATGGGCACTACGTTTGCCTTCTTCCAGTCATCCAGTATCTCCCCTGATCTTCAAGAGTCTTCGAAGATAATGGCCAAAGGTTCAGCAAAGACCTCTGCCAATTCCCTCAGTACCCTCGGGTTCATTAAATCCAGACCCATGGATTTGTGTACATCTAGTTTTTCTAGATAGCTCAGAACTTGTTCCTTCTCCATAGATGGCTACCTTCCACCTTCCCATACTGTATTGTCTAGGACCATCAGGTGGAAGTTGACTTTGTCTGGGAAGACTGAGGCAAAAAAAGCATTGAGTACTTCAGCTTTTTCTACATCATCTGTCACTAGGTTACCTCCCTCATCCAGTAACAGCCCCACACCTTCTCTGATAATCCATTTATTGTTGACATGCCTGTAGAAACCCTTCTTCTTAGTCTTCACATCTCCTGCCAGCTGCAGTTCCAATTGTGTTTTCGCTTTCCTGATTGCTGCCCGGCATTCTCCAGCCATATGTTTATACTCCTCCTTAGTCAACTGTCCATGTTTCCATTTTTCATATGCATCCTTTTTGAGTTTAAGCTGACTAAGGATTTCCCTGTTAAGCCAAGCTGGTTGCCTACCATGTTTGCATTTCTTACTATGTAGTGGGATAGTTTGTTCCTGTGCCTTCAGTAAGACTTCTTTTAAATACTGCCAGTTCTCTTGAGTTCTTTTCCCCTTCATCTTCATTTCCCAAGGGATCCTGCTTATCTGTTCTCTCAGGGAGTCGAAGTCTGCTAGTCTGAAATCAAGGGTCTGTATGTTACTGCTCACCCTTCTTCCTTTTGTCTGGATCCTGAAATCTATGATCTCATGGTCACTGCAGCCCAGGTTTCCTCCCCCTTCTATTTCTTCTACTATTTCTTCCTGTTTGTGAGCATCAGGTCAAGTTACGCATGGCCCCTGGTCAGTTCCTTCAGCACTCTTACCAAGAAGTTATCCCCAACATTCTCCAAAAACTTCCTGGACTGTCTGTGTGCTGATGTATTGGTCTCCCAACAAATGTCCGGATGATTAAAGTCTCCCATGAGAACCAGAGCCTGTGATTTGGAAGCTTCACTTAGCTGTCTGAAGAAAGCCTCATCTATCTCATCTCCCTTATCTGGCAGTCTATAGCAGACACCAGCTACAACATCACCTCTGTTACTTCTGCCTCTAAGCTTAACCCAAAGGCACTCAACTGGATTTTCTCCTTCCTCATACTGGAGTTCTGAGCAATCATACTGCTCCCTCACATAGAGCACAACTCCTCCTCCTTTTTAACTCTGTCTGTCCTTCCTAAACAGTTTATAATCTTCCATGACTGTGCTCCAGTTATGTGAATCGTACCACCAAGTCTCCATTATTCCAACCACCTCATACTTCGACTGTGTCAGGGCCTCTAAGTTTTTCTGTTTGTTCCCTAGGCTTCTGGCATTAGTGTAGAAGCATCTTAGAGAAGGGGCTGATTGGCCCACTTTCTCCTCTTCACCCAGGAAACCAACTTGATTGTTCCCTCCTCCTTCCCCACTTATCTCAGGGCTTGTGTCACCGTCCCCCAATGAACCTAGTTTAAAGCCCTCTTCACTAGGTTTGCAAGCCTGCCTGCAAAGATGCCCTTTCTTCTCTTTGTGAGGTGAGAAATGTGGGGAAGTAAAGAGGAAAGAAGAGTAATAAAGGAAGGCGTGGAAGAGAGAAGGAAGAGGGTCAATAAGGCTACATATGCACTACCCTGGAAGATCAAACTGTTCAGGATCAATTTTTGGGGGTTTGATTTTGTGTGTGTAGTATAAACATGCAAAATTGACCTCTCCAGGGTCACAAATGACCCCTGAACTCCTTTTTCAAAGGGACATTATTAAGGGCCCAAAAGCAACCTATCCTGCTGCATAGGAAAGATAGAAAACACGGCAAAAGACTGCCTTGGCTTAACCAGGAGATCTTGCATGATCTCAAAATAAAAAAGGAATCTTATAAGAAATGGAAACTAGGACAAATTACAAAGGACGAATATAGGCAAACAACACGAGCGTGCACGAGCAAGATTAGAAAGGCTAAGGCACAAAATGAGCTCAAACTAGCTACAAGCATAAAGGGAAACAAGAAGGCTTTTTACAAATACATTGGTAACAAGAGGAAGACCAAGGAGAGGGTAGGGCCATTGGTCAGCGAGGAGGGAGAAACACTAACAGGGAATTTGGAAATGGCAGAGACATTTAATGATTTCTTTGTTTCGGTCTTCACTGAGAAATCTGAAGGAATGCCTGACATAGCGAATGCTAGTGAAAAAGGAGTAGGTTTAGAAGTTGAAATAAGAAAAGAGCAAATTAAAATTTACTTAGAAAAATTAGATGTCTGCAAATCACCAGGGCCTGATTAAATGCATCCTAGAATCCTCAAGGAGCTGATAGAAGAGGTATCTGAGCCTTTAGCAATCATTTTTGGAAAATCGTGGGAGATGGGAGAGATTCCAGAAGACTGGAAAAGGGCAAATATAGTACCCATTCATAAAAAGGGGAACAAGAATAACCCGGGAAACTACAGGCCTGTCAGCTTAACTTCTGTGCCAGGAAAGATAATGGAGCAGGTAATTAAAGAAATCATCTGCAAGCATTTGGAAGGTGGTAAGGTGATAGGGAACAGCCAGCATGGTTTTGTTAAAAACAGATCATGTCAAACCAATCTAATAGCTTTCTTTGATAGAATAACAAGCCTTGTGGATAAGAGAGAAGCGGTGGATGTGGTATACCTAGACTTCAGTAAAGCATTTGACATGGTCTCACATAATATGCTTATCAATAAACTACGCAAATACAACTTAGATGGGGCTACTATAAGGTGGGTGAACAACTGGCTAGATAACCGTACCCAGAGAGTAGTTATTAATGGTTTTCAATCCTGCTGGAAAAGTATAACTAGTGGGGTTCCGCAGAGGTCTGTTTTAGGACCGGTTCTGTTCAATATCTTCATTAATGATTTAGATATTGACATAGAAAGTACACTTATTAGGTTTGCAGATGATACCAAGCTGGGAGGGGTTGCAACTGCTTTGGAGGATAGGGTCATAATTCAAAAGGACCTGGATTAACTGGAGAAATGGGCTGAGGTAAACAGGATGAAGTTTAATAAGGACAAATGCAAAGTGCTCCACTTAGGAAGGAACAATCAGTGTCACGCATACAGAATGGGAAAGGACTGCCTAGGAATGAGTACGGCAGAAAGGGATCTAGGCGTTATAGTGGGCCACAAGCTAAATATGAGTCAACAGTGTGATGCTGTTGCAAAAAAAGCAAACATGATTCCAGGATGCATGAACAGGTGTGTTGTGAACAAGACAGGAGAAGTCATTCTCCCGCTCTACTCTGCGCTGGTTAGGCCTCAGCTGGAGTACTGTGTCCAGTTCTGGGCATCGCAGTTCAGGAAGGATGTGGAGAAATTGGAGCAGGTCCAGAGGAGAGCAACGAGAATGATTAAGGTCTAGAGAACATGACCTATGAAGAAAGGTTGAAAGAATTGGGCTTGTTTAGTTTGGAAAAGGGAAGATTGAGGGGGGACATGATAGCAGTTTTCAGGTGTCTAAAAGGGTGTCATAAGGCAGAGGGAGGGAACTTGTTCTTCGTTGCCTCTGAGGATAGAACAAGAGGCAATGGACTTAAATTGCAGCAGGGGAGGTTCAGGTTGGACATGAGGAAAAAGTTCGTAACTGTCAGGGTGATCAAACACTGGAACGAATTGCCAAGGGAGGTGGTAGAATCTCCATCACTGGAGCTATTTAAGAAGAGGTTAGATAGATGGCTTTCAGGGATGGTCTAGAAAGTGCTGGTCCTGCCATGAGGGCAGGGGGCTGGACTCGATGGCCTCTCGAGGTCTCCTCCAGTCCTACTCTTCTATGATTCTATGATTCTATGAGATGTGAGGAATAAGGGAGGTCAATGGGAGAAACTCTCCAGTTGGCATTCACCAGTAGGGTGGGCCAAGTTAGCCAAGTGCAGATACATCAATTCTAGCTGTGCAATTGCCATAGCTAGAATTGCATGTCTGTGGTCAACTTACTTTGCCTCGTGTAGCTCTCGCCTGAGAAGAAATCTTGAAATGATCAGGAGATGCACCTAGGAGGAGAGACTAAATCTAAGTGTAGGCCTCATATGCTGACACAGGAGAAAAATCTGTGTGTTCAGAAGTATGAGTTTCTGGCCTGTGTCAGGTGCTACAGGCTATTTCACTAATATGAGCGCTAACTGTAAAATCACCATGGAAATAAAAGGTGTTATGTTCAGTAAAATAAATATTTGCTTATATGGTAAGACTTGGTTTAGTATAAAAATAAGGACTAGAACAACAGGGAACAGCAGAGGTGAGTTTTACAGTAAGCAGAAATGTAGAACACTCTTTCAAAAACACCACAGCTGACAACTCCAAAAAGCTAGATCTAAAAGGCAAGTTCTTCTTAACTACAGCTTGCTTGGCATAATTCTGAAAAACCAAATCTGACCTCCCTCCCCTCTACTGGGAATTGCTAATTTATGAAGATTTCCACCTGTGATATATGCAGTAGTAGTTCAGAATGGAGCTGGATATAGTTGAATGTAAGTGTAATTAAATGTAAGTACTATAATTTTATTACCATGATGATATAACTATTGATTACAGATAATCATCTAAAGTCTACAGATATGGTTGTATAAAGCTGACAGTTGGTATCCTCTTAGGTGACATCTATCTGGGCTGCAGAAGGAAAATTAAATAATATTTTAAAGCATATATAATAGTTTTCTTTAAATGGGTGTCTTACATACAAAGGGTGAATACTCCACAGTCTTTACAGACTGCAAGCTTGGAGTCAGCTTTTCTTCTGAAATGTGACTGTAAAAATAGCACTGTGAGATTTCCTGTTTAGTGTTTGTCAGTAACTCCTGATCAAATTTGCTCTGTTCACAGGTAAAAAGGTTTTGGTTTTTTTTGGTTTTTTGGGGGGTTTTTTGGTCTAATTGAAACTCCACCTAGGCTATGAAAGCCAAGATTTTTTTCTTGTTTATGTATTGTTACTAGTGATAAAAAATCAGGAGTGGGGGGAATTCTGCAATTAATTACAGCCTGTAAAAGCCCACTCTTAAGATCTGACCCTCAATTCTATCTGTGCAACCTGGTTGTCTTTCATTCAAATCACATAATGGCAGATGAGGGGTGTAATAGCTATATGGTAAATTGCAGTTGTCATGTTGTTTTGATTGCCATATCCACCCTCCAGCCTATTAATCCATCTCATTTAGGCCTATTTCTGAAACCCCAAACTTCTCATCAGATTAACATAGCCACCAATTAGTTGTTTTCAAAATACCAAGGAAAATAATTCCATTTTCCCACTAAAATGTGGAGTCCACCATCTCCTCCTCTGCATGAACACCTCAGGGACTGAGGTCTAGGATAAGATAATTCAGTCCTGGACAGATGACACATTTGATAGCCAATATTTCACCACAGGTGCAGTGGGGTATGGTGTCGTGTCCCAATGGGAAGAGCAGAGTCCCAGCTTTCAATGGGGATATATGTCGTTGGACATGACGGACTACCTACTACAGTATTTGTTTATGTGATGACATTTTTGGATAGTAAAACTGTTTTAGTTAATTTCTGTTTTTCTAACATGTAGTTGTTATAATTTTCCTCTTCTCCCAGAGACTCATCATATGGAAGGAGTCTGGTGATAGAATATGGAGAATAGGACCGATGGATGTCAAAATTTTTTTTCTCTAAAATACTAGACACATGCATAGTACATAATAATGTGGTGTGGTATTAAGGTTGCATCACTTCTTGTTTGAGACCTGTATCACTCACTCACCATTTCATCAATTGTGTGTAGCACATTCATCTCAAACTCCTGCCCGTAAAAACTCAGTGTTATATTACTCCATGATGTATTCTCAGTTTGTCTCCTTCTCTCATACATTCCAATAAGTTACGTACACACACACATCTGATCTCAACTAGACATGGGTGCGAGGCAAGTGTGCATAAAATATTTTTAAAGGTTTCCACAAGCACCAGTATGAGAGTTAAAATCCTGGGGTGGAAGTGGATGTTAGACATGGCATGTGCTTTTGCGCAGGAATTCACACTTGTAAAACTGATAAATAGATAAAGACCGTATAGCCCCCTCTCCCAAGAATTCCAAGGAGGTCCTGAAAAGGGGCCAGATATTATGAATCATTTTGTTCAGTATTAAATGCTCAATCCTTGACATTTCTTTCTTAAGATAATGTTCAGATATTTTTGCTATGAGTTGTTTAGAATTATTTTATTCCACGCATTTTTTGTACATGTAATGACTGTGCCCTCTAACTGTAGAGTAACTTTACTAAAAAATGTCTCCCATTGATCACCACCAAGAATCTTGGTTCATTACCATTAGTTATGCTTCTTCTTACTATGGAGTTGCAAAATGGCCAAGACTGTGGGGGGCCTGACCTAAGTTGGGCCCTTGGCTCTACTGTAAAACAAATAATAATAATGGCTAATTCTTATTTTGATTGCCTGCCTAGAAGTACAGTCCTTCAAACTGTCTGCTGAAGATGGTGATAGTCTTGAAAAGAAAAGAAAAGAAAAGAAACACAAGGATTTTAAAAACTTCTTAATAAGACCAGGCAATGGCAGAATATGAATCCACTTCGTGGATGAAGCTGCAATATGGATAGGAAATTGTACTATCCTAACTTATTCTACTTACAGCCTGAAGATTGCAATGGTGGAGTCCTCCTGGATTCCTCTCACACTGAAAAATCCAGTGCAACATCTCCTTTGGGTTGCTAGCCTAATTAGAATATCTTGAATTCCAATGTCAAAACCTAGAAGTCTTAAAAAGAAGCCTCAGACTTAATAATAAAATTAGAATAAAAGTGCAGCCACAGAAAAATTCTTCATGTGTGTGGCTTGTGGGAGTGTGTAATAGGTTTTTTTTCTGCTTACGTATTCTATGGTACTGAATCAAATGTAGGGCTTAGAACCAGCATCCAAACCTGTTCACATACAACTTTTACATTCGTTCTTTGGAACATACAGATGTGCTAAAATGAAAATGGAGTGTGTCTTTCATGTTGCTTTTGTCATAAATGTAACATAAAGTTGTGACAAGGGTCACATCATTGACAGATACATTCATGGTCTTGAACACAAAAAAAAATCTAACAAACTCAGGAGATGGGTCACATTAAAACCTGGGGGAATCCTAACAATTTAGTGTGTGTCTCCCATCAACAAATAACTGTCAGTTGTTTTTAAAGCTGTCCTTCTAAAATCTCAATTTTCTTTTCTCATAGCAGTGCAACGTGGCCGTGAAATATTTCTTGAAATGACCATCCCAAGATGGTCATTATTTAGATATGATTTACCCCTAAAAGTCTTCTCAGAAGCCAGTGAGCAGCAGAAGTGCTGGTAATATGCTGGACAATATTGACCTCCCATTGTCCAAAAAAATTCTCTCTTCCAGCACTAGTCAGGTCCTGGGTGTCCCAGATGAGACAGGTTCAACCTACAGACATTGCCGGTCTGATGTGCACACTCTGAAGAGTGCCCTGGAATGACTTCATCTACTTCAGCAATGGAAGTGGACAAAAGCCCGTCCACAGGCAACTTCCATTTTAATATTTTACAACAAGTGTCTGCTTCAGCACTGTCTTTTTACCTTTTAAAATTCTGATGAGAATGTTTTTTCCAAGCCTCTTTTTATGAGATGTTAATAGAGTCTTTAAAAAACTATGGGTTAGTTAGAAACTTCCCTTAGATGACAGTGTCATTACTGCTGGGCCAGTGCTGCTCTTTTGGCATTCGTCAGCTAGAGGCAAGTGGGTTGTCTCATGGGGAGTTGAGAACTTGCAGGTTATCACTTTGATTAGCTGCTGCAGGCAACTGGTGGTTACTGTAATTGCCTCTGCAAGTCTAAAATGAATATACATTTCCTCTGACAAGGAAATCGTGGGGATATATGCCGAGTGGAAGCTTTAGGTACCTATAATGCCATGGAGATCAAATTAAAAAAGGAGAGAGAGAACCTGTTGCTATAGTACTTCATTAATTAAACATCGATTTAGAAAATACCTTGGCATTGACAGGTTGGGGGCTTGGCTGCTGATGCTGTTTGGCGGTGATAAATCTTCAAGTAGGTTAAAATGTAAGTTTCAGAGAAGATAATGATAATGCAGTAATTGGGATCCTGCCTCTTTAAAATATTAGCCCAAATTAGTGTGCACAATCTTATGACTTTAAGGTTCTTTTTCAGCAGATTTTTTACAGTAGTTCACTCATTAGCAGCCCAGCATATGCAGAGCTCAAAGTAGCTTGGAAATAGTGGAGTGCTCTCAGAATATTGTAGTAGTACAAATTTGGCTGGGGGAGAAGCATCTGAGGAAAATGAGAGAATAGAAGGGACCCCTGGAGATCAGATCCAAACAGATGTCTCAATCCCCTGCCCCATCTCTTCTTCTTTCCCTTTTTGATTTCCATTAGCTTTCTACTTTATTCTGTCAGCCTGAGCACTGTTCATTTTCTTTTTCTTCTGTGTATTTCTTCAGGAGATGTGCCAATGTTGGTCTTTGGCCATGGAAAAAGTGCAGGAGCTCAGCTCCTGGCAACTCCAGTCCACTTTAAACATTGACAGTTTGTGAGCTGAAATGTGAAATCCAGAGTAAGTTGTTTCCAGAACTGGCTGGCTCCCTGAGCTTTTGGCAGTCAGAGCTTACACAGTACACTGTCCAGAATCTAGAAAATTCTAGAAACAAAAAAAGAGGATACAAGCTGATAAAGCACAGAAGGATTCATCTTGTACTATTTAACCAGATATGTTTATATAAAATAAACCGGCTATCAGCAACTTAAACATCCACCAACAGAATCGTTATATTACAGAAGTCAGCCAAGGATTCTAGTTCTTAATTTTGGTTCATTCCAGGTTCAAATCGAGCTCTGTTTCAAGGTTTGTGTTGATGGATTAATTTCTTTTTTTGCCCATCCATGAAGTAATCTGTCCTTTCATGACTATCAAGAGACACTTGATAGCCCAAGAAAAAAATACGTATAATGAACAGTAAATCGAGTGGGCCAAGTTCTGTTCTTGGTTGCATCAGCACCAGTGCTTTGAAGTCAATGAGGTTACACCAGTATAGTCCAAGGGAAAAAAGCCCAATACATTTAGGGATAGCAGGAAAATATAGTGAAAGACTAAGGAATACTGCTATTGGCTTCCTTGTTTGTAAACATGTCTGCCATTAGTGCTGCTGGGAAGAGCTGAGGAGGTGGAGAGAAAAAATAATGTCTCCAAAATTTTCTTTGATTTGAATTTCTTAAGTCAATGTGTCATTTTCGGGTGTTACTCCATCAAGTTTTCGCTACAGCCATGCGGCATTCCATTTAGAAAATATAGAAGGGAGCCTTCATTAAAAGTGTTATGTTTCCAAAGCCTTTTTAAAATTTAAATAAAGGATTCGTTCTACATTCTCTTTCCCTCTCCTCTTTTCACGAAAATGAGCTGGCTGTTTGGCGGTCACATTCTTTAGGATAAAAGTGGTGTGTGTGTGTGTGTGTGTGCGCGCGCGCGCGCTTTTCACACATTTTCTGAATAAATATTTTGAGGTTCCTGTAAAACAGGACAACTGTTTTTTTATTCTTCATGAATCAGCCCCTATGTTTGAAACAAATCGTTGCAGCAAGTAGGAATGACAGCATGACAACCTGGTAGGTTATTAATGGGAATGACAGCCTGCAAATCAGAAATCATGGCAGTGCATCTGCATGAACGGCAATTTGTGCTCAGCTGAATAACCAAGAAACCCAGAAAATCATAAGGGGCAGGGGTGGGGGGGCAGACAAATCAAACATACATTTTTAGATATCCCAAACTACATGAAAATAATTGGCAAGTTGGAGAAATGGTAGTGTTCAAAAGTTTGCCATGGCCAAATAAGTTCATGTCAGCCGATTTTTGTGTGCACTGAAAATCTTGGACTGGGAAAAAGAAAGAAATGAGCCAGAAAACAAAAGTGCTTTTTTCCACTTACTTTTCTAAAATTGGGAAAGTGAAATCTCAGCCTATCTAATTGCTTTTTGCCAAATTACTAACAAACATTGTTTCAGAGGCTGAAGGCAGAACTGGATGATCTGAAACCTGGAAAACTGTGGTTTTTTGGTTAATTGCAGTGTGATTCATAAATGCAAGTGCACTGCCTTGT
Source organism: Carettochelys insculpta (assembly GCF_033958435.1). NCBI lineage: Eukaryota > Metazoa > Chordata > Testudines > Carettochelyidae > Carettochelys > Carettochelys insculpta. The sequence goes on along the minus strand of NC_134138.1, from coordinate 110,167,599 downwards.
CTGTCCCTGGTTATTTTGTCCTGTATTGGAAACCAGTCTTTTTAGTTCTTCCCTGGGACACAGTGGGAAGAACTGGTACATTTTAAAAGGGGAGTCTGCAGGATCCAAGGATATTTCAAATATAAGTTCCTGAAGGAATAGGACATTACTCTACGGAAGTAATACTGCATATGTAATGTAAGACACAGAAGTTTCATAACGCTTCCCTAAGGAGGTAGAGCATGACTCCATCGCATATCATTTCCAGCCCTCTTCTCATTGCTCTGGAAATGAGGGTATCCCACTTCATCTGTCTCCTGAGAGGTCTCTTTCAACACCTCATTCCTTTCTTCCTGGGCCTAAAGATCTCAGCCTTCAGGGTTTTTATTTTGGTTTGGTTTTTTAAACTGTTTTTAAAGCTTTTGATAATTTTTGAGAACCAAACATTAAAACACGCATTAGTATGTATTTTAATGCAAAGTGGAAAACTTTGGTATCTGTCTTTGTAATCTTAGGGTTTCTGTTGTCCTCATCATGTAGTATCTATGTATTAATGTATACATACAGGAATGCAATAACGCTGTCATAATATCCCATTAAATTTAGTCCATGAGAAATACTGTCACAGTGTTCAGAGACCACTGAGGAAAGAATATTTTTCTGAGTTGTGTATGTTTTCAGTGATAGCCACATGATTCTGATTTTGTTACTTCTGCCTTTATTTGATTTTTTTCAAGGCAATCACTTATGGCTTTGCAATAATTTTTACGTAGTGATTACTTGAACAATATAGCCTCTGCTGCCTAACATGTCCAGAAGCTGGATGTATTTAAAATAATCCTTTCCACTATTTTTTTTTTAACTAGAAAGAGGCAAAAAAACAACTTCCTGAATGGCTGGTGATCAGATCTGAATCCAGACCCAAAATATGCAAATGCTTCCTGTCTTTAAAATGATTCAAAAAACAATTGCATCCATTGTGTAGAATATCCCATCCTGCCTAGCATCTACATAGCCTCTCAATCCCATAAAAGGAAAAATAAAACAAATCATCCAAAAGCGTAATCAGGAAAAAAAATCCTCCAGAACAAAGCAAACAACTCCCAATTGATCCTTGGGTTCCTTGGTGAAAGTATAAGTATTTCATGGCAGAAGCACCCAACACACACTTGCTAAGCTTCAAAACTCATTTTGGTTTGTAAAGAATATGTTTATTTTTCTTTCCTTGTTTTTTTTCTTGGCTTTATCAAAAATGCATAAATTTATAAATTGATGTTCATAAATTTAATGTTTTGGTTTTATTTTAAATGGCACAGTCACAGTTCTCCATCTCATCTTCATCAGCCTCTGTGTTTGATTTGCACTAGAAGTTAGTGTGCTGCTCTGGGTTATGCCCCAGGCAGTGCTATAATTTTGTTCTTCAAGTAAAGAGAAGGAGCATGCCTTTCCGAGTAACTTAAAAAAATAAAATAAAATAATCAAAAAGAAAAGCCCTCTGGGCTTAAAAGCATTTTTACATCAATTCAAAATATAAACAAAAGTGGTTTCAAAATGGAGTATCAAGAAAATAATCCTTGTTCCCAAGGGTCATACTAATATTGTGCACTCTGGCATGATATTGTGAAGACATATATGCAAATATGTGTAACAAAAGCAGCCGTTTGCAATTGAGAAAAAAATAAAATTGTTCAAAGTAAGTTAGCACCTGTTTGGAAAAATAAAACCAGATATGGCAATACAATATCTCAGGCCATGTGTAGAGCAGATATTTCCTTACCCACATACAACTCTTACATTTGTGTAGCACCTTGTATGCAGAGGAACCACATACATGCAAGATGTATCACCAGCAGCAACCAGGGTGAGTTTAGTATTGAATACAAGCTTTCCCACTTTCCACAGATTCATGTATGTTTTAGGTAAAGAATTTATGATTCTTGGCACTATCAGAATCATTACAGCTCATCTCTCTGAATTTGTTCGAATGTCTAGCTGAACCCAAAAACCCACCTCAAAATCGTCTCTACTCAAACATTAAAGAACATAAAAATGATGGAAAATAAATTGTCTTTTTTGTCCTAATCATGTCCCTTGTCTGTTCCACAGTTTTCTTCTCTGTAAAATGGGGATGACGACGTTGCCTTCCTTTGTAAAGTGCTTTGAGATCTACTAATAGAAAGCACATTAGAACAATCAGATATCATACCGTTATTTACCAGAATGAGTAATAAGAAGTACAAGAAGTACTTGTAGAAAGAGCACAAGCTTCCTCAGACTGGTCAGCCAATGACACTTAGAGCTATATTGCAGATGTGGAGCTAAAATCGTTTTCTGGGGTTTCCAGCCTCAGCTATCACCTGTTCATATCTAGACTTGTCGTGTGGGTCTTCACAGTCACAGCCGATGCTGCAAATGAGGATGCCAAATGGAACTATGAAGGGCGCGATCCATAGTCTACGTAGACTGAAGGATGCTACTTCTACTATTATCTAGACTTGAAAAGTGGTCTAATGGGCTGAACACATGCCTGGGAATCCAATATGACTCACATGTTACAGAAAATGAATTTTGTGTCATGATAAAAAAATGTAAACTCTCTAGAAAGGCTAAGAGGTTTTGCTTTACTTTTCAGGCATAACCTTGCTTCTTTAATGCTTTAACATCTAGGGACCTGGACCATTGAGTCTACGTAAAATACAGACTTGATGGGTTGCTTTTTGACCTTCATCGTCTGAATGCTAAAACCAAGACACTTGAGAGGCTCATCCTTGAAGCCCTTTTTGCTGATGACTGTGCGCTTATGGCACATAAGGTATCTGATCTCCAGCTCATTGTCAACAAATTTGTTAATGCCACTCGCCTCTTTGGTTTGACCATCAGCCTAGGAAAGACCGAGGTGCTGTTTCAACCTGCCCCAGGATCTGCTGCTCTCCCTGCTTCAATCTTTATTGAAGGAACAGAATTAAAAACAGTAGAGGAGTTCAAGTACCTTGACCGTGTAATAGCCAATGATGGCTCCCTTGACAAAGAAATCAATGCCAGAAACTGCCAGGCCAGCCAGGCTTTAGGACATCTGAGAGGGTGAGTGTTGAATCAACACAATATACGACAGTCCATTAAACTGCAAGTGTACAAGGCTGTAGTCCTGACCAGTCTCCTGTATGGCTGTGAAACCTGGACCTTGTACAGAAAACATATAAAACTGCTGGAGCACTTCCACACACGCAGCCTGAAGTCAATACTGCACATTCAATGGCAGGACAGAGTTATGAACCTGGTAGTCTTGGACAGAGTAGGAACCATGAGCATCGAAGCCATGACTCTGAAAGCCCAGCTTCGCTGGACAGGGCACGTCATACAAATTGAGGAGTCAAGAATCACTAAGCAGCTCCTCTACAGTGAACTTTCCCAGGGCAAAAGGAATCAAGGTAGACCTTGCAAGAGGTATAAAAACTGCACAAAGGCCAACATTGCTCATGCTGGTTTAAAACTGGATCAGCTAGAGCAGCATGCAAAAAACCAAACAGGCTGGCAGGCTCTCCTACGACACGTGTATAACAACTTTGAAGAGCAGCAATGCATACGCCTCATTGATGTTCATGACAGGAAGAAAGCAACAGCAGCAGCCTCACCAACAGAGCCAGAACAGTTCCCTTGCCCCCACTGTGAATGCCCATGCCGTTCAAAGCTTGGACTCCTCAGCCACATGCGAGTCCACAACCGATAAGCCTGTGCAAGCTCAAGACGTCGATGTCAGACACGATGGACTACCTACACCAACAGGCTACTTAAGTCTTTGTTTATAAGTTTCAATATCCAGTGTGCTATGGACTAATCTTCTGATGCTGAAGAACTGATGAGAAAGAGAATGAATCTAGCTGTCTCAGTCTCTTTCAGGGATGCACAAAATGGGACGTATTACAATGGAGCCTTTAAGAATCCAGCAACCTTTAAAGACAGCCAAGCACCACAGGCATTATTCAAGGTCCACCAGGACATAAAATTGAATCTGGAAGCCCTGAAATGTAACTGGAGATTAAGTAATGCCAGGTCCCTTCACCTTATGGAGCTACAGAATCAGAGGTGATCCCTTTTCTGATTGTGCCTTGCCACATTGTCCCAGCAAAGGTTTTGTTGGTGTCTTCAAATATCTTTCATGGTAGACTGTTGGACAAATACCAATTAAAGAACATAAGCTGCTGTGTTTATGAGATAAACTCTGAAAGTTCTAGATGGACCTGAACCAAATCCACAGATCAGAACAACTCAGAATTTGAAGAACAGTAGTATCCATGCCTGATGCCAAACTCTGTGCTTGGTCCCCTAGGCCTAACCAAAACCCAGATCTAAAATTAATAGTTTAGTTCATTCACTGTTCAAGATTCAGATCACAGAATTGCCACCCACATGCAGATTTTTTTCTTCTTCTATGAGTTCTATTTCCCACCCTTTCCCCTTCTTTCATAATACAGGTACATAGTAGGGTTACTAGAGATATGCTTTTATGAATCATCAGATTTTCTAATTAAATTATATTTTTATGCCAAGGTTGGGATCCTGATAGTAATTCACACTCAGAATTCAGTGATTATTACAGGATGAGGGTGAGGGAAAAAGAAGGTGGGGCTTGGTGACATGATGAAAGGAAATTCCTGAAACACTCAGGACTTGTCTACACTTGCCCCCAACTTCAAAGTGTGCATAGTAATCAGGGCCACGTGAGGTTACTAACTTAGTGCTGAGGAGTAAAGGGACTTAGAAGTAGAGCAGGCATATCAAAGTTTCTGTGGCTATATGCCTGTGGGCACTTTGACACTTTGAATATGCTGCGTGGGGGAAAATTAGCCTAATGAAGTGCCGTGTATTCACTGCAGCACTTCATTAGTAATCACCCGTGGCCCTGATTACTATGCCCCCTTTGAAGTTGGGGCTAGTGTAGACCCAGCCCCAGAGAGCTCGAGTGGTACAGAATTAGATTCAAACTGATTATTTTCATAGCGCTCGCCAAAGTGTAGGGCTGGTTGTGCCTAGTTCCTGAGAAAGCATTGTCATGTCAACACTAAAATTTTGGATGTTTCTCAAGTCTAGGATGGAATTTTGGGCCAAGACCAGAAAAAGAGGCAAAGCAGAGATTTAAACTGGATATCCCATATGATAGCTGAATGCCTTAACCCAGATTAGTTGGCTGTCCAGGGAATGATCTCTCACCTGCTGGCATTTTTTTATAAAAAAAAAATAATTTCATTGTGGAATGGAAACACATTTCAAAACCTCTAATTTTTTCATGAAGGCTGCGTCTACGCTGCAGTTCCCTTTCGAAAGAATGTCTTTCGAAAGAGAACATCGAAAGATGCTCTTTCGAAACGGAGCATCTACACACACCAGCAGGGACCAAAGGTTTGGTCCGTTCATTTGAAAGGCCCCCAGCAGAATTTTGAAAGAGAGAGTCCACACACGCCAGGGCACTTTTTCAAAAGAGCAGAGACAGGAAGAACCATGGGCAGGGTTGCATGGCAGACAAGCCCTTCTGGGTCTGCTGCCTGCTGTTCCCTTAAAGGGCCACCCCACCCTCCACATACCTCAGCCTTCACACACTGAGGGCCAGCAATCCTGTCCCCAGGCAATGCACGAGACAGAAAGAGGAGATAGACAGTGAGAGTGAGAGAGACAGCAGAGGTGGCATCCTGGGCCCCCATGGACCCCGAGCAGCACCCCCCTTCATCGCAGCCATGGCCAGTGCCCTGGCTACGGTCCTGGCCATGGTCCTGGCCGCTGTGCTGCAGCGGCTCCGGGTGACCACCACAGTAGCCACCCTCCTGGATGCTATCCTTAGGGCACAATATCCCCAGTTGGTCCCCTGTGTCATCCACCACCTGTGGAGCTTCCCCACAAGCAGCAACTGGTGGGACCAGCTGGTGCTGGAGGACTGGGGTGAAGACCGGTGGCTACAGAACTTCAGGATGACCAAGAGGACATTCCTGGAGCTGTGTCACTGGCTCACCCAAGTCCTCCAGCACCAGGACACACATCTGAGGCTGGTGCTTCCCCCGCAAAAAAGGGTGGCCATCGCCCTATGGAAGCTGGCCACCCCAGACAGTTACCGATCCATCAGCCACCAGTTTGGGGATGGGCAAAGCCACCATCGGAGCCATTCTTATCAAGGTAAGCCGTGCCCAGCTCACACTAGACTGCATGTGGGGGGAAGCCTGGTGACAGGCACCATCAGGAGAAGGGTGGGCACCTGGGGCCAGGGGTAGGGATGGAGACAGGCACAGGTGGGCAAGCCGTACCCCACCCCACACTCACGAGCGTGACCCCTATGCCCTGCAGGTCACCTCGTTGATCAACAAGGTGCTCCTGAGGCAGCTGGTGCTCATTGGGGACCTGGATGATGCCATCCGGTGATTCCAGGAGCTGGGTTTCCCCAACTGCTTTGGGGCCCTGGATAGCACCCACATTGCCATCCGGGCCCTGGAGCACAGCCGCGGGGCCTATGTGAATTGCAAGGGCTACTACTCAGTGGTCCTGCAGACCCTGCTTGACACCAACGGCCGGTTCCAGGACATCTACATGGGCTGGTTCGGCCACGCCCACAACACAAGGGTCTTCAGGAACTCAGGGCTGGGATGTTGTACAGCTGAGGGGACCTTTATCCCCCAGCGGGAGCTCCCCATCGGGGACACAACGATGTCGCTCTGCATCGTGGCGAATGCGGCCTACCCCCCTGCAGGCCTGGCTGATGCAGTCATACACCGAGCACACCCAGCTGAGCCAAGACCTTTTTTAATGACTGGCTGAACTGCTCCCAGAACACCGTCGAGTGGGCGTTTGGCCACCTCAAGGGGAGTTTTAGATGCCACTACACCAGGCTGGAGGTGGGCCTCCCCAGCGTCCTGGCGGCGGTCAGGGCCTGCTGCACCCTCCGTAACCTGGTGGAGGTGAAACACAAGCCCTATATGCAGAAATGGGCAACCCAGGCAGGGTGCAGGTAAAAAACAGCCCCCTGCCGCCCCGTGCCACCAGGCCCAGCAGGATGGAGTGCATGTAAGGGAGGCCCTGTGTCAGGTCTTTGAGCAGGGGCCACGGTAACGGGCCCCACCCTGCACACTCCTCCTGCACCCGTATCCTGCGCACACATGCACACCCACCAGCACCCATGCATGGGGGACACAGATTAATCCACGAAAATAAACTATTTACTCAAGAACTGTGCCCCTCATTTTCTAGGGGGGACTATATACGTGGGGGGAGGGTAAGTGGGGAGAACTATTTACATGGGAGCGGGGAGGGTGGATGGGGGGGTCAGGGTGGGGGGACCTTACTCCTGAGGGGGCTCAGTGGCTGGGAGCTCCATTGCCCCATGCCTGCCCCTTCCTCCATGTGTCCGGGGGCCCTGCCGGGGCCAGGCTGGGGCTGGTGGAACAGGGACGTAGGGGCGCTGCTCAGGCACTGTCCCGCACCTGTGCCAGGCTCAGCACGGGGGGGAGGCACAGAGGCTTGGCCTCCATCTGGCCAGCCCTGGCCAGCAGGGTGTGGACCAGGTGGATGAGGCTGGCCGGGGGGAGGTGGGGAGGGAGCAGGGCCTTGAGGTTGGCTTCTGCGGGGGGGTTGTGGGGGGCAGGGGGATGTGGGATTGGGGTCGGGGGGGAAACTGCTGGGAGGGAGGGTGGATGCACGGGTGAGGGAGGTGTGGGGGATGGTGGAGGGGCAATATGGGGTGTGGGTGCAGGAGTGACCTGTGATGGACCCCACCCGGTCCCATGCCTGCTGCTCCATGGCAAGCCACTCGAGCATGATGCCTGTCAGCTCCCTCAGGGTGGCCATGTGGGCTGTGCCCCCTGCCTCCTCTTCCCTGGCTAGGTGGGCCAGCGGAGGGACCAATGGTGGCCCTGAGGTGTCCTGGTCTGAGGCCTGAGCCACTCCTCTTGACCTCAGTGCTGGGGCTCCCCAGGCCTGCCATGGGGATGGTCTGGCTGCTGGATGCTGGAGCTGTGGACACAAAAGAGGAAAGGAACGGGCCCTTAGTCCCAGTGAGGGACACCCTGAACCCACCCCCCCCATCCCACCCACCCCATCCTGGTGGTCTTGCAGGGACTGCATCCGGGGTTCCCCATCTGGAGTGTGGGAGCACAGGCTGTCTTCTGCCTCCCTTTGTCCCTCTGTGGCCCAGTGGCCCGTGGTACTGTCTGGCTCACATGGTGCTGGGTGCCACATATCAGCCCTCTGAGATCAGGGTGGTGGGGCTGTATGGCCTGAAAATGCCCTGGGGCTGATGTCCCTGTGGGTGGGCTGCAGCCACCACAGGCGGGACTCCACCCCCCTCTCCCCTGGCCCCACAGCCACCAGTGTGCACAGTACATACCTGTGGGTCCCTCCAGGAACTCAGGTGAGGTGTGATCGGAAGAGGCCAGGCTGGATGGGTCTGAGGGGATGTCAGTGACACGGGCCCCCTCACTCAAGCCCTCATCATTGCTAGTGTCCTGGATCCTTGGGGGGTGCCGGCGGGTGGCCGGTGGTCCAGGCCGGTTCTCCCCTGTCCCCATCTCCTCCAGCTCAGTTGGGGGGTCGGTGGTGTCCAGGTTCATGGCCGGGGGTCCTGCCTCCTTGGGCCCAAGGAGGTGGTCCAGTTCTCAGTAGTAGGGGCAGCTGGTGGGCACTGTCCCTGACTGCCCGGCCATGTCCTGAGCCCAACACTACACCTGCCCAAGCTCTTTCACTTTCGACCTCACCTGGTCCAGGGTCTGGGTGGGGTGTCCCCGGCTGGTGAGGCCCTTGGCGAGGTGCTCAAAGGTGGGCGTGTGTCGTTGCTGGACCCCCGTCTGCTGCAGGACCTCCTCATCTGCTCAGAGGTGTAGCCAGACAAAGTCTCCCCCTTACAAGCCAGCTTGCTTGTTGCCCCCCCCACGGAGGAGCACACAGGGCATGGAAACGGCTGCTGACAGCACAGTCTTTGATGCCCTCATTGAGGCCCAGATATGCCAGCTTATCGTGACCCTGAGAAGCACAAAGTACAGCTAGAAGGCTAACAGGCCAGACTGTCAACATGAGTGGGGGGGGACCCTCAGAAATCACCCCAGCTGGCATTGATCGATATGATGCACACACACCATCACCCAGAAGGGGACGTGCCCCGCCCGCACAAAAGAATGTCCTGTACTCCTAAATTGCTTATCCCTTGTCTTACAAGTGCAAACTAAGTAAGAAATGCCCTTGTAGCAAACTGGCGTCACAAAGACAGACCAGTATGATCTGGCACCATAGATAAGAAAGAGAATACGTAACCCAAAAGGGGTATAAAAGGTGGGTCCAGCAGAACTCTAACTTTGAGTGCATTCAACCAACTTCCTGCTGGTCGGGTCAGGTGATTGCCTCCCGAGGTCCACAACTGGGGACGCCCAACCTCGTATTCTTCTTTCTGCGGAATTGAGTGACCGATCCGACTTGGCTACGCTGGTATCGAGAGACGCAGAGAGGGTAAGATACACCCATGCTAGGTCTCTGACTTTTTTTGTGCACAGCTAAAGAATTAGAGCTCTGTAACTAGTATCAAGATATCATTGTGTTAGATGGTAACAGATATCTTTGTATTGGATTGTAACGGAACTTGTTAACACCTGTACTTTGCTAGCATACAAGAAGTAAACAATAGCCTTTTGTAACCACACGCTTATAACTGTAGCTTAAATAAACTTGTAACTAGTTAAGCTCTGAGCCTAACCATTTTGTTAACCCTTTTGTCACTGCAACACAGCCGGCACAACAAAAGAACTTTAACCGTTTGGTTACTACAGCCTGGCCGTGGGTGAGTGTGCTAGGAGCTGCCTGCTCTAACAGTCAAAAACTGGGTTGTTTAGGACCCAGGGGAGTACCTCACCGCACATTACCCGGCCACCGGCTAACAAGAGGGCGAGAAGATCCTGCAGCTTGGCCTCTGTCCAGGAGGGAGCCCAACGTTGGGAGGGGCTGGCTCCCCTCCTGGGAGGACTCCCTTGGTCCCTGAATGGCCCCTGGGGTAGGCGGGAGTCCCAGCTGTTGGCCATGGAGCTGGAGGTGCTGCGGCTTCCCCTGGACATTGAGGCTGGGAGCTGTGTGGGCAGTAGCATGGGCTCCCTGCTGACTTCATGCTGTCAGCTTCCTGACCGAGGGCTTTTGGGAGCCTGTGTGCTGAAAAGCGGCTGGACGCTGGAGTCATAGAGCTCTGCTTGTGCTGTGAGTGGTGCTGCCGCCTGCCAGCTGATCGTGGCCATGGAGGACCTGCTCTTTCAAAAGAGCGGGCCGCAGAGCATCTACACTTGCTGTCTTTTCAAATTGTCTTTCGAAAGAGGTCACTTTTCCCATCCCGGGAGTGCAGGACCAACTTTGAAAGAAGTTAATTTCAAAAGAGCACCCTGTCAGTGTAGATGCTCCCTGGCTTCTTTTGAAAGAACTCATTCTTCTGATCCGAATTTCAAATGTACTTGCTAGTGTAGATGCAACTGAAGTGAAATTTGCATTCTCCAGTCAGCCTTACTTGTGTGTTCAGGGATTCTCAAAACACACAAAAAGATGGATCCCTTCCTCACAGAGTCAACCATGACTTTAATCATAGAATCATATAATTCCAGCTAGGGCTGTAAGAGATATCAGGAGGCCATGGAGTCCAGCCCCCTGTCTGAAGCAAGATCAACCCCAACTAAATCATCCCAGTCAGGACTTTGTCAAGCCGGGACTTAAAAACCTCTAGGAATGGAGATTCCACCACTTCTCTCAGTAATGCATTCGTGTGCTTCAGCACCCTTCTGGTGAAGTAGCTTTTCCTAACATCCAACCTACACATCCCCCTCTTCAACTTCAGACCATTGCTCCTTGTTCTGCCAGCCATCACTACTGAGAACAGCCTCTCTCCATCCTCTTTAGAGCCCCCTTTCAGGAAGTTGAAGACTGCTATCAAATCGCCCCTCACTCTTCTCTTCTGCAAACTAAATAAGCCCAAGTCCCTCAGGGTCTCTTCATAGGTCAAGTGCTCCAGCCCCCAATCATTTTTCTTGCCCTCTGCTGGACCTGTTCCAGCACATCCATATCCTTTCTATACTGGGTGGAGTGGGGCGGGCAGAACTGGAGGAATACTCTAGATGAAACCTCACGAGTGCTGAGTAGAGGGGAATAATAACTTCTCTAAATCTACTGGAAATGCTTCTCTTAATGCACCTCAATATGCCGTTAGCCTTCCTGACTACAAGGGCACACTGTTGACTCATATCCAGCCTGTTATCCACCATAATCCCCAGGTCCTTTTCTTTATCACTGCTACTTAGCCAGTCAGCAACCAGTCTGTAACAATACTTCTGATTATTCTGTCCCAAGTACATGACTTTGCACTTGTTCTTGTTGAACCTCATCAGATTTCTTTTGGCCCAATCTTCTAATGTATCTAGGTCACTCTGGACCCTATCCCCACCCTCCAACATACCTATCTATCCCCCCTAGCTTAGTGTCATCTGCAAACATGCTGAGGGTGCAATCTATTTCCCCATCCAGGTCATTAATAAAGATGTTGAATACCAGCCCTAGGACTGATCCTTGGGGCACCCCACTTAAAACTGACCACCAACTAGACATTGAATTATTGATCACTACCTGTTGGGCCCAACCATTTAGCCAGTTTTCTAGCCATCTTTCAGTTCATGTATCCAATCCATATTTCCTAAACTTATGCGCAAGAATATTGGGGGAGACTCCTTTCCCCTTCATTTTAGATTTCCAGGGGATTCTGCCCATCGGTTCTCTCAGAGAGTCGAAGTCTGCTCTTCCAAAATCAAGTGCCTGTATTTTACTGCTCACCTTTCTTCCTTCTGCATGGATCCTGAAATCTACCATCTCATGATCTCTGCAGCCCAGGTTGCCACCCACTTCCATTTCTTCTACTAGTTCTTTCCTGTTTTGAGAAGCAGGTCAAGCTGCACATGGCCCCCAGTCAGTTCCTTTAGCACTTGTACCAGGAAGTTATCCCCAATATTCTCCAAAAACTTTCTGGATTATCTGTGCTGCTGTATTGGTCTTCCAACAAATGTCTGGGTGATTAAAGTTTCCCATGAGAACCAAGGCATGTGATTTGAAAGCTTCTCTTAGTTGTCTGAAGTAATCCTCATCTACCTCATCTGGTGGTCTATAACAGACACCAACCCCAACCTCACCTCTGTTGCTTCCATTTCTAAGCTCAATCCAAAGACTCTCAATTAGCTTTTCTCCCTCCATATACTGGAGCTCTGAGCAATCACACTGCTCTTCCACATACATCACAACTGCAACTCCTTTTCTCCCCTGCCTGTCCTTCCTGAACAGTTTATACCCTTCCATGACAATGCTCCAGTTGTAAGAGTCATCCCACCAAGGCTCCCTTGTTCCATTCACCTCATACTTCTTTGACTGTGCCAGGGCCTCTAATCCTTTCTGTAGATCAGGGCCTACACAATGAACTGCACAATGAGCATATATGGGCTTGGAAGAATTATACTTTTATTTGTCAATGATGGTAAATGGCTATTTCACACCCCCCCACACACACACACCAACGACAATTGGAATTTGCAGAAAGCCGAAATAACAAAAATGCTTCTTGAGAACTTATCATAGAATCACAGGGCTGGAAGGGACTTATCAGAGTTTAAGCTTATTTACTCCATTTGTTTTGACATGTGATGTTGAAAATTTGTGCTTTAACTGTTGTAAAGCTTTAATGTTTTGAATCCTATTATCCACCATGATTAAATCATTAAATAATTATTGTCTGGCACCCCTCCCCTGCATGCTTTCCCCAAACTGGAAAATTTAAAATAATAACTATAAAAATGTTTAAAACCCATAATTTTGTTCAACTGTAAAAAATTAAATTGGCAAAAATAAAATTTGCATTGACATTATTAGCTGAAAATATTTTAAAAAATGAACTCTACTATGTCAAGTATATAACTTAGATTAAAAATGTAGAGGGAGAAGCATAGTCAGTCTCCAGAAATGGGATTGTGTGGCTACTCAGCATAGACACGAGCACATCTGTTTAGTTGGCATGTGTCTTTCACTTTTTCACAATGCAAACTTTCTAAAGGTGAGGCTGTTGTTGAAGTAAGTTTTATGCAGAGACTGGAGACTTTATTAATATAATCTGGAAAGGCAATGAAAAAAGAGAGTGATAGATGGCTGTGCTGTACTGTTTCAATTCGGTCTGGTCTACGTTAGAGAAGTTGTATCAGTAAATCTGGTTAAAACCAATGTTGCTATACTGTTGCAAATCCCCAATTAAATTGCCTTACCCCTCAATTAAACTTGTTTCACTTAATTTAGTAATTTATCAACACGAGTTAAATGGCATAAGTGCATCAATTTAGCAATGTAACCAGATATCTTAATTTGATGCAAACTTGTGCTACTTTTCTAAAAGCAGACAAGTTCTATGTCAGAACAGAGGGAGTCTTCCTAGGGATGAAATTACTGCAAGTTAGAAATAATGTTTAAGACACTTTTATTCTGAATGTGATAACTGTTTGGTTACGCCGCATTGCATCCCACTATTTAGCTCTAACTACCGAGAAAAATGGACTCTGTTTGGTACTCTAGTCAGTGTTGTGTTCATTTTGGCTGTCTATTTTCATTTCCTGTGTCTGTTTATTACATGGAATTAAAACAAGTAGTTGTTTTGTTGCCATTAAATGGCCTCCTTCTCTTACCAGTATTTCACTGATTCCAGTGTAATTTACATCTCAAAAACTCTGCTCCTTTGCTTATGCCTACTGTGACTTGAGTAACCAGAGTCCCTGTCATCATGGTCTTTTTTTGAGGCATTCCTCCATCTTTTTTGACCTTGTCAGAGTGTTTTTCTTTTCGTCTCAGCAGGCTCTAAAGCTTTCTTCACTCATGTTTCAGTTTTCTCAGATCTCCTTTCAATTTCCTAGCAACCTAAAAGGAATCTTCTACACTTTACTCTCTCTGATTCTCCATAGCCATTGAGTGTGTTATTTGTATGTCACTCTTGATCTCTGAGAGCATCTTGTGAATCATCTCATGAGGGGTTTGCATTTGTGCTTGTAATAGGTTTCCCTCTCTACCTGTTGGACCACCACAAACACATGGTCAACTTCCCAGTTTATAAGCACCAGCGTGTTATTTATTGGATTCTCTTCACCAATAAACCAGTACAGTCTAGTACAGCAACCTACAATTACAAGTAAACTTCCACTGCAGTCTCCTTTTTGAGAAGGTCAGGAACCATCCTGAGATCCTGACTCCTGCCAGCCTCCTGCCTTGCTCTTCCATTTTGTACTCTAATTGTTCCCAGCTGAACCATTTATCCTTTTTCATTGGCTCACCCACCTCCTGCCTAATTAAGCCATTGAGCACCCATCCCTCAAAATGGATCCACCCATTCAGAAAAGGCAGTACCTTCATAACCAGAGTATTACCATGAATCAGCAGTAGGAATACAGTCAATGTAAATTTGCTTTCTGCAAGAGAGATAGTAAGAAGATGGTTCTCCCAACAATCAATGCATACTAGGGGTAGAGGAAATAGGCCTGATGTTTTGGCATTGCAAATTGGGTGAATTCCTGGCTGATTACTACATCAGTCCCTGCCTTCTTCCTTGACTCTTTGAACCCCCCACTTCCTTGCCTTCCATCCTTTATCACAAGGATATTTCCCCAGAACTATGAAAACTCAATGCAACATTTTATTGAACTTTGTAGAACAGTGTTTCTCAAACTTTTGCATAGCCAAGACCACATTTTAATACAGATCATCTAATGGACCATGTAAATACCCAGTCCTCCCCTTCATCCCACTTGTGCTCATATGACATACCTGTAGCAAATGCAGCAATTACTTCCATGGAAAAATAATATTAGGAAAATATTTAATTTATCTGTTCTGTCTTGTAATGAGAAGTAATAATCATAATCAGAGGAGCCATCATTTTTACCAATTAACTTTCTGCAAACAACAAGTATTCCATGCATCTGAGTTTGGGAATCTTCTGAAGTAGAAGATTTCAAGGGAAATTATCTCCTTGACACTGACATTACAATCACTGGTTTATTTTTTAATTGAGATTCTCTCTGTACCAAGTCCACAGTTATCTCATTTTCTGCATTTGTCTTGCAGGTGCTCTCCTCTTAAATCCTTAGAAACTATGAACACTATTATCTGGTTGCAAAGTTTACCATGTGCCTATTATTGTACCCAGATTGTATCTGTAATCTTTTAAATTATACAAAATATCTGTGAAATACCAATATAGATGTTAAATTGCAGTGACAATGGGAAATGAAGTCAATATAATAAATCAATATCTTCTAGACAGATGGTGAAAAATATACTAATGGAAAATAACTGTACATGAAATAAGATAATTTTGTTCCCTGGAACATAAATATAAAAATCCCATAAGCAGCAAAAGTTGACTTTAACTATATATTATATATTTATTAATACTTAGTTCTTACTGATTTAAAGCCTAATCTAATGCCCATTGAAGTCAGTTGAAAAATTCCCATTGACATAAGTGGTTGCAAGATCAGGACAAAAGTGTTTTGTATTTTCAGGGCACTATGTAAACATTGTCAAATGAAACATGCTGGGCTATATTATGGCCTTTTAACCACACACCCAGGCGATGTCATAAGCCATACTGGTAAAGTAGTTATACTGGGACATCAGCTCAAGGGGTTTTTGGTTGAAAAAAAATCACATCCAATATATTTGTATTCAAAAGTTTTACCAGCATAGTTTCATAGTTCAGGTATAAGTGATTTGCTAAAGAACCCACAAGACACTGGCAGAGTCAGAAATTTAATTCCAGTCACCTGAGTCCTAGTCCTGTGCCTTTTCCACAAAAATAATTTTTTTATCCTACAACAGACTTCTGAATTAGGAAGGTAAGAATTATTAGCCCCATTCTACAGAGAGAAGAACTGAGGCACAGAGGTTAATTGACTTGCCTACAACATCAAAGTGAGGCGGAGCATGAATTAGAAAACAAAAGTAGCCAACTTACTAGACTATTTTAGTCAGAAGAGTTGCTTGTTTTTCAAAGCCCACTTATTCCAGTGGTTCTCAACCTATTTACATTATGGACTGCATCCAATACAACCTGCATGCCCTGAAGATCTCATATGGGCCAGAGCTCTGTAGTGATTGGGTAATAAGCAGCCCAAAGGCTGCAGGTTGAGAAACACTGACCACTATCCTAATATTTCTTGGGCCAAGTATTTAAATAAAGTCTCCATAGCATTGCCGTCTGGAAGATAGTCTGCAATATTTTAATCATGGTTAGTACATTCCGATTGCAGCATAGACACATATACTCTTTGGATGGGTAATGCTAGAACATGCTGTTCTCTTTGAATATCTCTGATGCTATTCCTATACAACTGGGCGTGGCTACACTAGCCCCTGCCTTTCAAAAGAGGGATGCTAATGAGCCACTTTGGCATATGCTAATGAAGCACTCCGATGAATATGCACCACCTCATTAGCTTAATGGTGGCTGCGCACGTTTCGAAAGTGCCATTTTCGAAATGCACACCACCCATGTAGACAGGGGCCTTTCAAAAGGACTCCCAGGCTTTGCAAGCCACTTCTTCCCATTTGGTTTTGGAAAGAAGGGACTTTTGAAATCCAGGGTGTCCTTTCAAAATCCGGGGTGTCCCCTGTCTACACAAGCAGCATGTGTTTTCAAAGCAGCACTTTTAAAATGCGTGTGGCTGCCATTATGCTAATGAGGTGCTGCATATTCATGGCAGCACCTCATTAGTATCTGCCAAAGTGGCTCATTGGCATACCCTTTCAAAAGGTGGGGGCTAGTGTAGCCACGGCCTTGCTGAAGTAAAAGGGGAACAATCAAATTCACATTATTTCTTTTTCCTTAAACAACAATAAAGGAAATATCAAAATGTGAAAAGTCCACACCTTATGCAAATAGGTACAAAATACAGTTCAGCTGAATGAACAGCTGTCAACAGTTGGGATAAAGTTTGCTAGAGCATATGCACATGTGGACACACATATTCAAATCTGTATAAGAAAAATAGACCCTGCCTTATCTCATGAAGATCAACACCTGTGCAAGAACAGCCCTTCCAAGTTATGCCCCCCTCAACCCTTGAATCTTTCTGAAGACATTAGCTTTCTTTTATCCTTTTCCCCGCAGTTCCCAACACCCTCATTTTATCTTTCTGAAGTTGTTTTGTCCATGCTTCAGCTTTATCCCAACCCGAATTTTCCCCATAATTAATACATTGTAGCTACGTCTACACTGGGACACTATGTTGGAATGGCTGGTGCCGTCGATGGTGGACGTTGATGTAGGAAAGTGCTACATCAAAATGGGCCCCGCAGAGGAGTGTCTACACACAAAAAGCAGCCCCGATCAGAATAAGGGGGCTAGGAAAGCCTGTGAACAGGGTCACAGGGTGGACTAGCCCTTCCAGGGTGACAGGAAGCTGGTTCCTTAAAAGGCCCCTCCCAGACACACTCAGCCTGCACAGCACGAGGCCTGCAGAGCTGACAACAGGTTGCAGACCCCATGCATGCAGCATGGACCCCTGTGCAGGAGGCCGCTCCTGGAAGATGAGCTCTCCTCCTTGGGGGATGAAGAAGCCATCCCAGACCATCATGGCACCCTCCCAGCCCCGCCTCCCCCCGCCCCTGGGCACACTGCCAGCTATGGAGGTACCCCACCAGCACGGACTGGTAGGAGCGCCTAGTCCTCGAGGAGTGGGACGATGACCACTGGCTCCAGAATTTCCAGATGAGCTGGCAGACATTCCTTGAGCTCTGCCAGTGGCTCACCGCTGCCCTGCAGCACCAGGACACTGCTATGCAGCATGCCCTCACCATCGAGAAATGGGTCGACATCGCTGTCTCGAGGCTGGCCACTCCAGACAGGCACCAATCCATAGGACAGCAGTTCGGTGTGGGCAAGACCACCACTGGGGCTGTCGTCATGGAGGTAAGGAGGTCCGGGAGGGGACCCTGGGGTGGGGGGGGCTGGGACGGGTGGGGCCTGGGGGAGGTGGAAACTCTGGGGGGAGGGGGGAGCCTGGGGGGCTGGGGGAAGGGGGGAATCCAGGGGGACTCTGGGGGGTGGGGGAGAGCCTGGGAGCAGCTCAGGGAGGGGCAGGCACACCCTGTACACCCTTCATGGGTGCTCATGTCCTCCCCCTGCAGGTGGGCTGCACACTGAATGCTCTGCCGCTGCACAAGCTCATGCGGCTCAGGGACCTGGATGCGGCCATCACAGGGTTTGCCAGCATGGGATTCCCCAGCTGCTTCAGGGCACTGGACAGGATCCACATCCCCATCTGTGCCCCTGAGCACCATGGAGGACGCTTCCTGGCAGGGCTACCACTTGGTGGTCCTTCAGGCCATGGTGGACAGCCAGGGCCGCTTCAAGAGCATATATGTTGGCTGGCCTGGCAGCAGCCACGACACCTGCATTTTTAGGAACTCGGGCCTATCCTTGCCAGCTGGATGTGGGGACCTATATCCACCAGACGCATCTCCCTCTGGGGGACACCACTGTGCCCCTCTGCCCCGTGGCGGATGCAGCCTACCCCCTCCAGCCCTGGCTTATGCGCCCCTACACGGGCCACCTCAGCGCCAACCAGGAGGGGTTCAATACTCATTTGAACCATGCACCAGGTGGTCGAGCGGACTTTCAGCTGCCTCCTCACTCGCCTGGACATGGGGGTGGACCGACAGGTAGGTACCCCCCTCTGGTGGACACCCCTGGGCTTGAGGGGCGGGGGGTAATAGATATGTGTCCAGGGCCCCCCACATGCTCACATGGCCATGGCCCCAAGGACAGCAGGGCCATGGCCCTCACAGCAGTGCATCAGCCCCTGCCCCGCCGCCCCCCCGCACGACAGTGCCATGCCCCATCCCCGGGGCAGGGGGGAGCGGAACCTCGAGGGGCCCCCGGGAGGAGGGGGTGGGACACCCCGCAGCAACAGCAGCAGCATGTGATGGAGTGGGGGGAGTGCAAAAGGGAGACTCAGGCTACATATGAGCAACAAGAGCCGAATAGCTCCCAGGGGCAAAGGAGGATCCTAGGGCTACAGCTGGCAGGTGACACCTCTGCCCTGAACAAAGAGGAGGGAGGAGCCGAGCTGGCTTGGAATTGGGGGGGGAGGGAGGGGGCCACAGGTAGAGGCTAGGGGAAGGGAGAGCTGGAAGGCAGACAGCCTGAGGAGGGGGAAAGCTGCATCCCAGAGGGGCACCCCTTGGGGTCTTCTCCCCACGACGGGTTGGAAGGACTGTCTCTTCCGACAGCTGGCGCTGTCACTCCTGGGAGAAACTGGGCATCTGTGGCCTAAGAAACCTCTCCTGCTCTCAGACCCTGTGGGGTGAAGTGAGAGTCGCTCCCACCAGGGGACGGGGTGCAGGGCAGGGGGACCCCTGAACCCCATCCATCACAGCAGCATCTCCCGGGGACGGGGATGGGGAACCTGCAGCACAGGGCTGGGGGGACAAAGGCCATGGCTCGGGGCCCACACTAACGCCTGTCTCCATTCTTCTTCCCCCCCTCCTCTCCTGTGTCCCGCATCTGCACCATCAGAAGGACCAGAAGAGAGCGCCGGCGACGCATCAGTGGTCCCGGAGAGCCCTCCGGGACCATCGCTTCAGGCCAGCCCCTCGGCTGAGGACTGACAAGCCCCACAGTGGGCTAGACGGCGGACCCCGCGCCACCAACAGCCGACGGCGATGGACCCCCAGCTGCTGGCCATCCACCGACGGCAGCTGGAGGTCGCGGAGCAGCACCGGCAGCTGCAGGAGTGGGCGCTGGCCTGGCGCCAAGAGGCATGGAGGGCCTACATGGAGACTTTCAACTGCCTGGTGGACTACCTGGCCCCCCATGCCACGCCGGCCGCCACAGCGCCCGCCGTGCCTGCTCCACCAGCCGCACCACCAGCTGCTCCGCCCGTCGCCGTCCCGTCCGCCGTCGCCCCGCCACCCACCGCCGAGGGCCGGAGTGCTGAGGGACCCCTGGATCCAGCTGAGACTTGCCGGGCATATCTTCCGGTCCGGCCCGCCCCCAGCCAGCCCAGGACAGGGCTGCGGCCGCGGCGGGGCTCCCGGCCGCCCATGCCCAGTGCCGGACTGTAGGGGCGAGGGGCCCGGGACGTGGCCCCCCCCTTGTATATAGTTTACACTTATTTGTTTGTGCCCCCCGTTTGCCCCATCCCCCCCATGTAAATAGTTCTCCCCTTTATCCTCCCTGGTTTTCTTTTTATTAATGAGGACACTTGTTTGTGACGATTGTTTTATTTGTACATATGACTTTGTTTCCACATGTTGTATATAGTTTGTACTTGTTTTATATATTTACAGTTAAAAAAAAAGTTCTCAAAGAAAAAGAAGTTTAAGTTCAGCCACAAGTGCGTGCTGTCATTTGTCCAGGAAAAGTGGGAAGGGGGTGCGGTTGGGTGCTCCATGGTGTGGGCGTTGGGGCAGGAGTGTGGTGGAGGAAGGGGCGGGCAGTGGGGGGCCTGGGCAGAGTTCACCCCTCAGCCTCTTCATCGAAGTGGGCCCGCAGGGCCTCCCGGACCCGGGTCCCTTCGGGGTCCACCTGCCGACTGGGGGCAGCAGATGGCTGGACGTCGGCCCTGCCGGCCTCCACAGCCCAGCCCTGGAAAAAGGTCTCCCCCTTGCTCTCCACCAAATTGTGCAGGGTGCAGCAGGCACCCACAATCAGGGGGATGTTGTTGGGGCCCTCATCCAGGCGGGTCAGGAGAGATCTCCAGCGTCCCTTCAGGCGGCCAAATGAGCGCTCCACCACCTGGCGCGCGTGGTTCAGGCGCTCGTTGAAGCGCTCCTGGCTAGCGGAGAGATGGCCCGTGTACGGGTGCATGAGCCATGGCCGGAGGGGGTATGCCGCATCTGCGATGACGCAGAAGGGCATGGTGGTGTCCCCCAGAGGGATCTCCCACTGGGGGATGTAGGTCCCCGCCTCCAGCCGGCGGCACAGGCCCAAGTTCCGGAAAACCCGGGCGTCGTGGGTGCTGCCAGGCCAGCCCACATAAATGTCCTGGAAACGTCCTCGGCTGTCCACCAAGGCCTGGAGGACGACAGAATGGTAGCCCTTGCGATTCAGGTATCGTCCTCCACTGTGATGCGGGGTGCGGATGGGGATGTGAGTCCCATCCAGAGCCCCGAAGCAGTTGGGTAAGCCCAGGGTGGCAAAGGCCGCGATGGTGGCATCTGGGTCCCCCAGCCGCACGAGCCTGTGCAGGAGCATGGCGTTGATGGCACGCACAACCTGCAGAGAAAGCACATGGGACAGCACCAATGAGGGGTGAGCAGGGTGTGCGTGGCCCTGCCCTGCCCTGCCCTCCTCTGCCCGGGCCCCCCTCCCCTGCCCGGCCCTCCTCTGCCCTCCCCCGCCCTCCCCTCCCCTCCCCTGCCCTGTCCTCCCCTCCCCTCCCCTGCCCTCCTCTGCCCGGGCCCCCCTCCCCTGCCCTGCCCTCCCCCCGTGGGTTCTCTTACCTCCATGAGGACAGCCCCGACGGTGGCCTTGCCGACACCAAACTGCTGCCCCACGGATCGGTAGCTGTCGGGAGTGGCCAGCTTCCAGACAGCGATGCCGACCCATTTCTCCACTGTGAGGGCACGCCGCATGGCGGTGTCCTGGTGCCTGAGTGCGGGGGTGAACCACTGGCACAGCTCCATAAATGTCTGCTGGCTCATCCTGAAGTTCCTGAGCCAGCGGTCGTCGTCCCACTCCCCAAGCACCAGCCGCTCCCACCAGTCGGTGCTGGTGGGGTAGCTCCACAGCCACCGGCGTGTGAGGCGGGGGGGGGGCGGGGTGCTGCAGGGTTGGGGGTTGAGCCCTGCTGCCCTGGGGGCAGCTCCTCCTCCGGGGTAGCAAGGAGGTGCTCAGCTGCCTCCCGCATGGCATGGAGCAGGGCAAGCCCTGCTCCTGCCGGGAGGGCTGGGTGGACCTCTAGCTGCTGCTGCTGCTGCTGCTGCTGCTGCTGCTGCTGCTGCTGCTGCTGGGGGTCCATGACTGCGGTGCCCGGGGTCTGTGTGTCTATGGCTCTGCAGACCGCGTGCTGTGCAGGCTGAGTGTGTCTGGGAGGGGCCCTTTAAGGGAGCGGCTAGCTGTTGCCCCGGAAGCGCTAGTCCGCCCTGTGACCCTGTCTGCAGCTGTGCCTGGCATCCCTATTTTGATGTGTGCTACTTGGGCGTGTAGATGTTCCCTCGCTGCACCTATTTCGATGTTGTGCTGCGCAACGTCGAAGTTGAACATCGACGTTGCCGGCCCTGGAGGACATGTAGATGTTATTCATCGAAATAGACTATTTCGATGTAGGCTTCACGTGTAGACGCAGCCAATTTGGGACAGCTATTTCAAAATAGCCCACTAGTGTAGATGTGGCTTGTGTCAGGAACCTTAACTGAATTTTTATATTCCAGTTTTTTTATTGTTTTATTATTTGAAACAGAGGGTTTATCTCCTTAACAATTGCACTGGCACATATTTCAGCAGTTAGACACTAGTATGAGTATCAGAGTCCCTTTTCACAGCATACAATAAGGCTATTACTCACAGTCTTTCTGAACCTCGCACTATTCTTACTGCCATCTTTACTAGTCTCAATGATGCCTCCACAAGCAGACATTCCCTGTGTCCACACGAGCCCCTTCCTTTCGAAAGGGGCATGTTAATGAGCAGGTTCAAAAGATGCTAATGTGGCGGTGCCATGAATATGTAGCACCTCGTTAGCATAATGGCAGCCACTGTGATTCGAAAGTGCGACTTTTCGAATAGTGCGCCATCCAGGGAGACGGGACCTTCCAAAAGGACCCCCTCCCAATTTTTGAAAGCCCTTCTTCCTATCTGGTGTTAGGAAGAAGGGCTTTCAAAAACTGGGGGTCCTTTCGGAAGGTCCCGTCTCCACGGGCGGCACACTATTCGAAAATCCGCATTTTTGAATTGCTTTGGCTGCCATTATGCTAATGAGGCACTGCATATTGATTACAGCACCTCATTAGCATCTTTCGAGCCTGCTCATTAACACGCCCCTTTCGAAAGGAAGGGTCTCAGGTAGACCCAGCCATTATGTTTATTGTATTTCTGGGAACAGATAAGTGATTGGAATCCATTACAATCCAAAAAACTCCTTGTGCATCAAGGGAGGGAGGCTCAGAAATATAGGGTAGGTAGCTGACTTCATTCAAGACAGCCTTGCAGATCTGGGGAGTCACTTCATCAGCAAATGGAAATCCTGGCACTTTAGATTGAATCCTGCGAAACCTTACTCTCTTTGTGAAGTATCTCTTTCCCCTCCCCCTGTGAAATATCAACACACATACCAGGCTACACTACAAACACTGCAGTTCAGAGTCAAAACAGCGTGTCTTTCTTTCTGTGCCTCTTTGGCTGTGTCTACACTAGCTCCCAACTTCGAAGGAAGCATGGTAAGTAGGGTGTTGGGAGATAATTAATGAAGTGCTGTGGTGCATATGTAGCACTTCATTAAGCTAATTCTCCCCCACAGCAACTTCGAAGTGTTAAATTTTGAAGTGCTGACTTGCATGTAGCCACAGCTAACCAGACAAAGGATGATAATTCAACTGGCTGTGTCAGTCCTCAAAATTTTGAGGTGTAAAGGGACTTCGAAGTACCCACGAGTTAGCCACAGCTACACGCGAGCTGGCACTTCGACGTTTAACACTTCAAAGCTGCTGCGGGGGAGAATTAGCTTAAAGAAGTGCTGCATATGCACCACAGCACTTCATTAGTAGTTTGCCAACACCCTACCTACCACGCTCCCTTCGAAGTAGGGAGCTAGTGTAGACACAGCCTTTGTGTAACACAATTACTCTTCCACTGCCTTCTTCCTGGCTCTGAGGAGAAAGATATTTTTCTTATTGTCTTTACTTTTCTCCTGCCCATGCTTTGTCCCTCTCACCACCTCCTGACTGCTTGGAGGGCAGGATGTATTGTGGTTCACTAATCTGTATGCTCATTGCATGTTGGATTGCATAGGAGCATTCTGGAGACCAATGCTCTTTGTCAGTCTGACCCACACCAGTCTGCAGCTTCTGGCTTCTACTCCACAACAGCTACATAATTTGCCCAAGTAATCCCTGTAGAACAGCAGACTGGGAACCACTAATTTAAAGTGTACCTACTCTCAATCCCTGTCACATATAGTCATATGTCTGTCACCAGCAACTGCTAAATTCCAAGCCTGCCTCAGGAAGATACTGCCACTAGGCCGAGAATCATGCCATTTAAAAATAAATTAAATGTGTAAACACAGCTCTATGATAATTGGCATTGATATCTCTTTTTTCCAATTAGAACGTGCTCAGCATTGTATAAATCTCTTTGATAGTTTCATTTGGTTTGATACTTAATCAGTTACCTTCCTGAGCAGTCACTGCTCAACACTTAACGTTTTAACTTTCCTTTCAGGTCAGCGTCATTAACATTCAAGGTGATTTAGCATGCAAGCCACAAGCAATTCTCAATTCTGGTAGCGTTAGTCTTTTGTGAATCAGGACCCTATACACTTTAGTCAATATCTGCATTAAACACTTATTGACTAAAATTTTATAGAGGCCTGATTCACAAAGGAATAGTGCTCCTAACATGATTTTAGATCTTTGCCAGAGAATGGCAACTGGTTTGCTTCTGCTTGACTAGGTATCAGCACCTTGACACCTTGTATCTGTAAGCTACCCAAATAATCTCCTCTGGGCTACATCAGCCCTTATTTTGCCATGCAGGTTAGAAGGAGTTGCATAGCCACACCCAAGTCCCTTTGAAGCCTTCTCCCTGCAGAGTTCATCCCATTATCCACTGAACGCTCTTTGGCTAGAGCCACTCTACAGTGGAAGAACTGAGGGTTGACTTTCCAGGATTTCATTTTACACATGCATAAAATGACTCTCCTGGGGTTGACATTAACCCTGTACTCCTCACAAGAAGTGAGGAATAAGGATATTCGATGGGCGAAATGACCCCGTCGACCTTCCTCTGTGCGGACACACATGGAAATTGACTGTGGATAAATTGATTTTAGCTATGCAGTTGGCATAATTAAAATTGCATATTGGCAATTGACTTCTCTATGTAGTATAGACATAGCCTAAATAATATCAGGTGTTCTGTTCCAAGAAGAATAGTGTATAGTACAATTTGATTGATTCAACTCATGATCCACTCATTCAGTTTTATAGAACTGGAGTATATTTACAGTGAAAAAAACATAAATGTATTATGAAATATTAAGATTGAAGAGAAGCAAGTATGGATAATGGAAACTGAAGGGTTATGTATAAAAGAAAATCAATACACGCTTTCTAGAGACTAAACTTTGCCTGCTAACCTCCTATCTAAAGCAATCTTATGTCACTCTTATGACTCTTATGACAATCTTATGTCACTTTTTTCATCATTTCCAACCTAGGCTGTCTTTGGAGCCTGTTTTCATGAGACAGAACAAGCTGTCCATTTACTTCTCAGATGCAAGATAAAGAGGAGCATTCTTGCCTTCTAGTTGCCCAAAGTTCATTGTCTGTTCCTCAGGACAGCGGAGTGCCCGTTCCTTGTTTTTCCTATTGATTTCACATCCTCCTGTTGACTTCATATATAAATGACTCCCCATTGTGTTACTTTACAATGCTTAATTTTATATGTGGACTGATACAGCCAAATGAATTAACATACTTTGTCTGGCAGAAACCTGTTTATCAATTTTGCATGGATTTAGACTTTAAGACCAGATTTTTGTTATACACATATAACATTGTTACTGATTATCAGTACGAACATTTCATGATAATAATGATCATGATGACAGTGGATTTCACTTAAGATCTTACATGGTACACTTTGGTGAATCAGAATGTACATGCTAGAATAAGGATCTTATCTTACCTGCCCCTTTTCCTTATCAATAAGGTTATGTTTACACTGCACCTTTGTCATTAAAATAGATGTCAGTCAGAGGCATGAAAAAAGCATGTACCTGACAAGCAAATGTTTTAACAACAAAATAACAAAAAGCACCAATGTGGACAATGCTCCCTCCTCTTTGGGAGAGGTGTTTGTCCGTGGTTGGTTTTTTTCTTTCCTTCTTTCTTTCTTTTCACCAGCAGGAGAGCTCTCTGACTGGCAAAGGATGGATACGTTGTGTACCTTACAGCATCATGGCTGTAGCTACATGGCTAGATGTATTCCTTACTGATATATGCAAGGTGTTTTTATCAGCCAATGGCCATATGCCATTTTTTACTAACCTAGTGTGTTGTGGGCAGAATGTAGCCCAAAAATTAACTTCCAAACTTTGAAGAGCTGTTAGTCTGTGAATGAACAGGTTTGCTATAGCTCATTTCAACTTTTGTGCAGAGATGCAAGTCAATTCTTAGTTTATCTGCACCCATTCAAGTCTCCACATAATATATTATGCTTTGGTTTTGAAAGCAGAAATCACTACATCTATTTGCCCTGTAATGACTCAATACATGCCCCAATATGTAAATTATCTGCTGCTACACCATAATTAGATAGTCAACATTTCCTATGGCATCGAGAGAGATTTAAATTGGATCCTTTCAGAGGAAAATAAGTGTTACCCATAATAGGCTATACCATCCCACCCCCATGTTTAAAAAGCTGGCTAGTTGAAGATTTAAGCAGTTTTAGGTTTGGCATTGTGTCACTATTGTGTAAATCCTTGTCAAATATTAAATATTAGAAAAAGGTACCTGGGTCATACAGTATGTGATTTATGTGACAAAATCAGCAAGGCAACCTATAAATCTGAATCATTTAACTAAATATAAATAATATTGTGTGGGGGGACATTGTTTTCCTTAATGCACTCTGCATAGTCAAGACTTTTCTCTGTCTTGCACACTAAATATGAAAAAGATGGAGGAAGAAGGCTATTTGTATATATAAATTTTCTAAACATTTTTATATGTGTAACAGTCAAAAGCGCCTTCAAATGCAAAGACTGCAGGCCATGTGGACTTTTGAAAGACTTGCGTACGTGTATAACTTCACAACAGTCAGAATTATTCTTCCGGGACTTCCCAAACAATTGTGTTCATATAAATCCCTGATGCTTTGTTAAAAATACATCTATATAAAAAGTAGCTAATAATTTCCTTCCCCTACCTCCAAACATATAAGTTACAGCCAGAAGTTATTGCTTACATTCTGTGCTGTAGGAAATACAAAGGCAAATTAAAAAAAGACCTGGTATCCTTTCTTTCTTTAAATTACAATTTATTACTTTAAATCACAAAAAATAAAACAGTCAAATATGGCATAAGGGGACTCTCAGTAGAAATAAAAGAAAAGGTAAAACTGAACTTCCCATAAACCCAGATCCCGTACAATAGAGCTTTCCACAAGCCCATAATTAAATAAGCCCTGAAGGAGTTGTGGGGAGGGATAAGTATATGTAAACTTTCCAGCATAATAATAAAAAACCCAAAACACTATTATTGATTTTTTTTGCAAAAACAAAATCTGTGTGCACACCTGTGCATGCATGTGCATGAAAAACTATATGAGCTGCGAGTGAGAGACCTATGTAAGGTGTGTAACAAAATACAGATGAAATTATAATTTAGGAAATCTAAAGTTTGGTAATAACATTGTTTAAAAACATACCCATGCAAAATGCACGCTGAGAGCCTGTGTGGCTGCATCTACACTTGCTCCCACTTTTGGAAGGGGCATGGTAATGAGAAGAGTGGAAGATGCAAATGAGTCCTTCCAAAGGATCCCTGTCTACATGGCAACTTTTGCTTCCAGAAGAGAATCTTCCACAAGCAAGATCTCACGTGAATATGCACGAAAATATGAGGAACAAGATATTTTAATCCATGCCTCATTTGCATCTTCCACTCCCCTCATTACCATGCCCCTTCCAAAAGGGGGGGGCACCTGTAGAGGCAGCCTATAACTCTAGGAATACAGTTTTTATAGCTTTTTTCCACAAGTTTGTCCTCAGAGCTGACATCTGAGACCGACAGACTGTCTACCATCCAGAATGTTCTTGGCTGAATCATAATCTTGGGACAAATACGGCTATGTCTACATGGGCAGCCTCTGTTGACAAAAATCACTGTCAACAGAGAAACCTCGGCAGTACCTCTGTTGACAGAGTGCATCTGCAGATAGAAGAAGATTGTAAATGCAATGTGGTCTGTTGACAGAGAGAAGCCACGCTACCCTGACCTCCCTCAATAGAATGGCTGACTAGAAGCTCTGCAGACACGGCTACCCACTGAACCAGAAGCCCTCTCCATCGACAGAACTGTCCACATGGGCACTCTGTTGATGAAGCACTGTTGAGAGAGGTGCTATTCCTGATCAGGTATAGGGATGATGCTTCTGATTGAACAGCTGAGTTTTGTTGACAAGCTCTCAACAGAGCTCTTTAGCTGTGTAGACACTCAGTGAGTTTTGTCAAGAAAAGGGCTGCTCTGTTGACAGAAGCTGCCCATGTAGATGCAGCCATACATGTGTCAATCTCAGGAGCTGACTTCATGTTGGCTAAGAGAGAATGATTCACATAGGCTATGTCTACACTAGCCCAAAATTTTGAAATGGCCATGCAAATGGCCATTTTGAAGTTTACTAATGAAGTGCTGAAATACATATTCAGTGCCTCATTAGAATGTCGGCAGCCGCAGCACTTCAAAATTGATGTGGCTCGCCGCCGCATGGCTCTTCCAGATGGGGCTCCTTTTCAAAAGGACTCCGGCAACTTCGAAATCCCCTTATTCCTAACAGCAGATAGGAATAAGGAGATTTTGAAGTTGCCAGGGTCCTTTCAAAAAGGAGCCCCATCTGGACGAGCTGCACGGTGGCAAGCCGTGGCAATTTCGAAGTGCCGTGGCTGCCAACAGTCTAGTGAAGCGCGGAATATGTATTTCAGCACTTCATTAGTAAACTTCAAAATGGACATTTGCATGGCCATTTCAAAGCTTTGAGCTAGTATAGACTCAGCCACAAAGTTGATATGGCTATTCATTTGGTTAGAAGACCAGCTAGGTACTAGGGAAGGGCAAGCCATGACATGTAGGGTATTCAGTTTGGATGCTTCCCTGAGATTTGTCCAAGATATTCAGACTTTTGTTGGTCTGGAAAATTGAGCTGAGAATCTCACAATAAGATGTTTTCTCATGGTGTTTTGGGATATCAGCGTCCAGGTAGAAAACTAACTGAAAATGTGTTGAAAATCAAAACAATAAATGGATGTTAAATGTTTTAGCTTTGCTTAGAGACAGTCAAAAGTTTTTGCTTTTTCGTTCAAAAGGGAGAGGAATTCCTACCAATTTGGTTCTAGCAGCAATGAGGGTTAATGAAAAACAAAGAGGGCCTATTTCTTTTTTCATTTATACCAGAGTTTATCTGAAGTAACAACACTAGCATAAGATGTATGTAAAAAATCATACAGGTGTTTGGAACTGAAACACATATCAAGGTTTTCAGATATTTAATATAAACTGCACTCACTGACTTAGTGACCCAGAATGCTAGCTAATGTCTCATTGACAGGATGCCAGATAGTCTGCAAAACAGTGCAGAAAGGCAAAATTACCTGGATACAGAGGTGGGCACATTAAGCTGCATCTACAGATTGTAAGGGATACTTAAATTGAAATATGGTAATACTTAAAATAATACTGGTGTTAGAAAATAAAACTCTGTTTAATGTGTTCAATTTCCACTTGTGCCTAGAAGTGCCCCAAACAACCAGGTTAGCAGCCCTAGAAAATCATCTTAGGTTTACATAGGCATTTGGGAAGTGGAGATTCTACCAGGGAATCTGCAGGTTGGGATTATCTTGTTCTGAAAGGTGTTCTTGAAAACACTGGTGTTTGTTGAGGAGGACGGCATTTGCCCCATTTTGTATTGGTTTTAGCAGAGATAGTGGAAGTTTGTGAAATTTATTTTGCAACAATTGTTTCAATTTAATGGAACTGGATCTTTTTTTTAAGACTTTTTTTTCCCAGTTTCTCTGAAAATGAAACCGACACATGTTTTGGGTTTTAGATCTTTTAAATCAAAAATTCTCATGGAAATTTTTAACCAATGCAGTTATGGACATGTGCTGTTTCAATTTCAGTTTGGTAAAATAATATGGGCCACAAGGAAATGCAAGAGATAAAATCTATCAGGATTTCAGTAAGTCATTGATAAAGTTCCACCTGGAAGATTATTGATTAAACTGGAGAAGATGGGGATTAATGTGAGAATTGAAAGCTGCATAAATAACTGGCGAAGGAGAAGACTACACTAGGACACACAGGAAGATGAACAGTCAGGATGGACAGAGGTTACTAGTGGAGTTTCTCAAGGATCAGTCTCGGGGTCAGTCTTATTTAACATATTTATGAACAGCCTTGGCAAAAAACCTACATAGTGAAAGGGTGGTCAGAGACTATCTACACTAGAGGGTTTTGTTGACAAAAGTGGGGGAACATCCAGTTTCCCAAGACATTCTGTCCACAGTAAATTGACAGAATGCAGCCCTTTTTTTGACAGTCTTATCCCACTCTCCATGAGGCATAATGCGTCTGTCACCAGAAATACGACAAAAAGCTGGTCTGGATGTTCCAGGGGGCCCTCTGTTAACAGACAGGCTTCAGGGACACCAGGTAGCCCTGTCTGCTGTGTTTCCAGTTGTCCATTTTGTCAAGAGAGTGGCCAAGCAGTCTGACCACTCTTTGCCAACAGAGTGGATTGCTCTTGCAATCCATTTTGCAGTCTGGATGTGATCTGTCAACAGAAGTTTTGCCAGAAGACACCTAGACATAGTCAAAGAGTCTGGTTAAGCAAATGAATGCTGAGGGGAGATATGATTTCTCTCTACATCAAAAAGATAAAAACCAAAAAGGGAGGGGAGTTATTTAAAATAGGTACCAGTGTGTGATTACAAGAACAAATGGATACGAAGTGTCCCTCAACAAATTTAGGTTGAAATAAGACAATGGTTTCTAACCAGCAGGGGTGAAATTCTGGAAGAGACTTTCTGGAAGAGCAGTGGGGGCAAAAAAAACCCTAACTGGTTTTAAGACTGAACTTGACAAGTTTATGGCAGGGATGGTATATTGAGACTGCCGACAATAGTGTAAGCCTCACACCTACTGGATGTGGTTCACTGTCTCATATAGTGGAACCTAGATCACCTACAAAGAGAAAGAATGAGTCTTGTCTACTACCATGAGGACATCTTTATGATTTGGACACATGGTATAGAGACTCTAGAAGAATTCCACAGGCACTTTAACAATCTGCACCCCACCATCAACTTATGCCTCGATTACTCCACGTGAGACATACATTTCCTGGACACTTCAGTACAAATCAAGGATGGTCTGATCAGTACCACACTCCACTGGAAATCCACTGATTTCTATACTTACCTACATGATTCTAGCTTCCATCCTGCACACACAACTAGATCCATTGTTTACAGTCAAGCCCTTACGTACAATCTCATTTGCTCTGATCCTACTGACAGAGACCAAAAACTACAAGAACTTTACCAAATATTCATAAACCTGAATTACTCACCCGGAGAAATGAAAAAAACAAATCGACAGGGCCAGATGAATACCCAGAGACCAGCTACTCCAAGATAGGCCCAAAAAAGCCAAGAACAGAACACCACCAGTCATTACCTACAGCCCCCAACTCAAACCACTGTAACGCATTATTAAAGACCTACAACCTATCCTTAATCAGGATGCCACACTTCTGAAGGCGCTAGGTGACAGGCCTGTTCTCTCCTACAGACAACCTCCCAACCTTGTGAGGATTCTCACCCACAACCAGAGTCAATACTGAAGGTACACCAGTCCTGGAACTTTTCCTTGCAACAAAGCCTGCTGCCAGCTTTGTCCACATATCTATTCTGGAGATACCATCACTGGACCTAAGCAGGTTATTCACAGAATCACGGGCACATTCTCATGTTCCTCAACTAACATCACATATGCCATCATGTGCCAACAATGCCCAGATGCTTTGTATATTGGACAGACTTCAAACTCTCCTAGACAAAGAGTTAATGGGCACAAAACAGACGTAAAAACACTCCTGATCCACAAACCTGTTAGCCAGAATTTTAATGGAGTGGGCCATTCTGTTAATGACTTAAACTTTTGCATCTTACTGAAGAAGAATTTTCACAACAGTCTTGAAAGAGAAGCTGCTGAACTCTCTTTCATATTCAAATTCGACACATGAACACATGGTTTGAAACGGGATGTGAATTTTCTGGGTCATTAAAGGGGCTATTTTGCATACATGGCTTAATATAATTCTTGACTCCCCCCCCCGCCCACCCCTCTAATCTCTGATTTGCTCATCTTGATAATTTTTTTTTGATTTGTCAACCTTGATTACTATTTTTGGTTCTCTATCCCTTAAATATCGAGTCTGTTCTGGTCTGGCTATGGTCTGAAGAAGTGTGTCTGTCCCACGAAAGCTCACCTAATAAATTATTTTGTTAGTCTTTGAAGTGCTACTTGACTGCTTTTTTGTTTTGATGTATATAGACTAGCACAGCTTTCCCTCTGTTCCTATTCTTTACCAGGTGTCTGGATGGTAGGTCTTGCCCACATGCTCATCTGGCTGCCCTATTAGGGTATGGGAAGGAATTTTCCTCCAAGTCATATTGGCAGAGATCCTGGGGTTTTATCATCTTCTTTTGCAGCACTCTCCACATGTCACTTGCAAGTTTAAAGTAGCATAAATGGTGGAGTCTATGTTACTTGAAATCTTTACCTCACAATTTGAGAACTTCAGTAACTCAATGTGAGGTTATGGGTCTATTACAGGAGGGCTGGGCTGGGTTCGGTTCCCTGGACTGTTTTATGCAGATTAGATGATGCTGCTGCTCCCATCTGATCTTAAAATCTATGAGTCTATCAGATGCTGGATGCACTGATTTCTCCTCTGAAAAGTACCACTGAATGCAGTGGTTAGAGTAATAATGCTCCATGTGCTAGAAACTACTTTTCATGGCTTCTCTGCATTATAAAATCAAGTGGGGAATTGGAAATAATTTTCACAGTCATTATAGGCATGAACAAGTTGTGCTTAATATTCTGACAGCTGAACATGGAAAAAATTATGGTTTCATTAATGTTTATCCAGCACAATGTTAAACTTTATAATCCCTAGCTATATTGATTATGAAGTTCTGTTTAACGCCATGGTAAAGCAATTCCCCAAGATTGTATCTGAACACTACCTAATTTTTCTAATGAAGACAAGCCCAGGATCAGGAGAGTGTGGTGGTCCAGAGACAAGAAAAGCACATTGCCTTTGGATGAAGGTGCAGGTGGGGCAGGGGACCAAAATGTGGAGGTGACGTTTTGTCTGTGAGACTTTCTGTAAGACGTTGTGCCGGCTTTTCCCATTTCAGGAGAATTGATTGCTTGCGTTTCATGTGTCGTAACTCCAGGAGTTTCAGAAGTAAATTTTATCTGTATAAGGGTAAAACCCTAAAACCCTATAGGAAGAAGGGCCTTTAGAAGTCGGTGGGTGGTCCTTTTGAAACATCAACGCAGGTGGCTTGTGTTCTGAAAGCAGCACCTTCAAACCACGTGTGGCCACAATTACGCAAAGGAGGAGCTGCATATTCATGTCAGTGCCTCATTAGCATCTTCCCAACTGCCTCATTAACATGCCCCCTCCAAAAGGAGGGGGCATGTGTAGACACAGCCAAACTGTGCTGCCTGGTAGCATCCGTTGGGGTCTTTGTGGGCTGGAATGCAAGGGATGAATGATTGCATACCATGGTTAATGAACAGAAATACCATAATGTTTTGTAATATATTCCAGAAAACATAGTTTTTCTTTTCTTTAACCTTACCCTGACAGTGTTGTGTGAAGCCACACACAATGACACTGTGCTGCTGAATACAAACCAGAAAGTAAAATTGGCCAGAGACAGATGTGAAATTGGCCTGTCATTTGGTGTCCAAGTCGACAGCATAACCGGTGAAAAGTAAATTAAGCCTTTTAAAATATTTCAGTTTTAGTAATCTAAGGTGCTGTTAGCTACACAGGTCAGGATATTTTTGATGAATATGATTTTTATCTTGACAGCAACCCTCTAAACAATGCAAATAATATGTTAGACCTCGGAGACCAAATTCTGCTCTCAATTAAAGTCCTGGTATTATTCCTGAGTAACTTAATTGGAGTTACTCCTGGATTTACACTGGTGCAATTGAGAGCAGAAATTGACAAGGCAAATGGAGAGGCCTGCTGGAAATATGTATTTTGTTCCATGCTGTAACAGTAGCACTGTGCTTAAGCATCATATTGTTATCCTGCATGGACTCTGAGCTGAAATGAAGATGAATACAATTCATCTTCAAATTAGATTGCAGGGCTGTGTCTGTTGTCATTCTCTCAGTATACCAACAAAATTGAAGCTGTTGAATGGAAGTAGCTAGGTGACTGTATGCAGCTGAAAGAGTCAGCAAATACTGCAGTTAGCTGACTCAGCCAACGGCTTCCTGACACATCTCTATCTTTAGAATTATTGACACATCTCTAGTCATATGGAACTGATATTTAAATGTTATGTTTCAGTCAGACTCACATAATGGCTGCAGAATGGGGCAGGTTGAAGGATTTATTCCTGGATTTTTCCTGCACAAATTGGGTTTTTCATTTAAGATAAATTCAAAAATGCCTTGTAGTTGATCTTGCATTGTGATTAGCTGATCAATCTTAATGAATGGCCTTACGTCCTAATAAAACAACATATTTTGCATTACTTGACCATGGATGTATCTATTTACTCTCAGATTAGTATCTTTCACCTGCCTCTTAAATGTTAGTTCTTTGAAAATAAAATGTAAAATTGTACCATATTCCTTTAAAATGCTAATGCTTATCATTATTATCACAGAGATTGTCGCAGGATATTTGTGTGATGTGTTCAGTTCATGTCACAGGGCAATGGTCAAGGGGTATTTTACTTCAGTGTCTGAGGTTAAAACAAACATTAAGTAGCCAGCTACAAGTCCAAGTGAAACCTTGGCAAAGTTCCTATGATGAAATTTTTAACTGTGATCCCATTGTCACCCCCACCCTGAAATAAGCAAAAGCAATGTAGGAACAACATTGCTAATTTCATATTTGCTTTTCAAATCCATGTTGTAACATCCATGACTTCTTCAGAATAGCTGTGTCTACACAGGCTCCCTCTTTTGAAAGGCTAAAAATCGAATGACAAAAATAGAAATCTAGCCTTTTAAAACCATGCAACTATCCAGCGAAAGTGGGTCAAAGGATTGATCTGCCCTTTCCAGAGACTGCTCCATTCTTTCGAAAGGAAGCGTCCTCGCAGCAACATGTGCTTTTTCAAAAGAAGGGAGCCAGAGACACTGCAGATGGGATCTCATGGCTGCCAAGCCCTTCCAGGGCCTGCAGCCAACCGCTTCCTTAAAGGGCCCCTCCTAAAACTCCCGCCCTGCACGAGCTGAGGCCTGCAGAGCTACCCAAAGCCCAGCAGAGCCTGGCTCTCAGCAGCATGATGACGAGCACCTGCTCCTGGCTTTAAATGGCAAAATCACAGCCGTCCCCCTCCTCCTTGGGACACTGGATCCTGCCATCAAGGGATTCACGGCACTCAGGTTCTTGAACTTCTTTGGCGCCCAGGATGGGGGACACATTCCCATCTGTGCCCTGCCACACAGCGCTGGCCACTATGTTAACCACAAGACCTACCACTCAGTAGTCCTCCATGCCACGGTAGATCACAAAGGCTGGTTAAGCTGGGTAGGCTGAACACATGACAGCCGGGTATTCCGGAATTCCTGGAGGCCAGGACCTAAATCCCCCAGCAGGAGCTCCCAGTCGTGAACACCACCATGCCACCGTGCATGG
This sequence comes from Carettochelys insculpta, assembly GCF_033958435.1. Lineage (NCBI taxonomy): Eukaryota > Metazoa > Chordata > Testudines > Carettochelyidae > Carettochelys > Carettochelys insculpta. The sequence continues at coordinate 110,131,697 of NC_134138.1, read as the reverse complement.
TTGCAGACGTTGTGTGCCCCCTACTGCCATGGCTCATGCAACCCTGTATCTGTCACCTTCACTCCCCTAGGGAGGCTTTCAACACCCACCTCATCCAGGCTTGCAGTGTCATGGAGTGGGCCTTTGGGAACATAAAGGGGTGGTGAAGGTGCCTCCTCTCATCTCCTGGAGATTGGAGTGCACAATGTGCCACTGGTGGTGGGTGCCTGCTGCACCCTCCACAACATTGTGGAGGGAAAGGGGGACATCTTCATCTGGGGTGGGCACCCGAGTCTGGGCCCAGGCATGAGCAGCCAGACACTGCTGCCAGTTGCCAGCCAACCAGAATGGGGTCCGTGTCAGGGATGCCCTCCCAGAGAATCACATTGACCCCCCCCACCCACAGCCACCCCTCACCATCCCCTGACACATCCACCCCTCACAACATGTTCCACCTCCACCACCACACATACACCCCTACGAGAACACAGGACGTGGGCATCTTTGTAAAATAAAACCTTTGCTTTTAAGCCTTGAACCATGGAATCTTATGAACAAAATCTATTTACAGTTGGAGGGCAAACTTTGTACACTGAGAGGCAAGAAGATACCTGAACTTGTTGGGGGGGCAGAGAGGGACTTCAACTGGGAGGTCACACAGGGGCATAGTTTGCAGGCCGAGAGCCCTGTTGGCCCCAGAATCCCCTCCCACCCCAGGCTTGGGGTCCGCAGCAGGGCTGGGATGGGGCAGGAAGCACTGTGAGGTAGGGCTGTGGGAAGGCTCAGGAGGGGGTTAGGTGGGTGGCTTGGCAGGGGACTCAGTGAGGGTGTAGTGGGGGCTCGGCAGGGGGCTCGGCAGGGGGTGCAGCAGGTGGTGAAGCACTGAGAGCCAGGAGGTGGGCCACTTTGACCACATATTCCTGGAGGGTCTCATGTACACCATCCAAGCAGGGCAGTGGGTGGTCCCAGGCCTCCCTCCAGCAGCCAGGTCAGCCTCCTCCAGCTGGAGGCATCACTCCGTCACCTTGGCCTGGCAGAGTCTGGGGGTGTCCTCCCTCGAATGCCACTGCAGTCTCCAGCTACCAGGCCCAGCATGGTGGCACTGATGGACTTTCCTGGCTTCTCTCTGCTGCCCCCCAGAGGTCTCTCCAGGACCACAAAGAGCACAGGACTCTGCGGGCCCTCAGATGGTGCAGCTGAAAGAGGAGAAGGATGGTGTTGCAGTCCCTGGTCAGGAACCTTAGGGCCATGCCCCCAGGGACAACACTCTTCCCCCCCAGCCGCAGGGATGAGATGGACACAGCTTTCATGGGGTATCGGAGGCATGCAGGGGTTCCCTGCACAAGTGGGACTGTCCCCAGGTGTGGTCCAGCCCCACCCAGGCCTTGCTGCGCATGTGGTGCATGGAGTTTACCATGGGGCCAGGTACTGGCTGTCACCAGTGGGTGTCATGGTGTGCTGGGGGCCACGGCAAGCTGAGATGTGTCTGGGCCTAGACTACTAGGCCTGTGTGTGGCCCGCTGGCAGCTTTAGCACCCCCACCTGCTAGCCAAGGTATGTGTCCCCCCATGGACTTACCAGAGAGTCCCTCGATGAACTTGGGTGAGTCCTGGCTCCTGGTCACCTGGCTAGATGACTGGGAGAGCATGTCAATCACGGGGTCCCCCTCCTTGCTTGACCACTCCAGGGTGGTGTCCAGCCCTTTGTTCTGGATCCCTGGTCCCGGCTTCTCCTGGGCTTTATTCTCCACCTGGTCCATAGCCAAATTCAGGAAGATGGGTGGTAGGGAGCTGTCCTGGGGCCCCAGGATGGAGTGGAGCTCCCGGTAGTAGGGTCAGGTGGTGGGACCTGCCCCAGAGTACCCAGCCCCATCCTGGGCCTAGGAGTAGCCCTGCTGGAGCTCCTTGACTTTGCTCTGGACTTGGTGCAGAGTGTGCTGAGGGCGAGGGCAAGGCAGGTGAAGGCCGCAGCATTGAGGCTCTTCACCCTTATCTCCCTCAATACCTCCTCCTCCTTCCACAGTCCCAGGAGGTCTCTTAATTTGGGCTCTGTCCAGGAGGAAGCCCTTTTTTTATTTTCTCTCAGTTGCTCCTTGGGTCCCTGTGAGGGCTCTGAGGGGGTCCCTGTGGCTCCTGTGGTGGACAGGTGCTGGCTATGCCTGGTTTTCAATTTTCAGGGGTGCCTGTGAGGGCTTGCTGAGAACAGCTCATGCTTCTGCTGCTCACGTGCTCTCAGCTTCCTGACATGGGGTTTGTGGGTCCATGCAGGTTTAAGAGCAGCCAGACTCATGGATCATAGAGCCCCACTGCTGTGGACCAAGGCATCTCCACCCTCCAGCTGGCTGACGCCACGGCAGACTCTCCTTTTGAAAGAGCAGGCTGTGGAGCATCCACATGTACCTCCTTTAGAAAGAGAATTTTGAAAGGATGTGGTTTTCCTAATACGGGATCGGGGTTTGGATTTCAAAGTCTGATCCACATTCTTTTGATTTCCTTTCGAAAGACCACATTGTATATGAAGACATTCCCTGAGTTCTTTCAAAAGAGGTCCTGTATTTTTTAAATTAATTGCACGTGTAGACATAGCTAATGTGCTTAGTTGTTTCATAAGAGGCCACTGAGACATTGTCTAACAGTAGCTCTGGTGGTTCACCCATATGTCATTTTGAGTCAGAAAAATCATGACATGTTGCTCATCTGTATAACACATTGCCATTTTACTGAGTTGATGTTTAATATTCTTGGCTAAGGCAGAGCTGTTGGAGGGATGCCATAGAATGCCAACTGTAGAAATTGCCTTCCAGCTCAAGGGCCTATCTAGGTCTCTGACTGAAGTATCTATGACTTCCTCAGACCACGTGAGCATTTGGAGAGGTGCCAGATTATCTGAAGATGTTCAGCTGGCTTTATGATTATGTAGAAGATTATATGGCAGAGGCATGCTACCCCAAAGGGGCTAACAAACCTGAAGGACTTTGAGAGAAACTGGTGCTGGAATTATTCACAACCTTCTAAAACCTGGTTTGATTCAAACACTTGTTTTTGTTTTTCTCTTTTGGTTCTTCATTTGCTGGGAGCTGAATTTACTCTCACAAACTCCAGTAAATGGTATTTTGCTTTTTTCATTAAACAATTGTTTTCAAAATATAAAACTGACTCACAATGTAGATTTGTTATCAACATGCACTGTGGGGAAAAATATAACAAAATGTAGACTCTACAAAATGTATGTAGTCTTGTTAAAAATCTGACTAACTGGGAGCAGAAAAGACACTTTTGCTTCCACTGAAATTTCCCATGCATACCTCAAGTCCTCAGTAAGTAGCACGTTTCCCCAGAAATACTTTGGTCAACAAATTTGTGCTGAAATAAACCTCATGAGTTGGCACTAAGTTAATTAAAAAGTGATAAATCTCTCTTTCCCCAGTCTATCACCTGGTTTTTTCTTAAGGGAGAAGCTTCAGGTTCACAACATGAAGTCACATCAGCAGTCACTTACAAACACAATTTCTTTTTTCTTTCATACTCTTGAATAACATTGTGTAATGGTAGGGTTTTTTTTTTGTTTGTTGGTTTATTTTTATGTGTTATAAATAAAGGCCAGATCCTCAGCTTGTGTGTGTCAGCATTTTTCCATGGAAACAAACAATAAATTACACCAACAGAAGATCTGGCTCAAGATATTTAATTGGTTTGTAAAACCCTCAAGTCTTGAGATGGGTTCGTATGTACAGTGCTCTAACACCAAACTGTCGAGTGCAAACTTAAACTGGACTCCCCCTTCACCACGAGGAAGCATAAGATTTTTCTGAAAATGTGAGGAAAAATCTTGGTCTGTGTTACGGTATTTAGCTTAATATTAAATTTCTCCATGTTACAGTTTTAGGCTATGTTAATGAAACTAGTTTCTTCCTTTCTGGTTGTTTATCTGTGTACCTGATGACAGTGAGAGTCTTAAACTGACTGATTACAGAGTCAAGCATGGTTCACATAGCTGATATGTGAGCTTCTTCACACAGATGTGCCGGATGGACCTCATTCTTGATCAGCAACAACCTTCCTGTGGTTACAGTGCTAGGGATGCTGTACACATTGCTGAATACAGTTTTCTGCAGCAGCAGACGCTGGATGGAGGCTGGACTTTTGGATCAGCCCTTCTCACAAAAAATCAGACCTCTCCGCTCCATCACAATCAATAGCACGGTGGCTAGGTACTCGTCAGGGAAATGAAATACAGAGACTCAAGTCTCTGCTCTGCCTGATTTGGATCGAGGATTGGAATCAAAGTCTTCCATCTCCCAGGAGAAAATGGGCCCTAACCACCTGGTGATAGGGTGGGGTTCTCTCAGTCTGTTCTGTTGCAGCCATTCCAATTTTTAATAGTCATTGGGCCAGGGCAATTAAAAGCAGGAGATACAAGGCTGCCAACAGAATGGAAAAGGGGTAAATTGAGCAGCTGCCATGGGCCCAGTGAATTAAAAGGGCTGCTGGCCTCCACCACTATTACACTGGCACCAGCTGGAGACATGGGGCCCTTTTAATTGCCATTGGAGCCCCAGAAGCACGCACCTTGTGGTGCTGAAGAGCTGGCTGGGGAAGGCTAGCCATGAGCCCTCCCCTTCCCTCCAAGGCCCCACCTCTTCCAGGGGCCAGGAGCCACACTCCCCTCCCTTCTTTGGGGCATTGTGAGTTTGAGAATATCAGTAGTACCTAACTGTTGCATTTAGGCAAAGTGAGAAAGTTGAGGCATCTAAAGTATCTTTGTGGAGCTAGACCTTTACTTCTATTTCTCTTCTTTAGTGTGAAGTCAGATTTCTGCATCTGTAATTTCTAGACAAGGCATAAAAACTGTACAAAACCAAATCTGTTAAAATTACCATAATTAAAGAACTTTTATAGGGCTGAAATTTTGAACAAAATATTTGCTATAAATAGTTCATCTAAGTATAACTGCAACCCAGAATAATTGGACTAGAATCCTTCTGAAAACTGAATCTCTGGCTTTCATATCTATTAACTATGTCTAGAGGTACAGAGAGAGAATATTGGAACGCGTAACCTTATAGGATTTTTTTCAAATTTTGCCTTTCTTGGATTCTGGTACCTCATAACCAATATACACTTTTTTTTCAGATCAGATTTTCAATAGATATTTTACCTGTAGGACAAATGCATTTTTTCAGGGGCCTATCTACTCATTACCTACACAGACCCCTTGTACGGGCCTTTAAGCCCATACAAGAAAACAAATGCTGCAAAGTCTTTACTTCTTTTTCCCATATGCTTGTTCATCCCTCTGTTCTATGTTCATATTAAAGGAAGAGGAAAAAAATGACAGCCATGGCAAGACAGAGGTCTCAACTACTGTGGATAAATCAATCCATCACACATACCCAAAAAAAAAAAAAAAAAACAATTCTGCCATGAAACTTAATCACTAAAGGTCATGTCGGGGAGTGAGGAACAGATTAAATTAGCATAGTATTAGATATGGAAAATGATTTCTGTCAAAATCATCTTTACCACAATTATAATATGTTAATTACGTATTTCATTAAGGAAGTTGATTATGGTGCACAGATGAAATCATGCAGACGAAGACACCTGGAAGGAAGCACTAGAGCCTGAAGCCTCTCTCTCTCTCACACACACACATTCTCTCTCGCTCACGCTTTAGCAATTTCACTCAGGCTCATAGAGAAGAGCCTTTGCCAATTTTCTTAAAGGAGTAGCAAATTAGTACAGGAGTACAGGAAATGGAAAGAAAACTGCTCACACCAAGAGATGGGTGTACAGCATTTTTGTTCTCTCTCTTTAAGCACTCAGAATCAGTGTTGAGCTTTCTCTTTTAAAGTACCTGTAGCTTCCAGTACCCTGTGCAAGACACTTCAGCACTGAATAAGGGATCTCCAAATGTTCCCTTTCTTCGCAGGGATATGACCATTCTCAAGGTTTATACTGTAACTATTTACCAGTGGCAGAAGCAACCATATAAATACAGCACAACATCATGCCCTGAAAAGATGAGGCAGTGCGGCTGATGATGAGATAAAAATCTGCCCAGCTTGTGTTCCACAAAACAACTACTTCCATCAGCAGTGTTGCTGGCTAGTTATTTGAACATAGTGAACAGCCTAAGTCTTTTGGTATTTAAAAGCAGTACCAAGTTTTTTTAAAATAATGAGCACACCTCCTCCATTTGCTTATAAAACTGCAACTGAAGCTAAAAGCTTTTAAAAGTACCCTGGTTAACACAGAGGCAGCAGCAGGAACTTCAGAGCATATGTCACAGAGACAGAGACAGAGGTGCCATTGGTTAGGTAGGGAAAAATAATATGCTTGCTCAATTCTGACTCAAGCAGCAGCAGAAGTAGAATGAAGACAGATGCTCAGGGACACAAAGTAGAGGGATTAGGTGTATCCCTACAAAAAAGGTCCCAGTGATTCCCCTGGGAGTGAAATCAACTGAGTCTCAGTCAAATATAATTACCTCTTTCTAATATTTCCTAGTGAGTGAGAATGCATCGATGCTTATGTGCCCTTGTGCTGATAGATTTTGCCACACAGAATAATCATTGTTGGAATTAAGCATAATTGTTAAGAAAGACTTGGTCATCATGAGAGAGATTGTCTCATACAACTGTCCTTTTGCTTTCCAGCAGTAATTACTTTAGCAATTAATCTCTGTCATTTAACTGTATTACATTTTGAAAGGAGAAAATGGAAGAAAGACCGGTTTCTGACTAATTTACATCACAGTTAAAAATCCTAGAATAGGGTGAATTAAATGTCAAAGTTAGCCCTTCTGAAGTTTTCTAAATCAGTTTCATTCTTACATCTAGCATGAGGAGAAATGAGGTTCGGCGGCTAACACTAGCTCCATAAAATCTGTGTTGTTTGAAAGCTTTCGGTTCTTCACACCAGTTCTTGTAGTTGTATGAAATGGTGGACAAATCACTTTGAACAAGCAGTGACCACTTTCTCCATTGTGAGTCTCTGTTTCTGGTCATGACAACAGGTTTCCAGAGAGCAGTACTAGCATTTACTAATGCCAACATCATAAAGTAAACCCCACATTTCATAAGTGGTCACTATTTATGAATGTCTTCATTTTTCGTGTGACAGCAGTTGTGATTTTTGTAGATGAGTTGAGCATCCATAGTCCCAGAGGACTTCAATAGGAGCTACATGCCCTTCCAACACCTCTGAAAATCCAGGCTCAAGGTAGGCACCCAGAATCAGTGCCTATTTTTGAAAACAAGGACCTATGCAAATAAAGATGTTATTCATACCAATAGTTCCCTTGCCATCGTAAGTAGGACTAAGTGAATGAGTAAGGATTAGCCGTGGCTGATCAGGGCTGCAAGATTAGGCCATACTCTTTTGTTCCGAGACCAAGCTCATAAAGGCCAAATCCTGCTTGGTTTGAAAATGAAAGAGGTGACTTCCTCAGAGAGAGCAAGAGAGAGTTGGTTCTCAGTGCATTCCCCATATTTCATTTTTTTTTTCTTACCAAAGGCCCAGTCCTGTTCTGAGTGAAGAGTTAGAATGAGTTTTGCCATTCAGAACAAGTAATACTGTGCCTTAAAGTTCCCTGATGTTGTTTTCAAATATCATTGCCTTTTAATGGTACCAGATTGATCTGACATGGTTTTAGTTAGCTGGACAAGCATTCACCATGGGCGTGGCCTACCTTCTCAAGATCCATAAACTTTGTTTCCAGCCACCAGTCCTGACTCTCAGTGTTCTGTGCTGTTATTTAGCTATAATTTACCACAAATGTCTTCTAAGAGCCCACTAATCAGTGGAAGCATTAGTAATGTGCTTGACAATATTGATGTCCCCTGGTTCAGCAAATTCTCTTGTTCAGCACCAATCAGAGCGGGGGACTGAAGACTGCTGCCGCATTAGCACAAGATTCCACAATATGGGAAGTTGAGAGGACAGCACCATGAATTAAAAAGCCATGGGATAGTAGAGCTGCACTGTTTCAAGAGGAGGCAGAACTGATGCTCTAAGGCCCCTTACTCAGCCCCATCTCCTCCCAGTTCGAGATCATGGGTTAGGGCTACAGTCTCCGACATAAAGTGTCAAATGCTGTTCTACTACAATGGTGCTGCCTCTGAAAACCCATGAAGATATGGTTCCTGCCTCAAAAGGCATGGATTTAACTGCAACACAAGAAGCAAGGATGAATTCATAGACTGAATTCTCTTAGTAATGCACCAAATTAATTATAACCTACAACCTTCTGTACCCCTCACCCACCTCATTACCGGTCATGCCACCTTCATGTCACAGCTCTATTTCGCATAGTGGGTGCCTTTTGGTTTAGATAGTCTTTCTGCATCCTTCGTGAAGCACGGCCTACCACACATTGTTGTGCTACAAAAGAAAGCAATAAATGAGCCAGTGCAATCGTCTAACAGAACAAGGTAATTTAGGCTTCTTAGTGCCTGCTGCTTTTGAAAAAGGAAGTTAGGGTCCTAAGTCACCTGATCATTTTTGAAAATGTTGCCAGTTGACTATATTCATTTTTGTGACTCACTGTGATCATCCTCAGTGTCCAAGGGAGTTTTGCACCTGAGTGAGGTGAACAGTGAGGTTTGCAGGATTTGCTCTAATGCTGATTCAAAAGTCATGTATTAGCCAGTTCAGGCATTTTAGTGGATACAATAGAGCAGTAGTTCCCAGCTTGGGGTCTCCAGACCAGGGCATATGTGAAAAAAAAAAAAAAAGATAAATAAACATGAACCTAGCAAATTAGTTTTAAATAAATTGCAAAGTTACAATCAGTTATTTTAAAATTAAATATCTTCCAATAAAGTTATTAATTGCTGTTTGAAAATCTATGCTGTGGTTTCCTTTTTCATTTAATGAAGTTTACACAGCGGCTAGAATTGACTCTGATGAGGGTCTGTGAACAGTTTGGGAGTCTGTGAATGGGATGGGGTATGACTGGGGGGGTCCAAACAAGTGAAAAGGTTGGGGACCACTGCAAAAGAGCAAATCTTGCTATCATTGGTCAAACAAAACTCTGGCTGAACTCAGTGGAGGATTTTCCTGAGTAAAGCCTAGATATGGATGTCAGGACTGGGTCTGCTGAGTACTGGAAAAGCAGCTGAAGCAAACCAGCATGATTCTACTGATGTCTGGCCCAGGGAATATATTTGTCAGGGAATGTAGAACCTCAAGAGCTACGTGGGTACGTAGAACCATAATAACTCAAACGTGAATCACAGTTTTGGTATTTGCTCTATAACCAAAAGCACTCTTCATACGATCAAGAACACTTGTGCTATGTAAAGAAACATGGAATTAGAGAAAAGGAGCAGATCTGGACAGTGTAGTAGGCGAGGAAGGAGTCAGTTGTGACTGCGTAACAAGAGAGTCTTTAATGTGATACATAAGGAGGAGGTGGGGGAGGAGGATGAAAAGAGCTATGGGAGGAAAAAAAACAAAACAAAGGTGATTATGGTAAATAGTTATTTTCCTGTCCTTGTCCCCGAACTGCATCCAAACCCCTTTTGGAACATTCTCTTTAGAATATGCCCTTAAACGTCACGGGGCTTTCAAGTACAGCACAGTGTGTGCTGCTAATGCGCATTGCTAATTATACTGTACTAAATTTAGGTTATAGTGTTAAAAAATATCAACATGATGCGCTACAGCATCTCTGTAATCTGAGGCACTTTCTTGCAGGGCTATTTCTAGGTTATGCAGATAAAATGGGACCTTAAAACAACAATGCATTTTTTTCCCCTACCCATTGTGTGATCTCAGTCCTCCACGTGTGATTTTAGTGAGGTTACACAGTAACTCTCCATAGCTTTTTAGACAGAAAAAAGGAGGGTTAAGGTGACTGAGGGAAGTGAGGAGGGGGCTATGTTAATAGGCCCAATGCACCCTGATTAAAACAGACTTATGGGCTGCATAGGCACAGGGAAAAATCTCCCAGCAATTGACCCACTAAGTGAATATATATTTGAGATCAGTAAATAAAAAGACTATGAGGTTTTAGTTAACAAGAACTGACTGATACTTAAAAGCCAGGTTCTCCCCCAGCCCCACTTACTCCTCCTCCAGTGCTAGCTTGTTATCCTTTCACACCGGACAATACAACAGCATGTCTGTCTCTCTCCCCCTCTTCTCCCCAAATCAAAGATCAAAGGCTGCATTTGTAAAGCAAATAGTTGGAGAGCTACAGCCGGGTTTGATGAAAACCCACTCCAGGCCTCTTGGGAGATATTACCTTCCTCATTATTCCACTGATTGGCCTTATTTCATCCAAGGATTACTGCACATTCTCCTGACGGCTGATGAGCAGCTTCATGAATATACAAAATAATCCGGCGGCACTGGGCCAGCACTGATTATTATTGTGGAACTCAGAGGAGCTGCTTCAAATGAGCTGCTGGAGACTGTGAAACTCTTCCTCCCCGTTTTCCATCTGATTTTACCACAAGGATCCTTATTAGGCTATTTTTCACATGTCTGTAAGAGAAGGAGAAAGAGAGACAGCGATTGCATCTAGTTAAAAATGATCAGGGAATTCTGGGTACCAGATGTTTTTTGCTTAATATTGCAAAATAGCTTTTATTAGATTACACTAAGCACTTACTAACTACAGTTAAACTGCTTTGCAGAGAAACCTGATGGGAATACGGCCCTAAATAGCTTCTTTTCTTCTTCTTCTTTTTTCGCGTAGTTTCAGTTTTTCAGGGCACATCTGTGGGGTCCCCGTGCATGCCTGAGTTTGGGCAGTGCTTGGTGTCAGTAGAGAAGAGAAGGTGTGCTAATGAAACGATCCAGAGCTGGCCGTTAGTCCTGGGATGATTTGACTTCAGACAGCTCCCCAGCCTCTTTGGCCAAAGAGGTTGGCCAAGGTGTTAATGAAACTGGAATGACAGAGAGCAGAAGTGTTTATTTTCAGAGTCAGTCTAGCAGAAACAGTTTTGGCGCAAAGTACCTTGGATAGGTCTTGTACAGAACTGAGATGGCTTTTTCTGGGCTTCCGACCCAAGCTTGGAACTTCATGTTGGTGAAGCTTCTTTCTTTCTTTCTTTCTCTCTTTCTCAGCTGCTTTTCCAATACACCTATGGATTATTCAAAACTCCTGAAGGCAAGCACTGCCCATGTACCATACTATTCCTTTCCCAAACCTTTAATCCCAATTAAACCAAATAAGAAGGTTCATCTTTCATAGGACTCCTATAGCACAAGGACCAATCAGAAGTCTTGATTTATAGTTCTGCCTGTTTAATATCTGATTAATGGGAGCCCCGTGATTGTCATTTACAGTCAAGTCCATTTGTTTTTAGTGACTGTGAACTATTGAACTACCCTGGGCTATAAATGTGTCAACCTATGTTTTGTCACATAGCACATGAAATAAATGACTAAAATGAGTGACACCCTGCTTCTTCAAACCACTTTAACCACAGCACTGTTCAACCAGGTATGTTATATTTTCTTAGCACAGAACTAAGAAAATCTTCCCCGTTGCTTTTGACAGTGACATGCAATCACCCAGTTTCAAACAAGACAGGCCAGTCTCTCAGTAGAGATACCAGCTGTTATCCCTTCTTGGAAATGGCTGTAAATCCACTAACAGTCAATTGGTTGTTTGCAGTCTTGTGTTTTGAAACCAAAGGTTCCTTTTTGCCAAATTCAGTTTGAAACATTTCTTCAAAAATGCAAGAGAATAGAGTAAAGGGCATTGTTAGCAAGGTGTTTAATAATAGATCATTTTATTTGTCTGGCTTGAAACCCATTGCTGAGAACGAGAAGGGACTATAAAAGGGGAGACTTGATACTGCAAGACTGACTGTTTCTTTTTTTTAAAGAGATTTGATGAATGAACCAGTGTTACATTTTAAACAAGGCTTCAGCACCGAGCTACCCCAGCACAGTAATTTAATGAATCTACATTTCATGACTGAAGTGATAAGGATGAAACATTTTAAAATAACCAAAAGGTAGATACACCAAAAAAGTCTGATGAAACATTAAATGAATGTAGTGTAACACATTATCTTTGCTTCTGCACATCCAAAAAGCGCAATGAACTAAAACATTGCATTAAGCCAAGAATAAAGCTAAAAATTAAATTGGCTCAGAAAGATCTAGTGTAGTGGTTTATGCACTAAGAATGCAGTAAATTTGGTCATTTAATATTTCACTTTACCTTTGATAATGCACATTTAAAAAAACCCCAAGACTCATGGGAGAATGGCAAGTGAAAAGGGCACAGCTGAATTTTGTTTTTTTCTGTTTACCTATTTTAAAATACACTGTATTAATTATTTTATTTATTGCACATCATTTAGGTACTGTGAATACCCTGAGACATGAAGTATAACGAGGTCATTTAAGATAGAAACAGGACCCTGTAAAGAAGACATATTCAAATATATAACACTGCCCCTTCAAATCAATAAATAAAGACAAGCATTTCATACACTAATGCATATATCTATGACCATTATAAATTAGTTGCTTGCCAGAAAATACACTTCTTAATACAAGTGCCATTATTTAAAGTTGTCTGTTTAATGCACACTTAGTATATTTTCTCATCCAAAGCTGCAATGCATAATTAGACAACATCCATTCTTAAAAACTAAAGTAGATGCCAAAAATGTAATACATAAGGCATGACATTTTACAAATTTACATCTTCAGAAGTTATATGTGGTTTCAGATAGAAAAAAATTGCAAAAAGATCACTATAATATAATGGTCCCGGTTTCATCTTAGCTTGCTTCATCTGTCGCCTGGCAGTAATGTAAGTTATAATGCACTCATTCTTACTCAACTTCAGTGAATGGGTATTTTCCAGGGTTGTTCTATTAAGTGGATGACTATATAGGTGTCTTAATAGTCTGGTGAATTATGGCTATTTAAACCTTGGTGAGATCAATGAGTTGATTGCAAGTTGTTTTCCCGGTAGGCATTTATTGTCTTCTAGGATTAGCATGGATCTCTCTGTGTGCCTCTGAGATTGGCCAGAGGCCTGTGTAACCTATTGGTCATGGAGAGCAATGTTTCCTATACAGGGACCTCATGGGGGCTCCTTTCCCATCCAGTCAAGATACAGGTAGGACCTCTCCTTCACACACACACATTCCCATTTAGCAACCAGAGAAAGGCAGAATGGTCACAACTACCAGGCTGAGCCAGAGATATAATTCTCCATGCCCTCAGGCCTGTGTCACATCAACATCTGTGATCCTTCAACCACTCCAAGCATCACCCTGGTGTCTCTCTTTTGTGTGCTTCCATCTGACTGGTGCTCCCATGGGCCACAGCAGAGATGTAATCTCCTGCTTCCTGACCTAAGCCCCCTTTCTTTATTTTCCACTTGATCAAAGGCATGTTTGGCTTTGCTTGCTGCCTCACCCGGCAGCCAGGCTTGCACACCTCAGCTGCTCTTGTACACCCCTGGAGGAAGGGCAGAGACTAGTGAGCTGCCTCAACTGGACAGCCAGACAGCGGCCTCTGTGAGAAAGAGAAATGAGTTACAGCAGTAGATAGCAGAGCTGTGGTGATGATGTCAGGGGCAAGGCATGGAAAGTCAGTCCAATCAGAGTCAGCATCTTGAAGTAAACCTCTTCAGGTTTACTTGAAGTAAGCCTCTTGCCAGCTCATTGTCCACATCCCCTCACACACACTCATGTCTCCTAAAGGGAAATGACAAGCACTCAATAGATGCATTTTTTCTAGACTATATATTGCAAGCTCATACGAGTTCGGAGGACAAATAATTGTCCAGCCACTGCCTCAGTTTGTAGGCTTCCCCACCACCGACCTTGTTATTCATAGGTGTCCTCACTTGACACATACCAAAAGTGAGAAATACCCTGAAATGTGTCATATTCAGTTACATCATTCTCATCTCTCCAAGCCAGCAGAACGTAATACACAAATCAAGTTGGAAAAGTGAAGCCCAAATTGGAGGGCAGGGGGGTTGGGGTGGGGAGGCAGGAAACACAGAGGTGAGCTCAGTCACGAAAAAGCCACTTGAAGCATCGAGCATAGAAAAAGGGCCCCTAATCACACAGGAAGAAGGTGCTGGATGGGACCTCCCCATCATCTGTTACTTTAGACACGGTGCAGTAAATCTAGGACTGGCCTACTTGCACCGCAGATGCCCATTCGGGATCAGCAACTGTTTGATTTTCTGCATGGTTCTTTGCTCATCTCCTTTTCTGTCTTCTGTCTGCTGTAAACTAAGTGCATGCTAAGCTGCATGAACCCTCCCTCACTCCTCTCCGGCATCTCACCTCCAAAAACATATTGACATTGCCTTTAGCCCTAGGATGTTGGTGGTATTTTTGTTTTATGTCTTTCCTAACAAGTTGACACAACTTAACAATGTTTGTCTTGTCACCAGATTATTGCTCTAAATGAGATGGTTATTCACAGTGAGTCATTGAATATTTTACAACCTGGTTACCAGAGCTGCTCCGACAGGCACCTGTGTATAGATGAGAGTGTACATACTGTCACAGTGCTGTCAAAACAGGAGATGCTTGCTGTACCTTTATTAATATATACCATTCACCTTCCTTCTCCCTGAGCTCACATTCTGCCCTTTCATCCTGTCTGTGAGTTTCTGAGGCCTGTGCTCAGGTCTGGGATGTCTGAGAGATGACAAACGATGTTCTAGTGTTTTACTAATTTGGGGCAGGGCATGTTTTTAGCATTCTGCCAATTGTTTGGAAGTGTGGCTGTCATTCGCCTAAATGACGTACAACAAACTGTGACTTGTCCGCATCTCTGCATGCCGGTGGGCTGGGGAGAGCATGGGTTGGAAAGGAAAGCACTTCAAAATTCCTGCCCCATCTCCTAATTCACTTCCTCTTCTTTGCCTCCTGAAAGGCTGTTCCTTCTTGCCAAGAAAGACCTGGATACTTTTCTGAGAGTTGATAAAAACTGGTCGTAGTTCATTTGGGAAACTATTTTAAAATGAAACTACCAGTGGACAGGGGCTGAGTATATGGACTGCCCAGGCCTACTGACGGGGAAGCAAAGGGGGACAGTCCTCCCAGGGCCTTGCCTTTCCAGGGCACAAAGAGCTCTGGATGCCACCACAACTGTTACTTTGGCAACAGCAGCAGCAGCAGCAGCAGCGTCTGGAGCAAGTAGCAACAGCAGTGGTGGCTGGAACTCTGTGCTCTTTTGAAGTGCCAGTAGCGCTGCTTTGCCACTCCGCGGGCTCTGGGAGGCCCAGTGTTGCAGTCCCAGTGGTGCTGAGTGACTGGCCTTGCCCCCCTCCTTCAGCCCTTGGCCTACCCCTTCCAGGGGTATGGAGCTGTCCCCCCTCCCATTTTGCCCCAAGCCATGGGCAGCCTCTGTGCTTCTGCTGGGTTAGAGAATGAGAACTGGAACTAGGTCCGCACCAGGATTTTAAAGACATGAATTTGTGTTGGTGAGCAAGAAAGACACACAGTTCATGGGCTTGGTTGGATAATAGGACGTTGCCGTCATTTCTGCCACTAACTGACTTAGCTTCATCACTTCCTTGCCCTCTCTCTCACTTCATTTTTGTTACCTACATAATAACTGTAGTAATACCTACTTTACAAATACTGTGACACTTAATTCATGTTTGGCAAGTGCTTAAAGATCCCATGAGGAAAGGTGGCAAATAAACGTAAATCATCATTATTAGAGTTTGTGATTTAAATTGACCAGCTCCTTTCTTCTCCATCTTTTTCTTGAAAGTGCAACATTAGTTCAACCAACTTGACTTGGAGCATTCCAGACAAAGTGCATGATTCTACATCATTTTGGATCTTGTGACAGTGCTAGTTCCTGCTCTGTGCCAGACTCTCCCAGGGAACCACAGAGTACTCAGGAACATTGCAGGCAAGTACTGTAATGGAAAAAACATCCTGTCTGTTTATTCTCCTAAATTACATAGAACAAGCTGAAGAGCATTTCTGGGCCGACCCAAGGTGGAGTCTCAGGTACTTTGGGCCAGGTGGGGGAGGTAATTTCAGTTATTGGACTAGTTTCTTGACAGAGACAAGCATTCACACATACACAGAGCTCTTTTTCTGGTCAAAACATTTCTCTCAAGTTCTATCCAACACATGACACTCCTCTGAGATGTTCTTTCTTTCATGGTATTCTGAATTTTCCTGCAGCCCAGTAGGATCTGAGAGTGAGACAGTGCTAGTTCCTTCTCTGTGCCAGTCTCTCCCAGGGAACCACAGAGTACTCAGGAACATTGCAGATGGGAAAACCCAAACCCACACAGAGAGATTAAGATGTGTTTAAAATGAACCGTGAATTAACATTACAGTGTAATCTTCTGGGACCGTGCATTGGTGACCTCACCCAACCAAACCAATCAGAATGGGAGTGGGCAGATCAGCTGCTGTTAAACATGTGTGCAACAAAACCCAAATCTGAAAACCCCTTTCGTGAGGGACATCTAAGGCTATGCCCAGGTCATTGCTTTGTTAATGCCCCAAACATCCTATCCAGATTTTCAGTGTTCCTGGTATAAAGAGCCCTGTCTTTCTAACAGGCTAGAACAAAACAGTCCAGAGAGACAGCATACATTTGATTAGAGATGGACTCAGAACTTCGCCTTCCATAGGTATAAATACCCTCATCCTTCAGGGAAATTGGATTTGGACTCTCTGATACGTCTACTGCCCTGTACCTGATATAGGTATGAGTCACTAGGGCTACGTCTACACGTGCCCCAAACTTCGAAATGGCCATTTGCATGGCCATTTCGAAGTTTACTAATGAAGCGCTGAAATGCATATTGAGCGCTTCATTAGCATGCGGGCGGCAGCCGCGCTTCAAAATTGACGCTCCTTGCCGCCGCGCGGCGCGTCCAGACGGGGCTCCTTTTCGAAAGGACACCACCTACTTCGAAGTCCCCGAATAAGGGGACTTCAAAATAGGCGGCATCCTTTCGAAAAGGAGCCCCTTCTGGACGCGCCGCGCGGCGGCAAGGAGCGTCAATTTTGAAGCGCGGCTGCCGCCCGCATGCTAATCAAGCGCTGAATATGCATTTCAGCTCTTCATTAGTAAACTTCGAAATGGCCATTTGCATGGCCATTTCGAAGTTTGGGGCACGTGTAGACACGGCCTAGATGTTGTAGATAGAGCATATAAAATATCTCTATAGGCATAGGAGCTATTCCTATTATTTCTTGGAGTGACTAGAGCTGCCAGCTCACTTCAGGGCCCCATGGGGTATATACCATGTAAACAAGCAGATGTATCTGGTGTTGCTTGGGTCCTTAATTGCCGAAACAGTCTTGGATTTATTCTAGAATTAGAAGGAAAATGTACATGCTGTAGTTAATGATTGTATAGGGTAGGAGGTTGGCAAGGGGGTTACAGGAGTGAGGGCAGGAGGTGGGAGGGTTGGGGAGCTCAACATGGGCCGGTGGGAAAGGAGCTGGAGTAAGGGCAGGGATGGGCAGCTAAAGCCAGGGGGTTGGATGTGGTGGCAGCTCAGGGCAGGGGATTGGGGTACAGAAGTCAGGGCAGAGGTTGGAGGCCCACAGTAGGGTGTGGAGGTGCAGGGTAGGGAGTTGGGCTTAGGACAGGTGTGGGTCCAGGAATCAGAGCAGAGGGGTGGGGGCACAAGGCAGGGGACTCAGTAGTCTGGGAGGCTTACTGGGCCTTGGCAGCCAAGGTGGTACTGATGGGGCAGGAGGGGCTGTGCTGTTAGACCCTGGTGTCTACTCCAGACAGGAGGTGGGGCAGCATTTCCTGGCCCCAGCATCTGCTTACTGCAGGTGAGGGCTGCAGTTCCCAGCAATGGCATGTGCTTTGTGGAGTGGGGGGAGGGGGGCTTGTCTGGGCTGTGGTTCCCCACCAAATTGTGTCCTGTGGGGTGTGGGGAAAAACAGCAGTTTCTGGACCCGAGTGGTTCTGGCTGAGTCATGGAAGGGCTGATTGCCAACCGGTCTGCTTGCTGCCTGGCACTGTGGTTGAGGGCTGGAGAGACAGGTTTGCCCAGGAAGGGTATTTACATGGTCCAGAGGCTGGCAGTATGGAAAGCCCTTTCTCCATCTGGCCACTGTCTTCTTGGCATGGCTACACCCTGCAGTACAGCTGTATCCCATGATCGCTGTCCCCCAGTGGTCACTCAGCACTATGACTGTGCATCCTATCAGCCTCTTCCCTTTCTATATGATATCAAACAATTGAATTCCAGTCACGTCCCTTTTTTCCCGGCACAACCAAACTGTGATCTTGCTTGAAGTTAGGGTAAGAGAAAGCTGTACATAGAATTTAGTGGTCTCTGCTCTTATTGTTTGGGAAAAGTTCTTAATCAAAAGGACTCCCAGATGCAGGGCTAGACGGACTCATGGACAGACAGTGTCGCTCTAAAATAGAACTATAGATAGAGCAGTTCCAGACTTTTTCTGTCCTTAAGAGCTTGCACTCTCAATAGACGAAATAGAAAAGGTATTAATATCATCATCACTTCTTCATTTGCTAGAGGGAAGTTACGGAGAGGTTATGGCTGTGCTTTTCAAAGGTCTCTGAGAGAGAGAGAGAGAGAATGAGAGAGAGAGAGAGAGAGAGAGAGAAACTGAGTTCACCACCAAATCTCACCAAAATTCAGTAAGAATTGGGCACCTAAGTCTCTGGCACAACTTTGAAAAAAAAATTCAGACTAAAGTACTGAGCAAGGTCAAAACAGAGCCGGGGACCAAATTCAGTTCTGCAGGTACCATCCTACTGTTTTAACCACAAGTCCAAACTCTCTCACGTGAGCATCAGTGTCTAGATGCAGCCTTAGCTAAGCTTAAAAGTGACATGAACATTCCAATCTTGGTTTCAACTGCTTTCTTGGCTAGCTAGCGTCTGTCTGCCATCAGACTGGCACTTGCTATCCTACTATTAACCAGTGATATGAGTCGCCCATTCTGCATTGCACCTCTGAAATTTGGAAACCTGGCCCACATGAGCAATGATTCCCTTTTTTTTAATCCTGAGCAGTAGGTGCTCTTGACTGAATTTCCACCAAACAGAGACACAGTATTTCATGGAGTGGTGCACTGCATATTTCTGTGGACTTGGATTGGCTGAGCCTACTGTGTAGAGCAAACACTTAGCCTCTACGATTTGTTGGCAGCCTCCTGCTCTTTGTTCTTCAGAATGTGGAAATAGTGTAAATAGCAGCATCTGCATTTGCTCCTGCTGCTCTGACTGCCAGCCAAGTCAGGTTTTCCTCCTTCCCCCCCTTGTAGAGTAGTCCACATGCTGCATAGGACAGGACCAGAGAGAAATTATGTGCATAACAGTGCAGTCCTCAAGAGTGTCATGAACAATACAGGCCATCAGACAGGGAGACAGACAAAGTGCTTATGAGTTTTCTTATTCCCAAATGAAATTTAAAAAATCCCTTCCCCATGTCATCACCCTTATATATTTTTTAGGACTTTGAGACTAAATCTAGTTTGCTAACAAAAATTCTGGAAAGAACTAAAGAAAATAATCAAGGGAAGTTACATTCTCAGGCTAGCCCTACTTCGTGCTATGTTTATAAACGTTCTGTTCCATTAAAGTTCTTATAACACTCCCAACACCCCGGATAGAATTTCTCTATTTAGTGTTCTTTACATTTTTAGCCTTACTTTATGCATTCTCAGCAATGTAAACATCCAGTTCTTTTTAGGAATTTACTAAAAGTAACCGTTGTCTTTTTTCCCTCATGGATACCGTAGGTAGAGGCTCTTCAGCTCAGGTTTGTAACAGGATCATTGTTTTGAATTGGATACTGACCACTTAAAAAATTTCAAATTGTTTATTTGAAATGAACTAAAGAAAAAGACATTTTGACCAAATTCATCCAGTGTGTGCATTTATACAAGCCAGTCCACAGCCTTGCAATAGAAAGTATGCCTTGGGGGACTTATATAGGTGCCAGGTTCCCATAACTGCCCCTCCAACATGAGGTCTCAGCCAGTGCCACCCTAGAAACGGGGTTTGCTTTTGGTGATGGTGGCATGGCTAGAACCTACAGGAAGTATTGCTCCAACACCTTGCTGAGGCACCTTTTGCTGGCCAGAGCCCTGAATTCTAAGGTGATATTACAGTTTTCCTCCCCTAGCAGAAACATGAGGAAAGGCAGGTGCAGCAAAGTGTAATTCTAGTGGGAGTAAACTTGGATTTCATATCATTCTATACTTGTAGTTTTATCTAACTGTCTTATTTCCCTTTCTGTCGCTTCTAGACACTTTAAAAGACAGATTGGACATAAAACTAAGATTGCAAGAGGATTCAAGTTCTGCCTTGGCTGTGTGGCAGCTGTCCTCCGTCTATGTTTCAATGTAAAGTACTTCTTTTGCATTTCAAGCAAAACATTAATTATCGTTCTAAATTCAGTTTGTATAACCACTAATCACAGGTTTTTCCTATGTAGAATATCGCAGTCCCACCTGCCTACACAAAACTGTGCTTCACTTTAAGCCCACCTTAACATAAAGACCCACAGCTCCAAACACACGAATCTCCTTTATTCTTTATTGTATCTTTCTAACACATGCCAACCTCTAGCTCATAAAATGCTTGGCTCAGAAGAATAGGCTTATACAGCTGCACTGTAATTGCATTTAAAAAAACATACTAATAACTCTTCAGTGCTTTCAAAAACTTGTCTCATTGCAAGTTATACAATATATATTGTATGTTGAAGACAAAAGTAAGTGTGTTTCCTCTAAATGATGATTTTTAGCCTGATGCTGGAGAATACTCATGGAAAGCAAGTTTCTAATATGAAACCCATGTATTTGAACTGGGAACTTTATTCTAAGATCTATGCTCCTGCAATGGAGAAGAAACACATAAGTAAACTAGGTGCCTAATCAAAACAGCTCACCTCTTGTGTATCAACTGCTTATGAATGAACTACAGACTAAGGATTATTTTGACTAGCAAATAATTTTGTGCACATTGTGATCAGTTCACTGGCACTTCATGAACAGAAAGAGAAATGAAATACATAGAATTGAATGTCAGAAATTGCCCAGCAGGTGTAAAATGTTCTCTTGTGTACAGTTTAAACATAGCTTTTCAAATCTCAAAAGGCATCCCATATAGCAGGCATATGAAGTTTTCTGTGACTGATATGTGGGGAAAACTGGAGGTGATCCTGGAAAGTAATTTTTTTCTTACTCTGTACAAAGATTACATTAATGGCAATGCAAAATTAATATTCACCACTGCTTGTAGAACTCTTCCTATTTGAACACATCCATGAATGCTGAAAAGCCTCATTTCAGGGAAGCAACCCTATTCAGGAAGGATGCTTAAGCATTTGCTTAACTTTAGGCTTGTGCTTAAGTGCTGTCCTGAAGACGGATGAACTGAGGCATTGGCTTAAGTGATTTCCTAAATCAGGGTCCATAAGGTTCCCATTCTGAATTTATGTGGCTTCTTCACTAAGTTGGGTCTCAAGCCTCTTCCCTGATTCTTGCTACTTATAGGCTGTATCTACACTAGCCCCCTCCCATCGAAAGAGGGATGTTAATGAGACAATTTGGGATATGTTAATGAGGCACTGAATTGAATATGCAGTGCCTCATTAGCATAATAGCAGCCATGGCACTTCAAAAAGTGCCACTTTCGATCACGTGTGGCTCATCTACACAGGAGTCCTTTTCAAAAGGACCCTGCACACTTTGAAATCCTCTTATTCGTATTTGGTTATAGGAATAAGGGGATTTCGACATGTGTGGGGTCCTTTCGAAAGCATCCCATGTAGACAAGCTGCACGTGATCAAAAGCATCACTTTCGAAGTGCTGCGGCCACCATTATGCTAATGAGGTGTTGCATATTCATTGCAGCGCCTCATTAGCATATCCCAAAATGTCTCATTAGCATCCCTCTTTTGAATGGGGGTGCTAGTGTAGACACAGCCATAGTGGCTTCTCTCCTTCTTTCTCATTGGTTGGGTCCTTGCTACTTTTTTGGTGGTCCTTGATATGTCCACGCATGGCCTCAGAGACACATAGGGTGCTGTTTCTTTGGAATCTGAATAATGCTAGAACCAATAAAGTTCATCGATACAGCAACACATCAAAGGAGAGGCACACTCTAAAATAACAATATCACAAACAGGCTCTGTGGAAGGAAAGGGTTAGGGTTCATTAGTAACTACTAACACTTCAACAAACCAACCAATTTCCTACCTCCTAACACTCACAACTCACAGCCCCCAGCTCCCGGGGATCTGGTACCTTCCCAGGCAGATGGTACAGTGAGGATGGCATCATTAGGGGCTTCTAGTCCAGGCTGTCCAGGCTGACTCCAAGCATGCTGGGAAATGGTGCTGGAGAGCTGTGGTAGCCATTATTTTTGTAGCATATTGGGTAGAGACCCCCTAGAGCTCCTCTCAAAGTTCCAGGAGCTGGAAAACTCCAAAAGGGTAGGGGAGTGTTATGTTTAATTTTCAAAAGTTAAGATTACCAGTCTCCCAAAGATAGTAACCAAACAGTGACTGCCACTTCTGCCAGCTGGGGACCCATTCCCTTCTTGCCCTATCTCTACACAAGCTGCACACTGCTCTGCCCAGTCGGAAGCATCTCCATAGTGTAATTTTCTAGCGCACTTTCTGCAATCATTTGCACCTAGGGTTTCCAGGAATATAAATGGATAGTCTTCAGAAAGCGTCAGATTTTGGCTTGCCATTGTATGTTCAACATTGGCCCATTCATGCCCCTCTAAGAGCAAGCTCTGCATATGTCTATTCTGCCTCTGTCAGCCTGCAAAGGAACAGGCAATCAGCACATCATGAGCTTCCTTCCAACTAGCAGTGGTAGCCTGGAATGGAAGGAAGAGCGTGCCAGACCTCCTTGAGGTGTAGCAGCAGTCTGTTGGAACTCCTGATGATGCCGTCATCACTTGTCACTATGGGACAAATTTTCTGCTGGGGCAAACTAGCAGATCTCTAGAAGTGGTTATTCCCTTCTATCTGGCACTGGTGAGGCCAAATCTGGAAGACTGTGTCCAGTTTTGGGCCCCCTGGTATAAAAAGGATGTGGATGTGCTGAAGCAGTTTCAGCAGAGGGCAACAAAAATGAGTTGGAGGCTGGAGCACAAGACCTATGAGGATAGGCTGAGAGATTTGGGCTTATTTAGTTTACAGAAGAGAAGACTGAGGGGTGATTTAATAGCAGCCTTCAACTTCCTGAAGGGGAGCTCTAAAGAGGATGAAGAGAAATTGTTCTTAGTGGTTACAGATGGCAGAACAAGGAGCAATGATCTGAAATTGCAGAGGGGGAGGTGTAGGTTGGATGTTTGGAAAAACTATTTCAGCAGGAGGGTGGTGAAGCACTGGAATGTGTTACCTAGAGAGGTGGCGGAATCTCTATGCCTCGATGTTTTTAAGTTCTGGCTTGACAAAGTCCTGGCTGGGATGACTTAGTTGGGGTTGATTCTGCTTGAAGCAGGGGGCTGGACTAGATGACCTCCTGAGGTCCCTTCCAGCCCTATGATTCTGTGATTCTATGAGCACCACTGAAGAGACTAGAGTTGCACTGATTTACAGAAGAGAGCGGATCTGAAGCAGGCCAGTGCACCAATTCATTGCACCCAGCGTCAACAAGCTGTAAGTTAGGGAAGAATAAGCAATGTGGAGCTACTGAGTCAGTAAAAGAGAGTTTTCCTGTAAATATAATCAAACTCAAATAACCATAAGAAGGATCCAATCATCATCTTGTCTGTGGCAATGATAAACATGCTGTTTCAAAATATATTTTCTGTAGGTGTTTGGTTTGCATAATATTTGCATATATTTAGGACACAGCATAGAAATCTAGCCAACAGACACTATCCTAACAGAATGCTGGCCTGTCACCGACCACATCTACGAGGCAAAAAGAATAGCCCATTTTATGTACTAATGTGACATGTGATTAAAAAAAACCATCAAACAGGCATTTCTCATTACATTTATTAAATTGCATTAAGGTTGTTATTAATTTACTTAGTTAAAACAAAACCCTGACTAACTGGAAAACATAATTATTTAAGCTAATGTGCTGATGACTTAAAATATCATGTTATAGCTTGTAATCCATACTTTTAAAATGAATGATAGGAACACTTCCTTTGACCTGATCCTACTGAATTCAGTGCACAGCTGAAAACTGAAGAAGAAAATGTAAAAAAATCCATATTCTAGAGATGGAAGTCATATCTTCTTAAGCCACCCTCAGCCTCAGTCTAAAATGCACCAATGAACTTCAGAAATACTGAAAACACTCATAGGCCATGTCTATACTAGCACACTTTCAAAGGCGGCATGAAAATGACATGATCAGGGAATATCAATGAGGCGTTGCCATGCATATGCAGTGCCTCATTAGCGTAATGGAGGCCATGCAAATTTTGAAGCTGCTAGCTTCGAAATGCTGAGAGGCAGTGTAGCCATAGGCGCTTCGAAATACTCACCCAACTTCAAAATTCCCTTACTCCCAAAACTAACTGCATGGCAGCACCTCGTTGATATTCTCCAGTTTGTGTCATGTCCATGCCCCCTTTGAAGAAGGGGGCTAGGGTAGACACAGACATTTTCTATACAGCAACGACATGTGCAAATCCCTAGTCAACTCCCTTGTGATCTCCAAAGGTTACATGGAGTTTCTATAGCATTTAGATTTCTCTTATTTTTCAGACAGTGCCTTCTTTCCAGAGCTATCATCTTTGGAAAATCATGGGAGACAGGAGAGATTCCAGAAGACTGGAAAAAGGCAAATATAGTGCCCATCTATAAAAAGGGAAATAAGAACAACACAGGAAACCACAGACCGACCAGTTTAACTTCTGTGCCAGGAAACATAATGGAACACATAATTAAGGAAATCATCTGCAAACACTTGGAAGATGGTAAGCTGATAGGGAACAGCCAGCATGGATTTGCAAAGAACAAATTATGTCAAACCAATCTGATAGCTTTCTTTGATAGGATAATGAGCCTTGTGGATAAGGGAGAAGCGGTGGATGTGGTATACCTAGATTTTAGTAAGGCATTTGATACAGTCTCGCATGATATTCTTATCAATAAACTAGGAAAATAAAACTTAGATGGAGCTACTCTAAGGTGGATGCAAAACTGGCTGGATAACTGTACTCATAGAGTAGTTGTTAATCGTTCTTAATCCTGCTGGAAAGGTATAATAAGTGGTGTTCTGCAGGGGTCTGTATTGGGACTGTTCAATATCTTCATCAACGATTTAGATATTGGCATAGACAGTACGCTTATTAAGTTTGCAGATGATACCAAACCAGGAGGGGTTGCAACTGCTTTGGAGGATAGGGTCATAATGCAAAATGATCTGGACAAATTGAAGAGCTGGTCTGAAGTAAACAGGATGAAGTTTAATAAAGGCAAATGCAAAGTGCTCCACTTAGGAAGCAGCAATCAGTTTCACACATACAGAATGGGAAGGCACTGTCTAGGAAGGAGTATGGCAGAAAGTGATCTAGGGGTTATAGTGGACCACAGTTAAATATGAGTCAACAGTGTGATGATGTTGAAAAAAAAGCAAACATGATTCTGGGATGCATTAACAGATGTATTGTGAACAAGACAAGAAAAGTCATTCTTCTGCTCTACTCTGCGCTGGTTAGGCCTCAGTTGGAGTATTTTGTCCAGTTCTGGGCACCGCAGTTCAAGAAAGATGTGGAGAAATTGGAAAGGATCCAGAAAAGAGCAACAAGAATGATCAAAGGTCTAGAGAACATGACCTATGAAGAAAGGCTGAAAGAACTGGGCTTGTTTAGTTTGGAAAAAAGAAGATTAAGGGGGGACATGATAGTGGTTTTCAAGTATCTAAAAGGGTGTCATAAGGAGGAGGGAGATAACTTGTTCTTCATGGCCTCTGAGGATAGAACAAGAAGCAATGGGCTTAAACCGCAGCAAGGGAGGTTTAGGTTGGGCATTAGGAAAAAGCTCCTAACTGTCAGGGAGGTCAAACACTGGAATAAATTGCCAAGGGAGGTTGTGGAATCTCCATCTCTGGAGATATTTAAGAACAGTTTAGATAAACGTCTATCAGGGATTGTCTAGACAGTACTTGGTTCTGCCATGAGGGCAGGGGGCTGGACTCAATGATCTCTCAAGGTCCCTTCCAGTCCTAACGTTCTATGATTCTGTAATATTTTCTGATATTCTGGGATAGTTTCATTTTCTTTAGGATGTTTCTTATTAATTAATACTACATCTGTCAGAACTATATTTTAGATGTATGCAGTGGCTTTCAAAGGATCCAAAGGAGCATTTCAAACAATGGACTCATTTTCTTTCCCCTGATTTTTGTCAAGGTGTGCTCAAAAGTCTGTCAGAGGCAATAGTAGCATCATCCTCTTTTCTACCATTGACTCTATGGAAACCATTCTGGGTTAACTCAGCTTGACTGACAGGTCTCTGAGCTTGCAATTAGGAGAAGGATGTGCGCCTGCACAGAGAGGAAGCTCCAAATAATACTTAATCCTCTGGTAAACCCGCATAAAAATATCTTTGGAAGTTAGCTCTTAACTCTGTCAACAGTGACTGTCATGCTAGTCACTCTGTGCCTTCATATCCTATCAGATAATGTTGGGTGGCTCCTGTGGTCCAGAGGCAGACGGCCCTGGAGGAGCTGTGAGAGACGATGGAAGCTGGGACAGCTTTTTGGGCATGTGGGGTCTGGTGTCATACTCCAGTCCTCTGTAGTTATGTCAGGATGTGAGAGCTTTTGTTCAGTGTTTTGTGACGTTCACAAGATGGAGGGCACCACCTCCCTCCCCTTTGACGATCAGCCAAACCTGGCCCACTGCAGGGAATCATGAAGCACAAACTTTGTAGACTCACCCCACAGAGATCAGGGATCAGTTCTGGATCTGGGTCTGTTCAATACCTTCCTCAGTGATTTTGGTAATGCCATAAAGAGTACACTAGTAAACTTTACAAACTATACCAACTGGGATGGGGTTGCAAGTCCTACAGATGGATTAAAATTCAAAGTGATCTGGACAAACTGGAGAAACGGTCTAGAGTACGCAGAATGAAATTCAATAAGGACAAATGTAAAGTAGTCCATTTAGGGAGGAACAATCGTTGCAGAGATACAAAATGGGAAATGACCGCATAGGAAAGAGTACCGCAAAAAGTGATCTTGATATGTTAGTGGATCAGAAGCTGAATGTAAGTCAACAATGTAATAATGTTGCAAAAAAGCAAAAACCATTCTGTGATATGTTGTAAGAAGACCCAAGAATTAATTCTTCCACTGTACCCTATGTCTTACCTGGAATATTGTGTCCATTTCTGGATGTCACATTTCAGAAAAGATGTGAACAAACTGGAAAAAAATCCAGAGGAGAGGGACAAAAATTATTAAAGGTCTAGAGAACCTTTAACTGGAAAGACTGAAAAAATTAGGTTCTGTTTAACCTGGAGAAGGGATGACTGAGAAGGTACATAACAGTTTTCAAGTGCATAAAAGGTTGATACAAAGAGGAGGGAGAAAAATTATTCTCTTTAACCTCTGAGGATAGGACAAGAAGCAATAGACTTAAATTGCAGCATGGGTAGTTTATGCTGGACATTAGGGCTACGTCTACACGTGCAGCCAACATCGAAATAGCTTATTTCGATGTAGCGACATCGAAATAGTCTATTTCGATGAATAACGTCTACACGTCCTCCAGGGCCGGCAACGTCGATGTTCAACTTCGACGTTGCTCAGCCCAACATCGAAATAGGCGCAGGGAGGGAACGTCTACACGTCAAAGTAGCACACATCGAAATAGGGATCCCAGGCACAGCTGCAGACAGGGTCACAGGGCGGACTCAACAGCAAGCCGCTCCCTTAAAGGGCCCCTCCCAGACACAGTTGCACTAAACAACACAAGATACACAGAGCTGACAACTGGTTGCAGACCCTGTGCCTGCAGCATAGATCCCCAGCTGCCGCAGAAGCAGCCAGAAGCCCTGGGCTAAGGGCTGCAGCCCACGGTGACCATAGAGCCCCGCAGGGGCTGGAGAGAGAGCATCTCTCAACCCCCCAGCTGATGGCCACCATGGAGGACCCAGCACTTTCGATGTTGCGGGACGCGGATCGTCTACATTGTCCCTACTTCGACGTTGAACGTCGAAGTAGGGCGCTATTCCGATCCCCTCATGAGGTTAGCGACTTCGATGTCTCGCCGCCTAAATTCGAAGTTAACTTCGAAATAGCGCCCGACGCGTGTAGCCGCGACGGGCGCTATTTCGAAGTTGGTGCCACTACTTCGAAGTAGCGTGCACGTGTAGACACACCTTAGGAAAAACTTCCTAACTGTCAGGTAAGTTAGCCATCATCATAAATTGCCTAGGGAGGTTATGGGATCTCCGTCATTGGAGGTTTTTAATAGCAGGTTAGACAAAAGCCTGCCAAGGATGGTGTAGATGGTGCTTAGTGTTGCTACAAGTAGAAGGCACTGGGTTGTTTGACCTCTTTAGGTCCCTTCCTGTCCTCTGACTCTATGACTCTAGTTAGATAAGACATCCAGTAATGGAACAGAAACATTGCCAGGTAATGTCAGGTGAATAATCAACTCAGTCACAGTTGTGAACTGCAAAATGCTATAATACAATTGGAACTAGCTTTTCTGTGACAGTCTGAACATTCAAAACAAAATTAAAGCATAAAAACAACTTCATAAAATTCAGCCTATAGTACCTCAAATGCTTTTCCCCTCAGTAATCATTATCAACATGCTTTTGATGAAGAGGTGAATGGCTGTGTGATTAAGGCCTTGCCTGGGACTTTTTATCAGTATAAAGATCAAGTTCCAAATGGCAGAGTCTTCCCAGTTGTTTTCTGCAACATGCACATAGAACTGTAGATGTTCACTACACTCTTCAGTTTTTTCCTCACCACTGATTAGCTGAAATGGCTTCATGCAGTTATGCAGTCAAGCAGAGGAAGACCGCATATGCTGTGCTTTCCAAAACCAAGAAGAAAAAGGAAGCATGAGCACAACTTTTTCATCTTTTTTAATGATAGTG
Organism: Carettochelys insculpta; assembly: GCF_033958435.1. NCBI lineage: Eukaryota > Metazoa > Chordata > Testudines > Carettochelyidae > Carettochelys > Carettochelys insculpta. Next base: position 110,102,692 of record NC_134138.1, on the reverse strand, counting down.
TTTGCTTCTTCGAACAGAGACCTAAAACATTTTTGACACAAAAAAGTTACCTCAAATGGAAAAAACAAAAACAAAAACAAAAAAAAACATGCACGATTATAATCACGATATCAGTAGTTTTGGTAAGCCTTTAAACAATGCATAGCAGTCATCCTCTAGTTTCAGTAAAACACTGGCTTTACAAGAAGTTAGCTACCATAACGTGAGAAGATGGACCAAAAAATATTCACTTGTGAAATGATGGTAGGCCTAACCTTTCTCCAGAGAGTTGCGCTTGTGACAGAAAATTCTGGAAGGCCATATCTTTACTCTCTTTGTATTGAAACAGGTGCAGCAAGACCGGGAGCCACAAACTCTTCCTTACTTTTTCTCCATAGGACAGTGATAATGTTTTCTGCTTCTGGTCCTCCTCTATTCAGTTAGCACACACAAGGAGAGAAGAGAGAGAGAGAGAGGTGAAAATTGTCTTTCAATGTAGCATTTGGATGATCTATCTGACAGATGTGATTTGCTGTGTTGCAAGGGGGTTAGCACAGTGGAATACACTTATAACAAAATGACACTTCACTTTAAACAGGGTGAAACTCCAGTATCAGCAAAGTCAAACTTCACAATAAGAGTGTGTCTTCATTAACAATGCTCATTCTCACAGTTCTTCACTGGTACAGTGCTGGCAATGGGGGAAACTAGAGTGTAGCTGGGGTCAGGTGTTTTTACTATCACATCATTAAAAAGGGGGGCATATGATCTATAAAATTCATTTTTTAATGTAATGGAATAAAAGAAATTTTCTACCTGTTTTTTTAATAAGGGAAGGATAAAAATAAAAACCTGTTCTACAAGATGTGTGCATATATGTGGGAATATTGTTATTATTAGTTCTGAATGTATTTGAATGTGCTATGAGTGCCATTCAAGGACCATGGTCCAGTTCTGCTAGCCACTATACCAAGATAAAGTGGAAAGAAGCTGTCTTCCCTGAGAACTTGCAGTTTTGGTCAACGTATTGTAACGTGACCCAGACTTGGCATTGGCAAATAAACAATATTATAGGTGGAAGCTTATGGGAAGAAGGGAGGGTGAGATAACTACACGTTGAACATGCTTGGAGGGCTATAAATAACCGCTGTCGGGCAGACACAGACCTGGGTCCTTTGGAGCTTAGTGGAGGTGCCTCTACAGTTTGAGCTAAAAACCAGCTCCCGGATGAGAACTTGCATTCTTTTTCTGGGAAGTGGTCTAGGTGCCACTATGTGTGACAGTGAACCAAACATAGGTGTGTGGGATGCATATAGACAAGTTGTGTACACATACAAACAAGCCCTATTGAAAAAGGTTTGGCTTTATGCTCTGAGCATCCGATTTCCAAACCCAGGATAACAGCAAAACTGATTTTCTTTCAGCATATTGCCCTTTTCACGTAGGCAACATCATTGCTGGTGTTTAAAAACAGCTGGGCATATTCAGGATAGTCCAGCAGCATTAGATCTGTCACAAAAAATATCTGGTGCATCCAGAAGTCTCTTTAGCAAGCACAAGAATGCTACCAACCAGTTTGCCTTAATCGGATCATACAGAATCAACCCAGTAAAAAGAATTGCCATAAAACCTCACACCATTGACTTGTAAATGGAATTGAATCTGTAGCGTCTACATAATGATACTATCAAAAAGGGAAGGAGCTATCACATTCATATAACAGATGAGATATGAAATGACTACTATGGCAGATGAACACCCCAGAGGTATTTTGCTTTATTCTACTCACCGCGTTTATATCTCCAGTTTCTCTAATTTTAGTTATTTTCCCCCCTCGGGTCTCAAGAGAAGAGCAGAAGGACTTTCAGTCTTCCTTTTATTTATTTATTTGTTTAAACAAATAACCTCCTGCAGAAGTCGATAATATAAATACTTCTGTTTCCAAGGTCAGGGCTGGGGCTTTATTAAAACTGATTTTTCACAAAGTATTATTGTGCTGTTGTTTCTGCCGCTGCTGCAGGAAACATTCCAGTCTGTCTCTCCTCTCTCCACCCTAACCCCCGCTTCCTATAACCTTCATCTGGGCTGTTGAGGAGTTAAAGCACATGTAGCGGACAGGGACAGAGTATTGTCAGGCTCAACTTACCTGTTCTCCAGCTCATTGAATTGCCCTGCTTTAGAAATTCAGATGCAAATTCCTCCCAGCCACCCACCCCCAAACATCAGACATTTCTTCAAATCTTTTACTTCCTCATCACCGCCCCACTTCTCAGCATTATTAGTGTCCATGTAAAATAATCAGAATGTCCTTTTACCTGGGATTCTCACACTCGCACCTGAAACTAAGACATGGTATCATAACAATGAAAATTCAACAGAATTGCAAATCCTACCCTTTGCATACAGCTGCCAGAAGAATGCATTCATATGGCAGTGATTGTGCGGTGCTGCAGTTAGTCAGCATAAGCTGGATTAGTACACAGACCCTTCTATCTCTGCCCTCCAGGGATTCACACCCTGGGTTTAATTAGGGTTTGAGCCTGGTCCTGCTTCAAAGAGACACTGAGATACCTGCAACCTCAGTATATTAAGCTAGATGACCTCTGTCTATATGGAACATAGACCCACTGGGACAGACACAGACGCTCACATACTCTGTCTTTTGCCTGCTGCGCTATAAATTATTGGCGATCCTACAATTTACAAGCTGGAGGGCACCGGCTAAACTGTGTGCTTTGGACTTATTAAACATTGCTGGCCTCAGGGAATGAAATGAACCAGTGCTCATTCGTATGAAGTGTTGTTGGCACTCTCTAATTGTATAGAACAATGCAATTCAATGTGATGCAATGAAGATGTATAAAGAAAGCCCGCCTTTTCTTGAAACGAATGCCAATGTGTTTTAATTTCCGCTTTGCCCAGTGACAGGTCAAGAAATGGGATGTGCAGTATGATCTTGCACCACATGTACATTCCCTATCAATCCTAAGCACATATGTACCAAATAGGGATATTTAGGGGCAACCTAAGAGGGGGCAAATAAATAAACAAGGCAGGAATCTCCAAGTTTAAGCTGCCCTGAATCCATCTTTCATGTTACTCTGAATGAAATAAAGAAATAAAGAAAAGGAAATGCCCCATACCGTGAACAAAGCACATGTACGCCAGTCTTTGAATTATATGGTGTTAGTCAGATGGCTTCAGAACCTTAAACTTCTTTTTTTTCTATCCCCTTTCTTTGTTTTGACTTGAAAAACCCTCAAGGAAAGCAGTAAAGTGGGTATTATTTACCTGAAAGAGCAGTTGTCTGCTGGATGACTATGTATTTAGGGTCTGATCCAAAGTCATCTGAAAGCTAATGGAAATATTTCCACTGATATCAGTGAGCTGTGGCTAAGGTCCTTAAGATGTCATTCAAACTGAATATACTTTTTTCTAACTTTATGTTTATAATTTCTGCATAGAATATCAATGCAAGAAAAATAGAGGTAAAGCCTTGCCAGAAATGAACAAATATGAGAGCATACGGTGTCTTGCTGTCCAGTGCTAATTGTGTATCATAGCAGGGCATTTGATTTATTTATATATGGGAGGGGCTTGGGGTGAAGGACATTGCTCTGTACAGGGACGGTATTATGCAGAAAAGGCAGATAAGGGCTTTGACACAGAAGGAGAATGAGGGAAGGAATCATGCAAGGCAGATGACACCAGTCTGAGAGAGAAAGATGGGCACTTGAAGGTATTTTAGAGAGAAGAAAGCAAGAGATTTTGAATACCAGAAAGTGGAGGGGAGACAAACGGGAGACAGAGGGGTGAGAGGCCTGTAATCTGCTCTGTTAAATGGGAAAATCTGAAGGCAGCTCCTCTGAGCCCTGCCTCCTAAATGGATCCTTCAAGGCAAGGAATTAGTGTAGGTGGGCCCCTCCCCAACCAATGTGTGGATTATTAGAGTATGCTTTGAATGGTTGCCAGTGTGTCCAACTCTGTCCTGGCATACCAGTCCTACTCTAGGACATAAGTCAGTGCCAATGCAGAATTCTTCTCATCAGATGGGTGTTTCATGAGCCTAGAGTCTGGCTGTGTTGTGATGGCTTGTTGGATGAACTGAACGTTGACTACCAGCTTCCAACTGGCTCAGCACTGGAATTTCTTCCATCTCTCTATTTATGTGCTTAGAAGTGGGCATAGGGGTTGCAAAACAGGTCTTGAGATGAACAGAGCCACCTCCTGGGATGGAGCTCTCTTTGTTCTAAATGTGCCATGCTTGTGAAATGGGTATGTGGTGCTGTGAACAGAGGTGTGTCTGTCGTCCTGGGCAGGAATTGGATGGCAGTTAACTCCATGCTTGCTGGAATGATGTAAGGGATAGGGAACTAGAGCTTAGTGTAACTCATGTCTCATCCACTGCCCTATAAAAGAGAAAGATTTGCCTTCCCAGCATGGGGCACAGCAGCCCTTCACAGGCAGGGAAACAAATGACTCCACCTGCATAGAATCCTTACTGTGACTAAGGCTCTACACGGAAGAGATGTTTAGCAATTAACACAACCAACAGAAACGTTCATGCAATATTCATTTCTTGCCAAGTAAGTGCCTGTGCTTAACAGTATAGCTGCTGCTCTCTCGATTGCAGGTCAACAGATTCAGAGCATTAGCCAAGGCAGAGCCAGAACAGATGCTGCCATCTGAAAGGAATCTTAATTGCTAGAAGCTGTGTCGGTGGACGAGGGAGTTCATGCATCACATGCCTTTCTAACTTACACAGTGGCATCTGAGGAGGGTTCAGGGGCTACCTCAATGATTTTGGGCAACTGGAGGGCTGGAGCTCTTCCTCTCCCCAAGGTTCGCGCTTTGGACCTATGTGAAAGTCATTTCATTGTTACAACTTTTGGCAGGTGCCCAATGCAAGAACTTGATGATTCAGGCTCCAGATTTGGAAGGTGGCACCCTCAGGGCATCTCCTTATGAAACAGGGGCATTGCGGCCCTCCATTAGTTGAGGGGGAGGGGGCAAATGTGAACCATGGGCTAGGACATTATCTCCTGGGAAACTGTCAGAACAATTCACTTGACAGTGGTTAGGCAGGGAGAAAAGGGGGGCTGAAGTCCCCTCTTGCATCTTACCCCAAAAGGAGAGGGGTGATAACAAGTGAATGAGATGATTGGCTTCTTCTGTGGTGGGAGCCCCAGGAGTTGGTAAAGGATCTGTCAGGAGGAGAGACTGCTCTGAGCTGTCACCCAGTAGTAACCTTGGATGTAATTTGACTAATAAAATTGAAGTCTGATTAAAACCCCTGTGTCCTTGCCTTCTTCTGCATGTGGTAAGCACACCAAAGTGCTGCTCTGAAAAGTTCTGTCTAATCCTAAAATGACCACAGTAAAGCAGGAAATATAACCATGCTGTTTAAAGTCCTAAGCTCTCCCACCAGTCAATGCTTTTATCAAAGGAACAGCAGTGAATATGCAGCAGGTTTGGACACTTTACACAACTGCCTTTTCCTCGGCCATGTCTTTGTGCATGACTTTGCATCACATTCATCTGTGTAATGTTTTCTGCACCATGTAATATTTTCCTTTCTTGCTTGATTGTTCCTACAGGTAGCAGGTAAGAATTCCAAAAGTGACTAAATGACTTTCAATGACACTTAGGCTACATCTACACTATTTTAAGGCAGTTAGCTCAATTTTACAATGTCACCGTCTTCCCTGTGAACGTCATTAGGTCAATTTTAGGGAGTGCTAAGGTCCATATCATTACGCCTACAAAATGAGTTGCTGTAGCGCCAAGTTCAAATTTAAAAGGTCAGTTTAATGCTAATGTAAAAATGGCAAAGATTTAAATTAACTTTATTGGCCTCCAGATGTGTCCTGTATGCATCCCACAATACACCACAATTATCCGCTTTGGCCACTTCCATCTCCACTGCTCTCCAGTGTGCAGGAAGTAGGTCACAGGAAACCCCCAATGTTGAATTCATCACCAGGAAGGCACTTAAATCCTACAGGTGCTTATGAAAATTTTACCACACAGTGCCACACCTAAAATGCGTTTTTGGAAAGAGTCAGGCAAGGAGATGTGGCTGATGATATTATCCCAATAAATAGAAATGCATCACAGCTAGCAAAAAGCACCTCTTCAAGAACTAAATGAAGACAAACAGAATGTAACACACTCTCTGAATAGAGCCAGCTAGTGACTTCCAATAATATTGCACACTATGCCAGGTACAAGGCAACAATGTATAGCAGGCATAATCAATCATTTTGTCAGGATCCAAATTTCTTGGTCAAGGTATAGTCAAGGTCCAGACTCCAGAAAAAAACACAGCAACAATAATAACAATAGCGATAATTAAATAAAAAGATGCCATGATCTGTTCAAAAAGTCTAGTGACCCAGATTTGGCCTGCAGTCTGCCTGTTGGTTATCCTGATGTATAAATTAGTGATTTAGTTTTAACACTCTGGTCAGGATAAAATAAGAGCTAATCATTGTCACCTCTTCAGCAGTCACCTAAAATGAAACAGCCCCCAAATCAAATCCTTTTGAAGGTTTGAAATAGTTCAGCTAAGCTACCATTGATATTAATATTTATTTACTTATTAGGCACTCCTGCACATTCAGATAGAAGTCTGATCTAAGGCAGGAAACAGAAATCTCATCAGATTTTTTTTTTCCACAAGTAAGTATGGCAGCACAGGACGCATAGATGGAAAAGACTAGTATCTGACCCTGGGGATGATTATGTGAATTGAACTTTCAAACCCTTTTTTAGTTCGCTGTGGTTTCCCTCCCCTCATTCATATGTGGGGTCTGTAAATTAATGACTAGAAACATGGCAGTTGTGCAACAACCATATATTTTCCTGCTAAAGCATGCCAAAAAAATCACAAAACACTAGAGATTCCTTAGATAGTCTCATAACATTAAAACATCGTACTTTTTTTCACATACTGTTAATGGAATTTGATCCTGCACTGAGACCTTGTGTGGCCCTTTCTCTAAGCCAAAAGAGAATTTTACCAGCTGAATTTTGAACCCATGAAAATATGGTCTAATAATGGAAATGCTGACAGACTTTTAAGTATAGCAACATGAATGGCACCAACAATAATAAATATGAGGAGTGATTCCCAAACCGAAGACTGGCAAATAGTTACCCAGCTGCCACAGAAATAGCAAGATCGATTTTTTTTTTAAAGAAAAGAAATTAAATGAAATGGATATTAGCTGGAAACATCTGTGTTCACCACAGAGCAAAATGCATATTCAGCAGCCAGTTTATTGGCTCTTTAGAGGATGTGAATGGTGCATTGTAAATAATGACACGCCTACAATAAATTCCCAGTAAAAAAGAGAAAGGGCCTGAGCTTGTTCCTCCCACAATTCACATTTCTGGGTCCCTGCTGTGGGTGATGATTCACAGCAGTCACAAATTCCTGTTTTCAAAATGCTATTGTATACTCCAGGGCTTTCATTAAGTTTTACACTAGCAGGGGAAATTTAAAACTTGTGTGTGTGTGTGTGAGAGAGAGAGAGACAGAGACAGAGACAGAGACAGAGACAGAGAGAGAGCGAGCAGCTCTGAGGTAACATTCATTTAACACTCACTGTACTGCCCTGATAGATGTGATAGGATGGTGCATGTCAGAAATCTGTCTGAGTTGCTTTCTTTAAATGCAAAGAACAGTGTGTAAAAGCCTGACAGTGTATAAGAACAATTCAAAACCTGCCAAAATTGTATCTTGACTGCTTTTTTGTGCTGGACATACATGAGACGTTGCATAAACGTATTGGTCTTATGCATTTAATTTGTGCTTCTAAGGAATAGGCAGCTATCTTAATTTCCTTCATGATGCAAGTATATCAGTGTCGGTGGATGTTACATATACAAGATGTACTGCTCCCTGCTTGCGGTTTGAGGACTGGGCTAGCTGCAAAGAAAGATCGCACAGTAGAGAAACACCTTTTCCTGTCAAAATGGATATCAAAATGTTCAGGCAAATTTGCCTCTGCAGGGAATTCCTGGAACATCATTCTGGGGTCCATTGTTTCAGTGTAATCAGTGTAAACTGGGCATTTCACCTTCAGGACCTGGTTTTATATTCAATCTACAGCATTTCAGCCAAACAGTTGGTCTACAGCTGCAGAGCCCACTGAGGAAATGCATTTTTGGCAGACTCACAAAGATTTTGGTGCCCAGAGTTACACACGTAGTACAGTGTCTGCTAGCTATCTCCATTCACACTTAAGGAGGCACTGTAAGATTTTTACCAGGAGAAAAAAATAGCCCAACTGCTAGCATATTACACAAGTTTGTCCTCACACTAGCACAGTTGCCAAGTCTCATTCCTCTGAAGTGAGACTCCCTAATTTTAGACTTAACGTAAGATAGTTTTCAAAGCATCTGGGCCGAATTCTGTTCTCTCTTTATACCAGTGCCGTTTCCCTGATATACGGTACAGTTGCTTAAAAAGAAGGCAGATTTTTGCCTCTCTCTCACTGGTGAAATGTAAGTTGCAGTGTGTGTTTCAGTGAGACATTTAATATCTGAACCATAATTTTTAGTCAAACCTACCTAATTCAATCAAAACAAAACAGCAGTCATGTAGCACTTTAAAGACTAACAGAATAATCTATTAGGTGATGAGCTTTCGGGGGACAGACCCACTTCTTCCCATGAAAGCTCATCACCAAATACATTATTTTGTTAGTCTTTAAAGTGCTATGTGACTGCTTGTTTGTTTTGATAGAATACAGACTAACACAGCTATCTCTCTGTCACTATCTAATTCAAGTTGTCAGAGTCTGAGAGCTCTACACTGGATCTAGCACAGAGGACACAGCAATGTGAGTTAGAAAGTTTACATTCACACTCAGAGAATTTGAAAAGGTTCCAGTTAATCCAGTTTATATCACATTAATTTTAACAGCGATGTGCAGTTTGGTCTTTCTCCATTTTGAACAGCTCTTTGGGCTAACAGTGGGGAACAGCCTCTGTTTTTTAATATGGCAAAGATTTGGAAACTTTTTCGTTTTCCTCAGTGGAGCCCTCATTTCCATCAGGCAGGGGGTTAAGGGTCAACATAATCATTAATTATTTCCCTTTATTTAAAAAAAGATCTGGGTTGGGAAGATGCCTGAAATACTAATTAATCAAATGATTAGACTTCATGCAGTTGTCACATGATGGGGCTGGAGTCCAGAAAATTTACTCCCATTATGAAGGGGCAAGCTGCCATACCTCAGTCCAGTCCCTCCATAATTCTTCTGTTGCTAAAATGCTTCCTCTCCCTCTGTGCAGCATTCCACCAACCAGAGTTGCCTCATTCATTATCTCAAACCCATGCCAACATATTCGAAGCCCACCTGGAGCCCATCTCTTCTATGCATAAGGAGTCTCACTTGTGTGTGACCTGTCTTCCTCACTATGGCACGTGTACATACATAATAGCTATTTTATTTCCTATGTGTCAGACAATGCTACATCTAGGAAGCTGACGTTTGCAGGTCACCTGCCATTTTGTGGAGCACAATTGATGTAGCATGTTACCAAAGAAGCATACACTGCACTGTCTCACAGGAGACTTCACATTTCCTCCTTTGTAGTCATCCTAACCTTAAAATCATTGAGGCTGACAATGTGCGGTCAATCAATGTATGCACAACATGATACCCCCATGCAGGGGTACTGTGAAAGAGTCACAACAGAGACAGCCTTCTTCTCCCAGTAGGGGATTTTCACCTATGGAGAATATTTCATTGATCCTATCACCTCAGGATGTGCTCAGCTCAGTTTTGTTCTGAAGAAGATCTAGGTTTGTAATGAGGATCTCGTCACAAGATGAATTTGGGGTAGGGACAGTTTGACAATAATGTCTCCCAGATAAGTTAGGGACATTCGGCTTCTTGCAGCATAAAGGATGCACTGGATGAGCCAACTGATAAATAGCTACTTTTTAAATTCCAAAATAATATTCAGACCCGATCGTGTCTTCATTAAGAAAAATCAAGTCAGGACCTCTGAGTTAGGATGAAGAAGATGAGGTTGTTCTTTATATACCTTCGCATTTCATGCATAGAAACACTGGTTATTGCACTGAGTAGTTGATTAAAAAAAACAGAAATGATCTCTCTTTTTAAAGCTCAGTCTTTATATGTGGTGGTGGTTTTCTTTTCTAAAGCCCAGTGTGGTATGGTCTAGTATATAGTATTGTATTGTTTGGTGTCATGCATTATGTTGTGGTGTAGTGCAGTATGAAGTGATTTGATATGCCTTTCTCCCTGTGTGATACTGTAATACTTAAGGTCAGCTGAGGCGCTCAAATTAACAGGTTAGTAGCAGAGGTCTTAGGTTCTGCACCATTCTTCTCCCACTGGCGTGTCAAGGCCCAAGTCTGTAGACTTTCAACACACTCTCTGGAGTCTGCAAACAGACTTTGAGAAGGTGGGAGTTAAAAACAGGGAAAAGGTGTTCCTGTTAATTCAGAAGAGACAATTGGATTTAGGCAAGGGAGTACTCGTGGCTTGTTTTGTAAATATTTTCATTGAGCTTGCAGCTAGAGGGAATGCACAGAAACACAAAAAGACACTATGTAGTATATTTACTATTTATACTCAAATTTTAAAAACTAGCATCGTGTAGTGTTAAAAGGTCCTGGTATTTTTGAACAACTGCTCATTGAAATGGCCAATTACCTGTATTTTTTTAAAAAATATATATAATTAGGATTGTATTGCATGTACTGGAAGTCCCACATTCTCTATAAATGATAGGAGTCTTTTTCCTTCATAAAGGCACCTTTGGGCCCAATTACTTTAACATGAGGGTGGGAGTCACACTCTTTAGTGACTTCCATTACCCTATTTGCAAACCTCATTTCAGCAGTAAATCTCACAGGGCACATTGCTGTTTCTGGGGTGCACTTTTTAGAATTGAGATTGAAAAGGCCTTTTAAAATCAGTTCCTTGGGGCTTCAGGCACAAAATAAACCACTTACATATGCATTACAGTGTGGGAAAACCAAATAAATGATATCACAATTATTTATATGTGTTCAGGACTTTGTATATGTTGTAATTCCAACATACTTTATGTAACTTGCTCCACCTCCTTCCATTCCATCCCAAGAAAAGGAAGTAGAAAATCAGTCATGAGAGCCCAAAGCATTTCACAGAAACTGCTTTCAACTCTCAGGAGAGACTGAAATATATTCCCAAATAAAGAACTTACGAACTTTTCCCAAAATTGCAGGCATGTGAATTATTCCTGCTAGAGCCTGAGAGACAGCATGAGATAGCAAGGCAAGAACAGTAGCTTCAGTTTCTCCTCAAAAATCTATTCTTTCCTTCTCTGCTTATCAACATGTAAACTTTGTTTTCTCAGGAGTAATGATTGTACAACCACCAGGGACAATAGTAAACGTCAGATAAGAGACTCATTGCACATCAAAACAGCCCTGCCTGACAAGATGGGAACAAAACTCCAGAAGAGAGAGCTGAGATTTAGCTGTTTATGTTTTTTCAAAGTGGCCACTAACTGTAACATAACGTGGTGGTTTTCCACAGTCTTTTGTAATAAGGCTGGAAAGGGGCTTGAACTGGACCTCTGAAACCAAGCCACCCACAGTCCCCAAACTTTGGAGAAATTCAGGTCCAAATCTAGGTCAAAATCCAAACATTTGGCTAATGACTTATCCCGTGCTGCAATTGAACTCACTATATATTGCAGAGGGAGAGATCTAGCAAAATAAGTGTACAGTTTTCAAATCTTCGATGAGCCACAAGTCATAATGCCAATGGCCGGTATGAAATGGACACCTGTTATGAAAACTCATGTGATTTTGCCAAGATTTCATGATGTATATTGTCTGCTGAATACCCAAACTCTGCACTTCTTTAATTCCTAAATCTATCTCCTGGTTGTGAATATCTGTGTTAGAATATATTGTGTGTGACACAGTTTCAGGATGATTGCCAATTTTCTGTTCTGCCTCACTACAATAAATGATCTGATATCTACTGGTAGGCAGCTAAATTCCAGTATGAATCCAGGTTTAAAATTCCCCCTAAGCTCAAATTTTAAGGGTGTTCGTACCCAGTTAGCCATTATTAGTTATTGCAAATGAAAATATTGGTTTGGGCACTGCCAGTGTTTGACCGCCAGTGAGCTCTTTTGATTGTCTTGCTTGTGCCCTTACTCCCAAAAGAGCATAGCTAGGACACAAACACCAAAATGAAATATCCTTTCACCCACATAGAGGAGCTTGACGTGGGCTGAATTGGGACAAGTGAGAAGAATGGACAGTGAGAAAAGTGAGGAAGCAATGCTAAAAGCCTTTTCCTGTTCATTTTTATCTCATGCTTCTTCCCCCCTGAGCTGTTCACACATTTTACAGCTCCATGAGGGGAGCTGACAGCCTCAGCAGCCCCCTGGGCTAGGTGTGAGGGAGCCTGGCTCCATGCTCCTGGGAGGGGCAGGGCAGAGGGGGGAAGCGGTGGGGCTGAGAGCAGCCAGCCCTCAGTGCGTCCCAGAGTGTGCCTCTCCCTCACTTCCCAGCCCCTAGCACTGCCTGAAGTGTGCAAAATGGAGCTCCATATGTGACACAGAAGGCCTGGAGCTCTGGCTGCTGCCCCTGTTATGCAGCAGCACGGGTAGCTGGAACCTCTTTGAATCACCAAGCCCCAAAGGAATTGCCCTCTTTGTTCCACCCTGTTGGCAGGCCCGAGCTCCACTGTGGATGTGCAACTGGTTGGATTTCTGAAGGTGACTGTGCGCTCACATTGCCTGTACAAATCAATTACACTTCTATTTCCATCCGCTCAGCTTGTTTGCTCTGCCAGTGGCCCCACAAACTTTGGCCGAGAGCCCTGAAAATCTGTCCTTCATGGTCACCAGATTGTGTCTACAGGTTTGTCACCTTTTTCATTTGGAGTTGTTTACTAAAGGGCAACCTTTAGCATAGGTTCCAGCTGCAGATGGGAGAGCCCCAGACCTTTCCAGCATAGTGCTGGTAAGCTGCAATAAAAATGCATCTTGCTTGCTCACAGCTAGTACATAAATAAATACATGAATGAATTTGTAAAATAAGCTTTTTTAGCACACTGGAGAAGGAAACTGCGAACTTACGAAAATTTATCTTGACCCACCCACCTCCCAATAACCGGCTGCCTCTTCAGTAACATTTTGTGATCCAATGGTCCTTTTTAACTCACCCGTGCTGTTAGTTTTTATTATAGTAACCGATAACGCTTGTGTGGCTGAAGCCTCAGAGCTTGTATTCCGTATGGCATCCAAGACGTACTGACAAATACCCTGTGATCACTTATATCATCCAGGGTGATGGACTGTTTGGACAACATATGAGTTGAGCTGAGTACCTGTGAAGAGGCTTGTGCATGCCAATTTAGGAGCTCCCGGGGAGAGCTGAACACCCAAAGCTGAATTTGTTGTATGGGAGCCCGGTGACCTAAGTGTTGACAGGGAGGTGGGTGATCCATGGGATGGCAGCCCAAACAACAGTGTAAAAACTACTTTTACTTCTCTCTTATCCATTTTCTTTTATTTATTTTTAACTTGTGTTGTAAGAAGAGATGAGAACATGAGTTGGTAGGACAATACGGGCAAGGACCTTGTGGATGTAGTTTACATTTTAACAACATAATACATATTCCTTCTTTTTGAGATGAAAAGAAATCGTACAACCCCAGAAATATTGCAGGTCCCATGTGTAGCTTTAGAATGATTAGATATTTACAAGTAAGTGTTGGTAAACATTGATTTCACCATACACGTGCTCTTGGATGAAAAAAAGATTTCCATCAATAATAATTTAAATTTACAAATGGGCAAATTAGAAAAATGAAGTTTGAGAACTTACTAGGGTAACATTTATGGCAGGGTGGGGAACCCTCAACCCCTGGTCCAGATCTGGCCTGCAGCTTGCCTGGCTCCACCTTCCCAAGGCTTAGACCTCTGCTCTCCAGATGGCGTTGGGGTTGTGGAGCCCCCAGCCTCATGGGCTGCAGTCAGGAAAGCTGGGAACAGATTCAGCCCATGGGCTGTGCCTGGCAGGAGCAGGAAGCAGCTCCATGTATCACTCCCACCACCACTGCTGCTGCTCCCCCTTCCCCCACAGCTGGGGGAATGGAAGCACCAAGCAGTGCTGTTTGGAGAGACTTTCCCCCCACAGCTCTGATAGGCTGGAATTGCAACCAATCAGAGAAGCAGAGGGCAGTGCCTGGGAGCAGCAGGGAGTACACATCCACCAGTGTCCCCAGAGAGCTATCCAGGTAAGATTCCCCCAGCATAACAATTCTGCACTCCCTCAACCCTGCTCCTGCACATTCCTCATCTCCACGCCCATCACTGCCCTCACTCTTGCAACCTACCATGCTCCAAGACTTCCCAGCCTCCAGCTCTGTCCTGCACCCTCCTTCCCGCCTAGACTCCAGATTTCCTCCCACACTGAACCCCTTATTTTTGGCCCTTTCCAAAGTACAGGAAGGCCAACAAAATCTAGTAGCTATGCCCCCACCCCAGGCTCTGGGGCTGGCATAGAAGGGGAATGAGAGGAGTGTCTTCTTGTTTGTGTTTTTCACTCAGAGACCCCCAAAATGATTTTTTTCTGTGGGTCAATGGCTCCCAACCCAGAAAAGGTTTCCCACCCCTGACTTAAGAACACATAAATACAGACTTTGTAAATTTTGACCTATGATGTCGACAATCTGTATTTTAGTCGTTATAAAGATTTAGCTTTCTGAATATCAATGTCTATTGTCATTTTAAAATTGTTTGATGCTACTTTCCACAATTTCCTGCAACCGTGAAAATTTAACTTGCTTAAAATATAAAAATATGCTTGAAAATAAACATTTATTTTATCCATTACATTATTAAAAAGAAAATGGATTTCTACCAGGTTTTCTTATATGGGTTTGCAAAACTTTAGTACCATTAAACACAGACATACACCCACCAAACAAGCTATATGAATACAGTTTTAATTAATAAAATATGGGGGAAGAAAATTTAAAAAAACTTTAGATTAACAGATTAAGGCTCCCATGTGGCACTCATTTAAGTAAATACTGGCTTTTCAACTATTCTACCAACAATGTTTAAGTGACGTTATAGCAAAATTATTATAATCATATAGTTATATTTAGCTATACATGCCGAAGGCCAGCAATTTTAACAAGCATAATTATTATACGCACGTATCAGGTCATCAAGCAGTAAAATGCAAAAGAAGGTGGAGGCATTTGGCTGGTACACTGGAGTCAACATCCCTGAGAATGCAAAAATTAGAACTGATTTTTTTAATATAGAGCGGGAAACCTTAGACAGTAGCTGGTGTATGAATGCAGTGGATGACAACTGAGTGTGTAGGGCTACTGAACATCACATATACAGGTGATCTAACACCAGGAAAGATGGACTGACAACCTTTTCATGATTTATAGTTTCAGTTGCCCAGGAAAGGGATCTGCAGGGATATATTGTGTTAAGTTGCCACAATGAAGCTATACAAATAATAATTACCACCACCAGACAAGAGTTAAATTCATGAGCTACTGTAGACTGACTACAATGGTATTATACCCTTACGTTGTTAGTTGTCAATTCCTACACTGGTATAATTGCTTACATACAGAACTCACTGGAAAGAACTCCATCCGTTTGTGCAGGGCTTGTAATTTAATTAGGATTGCTTACTCCCTATTGGTCACTGAATATCAGAGGCCATTCATGACAGCTGAAAGAGAACCCAGAAAGCATCAGTTAGTATTTTCTCAGCTCAATAGCTGCCTAGTTCCTAACCCATGAGATTCTGTATAATGTTCTTAGAATACAACCTGATCCCACTTCAGCTGAGCCTAAATCAAATGTGAAAGTTATCTTACTCCTTGCTTGTTTGAGCAGACCATCATCTAACCTACCACACCTCTTAATTTTCTTCAGAGAATGGAAAACAGTAACATGCCTGTAGATGATATGCTGAACCTGCTATAAAGCCTCCACAGTCAAAGGGCACAACGATGATTATAAAATATTGCTTTCCAGGCACAACCCTCTCAAGATGTATGCCCCAACCAGTGTCCTACAGTTCCACTACCAGATAGTTTTGCGGGCACAGACTGAAATTGCATGGTTTCCTGAATTGATGCTGTCTACATTTTTTGCTCTACGTGCTTGTGTGCTATATGGACCAGATCAAGGTAGGGCTCATTATTAGTCTACTGACTTGAGAAACTCTGGATTGGGCTTTGTTGCGGCTGAAGCAGTCCAGTTCCATGCTGACTAGCTTGGGTGACTTCACCAATGCATTCTCAACTATTACCAGTGACCTGAACCACACTCATATGGTTGAAGCCTCCTTTCAGTCCTTGGAGCACGGTTGCTGACCTCTGTCAACCTATGCTGCCTGCCTGAAATGCCTTATCATCATTGCTGAATGTAATGAAGAAACTCAGGTTTACCACTTCCATCAATGACTCACTTCCATCAAGGACTAAATGATGATACTAAAGATGAGTTGGCCCAGGCAGAACTCTCAGCCATCCCAAACTCTCTTGTCAGTTTGTGCATCTGGATTGAGGTCCACTTGTTTGAAGGATATCAGGAGAGGGAGAGATCACCCAAGCAAACATGTTCCCAAATGATGCCGTATCCACCAGCATCACAAGCTTATCCTCAACTGAACCCATGCAGCTTCACACAGCTCAGACTTGTCTCACTTGTCCCTTAAAATTCAAATCTAAGACAAGCTTGCATAATGCCAGTATCCCACCCTAGTAGAGGGACCAAGTCTGGCCTCAGCAGCTGAGACTAATTCAATATTCAGCATCCCTTTAATAATAAAGGGTGATTTCCTTACCTCAGGATAACACCAGCCATAACTTCAAGTGTAGTGTAGTCTTTACTACTCCACCATGCCCAATGATAGTCATATTCAACATGCACTTATTGATGCTGGTGCTTGCAGTAATTTTATGGTCATAAAGTTTTCTAAGAGCCTTCATTCAATGTAAACCAATTCCTGATTACGTTGGGGCCATTGATACTACCTTGCTTTTTTGGGTGCAGTTTCTCACAAAACTACCATGCTTACTGTCATAATTCACAGTAACCCTGAAATCTTCCAATTCATCTGAGTCAAATTATTGTATTCACCGGTTGTCCTGGGTGTGACTTGGCACACACTGCATGGTTGGGTCTACACTTGCACCCAGCTTCAAGGAGGGCATGTTAATCAGGGCAACGTGAGATTACTAATGAAGTGCTGCAATGAATATGCAGCACTTCATTAGGCTAATTCTCCCCCACAGCAACTTGGAAGCTTTAAACTTTGAAGTGCCGGCATGAGGCATGCGTGAGGAGTAAAGGGACTTTGAAGTAGTGCAGGCACTTTGAAGTTGGGGGCAAGTGTAGACAAGCCCCACAAGTCACATTTTGTGAGGGACAAAGTGGTGCATTTAATTCAAGTTGCTGCTGACACACATGCCTCCTGCTTTTGGATTTGACTTATTGAATAAACAGTATGTTGACACTCTACCCCTTCATTGGCCTTACTGGTGTCCCATTGATCTCCATCCAGGAGCCAAGATACCATACAGATTCACCATGCAGCCCTGTTTGAAGACCTTCTGGTCGGCTACCAAGAGAGGATCAAGCAGTCTGGCCTCTCTCTGTCAACAGAGCGGATACTCTTTCAGTCTGCTTTTATGTGTAGACACAATCTGTTGACAGAAGTTTTGCTGGAAAATCTCTTCTGACAGTGACGTCTGTCAACAGAGGCTTCTTGTGTAGCTGTAGTGAGGGACAGCCCCAAGGGTGGTGCTTAGGGTGTGAAACCATTTGCATGTCAATGGAGAACAAGGCATGAGAGACTGGAGGAAGGTCAGACCTTTGCAAGGTTGTGACATTTCACACAAAGTCAGCCCACTTTATGGTCAGGATTTGGTACTGCTTGTAGCTGCTCCAAGTCTGCCTGTAAAAAGATCCAGGTTTCTGACCCATAGAGCAATGCAGGTAATACACAGGTCTGACAGATCCTGAACTTTGTCTCAGATCAAAGACAATATTAAAGATCCATAAAAAAAAAAAGATCCACTTCAGCAACCTCTTTCCCCACTTAGGGAGATAAGATGAACATAAACACGCAGCAGGGCCTTCTCAACCTTTGCTCCCAAACCATTGCATTCTCTTCCCTGGTGTATTCACATGGTGCCAAAATTAACATTGTTTCGGCGCCAGGCTAAAGCCACCGTTTTTACTAGTGCTTTCATTGGTGTTTGAGTTTGTGTGTGTGTGCTCCTTCTTTTGAGATGTTTTATGTCCTTTTGGAGTTCTGTCTTTTTGAATTGTTCGATATATTTATATTTTTAAAAAAACTTTGTAAGCGGCCTCAGATATTCTAAAAAGACAGTCAGGATAAACATATTTTCAATAAATAAATAAATAATAAACATGCAAATAAAATATTACATTGCATTGACGACTCGATCAAGAACAGAAAGTACAACTTGTCCATATTTGTAAAGAGCTAATGATATGAAAAAAATCAGCCATAGCTACCTTGTGCTGCAATGCCTTACCACGACAGACAGATCAATTGGTTAGATTTAATTGGTTTTATTATTTTTGTTCATTCTCAATGGATTTTTAGCCCTGTCCCTGCAAACGCATATGCACATGCTTATCCTTACAGACATGAGTAGTCTCATTGAGTGCAGTGGAGCTACTCAAAGAGATAGACTAAAGCACATGCACAATTGTTTTCGGGACTGACGAGAAAGACTGGGTGAGAGGCATTACTGAGAACATACGAAAACTGCACATGGGACAGTGGAAAAATGGAAAGGCCGCATCACTGTGATACCCTGAAAAGGGATCATCTTCATCATACCTGCTGCTTTTACAGACAGCTACAAGCTAACAAATTTTAACCCCAAAAGCCTTGTCCAGTTGAAAATCACAGAAGAATTCAATGATTCTCAAAGCAAGTAAACAAAGACATCAACCTGACTTTTTTGAAAGTAATTCATGATTATTATTATTTTAACAAAGAACCAAAATTGTGGTAGGTGCCTTATGCAAGAACTACAAATGCACGGTCCCTGCCAATGAGATCTTACAAACCAGACTTGAGCCTGCAACTCATGGCAGCCATACTTACTGTTATTCCCATGCACAGGTCCATTGATTTCACTGGGGCTCCCCATATGTGCATCATATACATGCAGCCATTTGCAGGAGTGAGTCTAATTTTAGAGGTGATGATTAAGACAGGTAGAAGGACAAGGGTTACAGTAACATAGTAACACAGTGTGATATGAACAATTGGCAGACAGATTTATTCTTCTACCCCACCCTCTCTGCTACAGATCACCTGTATACTCTCCAGCACCCTAGCTTTTTGTACACAAAAGGCACCTGCCTTGCAGTTACAACATGGCAGGCTGTCTCTCCTTAGCCGCTGCTGTGATATTCCTAACTCTTTCACTCCAGGGAGTGCTTCCCTGCTTGATGCTGCTACCAGATTAAAGCTGCTCTAATTTTCCATCCTAAGCCAAATAGATGCATAAGCAAGCTGTTGGATTGTTTCACTACTGGTGCAATACACCATCATAATGCTTTTTCTGAAGCTAGCATGCTAGTGGTCATTTGCATATAAAATATGGGAGGAGGGAGAGGTGAGATTAAGCAATGAAATAGACGAGGAATGGATCCGGTGATTTTATTTTTTCTTCACAAACTGTTACTTTTCAAGGCATTCTCCTGACTCCAATCTGTTGGTCGGTGTCAGGATTATGACTTGAAAATTAGGAAGTTTTGCCCTAGGATGAGAAGAGTCAGCAAGAGATATTAGACCAGAGGTATGTTTAAGATTCAATGATTTTTAGAAGTGGGCTGAATGAGTTTAGTAGAGATTAGGTGTCAATCCCAAAATACAGTGCAATGCAATTTATTTTTATACCCAATCCTTCACACAAAATACTTTACAGAGACAGAGAGATAATACTTTACAGGGTTAGGTACAATGACTCCCAGACAAGCAGAAAGGGAAAATAACGTATGGAAATGGAGCAAAGTACAAGGGAAAGATGAAATTTAAAAGCAATAAAAT
Organism: Carettochelys insculpta; assembly: GCF_033958435.1. NCBI lineage: Eukaryota > Metazoa > Chordata > Testudines > Carettochelyidae > Carettochelys > Carettochelys insculpta. The sequence goes on along the minus strand of NC_134138.1, from coordinate 110,082,582 downwards.
ACCCATAGGGATGAATCACAGTGAGGGGATCATGGAAACATTCAGTGGTAAGTGACAAGAAATGTAAATGGACTTGTGTCAGTCAAAGTCCAAAGCAAACTGGAAGGTTTTTCATGTAAAACGAGACTTGATGAGAGGAAGTAACGCAAAGGGGCACCTGATTACCGGCAGCTAAGTAATTTTCTTTTCATTCAGTGTCCTGGATAGATTTGGTCATTTAGACCACCCATCTGAAGCAGGCCAAAAGAGTTTAGTTCAACTAAAGATTTCCTCTTGCCTCACAAATCATTCCATCTGTGAGATGAGCCCTTAATGACACCCAGCAATTTTGGAGGGAAGCCACCAACTTTATTGCACAGGCAACCATGTTTTTGTGGTACTAGGCAGAAACACACACACACACACACACATACACTTCTCATAAACCTTCACAGTGCATTGGACGGCTTTGGGGTATTTATTTGTGTGAGGGGATGGAAGGGAAGCAGGTGTTGTATATGTGGAAGTATTCTCTTTCCCAGAGGATCTATCTATCTGTCTAGCAGATGTAAAGGAAGGGGCTGCAGATGAGTTGTGTGTGGGGGTGAGGGAGGGCACGCTTAAAAATACAATGACAATACGGTCATTCTCTTTTGTTTTGTTGTGATCTTGATGCTACCAAGCTTTGTGGGTTTTCTGACCTTATTTGTTTTTTTTGTTTGAGAGTATATGGCTGACATTGCAATGACCATGCAGCCCAATCTGCATTGTCTTGGCAGATTAGGCATTGGCCGGGGGTTATTGCTTGCCTTATGGCAGGGGTGCACAAAACGTGGGGATGGCATCCTGGGACAATGAAATTTCATAAAGAGGGTGCAGCATATTTGGCTGCTGGAAGTCAGGCTCATCCATCTCATTAAAATGTTCAGATATGTTACTGCTTTTATGTATATTCGCATGTATATATCGATTATTAAAGTTTTTACATTCTAAATATTTTTTTTACCCATGCCAAAAGGACTTTTTTCATCTGAACGTAACTGAAATTTCCATCAGTTTGATCAGTCTGGAGTACATTAGACAGGTTGGTGGGAGGAGGGCAGCTAATTAAAAAGTGGGGCCTGATGTAAAGAGTTTTTTCACCCTTCCTTACGGGGTTCAGGTCTTGCTCACTATCATACCATTACATACACTTAATTCAAAAGAAAAAGCAGTCAAGTAGCACTTTAAAGACTAGCAAAGTGCTACTTGACTGCTTTTTGTTTTGATAGTATATAGACTAGCACGGCTTACTCTCTGTTACTGTTAATTCAAAAGGTGAAGCTCAGGATGTTGTCGCTGCTATTTTTGTTATATAACCCCATCAGCGCATTGATGCTTTGGTTAAGGACTTGGGCAGTATGACAGTGAAGAATCTTGATGTTTGAAAGGGGGAGGTTGTTTTATTTATGGTTTTATTTATGGTTTTGGTTTGGTTTTTTGGCTATTTTGAACTGTAGTTCGATGACTCACACTGTAGAGATATTTTTAACCTGGGTGGAATTTGTAGGCTCTGATGCTGCAAACTCTTTTGCACATGCTCAACTATGCATGTGAGTAACCCCTTCGAATTCATGATCCTTATGTCTGGACCAGATTCTGCCACCCTTACTCATGTCAAATACCATCTTATTCTGCAGATAGGCCTATTGAAGAAAACAGATATTTGCTGTTATTTACTTTTGGATTTCTTTTTAAAAACAAAAAAGTCATTTACGGACAGAGCTTGCCAGCTCCTGGGACTCCGGATTGAGCCTTCAGCAGCCCTGTGGACCACAGCAGTGATGGCTACCAAAGCCCTCTGGCACCTTCTCCCAACATACTTGGAGTCAGAAGTGGCACAGACAGGACTAGAAACTCCCAACAGGGCCAAAAGGGAAGCTTCTGCTTTCCTGTGAGGCTGCTGGGTGGAAGTGGAGGCAGACTGACAGTTATAAGCTTTGAGTTTGTGAGGGACATTGGACTGGGAGTTGAAGCAGAATAATTCAATGAGTCTCTGGTTAACTCTAGCATCTTTGAACTGCTGTGGGACTTAATGCATGGGGCAGGGATTTCCAGCCCTGCACTGACCAGCATCCAGAGTGGCTGAGAGCTGGCATTCTCCTCTTGCCTCCCGCACCACATGACTTCACACCAGGGAGCCAGGAGAGGGCCCTGCCCCTTCCAGGTGCAAAGACACAAGAAGGGGATCCTTTGTTTCAGCTGGCCAACAGTCACAGTGCTGCAGTGCTCATCTATGGACTGATCCTCACTGTAGCATCTGCTTGGAAAGGCACCAGGCAGAGAGATAGGGGCTGACAAGAGCTTTGAATGTTGGAAGGAGGGAAATTGGTTGGTCTGTTGATGTGTTAGTAGTTACTTGTGAGCCCTAATCCTTTCCTTCCCCAGATCCTGTTCTCCTGCTTCCAGTACAGTCCCACTTAGCTAAATTGTTATTTTGAGAAGTGTCATTTTTTGCTGGGGCTCATGTTTATTAACTTAATTAGTTCTTGTATCCTGGGTCTCATGTCCCTTCCCAGCAGAGAGCATTATTAATTTTCCCATAGGACAACACTCTTTGTGCCACACTAGAAAACAGCTGACAATCAAAAGGGCTCAAAATCTAAAAGTTTTCATTATTAATTTCAATCTCAACAAAACTCCCCTCAGAAGTTTGGTGCCCTGTTACTAAATAGCAAGGAAATTTAGCATTCATAATAGTAAACAAGGTACGCTCACATAGCATCTTCTTTCAGTCATAGAACAACAAATGCTAGCCCAGTGCTGGAGGGTCCCTCGTGCATAAGGCATGATGTAGATGAAACTACGCAATTGTTCTGTAGTGTGCACACAGAGATTAATATTCCTGAATTTTTCACTATAAATTTGAATACTACCTAAGTGACATTGACATTGACTCAATGGTCTCTATGCTCCTAAGACACTTAGGGCTTGCCTACACTAGCAGCGCTTCATTAATAATCTCCTGACACCCTACTTACCATGCTCCCTTCGAAGTAGGGAGCTAGTGTAGATACAGCCTATGTGTTTCAGTATTCCTCAGTAGGAAATATCTGACCTTCTGCCAAATTATTTGATTATTGAAGGAAGACTTACAGGTGGATGAAATATTTTAGTTGTAAAGTTTTGCCATGAAAAATCCATATTTAATGATACCAGCATGTTTACCGAATTCATGTCAGTTTTGCTGAATACTTTTGATAAATAAAAAACCTAAAACCTAACAAACTGAAAATTTTATTTTGACATTTTCTTCAAAGTGAACTTTTATTCCAAAATTTACTGTTTTTAAACAAAAATGGCTATTAAGATGTTCACTATCAAGATTAAATATTTGATTTTTATCAAAACTAAATATTTTCTTCTACCCAACATTATTTTTTTCAAGTTTTTGTTTTTTTGTTATGGGAACAAGTAAATAACTATTCCTTATTCACTTTTTCCAGAACAGTCATGATTTTATAGACCTCCATCATATCCCCCCCGCCTTAGTCTCCTATCTTCTAAGCTGAAAAGCCGCAGTCTTTTTAATCCTTCTGCATAAGACACCTACTCCAAATGCCTAATCATTTTTATGCCATTTTTCTGAACTTTTTCCAGGGCCAATATATCTTTCATGAGATGAGGCAACCAGATCTGTATCCAATATTCAAGATGTGTGTGTACCATGGATTTATGTAGAGGCTATAAGATATTCTCTGTCTTATTCTCTATCCTTTTTTGATGATTCCTAGCATTCTGTTTGCCTTTTTGACCGCTACAGTGCATTAAGTGGATGTTTTCAGAGAACTATCCACAATGACTCCAAGATCTCTCGCTTGAAAGAGTTATAGCTAAGTTAGCCCCCATCACTTTGTATATATAGTTGGGATTATTTTTTCCAATATGCATTACTTCACATTTATCAACCTTAAAATTAATTTGCCATTTTGTTGCCTGGTCACTTAATTTTTTGAGATATTTTTGAAGTTCTTCAGATGTCTACTTTGTCCTTACCTATTCTGAACACAGAATCATAGAATGCTGGGACTGGAAGGGACCTTGACAGGTCACTGAGTCCAGCCCCCTGCCCTCATGGCAGGACCAAATACTGACTAGACCACCCCGATAGACATTTATCTAACCTATTCTTAAATATCGCCAGAGATGGAGATTCCACATCCTCCCTAGGCAATTTATTCCAGTGTTTGATTACCTTGAACAGTTTAGTATCATCAGCAATTTTTGCAACCTCACTGTTTATCAGTTTTTCCATACCATTTATAAATAGGTTGAATAGAATTGGTCCCAGTGGAGACTGTTGGGGAACACCACTGGTTATCTATCACCATTCTGAAAATTTACTATTTATTCCTACTCTTTGTTTCCTGTTTTTTAGCCAGTTTTTAACCCATGACCTTCCCTCTTATCCCATGACCTTATCAAAAACTTTCTGGAAATCTAAGTACAACATACCCACTGGATTCTCCGTTGTCCACATGCCTATTGATCACCTCAGAGAACTTTGGTAAATTAGTAAGATATGTTTTCCCTTTACAGAAACCATGTTGGCTTCCCCTCCACCACCAGAAGTAACGTTTGTTTACGTGTCTGACAATTGTATTCTTTACTATAGTTTCAACTAATTTCCCCGGTATTAATGTTAGGCGTACTGGTCCATAGGTTTCAAGGGTTGTCATAGCCGGGTGGTAGTGGGGATAAGCTCCCACTATCTATAAAATGCTCCCATGGCATGCATCTCCAATAGCCTCTGACAACCGAAGTCCAGCTCCTGGCCTTCATGTGTGGCTGAGTTTCTAAGCCCGGCGAAACTGTTTGCACTGACAGGAGAAGGGGCGAAGGTGGGTGACTGCGCCTTAAAACCAGTTGCTTCGGGCAGATGGTGTTTGTCAGCCTGGGACGGCCGCCCACCTAGGAGAAGGAAACTCTGATTTAAAACCTCTGCTGCCTTGCAGCAATACCTAGTCATGGGAAAGACTTCAGGAGTAAACCCTGAGGAAAAATCCGGAGATGGAGCCCCTAAGGCAGTTTGAGGTTGTGCTCAACCTTGCTCTGGCAGCTCCTGCAACGACATTGGTGCCAAGCTGTACTGGCTTCTGCCTTTCCCTTGGGTTACATCAGTGGCATGGAGAAGGGAAACCTTCTGCTGGGCATCAGCTGGTTCTTCAAACTTACTTGCCCAGACCTGTGCCCTGGAGAGGACACTCCAGCATCGCTTTCTGAGTGGTGACACAACACGGGAAGCAGCAGTTACTGGTATTAAGCCACTGCACTTGATTGGCGTAGAGTGAGGCACCAGGGGTTGCTTCCGATGGTGGGAGAGGTCTTCAGATCTCACTGGGCAGCTACCGCCCACTTCAAGCTGGGCAGCCCCCAGCCAAGTGGGTGCTACCTCGCCACGGTCCACTTGCTCCACTGGGTGTGTGGGCCTTAGGGAATCACCGATAGGTGGATCATTAACCTTACACCAGGCAAAACAAACAAGCAACAAAATAATCCAGCCTTCAGGCTGGGCACATAGAATGTAAGGACCATGACTCCAGGCCTTACAGAAGGCCTACAGAGCATTAGTAATCCCCGGAAGACAGCAATCATTAACAATGAGCTGAGAAGACTGCGGTTGGACATTGTGGCCCTCCAGGAAACAAGGCTATCATCCTCTGGATGTCTCAGGGAGAAGGACTTTTCCTTTTTCTGGCATGGGAAGCCTCCAGAAGAGACCAGGGAACACGGTGTTGGTTTCGCAATCAGAAACAGCCTAGTTGGCTCAGTCATACCACCAAATGTGGGAACTGAGAGATTGCTGAAAATCCAACTTCAAACACCAGCGGGCATGGTCAACATCTTCAGCGTCTATGCGCCTACTGTAACTTCTGCCCAGGAATTTAAGGACAAGTTCTATGATGAACTTAGCATTGCCATCAGTGAGGTACCTTCCCATGAGCCGCTATTCATCCTTGGCGACTTCAACGCCAGAGTTGGCAGCGACCACCATGGCTGACCATCCTGTCTGGGACAGTTTGGAACAGGGAAGATGAATGAAAATGGACAGTGCCTCCTTGAACTCTGCTCCCAACATGACCTCTGTGTAACTAATATCTTCTTCAACGTCAAACCCCAGCACAAAGTTTCATGGCAACACCCAAGATCGAAACATTGGCAGCAGCTTGACCTCGTCCTCACCAAACGCAGCCGTTTAGGTAAAGTCAGAGTGACACATAGCTACCACAGCACAGACTGTGACACTGACTATTTGCTCATGTGTAGTAAGGTGCACATTCAGCCACGAAGATTCTTTCGCTCCAAAAAGGAAGGGAGGCCGCTCATTGACCCTGGCAAGACTCGTGACCCTTCAAAAGTACGCGAGTTTGTCCAAGCACTTGAAGAGGCCTTGCCCCCCCTGGATAACACTGATATCAGCAAGAGATGGGAACAACTACAGGATGCAATCTATAATACTGCGATATCTACCTTTGGGAAGAAGACAGTCAAGTCTGCTGATTGGTTTGAAGCCCACACTGAAGTGCTGATGCCCCTGATTGAGAAGAAGAGACAGGCACTGGCTGCATACAGGTCCTCTCCCAGTGAGGTGAACCTGCAGGCACTCCGGTCTGCTCGGAGTCAAGTGAAGCAGGTTGCTCAGTGGTGTGCCAATGATTACTGGCTCCAGCTCTGCTCCAAGATTCAGCAGGCTGCGGACACTGGTAACATGCGAGGAATGTACGATGGGATCAAGCAGACCATTGGTCCATCACAAAGAAAGATTGCCCCACTTAAGTCGGCCACAGGCGAGATCTTGAAGGACAGAATCAAGCAGATGGAACGCTGGGTGGAACACTACTCACAGTTGTACACTAGAGAGACCATAGTTACAGAGAGAGCCCTGACTGCCATCGAGCCTCTGCCCACCATGACTGAACTCGATGCTGAGCCCACCTTGGAGGAACTCAGTGACACGCTAAAAGCACTGTCTTCTGGAAAAGCCCCAGGGAAAGACGGTATGCCCTCAGAAATCCTCAAATGCGCCAATGGTACCCTAGTTTCAGAGCTGCACGGAATACTTTGCCAATGCTGGAGAGAAGACAGCGTACCACAAGATATGAGGGATGCTAACATTGTTACTGTCTACAAGAACAAGGGTGACAAATGTGATTGTAACAACTATCGCGGTATCTCCCGTCTCGGTACCGTGGGGAAGCTATTTGCATGTGTTGTTCTGAAGAGGCTCAATGCTCTTGTGGAGAGAGTCTACCCTGAGTCTCGGTGTGGGTTCAGAGCTGAACGGTCCACCAAAGACATGGTTTTCTCTGTTAGGCAACCACAAGAAAAGTGCAGGGAGCAGAACAAACCTCTGTATATTGCCTTCATCGACCTGATTAAGGCATTTGACCTTGTCAGCAGAAAAGGTCTGTTTGTGATTCTGGCTAAGCAGCTGTCCCCCAATTCTGCTCAGCATTATTAGGACCTTCCATGAAGGGGACCATCATATATGATGGATCTACATCAGAACCCTTTGAGATTCTCAGCGGAGTGAAGCAGGGGTGTGTGCTGGCTCCAACACTGTTCGGCATCTTCTTTGCAGTTTTGCTCAAATATGCCTTCAGAACTGCTACAGAGGGCATCTCTCTCCACACAAGAACGGACGGCAACCTCTTCAAACTGTCCAGGCTTAGAGCGAAAACCAGGGTGCTTACGAAGCATCTAAGGGAGTTCCTTTTTGCTGACGTTGAAGCTATTGCTGCTCACACTCAGCAGGAACTGCAGTCACTCATAACTCGATTTGCGGATGCATGTAAGGAATTTGGCCTCACAATCAGCTTAAAGAAGACCCAGGTGATGGGCCAAAATGTGGGTAACGAGCCATCTATCAACGTGCTAGACTACAAACTGGAAGTCGTCCATGAGTTCGTGTACCTAGGCTCAACAATCTCGGACAACTTGTCACTTGATAGCGATATCAACAAGTGCATTGGAAAAGCCGCCACAACATTCTCCTGGCTGACGAAGAGAGTATGGGCTAACAATAAACTCGCTGTACACACCAAGGTGCAGATCTACACAGCCTGTGTTTTGAGCACACTGCTGTACGCCAGTGAAACATGGACTTCGCGCTCAAAACAAGAGCAGCGGCTCAACATATTCCACATGCGCTGCCTTAGGTGCATACTCAGTATCTCATGGCAGGACAAGGTCCCCAACAGCACAGTGCAGGCACTTGAGAGGGCAGGGGCCGCCTCCATGTTCAACCTTCTCAAACAGAGGCGTATGTGCTGGGTGGGCCATGTCTCACGCATGACGGATGGCCGAATACCAAAGGACCTCCTCTTCGGCGAACTGGCATCTGGAAAGAGGCTGAAAGGACGGCCTAAATTGTGTTACAATGACTCGTGCAAGCATGACCTCAGCACTCTCTCTATCAGTGTGAACACCTGGCATTCGCTCGCCTCAGACAGGCATGCCTGGAAACAGGGAGTGAAGGAAGCTCTTGCTATGTATGAAACTACTTTGGTGAAGGAAGCGGAAGACAGGAGAGTCCTCAGGAAGATCCGTGCCTGTGATACCAGAGCGACATCTTCTTACCGCTGCTCACAGTGCGGAAAGGACTGCCACTCCCGGATTGGATTGCACAGCCACAGAAGATGCTGCTTGAATCAGTCCAACTGGGGCACAAACCCATGATCCCTTGGGATCGAAGGATGCCTACTACTGGTCCATAATTGCCAGGATCACCTCTGGAGTCCTTTTTAAACTAAGTATTGGAGTCATATTGGCTGGGTCTACACGTGCCCCTTCCTTTCGAAAGGGGTACGTTAATGAGCAGGTTCAAAATATGCTAACGAGGCACTGCAATGAATATGCAGCGCCTCATTAGCATAATGGCGGCTGCAGCGATTCGAAAGTGTGGCTTTTCGAATCGCGTGCCACCCGTGGAGACAGGACCTTCTGAAAGGACCCCCCCCCGCAGTTTTCGAAAGCCCTTCTTCCTATCTGGTGATTGGAAGAAGGGCTTTCAAAAACTGGGGGGGGGTTCTTTCGGAAAGTCCCATCTCCATGGGTGGCGCACGATTTGAAAAGCCGCACTTTCAAATCGCTGAAGCTACCATTATGCAAATGAGGTGCTGCATATTCATTGCAGTGCCTCATTAGGATATTTCGAACCTGCTCATTAACATGCCCCTTTCGAAAGGAAGGGGCACGTGTAGACCCAGCCATTAGCTGTCTTCCAGTCAAAAGGTATAGAAGCTGATTTAAAGGATAAATTACAAACCACAGTTAATAGCTCCACAATTTCATTTCTGAGTTTTTCAGAACTCTTGGGTGAATGCCATCTGGTCCTAGTGACTTGTTACTGTCAAGTTTAGTGATTTGTTCCAAAACCTCGTCTGATGACACCTCAGTCTTGGACAATTCCTCAGATGCATGACCTAAAAAGAATGGCTAATGTTTAGGAGTCTCCCTAACATCCTCAGCAGTGAAGACTGAAGCAAAGAATTCATTTTATTTCTCCAGAATGGCCTTTGAGCGGTCCCTTAGCATCTCGATCATCCAGTGGCCCCACGGGTTGTTTAGCAGGCTTACTACTTCTGATGTACTTAGAAAACCTCGTGCTATTACTTTCTGAGTTTTCGGCTAACTGTTCTTCCAACTCCTTTTTGGCTTTTCTTATTATGTCTTTACACTTAACTTGACAGTTTATGCTCCTTTTTATTTTCCTCACTGGGATTTAACTTCCACTTTTTAAAAGAGGCCTTTTTATCTTTCATTGCTCTTTTTACCTGGTTGTTAAGCCACGGTGGCACTTTTTTGGCACTCTTACTGTGCTTTTTAATTTGGGGGCATACATTTATGTTTAGCCTTTATTATGGTACCTTTAAAAAGTTTCCATGCAGCTTGCAGGGATTTTACTTTTGGCACTGTACCTTTTAACTTCTGTTTAACTAACCTCCTCTTTTTTGTATAGTTTCCCTTTCTGAAATTAAATGCCACTGAGTTGGGTTGCTGAGGTAGTTTACCCACCATTGGGATGTTAAACTGTATTATGTTATGGTCACTATTTCCAAGAGGTCCAGTCATGTTTACCTCCTGGATGAGAGACTGAGCTCCTCTGAGGACTAAATTGCATCACCTCTTATGGGTTCCAGACCCAGCTGCTCCAAGAAGCAGTCATTTAAGGTATCAAGAAATTTTATCTCTGCATCCCACCCTGAGGTGACATGTACCCAGTCAGTATGAGGATAGTTGAAATGCCCCATTTTTATTGCGTTTTTTTATTTTTTTTTAGCTTCTCTAATCTTCCTCAGCATTTCATAGTCCCTATCATTATCCTGGTCACGTGTTCAGTAATATAGCCCTACTGCTATATTCTTATTATTAGAGCATGAAATTACTGTTCATAGAGCTTCTATGGAACATTTTGGTTCATTTAAATTTTTGCTTCAATTGATTCTACATTTTCTTTTATGTATAGTGACGCTCCTGCACCAGCATGACCTGTTCTGTTCTTCCAATATATTTTGTACCCTGGTATGGCTGTATCCCATTGACTGTCTACATTCCACCATGTTTTTGTGACACCTATTATATCAATATCATCCTTTAATATGAGGCCCTCTAGTTCACCCATCTTACTATTTAAACTTCCAGCATTTGCATATAAGCACTTTAAACATTTGTCACTATTTATCTGTCTGCTTTTTCCAGATATTTTAGATTATTTTTCAATTCATTGCTTTTCATCTGATTTTACCCACATTTTATCATCTTCAATCCTCTCCTCCTTAATAGAAGACAGAGAATCTCTGTTTATAAGCCCTCCCATAAGAGATGCCTCTGTCCGATCCATGTGCTCCTCTGCATTGTGACTATGAAGTTCTCTATCTGGCCCTGCAAGTGGAATTGGAAGCATTTCAGAGAACGCTACCATAGAAGTCCGGGATTTCAATCTCTTTACTAGCAGCCTGCATTTGGCCTCCAGAACCTCTCTCCCACCTTTTCCTATGTCATTGGTAACTATTTATATCACGACCACCATCTCCTCTCCAGCCCTACACATAAGTTCATCTGCATGTCTCGAGATATCCACAACCTTCGCACCAAGCTGGCAAATCACTGTATGGTTCTCCTGGTCATCACAAACCCAGCTGTCTATGTTTGTAATGACCGAATCCCCATTACTAACACCTGCCTTTTCTTAATGACTGGAGTTCCCTTCCCTGGAGAGGTATCCTCACTGTGAGAGGATACCACAACATTATCTGAAAGGAGGATCCCAACTACGGGATCGTTTCCTTCTACTCCTGTTGAATATTCTCCTTCCCTGAGATGTTCACGCTCCTCAACAACACAGGGGCAGTCTGAATGGAGGTGGGACAGTTCTACAGTGTCCCAGAAAACCTCATCTACGTTCCCCTCTTCCTCCCTTAACTCCTCCAATTCAGCCATCCTGGCCTCCAAAGCCCATACATGGTCTCTGAGAGCCAGGAATTCCTTGCATTGAATGCACACATACACCACTCGTCCATAAGGCGGATAACCATACATGCTGCATTCGGTGTAATTACCAGGAAAACCCCAACTCTGCTGCTGGGATTCTGACTGCATTTCCTCCTGCAGAAAATTAGATATTTGATAGGGTTTTTATTTAAATCAGGTACTTTTTATTTTAGTTTAATTTAAAAGAGGTTTTAAGCAATGCCACATGTACCTAGCCCCCTTCAAAACTCCCCATCTAAATTCCCACACTAAACTCCCCATTATCTGCTCCTGTTAGCTCAGCTCAATATGCACAAGCTCCCTGGTCGCAATGTTATTTATTGTTTCTTAATTTTTACCAATGTTATTTCATAGCTTCAGGTCAAAATATACGGAAGTGGTCTTAAATGAAGCCTGAATCAGCTGAGGTACATAGATAGTTAAACAAAGTTTCTGATAAGTACTTGAAGAGCTTGAGCTCTGGAAACATACCTACGAAGAAGCAGAAACCAAACTTGGGAGCTCAATTTTCCTATCTGTTTTACAGTTCTCTCACCTTCCCTTCATCCTGCAACCATGTAGCACCCTTGAGGCAAATCTTCGCCAGGTAGTCCCTTTTTATTATGAGTGACAATAATTGAGGGGTGACTGTTTCCTGACAGGGATGTCTGGTAGGACGTATGCATCCTTGCAGGTGATCCATAGTCCTTCAAAGGACTGGATCTCCATCCTCTCTTGGGCATTCATTCCATTTCCTGATACAGAAAACTGATGGAGAGTTAAATAGGTGTTAGATTTGTATTGACCAGAACCCACAGCACAGATAAATTCTCTTAGCACGTTGTCACAATTTCACTGTTTTATCCATTTATTTAGTGGCAAATTTTGTACTTGCATTGTCACCAAGGGAAGTCTCAATCTTTTACATATATATTTCCCAACAGAGCCTGTAGGCTGTAATGTCAGAGAGCTGATATAGTTCCTATATACTGCGCCATCAGTGATCTCAACTTTGAGCCAACAGAATCCCTTTCTGTTATCACTTTGCAAGTGCCTGTTTCTTTGAGAAATCCTGTTCAACCTTTCTCTGAAACAAAGTGCCAGAAATGCAGATATGTACTGACTGAAGTGTTTTAATTGAATGGTTTCGACAAGTTGAGATTTGAGATGTGATGAACACTTCAACAGAAAGCCTCCTGATACTTCCCCTTCACCTTCAAAAAGAGTGAGTGGTTTGATGGCTGCATCACTACTTATGCACTAAACCTGAACAGGAATAATTATCACCTGATCCAAACACGCAGCAGCTGTATTCTTTGCAAAGAAAAAAAGTGCAGAAATCAAGAGACACACAAGATTCAGGCTTGGAGATTATTAACCTAATGTACAGAACTGAATGCTATCAGACTAAAGGCCAAATTCTGAACTCAGCTACTTGTATGAAGTTTCCACTAAAGCCTGTTGGCTGTGCATGCATATCTGATGACAGAATTTGTCCCTTGTTTATTAATATCAGCTTTCCTCCTGTTCCACATGTAATGAGGTATCATCTAAATGGAGAATCCTGATCTACACTATGGTGTCTCAAACTGTGCACAGCAACCCACTGCGTCCTAAATTTACTTACCAAAATTGTCACTGTTTGTAAATACATGTGTAGAAGAAGGTTTTTTCCTCAATATGACTGAAATGTATTGGGATTATAATAACTTTCCTGATACAATATTTGTAGTAATAAATACATACAAGGATTATGGGTACCACTGATAAGCAGTACATATGGTTAACAGTTCCCACTCTATGTTACATGTTTCAATTGTTTATACCAGAATTTAACCATTTGGGCTAAAAATATCCTTGTCATGTATCTGCCTCAATCTACATATGGACTCATAGAATCATAGAGTTAGGAGGGGCAATCCCTTGCCGAAATGCAGTATTACGTTGGTCTAAAGTATTGAAGACAGACGGCTGTCCAGCCTCCCTTTGAAAACCTCCCGTGCAGGAGCTTTCACAACTGCACCAGGCTGTCTGTTCCAGTGATCTACACTTCTTACAGTTATGAAGTTTTTCCTGACACTTAATCTAAAATTGCTATGCACTAGTTTGAAACCGTAGTCTCTTGTCCTGTTCACTTTCCTCCACCCCGCCCCCATATATGTGTGCGTGCTTCAGGAGGAAAATGGTTCATGCTCATTTCTGAAAAAGGAGCTGAGTAAAAATAAATTTGTTTTACTTCATGCTCTAAATTCTTGTAATTATATCACTGAAAAGTTCTAGCTCGCTCATATTTCAGAGCAGCAACATGAAATTTGGCTGGAGGGAAAGTGCCCTGTGAAAATCAACACAAATTTAAACAAAATGGCTACATCTACACTACAGAGAACTTTCGAAAGAAGTTCTTCCAGAAGATCTCTTCCAGAAACACTTCTTACAAAAGACTTCATCCACACAGCCCCTGATCTTTCAAAAAAATGGGCCCGGGATCAAAAAAGTCTGGCACCATGGGGACTGCTCTTTTCAAAAAAGGACCTGAAGAGCATCCACACATGCTTTTTTTTTAAAAAAAGAAGCTGTCGAATGAAGGCGTTCTTCCTGATTCAGGAGCAGAAGAGTGCTTCTGGAAGAAGAGCTGCGTTCTGTTGATTTCAGACTGAAAGAGCCCATTTTGTGAATAGACGCTCTATGTGTTCTTTGGGAAAACAGCCAGATTTTCCCAAAAAACTTGCTAGTGTAGATGCAGCCATTATGACTCTATGAAAAAATTCTGTTTGTACATGGTCCATAGAGTCTTTTGATCTTGATATCTAAATTCTCAGAAGATTCCATTAGCACTGAGCATGCACCATCCAATCACAATTCCCACATGCTAACCAGAGCATGTACCATCTCTGCTCATCCTATTCCATCCTGCAGCTGCAGAGGCTCAGCAGACTTTTTCCTGCAATTGCTCCTCCCAAAAGCTGAGACACTGAGAGCGAGGAGACTCTATAGTCTGGTTGTCTGTGCTTGCCCAGCTGACATCCTGACAGAGACAGATTTCAGCAATCTGCACAGAACTGAGAGTGAAGCGCACAGGTTGCAGGAGGGAAGAATTTAAAAAGGCACCAGGAAGTCAGTTTGCTTGCACATGGCAGTGCTAGGTGCAGTTGTAGTACAAAGTGTAACAATTATATTAAGAAATTTTATTAAAAGAATGTTAAAAACAACCTGTGTGCAGTTCAGGGAGGCAAACTGTGGGAACAGATCAGGGACACAAGGGGCAGGAGGAGTAGAAATGCAGAGTGGGGCAGAAGGATTAATAACCCTAGAGCAGAGTCCCAACTGGAATCTGGAAATGTTTCCAGGAATCCCAAGTCTCAACATTCCTCTATTCAACACATAGATGTGAAATCAACTGTCAGAATATAACTCTTCTTTCCCTCTAGTGGGTGGGCCACATGCAGGAGAAGAGCCTGCCTTTGCAGTTACTCCACTAAATAAAAATGGTAGAAATCTGTGTTGTGGATCTGAAAGAGCCAAGTATGCTGGTGACCCGTGGAATTGTGGTTTTTTGTTGTTTTTTTTTTGTGAGAAATTATATTAAAAACCCACTTCAGGAGAACATTAGGTGGAAAAGTTAGGAAATTTCCAAATAAAGAATGTTCATACAACCTTATTTCAGGCCCATACATTATGAGACTACCTTCAGTTACATGATCGTATACAGTTTCTCCACAACACCCTGCCCTGTACAATATGAATGGGGCTCAGGGAATGAATCAGACTTATCTACTGATTCGGGCTGTTTTCTGTAGCACTATAGCCTCATTTGTTGCAGAAGTTGGAAGATACATTGTGAGGAAGACAGGTTTCTGGAATTAAAAATGGATTCTGGTTTAGGAAATTGAATGACACCCTAGAAAACTAGATTCTAGCTCTGAATCTGCACCAGCGTTCCTATGGTAGAATGAGCAAGTTACTTAAAACAAACTCTTTGTGTGTGGCCACCTAACTGTGTGTTGCTCATTTTCTAGATGGCCATAATGGTTGCCTCCAGTGTTAAAATAGATCAGAAACATTAACATTCTTTTGATTATTTCTTAATGTAAGTATATGTATGGTATAGCACTAAAGTTGTTAAAATGAACTGTTGCACTAAACCTTCTGCAGAATTTGGAAGTCAAATCACCCTCACAATGCATTGGCTGTACTTACAAAAATCTGCCACAGGGCGTGGAATTTGCATGTCTCTTGACATTAAGCCACACAAAAATAGAAGTCAAGCAGTGAAGATCATATATAATTGAAATCACAGGTAGAATTTACACAAGAACAATCTTGTTTTCTACATTGGACTTTGGCAGTCCAAAGACTTTGAGACCCCTACTGTTGAGAAAAGTGATACATGAGTTTTTACTGACTATAAGCAGCCAGAACCATGGTTTTACATCTCCCAGACAGACAGAACCTTCAAAAGTTCATTGTATGATAACCCCACTGAAAGAAAAGGACATTTTGAAACTCTTAATCTTCTTCCAGAACCTTTGCCTGAGTGACAATGTCTGGATGGGGAAATGTGGGTTTAGTCATTCTTGATTCATCAACTTCTTTACAGAAAGAAGAAAAGCAGTGCAGATGCAGCTTTTTCGAAAGTAATCCCCATCTTCGAAAGAACCCTCCTTACCATTCTTTTTTTTTTTTTAAGAAGAAGAGTTCTTTCGAAGATGGGGATTACTGCTTTTCTTTCAAAAGAAGAATGTGCAAATGAGGTGCCATATATGTAAAACTGTGCCTCATTTGCATTTTTGATTTCCTTCATTTGCATGACTCTTTCAAAAGAGGAACATTAGTGTAGATGTAAATGTACAGGGCCTCAGAAAAGTGAAAACTGCCCCACCTGTGTAAGTACAGAGCAAGCTGAACATTATTAAGCATGCCTTTTTGTGATTCTTAATGTCTATGTGCATAATTCCAAATCAAACATATTCACATTATTAACTTTTATAAGTTTATTAGCCTCAGTGCTAATGAAACCATTCATCCTTTGCAAATGCACATGGCTCCCTAATGAAACTTCAATAGATGGATCAGCAGTTAAGTGACTACATCCAAATGTTTATGCCAAATTCTGTTTGCTGCAGTGCATAGGAAGAACAAATCACTTCCAAATGGTACTCTATATTCAACCAATAAATGTAATCATACAATCTATATAATATATATTCTCTCTCTCTTTCTCTAGATAGATAGAGAGATAGATAAATGGATAGACTTCCTATTTGTTTTTAGGAAGAAGGGGCTTTTGAAGTCCGGGGTATCCTTTTGAAAGGCCCCAGTCTACCTGGGTGGCATGCAATTCAAAAGCAGCACTTGCAAATTGCGCGCAGCTGCTATTATGCTGAGGAAGCACTGCCTACTCATTGCAGCACCTCATTAGCATATTTCCAACTTGTTCATTACCATGCCCCTTCCAAAAGGAAGGGGCTAGTGTAGATGTAGCCCCTATGTTTAAGATGTATTTTTCTTTCTCTGTGTGAAATCTTTAGAAATTGTTCATGATCTGAAAGCATAGGAATTTTTTTCAAAATTTCATGAAGTAAACTGCTTTTATTATCAAGAAGAAGAAAAGAACATTACCATCTGGACTATATACATTATCTCAGTTTTCCTCATTATTTTCTACCTATTTATATTGTGCCTGTAGTAAAATATGTATCAGTACCACACAAACACCAAACATTCTTAAACCACTGAAGTATTTACTTTTTTAAAAAGACATTTAATCCTATTAACGGTAAATTATATTACCTATTCAGAAAGCAGACATGAAAGAAATATTTGAAGCACGCAGTTAATTATGATACCAAGTGAAACATAATATTTATGCTCTCCTTGTGTAGCCTGAACAATTTTTCTTTCACTAACTGTGAGTCATGCTCTGACTGAAGTCTTGAAACAGATGATGAGAAGAGTCGTCTGGCACATCTAATATAGATGTTACAGTCTACAGATAAATAATATTACAAGAATTATCTGGCTTTTATTTTATATTCCTATTTCTTTTTTTTAAACAAAATCTCATCTTCCTCTAAGATACCACCCCATTTAGATGTTATATATTTAGAAGCATTGAAAGGCAGCAAAACTCCTTATAAAGCCATCAAATGAAAACTCCACTAAAGAAAGACCTGAACCAAAACATTTGGATCTTGGTTTAGAATACAGACTTGCAAAATTTCACATAAATTTGGATCAGACATTTTTATTTGGCATATTATAGAGAAGAAATATAATTTGATTCATGATCTAGATTTGGTTTCTAAACCTCACTCGCAAATTTCAAAAGTGTTCCAGATCTCAGATTTTTGTCACAATATCCTTCCATTTCATCATACTTGTTCCATTGGGAATTATCAGCTTTAAAACTGGATTGTATGTGGCCACCAAAAAAATTGGAAACGTGCCTAATTGAAATTCCTAGACTAAACGCATTGAAACTCAAGGGGAAATTAAACTTGAAAAGATTTCTCATACTGTACTAGTCTGGCTTTTCTTCTCATTTGAAAAATATATATAAATACTATGTATTAAAAAGTAATGAAAGCTATTAAATATACAAATAGTAGTTGCTCTCATGTGACAGAGTGGCCAACAGGCTATGAATTGGTGAGGGTTCTTTTGGGAATTGAGGCATCCAAGCCAAGACAGACAACACACCTTTTCAATTATGGACTTTTTTTTTTTTGTTAAGTAGAAGGATTTCCAGTAAAGCCACACATCTCAAGTTGAAGGATATGACAGAAAACAAGCAAGGGAGTGGACTGAAGTAATAACAACAGATAAATCTATTAAAAAGTGATAATATTTAAGTTTAAATGTGTCTCTGAAATGAACATAGCCTAGGCAATTGGTAGAGCATACCATCTATGAGTTTGGTGATCCTGCAAGTTATACGTTTTAAATTCAGTTAACATAATGGAATCAAAACCAAAATGCTCATTTTTAATTCCTGTTCTAGACTTTCTAAAGCTCTTCAACACCAGTCTTATTCAGGATCAGTCTCTGTACATCTTTGTTGCACACACCATAAAAAAGAGACAGTGCTCAATGGTGACTTTGCCATAAAAACACCTAGAAGTCAAAGACATGAATGTAATATGCCGTAATATGAAATTTGCAGTCATGCTGGGTTTTTTTTATGCATTGGCTGAAATTTGGTTTATTCAAGGATTGTTGCAGATTTCCCTATAAAGCAAAGATGTCAGATTAAGGATGAATATCAGTAGTATATCGAAGAACTGCTCATAGTCTTTACCTAATCACAGAAAACATAAGGACAGTTTATATGGTGACATGGGCTTTCACAGTTGTCTAAAGAACCTCTGTGTAAGGCTCAACATCCTTTGAAAAACCCTATTGCCTTGAAGAGGAAAAATATCTCAGAAACTATGTCTACACTTACCTCCAACTTCAAAGGGGGCATGGTAATCAGGGTGATGGTAAATTACTAATGAAGTGCTGCAGTGAATATGCAGCACTTCATTAGGCTAATTCTCCCCTGTGGCAACTTCGAAGTGTCAAACTTTGAAGTGCTGGCACGCTTGCGGTTGTGAGCACTGTGAAGTGCCTTTACTCTTCAAAAGTGCTGCAGGGGAGAACTAGCCTAATGAATTAGCATATTCACCACAGCACTTCATTAGTAATCTCCCCTCTCCCTGGTTACTATAACCCCTTCGAAGCTGGGGGCAAGTGTAGACATAGCTGGAGATTAGCAAGCGGGTGGTGGGGGCTATCGGTTCAATTTTAGTTACAACACATGGGATGGATAACATGTTAGAACAATTCAGCACTAAGCTTCATTACAACTCTGAAACATGCCAAGTATTTGTGGAAGAAGGCTAGCAGATGTACGAATAGAAAGAGCTTTTGAAGCTTTGTTATATATAACAAAAGGTATAACTGTCTGTGGCTACAGCTACACTAGAAGCATCACTCAACAGATGTTTCTGTCGGAAGAGATTTTCTGACAAAATGTCAACAGAGTGCAGCCATACAGTAAAGTAGATTGAAAGAGCGATCTGCTCTGTTGACAGAGAAGCCAGATTGCCCAGCCGCACACTTGACAGAACAGTCAACCGAAAGCACAGCAGACTGGAGTGACCAGTGTCCTGGAAGCCCTGGCTCTCGGCAGCAAGCCCCCAGAGTGTCCACACAGCTTTTTTGTTGACAGAATCTGTTGACGAAGGTGCTCTTCCTCAGCTGGGAGAGGCAGAAGGTTGTTGGTGGAAGTGCCGAGTTTTGTCTACAGACTGTTGACAAAATACATTTTGTGTGTGGATGTGTGGTCAGTTTTGTCAACAGAACTCCAGCTTAGTCAAAAACAAAACAAAACAAAACAAAAAACCTTGCTAGTGTAGCTCTAGCCTATATAAAAAAAGTTGTCCAGTTAAGGATAAACATTTTTCTGTTTCTTTCACATACACTGCGGCTGCATCTACACTGCTCCTCCATTTCAGAAGGGGCATGTAAATGCAGCAGACTGAAAATGCTAATAAGGTGCTGATATGAATATTTGGTGCCCCTTTTGCATAATTGTAGCCACTCGCCATGTCAAAAGTGCTGCTTCCGAAACGCAAACTAGGCATGTAGATGGGGTTCCTTTGAAAAGAAGTCCTGCTTTCAAAAGCACCGGTTGTGTGTGTTCAAAATATAGAAACATGGCAAAATGTGACTCTATGATGGTTATTAACTCTTTGATATGTTTAAGTGTTTGCTTCTTGACTTGAAACTAGAACTGGGCAAAAATTTGAATTTGCAGACTATGGGACGTACCAATATTCTGACATTCATCTTCATCCCAAATCAGGATGGAAAGTTGAAATATGCAAATTTGTCATAGAACAGAAAAAATTTAAAAGTTGATTTTGAAATGCCAATATGTTTCATTTTGACATTTACAAATTAAAACCTTAACCAGAACTATAATATTTCATTTACATTTCTCCCATGGCAAATCAATAATTTAGGGTGCAATATGATTTTCCAGTGGTAACTGTGTTTTCTTTAAAAAAAAAAGATAAAAAATGCCCAACCAGCTCCACTTAAAATATAATAGCATCCAAAATGGTAGAACTCTATGTAGATGTAGCTTGCTATATTTCCATTTGATACTGCAGCACATGGAAAACAAATTACCTTTTTCTGTTCATACAAATATCTTATGCTAATAATTAAAAAATGCACTGATATGGGATGTTATATTCATTAATGAAATGAAATATCCAGGTCAATGTATTTTCATAATTGCAATAGGAAAAATGATCCCAGTTAAATAATGAAAACCCAGCTATTGTTTTCTGTCTGGAATTCCCCATTTATATTAGGTGTTCACAATGACTGTTTAATTAGTAAACTAAGGCAATTACACTCAATGCCTGTATCCCTGATTGTGAGTCCCAGCCTGGCAGTAAAGTTACATATGGCACAGCATTATTCTGCACTGCAACCTCTTTGCTTGCCAATTTTTATTGTATTTTCTTTTTATTCTTTTGTTTATTCCATCTTATTTGTTTTTTGGCTCATCTCCTTTGGTACAGCTTCCAGTAACCTGTCTTCTTCCCTATCCATTTATGCCATTATTTTAGTATCATCCTCCTTTAAAAAGATTCTCTTTTAAAGCCAGCTGAGATACATCCTTTTCAATGGGTACAGGAAGGAAGCCAGAAGGGTGTTCAGTGAGGAGCACAGCTGCTGTCCTTCCCCCTAAGACTAATTCATCATTTCCTTGAAACACTCGGTCTTCGTTGGCTTATAAACCGAGAGCTGCAGAACTTGTAGGTGAGCATGGGTATGCAGCACAGAAGCACCAAGTACTGTTATGAGCAGCAGCAGGCCACTTAGACCTTATATCCTTTCTGCTGGGTTTTTGTTTTGCAGATTTAATGGCTTTATGTGCTTCAGTGATTTCAGCATCTTAAAATTGCATCTGTATTCCCACTCTGAATTCTGGCTGAGAAAGAACATCTTTGTACAGCAAATGGCCCAAAAATGGTATATTGACACTTGCTTTGGCAACTGTTCCTTGCTCAGGGTAAGAGCAAACTACATCACATGCAAAACTGAACTAAATATACTCAACATACTCCATTGAAAGAAAGTTCCAGCAACTTTGAAGTATCTTCCTATCACAGAAACATCATTATTAAACGCTGTACACAAGAAGTTACTATAGCTCTTACAAAGAAAAAGATGAACTACGTGACCTTCTGCAAAACCTAGAAAAGACAGTCAACTAAGTAAGTGAATGTTATATGAATTTCCCATATAAGTCTATGGCCCTGGTTTGCTTCAGATGCTGTTTTTTTTTCCTTTTGATGGTGGATGACATAGTTGGTGTTGGTATAAGATATAGTTATTAAGCTTCCCAAACCCACAGCTGACTGTCATAGCTTAAAGCTGTCATGTCAACAGAAGGCTGACAGACAATACAGGATGCCTATGTCTACACTAGAGAGTTTTGTCAACACAGGTGGGGTTTTCTCAACAAAAGTTGTGGAGCATCTACACACAAAATGCCTTTTGTCAACAGTCTGTTGACAAAACCCAGCACTTTCCCTGACATTTTGCCTCTCCACCACCAGGCATAAAAGTTTTCTCAACAGATTCCTGTTGACAAAAGAGGAGTGTAGATGCTCTGGGGGGACTTTTGTCAACAGAGAGGTCCTCCATGGTGCCAGCCAGCTGCACCCAGGAGGTGTCCTCTCCAGAGCAATCAGGGTTCTGTGCCCTGTGCCTCCAGTTTCCCTTAAAGACAGAGGGAGCCCAGGAAGCCCTGTAGCAGACAGCAGACGTCATACAAGCACCACAGGCTCCACATGGCCTGCAGACATGCCTCACCAGCCACTCCCAGAGCCAGTACCGTGGTCAAGGCAGCCACAGACTCCACCTGGACCCTCCTGGAACCCTCCCAAGAAGTTGCAGTACCCACCCCGGGGCCCAAAAAAGTGGGTCCTGTCCTGGTCCACCATGAATTCAAGGACCTCCTGGCCCTCTGGGTCACAGAGACTGTGGTCCTGGACCCCTCTGCAAAGCACTGCAATGCACTGGGGTACACCTGCCTTACTGCAGCCCTGGCAGAGCACAAGCACCCACCCACACCCAGAAGCAAGCCAAGGTAAAGGAGCCCAGGATGTGTGGCAGAGGTCGGGGGCAGGGACAGGCACCTGCTCCTATTATTGAGAACTAAACCAGCTCCTTGGGGAGCAAAGACAGCAGGTGCTGCACTGTGGCCCTCGACACCAGGGAGGAAGCCCCCCTCACTGCAGCAGGAGCAGTAGCTAGAGGCGGAGCAGGTGGGAATTGCCCTGGAGCCCCAGGGGGAGTCAGACCTGGAGTGAAGCCGCGGACTCTGGTAATCGCCCTAGACTCAGGCCCCTCAAGCAGGGTGACATACAGGGCATGACCAGACTTGCTTGGGGATCCATCTGGTGAGTACCCCACAGGCACACAACCTGGGCTGGGGGGTGGGTGCCAATGGGGCATGCCACGAGGCTCGCCATGCCAGCTTGGGCAGGCCCACATGCTGCAGGCCCAGCACATGCAACCATGTGCACAGGAGAGTGTCCCACCCAGAGCAGGTGGGCAGCCCCTGACCCATGGGCACCAGCCCACCACCTACCTCTACCATGGCTGGGCGTGAGCCAGTCACAAGGGTGACGGCCCAACCCCAGGCACCACACTGAGGGGTGTGTCCCCAGCATGCAGGCATGCCCGCCGGTGAAAGGCAGCACCCTGTCCTGTGGATAGCCTCGTGGGCAACACATGTTTTGGGGGCAGGTAGGGAGGGCTAGTCTGTGTCTGGCTCACGCACCACCTGTGCAGAGACCCCTCAGTGTTCAGACACCCTCTGGGCTGCTGGACTGTCAGGCAAAGGGGCTGATGGGGCAGAATAATCAGCCCAGTCCTACGCAGCAGGGCCCATCATGCGGGGCACGCAAGCCTGTGCTCCTGGGACATCCCCATCCCATGTCTTGGGGGCAGGGGCTGCTGCTTACAGTGGTTGGGGGGCAAAGCCTTGGGGGCTGTGCTGCAGGAAGAACTCACTGTATCTCCCTTCCTTCCTACAGCTACTGCACTGGAGGGCCAGACCATACCTCCCCCACCCCACACACACACTGCCTGGGTCAGTCAGCCCCATTGCGGGACCAGTATTGGACAGCCCCAAAGCACCACCCCAGCGGCCTCCCGCACCACCAGCATGGGGGCAGCCCTACATCCACAGGGCCCACTGCATGCCCTGCATGCATACACAGCCACATGTGGTGGGCATATGAGTGGGAGAGGGATGAATGGAAGTGGGAGTGGCAGAGTGGTCCTGGGCCAAACTGATGGCCCACCTGGCTGCCATCACTGGACCAGGCGAACCCAGTCAGCCAGCCACCCACAGCCACCATCCCTGCTCCCTGTTGTCCCTTCCCCTGTTCCTCCCCTCCATCCCCCTGCTGTCCCCTCACTGGCAGTCCCCCAAGTGGTTGTCAACCTGAAGAGGTGGGTTATGGCTGTAGTCTCCCTCCCACTCCCCAGCCATGCCCACCCCTCCATTATCCCTCCCTGCTCTCCCCTCCATTCCTGCCCCATCCTCCAAGCCCTCCCTGCTCCCCCTAGTGAGCTAGAGCCTGCCAAACTCCACCCCCCCCAAACACAAACACGTGTACCTCCCATCCTCCCAAGGCCATCCCAGCCCCTATGGAGACCCCAACCCATGGAGGAAGGGGATTCCACAGCCAGCATCACTCAGGGTCCTGCTCCCCCACAACACTGCAGCACCCCACTCCCTCCCTGGACTGATGCTTCCCGTCCCCTTTCCCAAGCCCCCTCCTCCAGTATATAGTTACCAGTTCATGGACACTAAATAGTTTTTCATACCAATGTTTATTTCCCCCTTTTTTTCTATGTGAAATTTAAAACGTTTTTGGTCTACCACCCCTGTGTACTTCATTACTGTGGGGAGTGGGTCAGAGAGGGGTGGATGGGTGTAGGGGGTCATCGTGGAGACAGGCTGGGATTGTGGGCCTGAGAGCCCTGCAGGGGGTGCCCTGGGGAGGGTCATAGGTGGGCCACAGGTGATCCTCTCACATAGGGCTGCCCAGATCTGCATCCCATCCCTGTCGGCTTGGCAGCCAGGGGCCATGCCCAGCTGTTCATAGCCAGGGCTGGTGTCAGCCATTCACCCCAGAAGGAAGGCCTCCTCCTTACTCCCCACAATGTTGTGGAGGGCATAGCATTCCCCCACAACTTACAGAACATTCTGCTTTCCCACATCCAGGTGGGTGAGGAGACACCTGAAACATGCCTTCAGACAGCCAAAGGCACACTCAACCTGGTTGCATGCCTGGTTGAGACACCTGTTGAAAAGGTCCTGGGTAAAGTCCAGGTGGCCAGTGTATGGCCTCATGAGCCAGGGAAGGAGTGGGTAGGTAAGGTCCCCCATAATGCATGGCATGATCACCTTACTGACTGCAAAAGCCCTGTGGAGGACATAGGTCCTCACCTCCATCCTCCTGCAGAGGCTAGGGTTGCGGAATACCTTTGTGTCATGTGCTCAGCCTGACTACTTGACACAGACATTGATGAAACATCCTCAGTGGTTAACCAGGGCCTGCATCACAAGCGAGTAATATCCCTTTTGGGCTGTGTCTACACTGAGAGATAAATTAGAATGTATTAATATTGATTTTGTAATTGTGGAGTTTATAAGTTCACATCCCCACTTGCTCCTCACAAAGTCAACTTATTGCTGTCACACTCAATTGGCAAACATTGACTATTGCAGTAGTGCATTGTGGGAACCTAACCCACAGTTCCCTCATCCCTGTAGCATTCTGGGTATGCTCAGTGGTCTTTGAGATCATCTTCCCACATTGCCCATTCCCCTCCCATGTTAAGCAAATGTCCATTTTTCCTGTTGGAAGGAAGGAAAAGTAGGGCACCAACAAAGACCGTGAAAAAAGCTTACAGAAATTCTTTCTCCTCTGGCTGGATTCTCAACGGACCATCCACTGAGTGTCCCCCCTTCCCATGATTGTATCTGATCCCTGAAAATAGTACTGGGACCCTGAAAAGCTTGAAGAAAGAGAAGATAGGAAAGTTTTTCAAAAAGGAGAGTTGCTGAAGGGAGAATCTTTGGCTTTCTGGTGCACTATAAGGCTTCTGTGCACAGGCTGTTCTGTTCTCAACTGGCCCCCCACTGAGTGTCCACATTCCTGTGATTGCATCCAATCCCTGAAAATAATACAGAGACCCAGATGGTGTTCTCAAAATTAGAAGAAAGAGGATAGAAAGGTCTAGGAAAAATATTTTTGACTTTCCTCTTCATTACACAGACATTGCCAATGTGGGTGATGGCAGTGAAATTTCATACACTGAACTGATAATGGAAACATGAATCTCAACTCGCCCCACCCCCGTATTTCTGAGGGGGACTAAAGCATGAAGACAGATAGGAAATATTCGCAAAAAGACTTTATAATAGAAATATCAGACCAGCAGGTGCCTGCAATGGACAGCAAGCCCCCGAAAATATTTTTGGCATGTGTGTGTGAGGGGCGGGGGGCGGGGGTGCTGTGGTCTGTAGATGCAAAGCTGCTTGGAATGTTGAAGTAGCTGAAGTAGCCCTCCTGACTATCTTAGTTGCTGTGGGAGACTTCCCCCAGCAGCTGAAAGCCCCAGTGGTCCCATGCTAGGGGCAAGAGCGGTTCCGTGGGAGACCAGTTGAAGTGGTCCCCCGACTATCTTAGCCACTGGGGGAGACTTCTCCCTAGCAGCTGCAAGCCCCAGTGGTCCTATGCTGGGGGAATGGGGGGGTTCAGTGGGGGGCCAGTTGCAGTGCCCCCCTGGACTATCTTAGCCTCTCGGGGAGGCTTGCCCTCAGTGGCTGCAAGCCCCCAGTTATCTTAGCCACCAGGGATACTTCTCCTTGGTGGCTGCAAGCATCACTGGTCCCTTGCTAGGGTGTGTGGAGGTTCAGTGGGGGACCAGTTCAAGTGGTCCCTCCACCTATCTTAGCCATCGGGGGATACTCCCCTTGGTGGCTGCTAGCCCCCAAATATCTTAGTCACTGGGGGAGACTTTCCCCCCAGTGGCTGCAAGGCCCCGAAATTCTTTCCTGCCATTAGAGCCCTAAACATGCACAAGCCAGGAAATGGCACTGCCTGGCAGTATGGTCAGCACTATACAGCAGGCACATCCTTGTACTGGGTCAGGGGCTACCCATGTGATGTGGTTGAATGCGGGAAAGGCCCCGACTGTGTGGCACGTGAGAGGGGTTCATCCACAAATGTAAACCACTGAGAAGTTTCTCGGCATCTGATGCAAGCATGACCCCCACAACAGGCTTGTTGTCACATGGTGCAGCGGGGCAGCGGCTGGCACCAGGCAGCACAGAATCAAAACAAGGATAGAGATGGAACCATGAACTCTCTGCAGGGGCTATTTGTAATGGGCAGATGCACTCACAGTGCTAACTGCAAAGCAAGAAAGATATTTCTCAGGCTCTAATGCAAACCTGAGCCCACAGCCACAGATTTGCTGCTCCCACTTTGAAATTCATGGTCTTCCCGTTACCTAATTCTGGCACACCTGGAAAGCAGCAGCCAGAGTGGAGCAGTGAGGGGCATTGTGAGTTAGATATGAGACACCTCTGGAGGCTAATAAATTCACTCTTAAGAAATAGTGCTTCTACACTGGCCTTTAATCAAACTTTTGAATTTGAGCTTGATGCTATACCCGCCAGGTAATGGCGATATTTTAATCTCAATATTAGTGCTCCCAAAATGATATTTAAAGTGAAGACAATCACGCGGTAATATCGAGCTAACTGCCTTAACTTTGAATTTTTCTTGTAGGGTAGATGCAGCCTTGGTTTATGCACCAAGCTACACTGTGGTCCAGGGGACAGATGGGGATGTGTCTGCCAACGATGTCTCTGAAGCAGCTGGGGAAGCCCAGGGCTGTGAAGCTGACCATGGCTGGGTCCACATCCCTGAGGTGGATGACCCTGTGGAGCAGCATAGTGTTGATGGCTGTCATGACCTGAAAGAGGAGGGGATCAAACACACACATGAAGGATTGAAGGAGGTAGGCCCTTCATGGATCAAAGGAGGTAGACCCTGGGTGGATCCCCAAGCTGCCCCCCAGGCATTGGGTCTGTGTGAGGGTCCCCTGGAGATGGGGATCCCCGCAGCCTGTGCCCCAAGGGTTCCTCCTGGTGGGATCTCACCCACCCCATGCAAGGCATGTGGACCGAGAGTGCCTTACCTGCATAAGGATGGTCTTGATGGTGGACTTGCCCACCCCAGGCTGGTTCCCAACGGAGCAAGCTTCCATTTGGCAATGACCACCCACTTCTCCACGGGGATCGCAGGTCATATGCGGGTGTCTGCCTGACAGAGGGCAGGGGTGAGCCAGTGGTAGAGCTCCAGAAATGTTCTTAAAACATTTTGCTCCTCTCATTCCCTAAATATTAATTGAGTGTGTAAGCATGTCAGCCTCAGTCCTGGAAACTTTTAAGAATAGCTGTCCTATATCAGATTTTCATTGTGTCTGGCTATCACCTCTTTATCCTAAGAAGATATCAATAGAAAGTAAGAACCACAATACAAGAATGACAGCAAACTCCCACAAACTACAGTAGAAGTCCTATGCAAATCTATTTCTGTCATAGACAACAAAAAGCCAGCCATAATATATATCAGCATACAAGGGCAATAATTTCACACTAGAAAAATTAAAAGTTCCTCGGGTTCTTATTAGCAATTTGTACAAGGTAAGAGGTCAAAAATGCCTGATAGAAATTTTCTTTGAGAATTCGCAATGTTTTCTTCATTTTCTTCTTTGATAGCGAAGAGTTCTTTTAGTATCCCTGGCATTTTATTAGTGGAGTATCACTGCAGACATATGATAGGTACATAATAGAGCTGGATAATACATATAAGAAATTCTGGTGTCATAAAACTTATGTTCGTTTTGTGGCAGTGTTAAAATAATCTGAAATGAGCTCTTCCCTGCAAACTGACTTCAAAAAGACTTTTATTTTATGTTTCGAAATCTCATCCAATAAATTTTTTGGTAAGGCAACAGTGAGTCATGTGGGCACTAATCATGTTGAACACAGTGTAATTAGACTGATTAATTCATAACATGACAATGACTCTATGAACGTCTGAAAGTGAATGACACCACAGCTAAAGAGCCCTCTGAAGATGATCATTTACAGTCTCCACATCTTCCCTCTTGCTGTAAGTCAAAATGACGTTCCCCGGTGTTGACTTGTAGCGAAAGAGTGGGTGATTTGCAAAATATTGCAGCTATTCTCTGCAGAAAGGTTTGTACTAATGTTCTGCCACAGTAACCTCTCATGCTTACACCTTCTTGTCCTGCTGAGTGGTCCGGGGTACATCCTGAAACTGTTACAGACTTTACAGAAGCCTACCTAAATAGGAAGGAGTGAAATAAGTATTGGCCCACCCAATCCGACCTATCTCCTAGTGGACATCAATTGAACCTGATTGATCTAATGACTTGCATCTGCCAACCTGTCAGTCAAGCTAGGAGGGATTTGGATGAAGACAAGGAAAGCATTATAAAAGTGACTTTTGAGATTTAGTGTACTGAGCCAGCCTTGAACTCCCAGGTACAGTGAAATCATCTTAGAGGAAATACCTTCTTTGTTGTGAAACAACTTCACCAAATGGAGGGAAATTTGCTGTATGAGGAGTAAGTGGATTTTTCCTTTGATTTGTGCCTGCCATGTCTGAGCGGGAAAAAATCCAGATGTCTGCTGCATTGTACAAAAATATACATGCATTTAAATTACTTATATCATTACTTACAGATGTAATTGTAAAATATGTTCTTTTTGCATTCAAAATTAGGGACAGAACAGATGGTGAAAACTCAGTTTAATGCAATATGTCCATTAAAATAGCCCATACTGTTGGTGTATATTATAACAATAGTAGTCTTCAGTATAGCACATTTTTATGGCATTACATTAGGGTAGAAAGATAGAGTGCTATAGGGAAAAAATTCAATAGGCCAGAAATTCACCCTAACAAAATGCAGCTCTTCATTCAATGACTGACAGAAGATGAGCTGATCTATATATTTCTCTCTATACGTACTAAAAATGGGTAAATCTGAGAGAGTTCATGAATTGGCAAACCCCTCCCACAAGTTTTAGGGTTTAAATGGATCAAAAAACTAGAGGAAATGTCCTTTTTCTTGAGACACCCCCACACAGTAAGTTCAACACACACACGCACACGTGTGTGTGTATATAGATATAGATATATACACTCACGTGTGTGTGTGTGTGTGTGTGTGTGTGTGTGTGTGTGTTGAACTTCCTTTGGGGGGTGGGGGGTGCCTCAAGGAAATGGACATTCCCCCTAGTTTTGAAAACTTTTGCAAACTTTCTAGTCTTTTGATCCATTACATATATATGAAATATATACATATATATTTCAGTTACTTATGAGGCCCATGCAGTGTATAAAGGATAAAGACAGCTATCTAGGCTGGCATTGCTTAATGTCCTGTTCATGGTGTATGTCTACTAGATCAAATTCTGATCACATGTACCCTCGGGCTATAAGCAACAACAAGGGGATGGATGACCACTGCTCCTTCAGGAATCAAAACAGCAAGAGTTGAGAAAGGTGAATCACTTAGGTTATGAACACCAGTCAAGGACCACAAGTTTCAAACCACAGTGCATATGGCTTTTAGGAGCCATTCAGTTTCATCATGACAACAGTTGCTATTACTAGAAGCTCAATTCAGATAAAAGGATGCCAGTCCTCTGACCTCTGGGACGAAGCGGGGGATAGATTGGTTCCTCTCTTTTATTTAAGCCAAGCACAGGAACAAAAAAATGTCCCTGCAGCAGGGTTTCCTCAGCGTAGAACTGCTCCCTGTGTGCTACCTGCTCCTACCGGCAGACTGTGCTCCCTTGCTAACCTGACCCTGCATGTCTCCTGCCACCTGACTCTCATTTAACCTCTGGCCTGCCTTAGGTCACACTTTCACCTCTGGAAAGACAGATGCTGCCGCATTCGATCTTCTGGAGTTCACTTTGGCATGTCTAGTAGGGATACGCTAAATCATACTTACAGGGCACTTGCTTTGTTGCCATTACTCCTGCCCTTTACTCAGAGTAAGGGAAGTCAACAGGAGTGAATGTTCCTATCCATCTCCCTTAATGGAGACGGCATGGAAGCTGTCAACTCCAGCTACATAATTAATGTAGGTCGAATTGCATACCTGAATTTGACCTTCAGCTTAAGTGCAGACCTGGCCTTTAAACTCTGATCAGCTAGTATCTAACACAGTTTCTCTCCTATCTCCTGCTCTGATCACTCTGTTCCAGTTGTGACAATGCCACCACAGAGAAACCACCCTTCGTGAGGCTTGCATTTACGGGTTTTCCCAGTGACCAACAGGCAAATGTTTTGGATTAATCTAACTTCTTTCTGATGCAGAAGACAGACAAGGCCTTCAGTCCGGGTGGCAGGGAGGGGAGCTAAAATGCTTACAGAATGATTGGAAAAATTTTGATTTACTAGGATACTGTGAGATTGTGGGACAATTTGTGACTGCTGGCATAGTTTTCCTATTCCTTGAAGAGAAAGCAAAGGACAGACACAGACCTTTAGGCAGACTAGTTTGCTAGACCTTGTCAAAAGGAGTGGGACAAGAGTCCCTGCCTAGAGACAGGTGCAGCTTGGAGACCTGAAACATGACTGGGCAATCCTAGAGTAGACCTCAGAGGGGTGGATACAGGTGCAGTTACCCTGAAAGTGTGACACCGTTCACCTCTATTCTCCTGCTCAGAAAGAGCCAAATTTGACCCAGAGAAACTAGATGCAGGAGTCTGAAGATGGTAGAAGCCAGATTACATTTATCAGAAGCTGTTGAACTACATTTGTGGGCCAGGTCACTTATGCATAGATCTCTGCACTGTTTTGTGCATTCCTGGGGCTGGAAACTCATGTGCTGATAGGGCAGCTGGGAAGCAGAGAGACCACAGTCCCCACCACCACCAATAACAAAGTCCTCATTAAATCTGCAATAAAATCAGTATGTTCAGAGCCTTATGCTAGTTGAAGGAAGACTAATTCATGGCCACTTTTTTCCTGCTGTCTTTCCTATTCAAGAGACTTGGAAGGCAACCAGTTTGGGACCTATAGTTTTTACACAGGTGTCCTTAATTTCTTAACGCTCTAGATTAAAAGAGCATTCAAAAGGAACTCTAACTCTTCTGGAAAGCATTCATTTTACCTTTCTAATAAAGCAATAATGTTATCTCTTCTCTAAAGCTGCAAGTGACTCTTTTTAAAATAGATTTGATCAGTGAAAACTCCTTATAGGAAAGGAGAATACTCTCTCCCATGTATGAAGCTGCACAAGAGGAGCAATATGCTATTTAGGATCAACAGCAATCTCCTCTCATCTTAGACCAGCTGT
The DNA here is from genome assembly GCF_033958435.1 of Carettochelys insculpta. Lineage (NCBI taxonomy): Eukaryota > Metazoa > Chordata > Testudines > Carettochelyidae > Carettochelys > Carettochelys insculpta. The sequence goes on along the minus strand of NC_134138.1, from coordinate 110,050,587 downwards.
TAGATACCAGAATAGACTGGAACATACATGAATCCAAGTAGAGATTAAAACGAATCACACAGTGAAATGGGTTCGATATGACCTTGATAAATCACACCTATTCAGATACATGAGTAGTTTACCACCTTCTTCAGAATTCTTTGGAATATGATGTTTATTAGCAGGTTCAGGTCTGTTGGTAGGAAAAGAAAAAGAGAGTATGGCAAAAGTAATGGAGAATCTGTGGATATACTTGTTTATTAGGAGATTCTGATAACCAGAGGTAGGTATAACCATATGCTACTTTTACTCTGTGGCTATATTTCTCCCAGTCACAATTCTTTGTTAAAGGGTGAATAGCAAACTTTAATTATAATTAGGGATTTTGTATTGAAATTCCCACACACCTGTTTAACCAAAGCAGATGTTCTACCTGCAGTGCAGTTTTATTCATAATCTCGTATCACTATAGCAAGTTACTAACAAAACATAATAGGTAAAGCAGTATCTGTCCAATATTCTGTTCTGTGAGTTAGTAAAGATGACTAACGATTAGAATTGGTTCCTGTTTCTAACTTCCTCCCCTAAGAATCAGTCAGATATAATACAGGTCGATGTATCTTTCAGTGTTCTGCCATTCAGCATCTACTTTGATCTTTGGTCATTTGGTCAACCTTGCACTTATGTAGTGATTTGCTTTTGGAAAACTTTAAAAGTTTTTAAAAGAGTGGGAATTCTGGCATGCAACCTTTTTAGAGATAGCAAAACTGAGGCATGGAGAACTGAAGTGCCATGCCAACATCAAACCGTGAGCAAAAGGAACAGCTGGAAATATAAACTAGATTTCCTAACTCCCAATTCAATGCCTTGTCCATCGATGATATCTGATTCCCTTTTCCAGGTGCTTGATGTTTGTTAAATGCCTCAGATAGATAACTAATGCAGTACTAATCAATGTGAAACATTTTGAGCCCAGTTCTGGATACATTAAATGAGTGTTCTCAGAATTAGTTACTCTTAACTCTGAAATTGGATTAGAAGAAAAATAATGCTATTGATGTGCTAAGTCTTACTTCATTCTCTAAAGATTTTAATTCTAATTCATTTATGAATTATATGAAATCATAATTAGTTATGTACAAATATCTCATCTAGCTATTAAAAGTAGTTAAGTGGCCTATAAAGCTCTTCTGGATTTACATTGATGCTAAGATCAGAATTTGTCCATAAAAAACATGGTCTGCAGGGTCAAGCCACTTATTTTCTAAGCTCTTGTTTGGGTGTTTACGACTGTTCTTTATTATTTACGGAGAGCTTCTGGGGGCAGTGAGGGAGCATAAAGAGGTGCATTGCTTTCCTGCACAGGTTATCCTTATTTCAGGCAGAACTGTGGAAGAGAGCAGCCTCCATGGACTCTCCTTGTATATATGTGGATGCAGACTGGTCAGGGAATAATAAATAATAGCATTACTATCTAAGTCACAAGTAGCATTCCTTGTTTGTTCCTGGAACAGAATAATGACACACAGCTCCCTACTCAGGGCTTGTGACAGAGGCCCTAATATCTAGCATTTATACAGTTCTTTTCATCTGAAGAGTTCAAGGAGCCTTACAACACTAACATCACACTTTTTTCATAGGTTGGAAATGGCCCAAGTGACGGGTACTTTCCAAAATGGGATTTAGGTTCCTAAATCACTTTGGATCTTTGAAACATTTACCCATTCCTTTTCATGGGAATTCAGCCTGCAAGAGAACTGCAGGGTTCCCCCGCCATCCTAGGAAGAATGGGACACTAATGGCTCGAGATACTGAGAACTAAATCCTCGCTGCACAGACATTGGTATGACAGAGCATAGCTTCCTTACAATTGTTAAGTGGGTTGTTGTCATGACTTCTGCGAAAGGAATGTAAAATTGTCATATTGAAGGTTAATGCAACGTGTCAATTTATTTTATAAAGCCACTGGGTAGGTATCTAATGTGATATAGATGTTAAGTAATCTGACAAGAAAGGCATTATCATACCACATAGATTCAAATTTTCTACCATATTAGTACTTTTTATATTGTAATAAAAACATAGTTTGCTTGAGAAGTTTGCATCAGATCTGCAAACCTAGCGTTTTGATTTCTTTCAGTTTGTACAATTTGTTTCAACTTGATTTCCATTCCACACTGCATTTGCCGCCATGCAGCCCAATGGTTGCGTACACTTAATTGGTCTGTTGCCTTTCATGGCTTGGCTTTATCATTTCAAAGAGACAGACAAAACTCCCAGCTGAGTACACAATGCAATTTTTTCTCATTTCTAAAATTGCTTTCACTTTGAAAAAATCAGAAAAAAGATGGGCCAAGAAGTGCTATGCAAGCTATTTATGCTTCACCAGAACTCAATACAAGATGGTAAGTGTGATGTTTGCTTGGAGTTCGAGTCACATTGTGAGACATCCCCTGCCTCCACTGAGAGGAATGTTTGCTTTTGCTTCAGTGGGGCCTGGTCCACACTCTTTGGTGCTGTCTATCTATTTCAGCTACACTATTTGTGTAGCTTAAGCAACATACCACAGCATCTTCCATGTGGGAAGGTCGACAAGGACTGCTCTCCCATCAATGTCAGCTATTCTTCTTATTTTGGTGGAGTACCAGCACTTGGAGATCAATTTATTGCATCTAAAGCAGACATGATAAATCAAAGACTGGTGGATCGATAGCTGCAGCCTTATGAGACAGTGAGCAGGAGAAATGAAAACAGAAATGTTTACCTAGACAACAAAAATATAAACACACTTCCTACAATTTGAACTCAATGTTAACAGGTTAAAATCCTTGTCTAAAGTTGTTTATCTCACCTAAGGTAATCTCCTACCTTCTCCAACCAAAATGCCTGAAATCCCCTTTTATGGACACAAAAAACAGTGTCCATTTTGCTTCCTTAGTGAAAGATAAAGGGATAGTTTTTGCCTTCTTCTCATATCCCAAAGTTCATTGTTCTGTTCCCAGAGCCAACATAATCCTTATGAATTTTTTGGGAGTGTGCTGGGCCCACGCGTTCTTCACATCCTCAGGCTGACATCATATGGAAATTAGTTTCCCTTGTATTGACTTGCAACACTTACTTTACATGTGACTCAAAGGAACCAAGTGAACATATTTTGGCTAGTCAAAACCTGCTTCTCTAACATCCTATGATGCAGACTTTAAAATCTATTCTCCAGAGCATCCACAGAACTCCTTAAATTTCATCCATATTTATATCTTGCAGTAATATGATGGTCACTAAGACCTAAGATTTTATTAGATATCTAACTAGACCATCTTTGTGAAAGCAATGGGTTGGGTGAGATGAATTTTTCAAGCTTCTCAGGAGCTACTGTTACAGAACTGTGAGCCCTGTGCCAGTTAGTACTGAGGGATTCTTAGGATTACAGTAAAGCTTAAATTTGCTTTTTCCTCAGACAACTGAGCATTTACCACAGCAAGAAGAGTCCTGCTATAAAATGGTCAGCTCTGTGGCAGAAAGAACCTACACAACTGGTAGTTAGTTCAGGAACCAAGGAATTCATGTTTAATCAATAAGATAACACAGCAGGAGGAAGGCTTCCTTTACAAAATGGGCCCAATCCTTCATTCACTGACTTTTTTGATGGAAATCCCATTGCTCTCAAGGGCTACGTCTACACATGAAGCCAACATCGAAATAGCTTATTTCGATGTAGCAACATCGAAATAGGCTATTTCGATGAATAACGTCTACACGTCCTCCAGGGCTGGCAACGTCAATGTTCAACTTCGACGTTGTGCGGCACCACATCAAAATAGGCGCTGCGAGGGTACGTCTACACGCCAAAGTAGCACACATCGAAATAAGGGTGCCAGGCACAGCTGCAGACAGGGTCACAGGGCGGACTCAACAGCAAGCCGCTCCCTTAAAGGGCCCCTCCCAGACACAGTTGCACTAAACAACACAAGATACACAGAGCTGACAACTGGTTGCAGACCCTGTGCCTGCAGCATGGATCCCCAGCTGCCGCAGCAGCAGCCAGAAGCCCTGGGCTAAGGGCTGCTGCCCACGGTGACCATAGAGCCCCACAGGGGCTGGAGAGAGAGCATCTCTCAACCCCCCAGCTGATGGCCGCCATGGAGGACCCTGCTATTTCGATGTTGCGGGACGCGGATCGTCTACACGGTCCCTACTTCGACGTTCAACGTCGAAGTAGGGCGCTATTCCGATCCCCTCATGAGGTTAGCGACTTCGACGTCTCACCGCCTAACGTCGAAGTTAACTTCGAAATAGTGCCCGAAGCGTGTAGCCGCGACGGGCGCTATTTCGAAGTTAGTGCTGCTACTTCGAAGTAGCGTGCACGTGTAGACACAGCTAAGACGAGTACAGCTGAGGGCTTTACCTAATCGCTTGCTATACACAGAGGTGGCACCGATTTAACTTATATTTGTGCAACACTAAATTTGGATACCCATTTATCAGTTTGAACTTTCTTTATGTCAGTTTAGCTTCTACCTGTGGTGAAATTAATATAACAAATTTAATCAAACTGGATTAGGCAATTTGACTGGTTGAACTCCATTAGCCTAAATCACATATTTAGATATATCAGTGCAACTTTGTATGTAGACCAGGCCTAAGATGTAGCTGCCTATAGCCCAAAAGCCAAATATAAAAAGTGATGGCTATCAACACCCAAAATTCAAAGTGGGGCTATAAGAAGAGCATATCTAGCAGTTTTCCACAAGCTTTTAGACTCTCTGACCCCTGCTTTACTACAGCTAGTTGAATTTTTTTCAAATTTTTATTTTAATTTTTTAGGAAAATTTTTCATTCCCCCCCCAAGATAAAAGTCAGAAAATAAAAACAATTTGACAATTTTTCCAGCTGTTGTTACTTTCTTGTGGTGTTTTTAATTCATCTTCTTCCTTTTTTCCCCTCCCTGTCTCGCCTTCTCCATAGCCTAGTTGAAAAGATACATAAAGAAAAAGGTGGGAAAAGAGCACAAAAAGTGAAGGGAGGGGAAAAAGAAACCAAAAACCAAGGAAATTAAAACAAAATTGTCAATAATAACTGTTAATTAATAACAAAATTATTATTATTTTGATGCTTGTGAAATGGAAATGCCTTCAACACTGATATAATTTTTAATGAAAAACTACTTTTGTTTTTTCAACAGCTCTATTCTCTACTGCTCTTTATACTGTCCCAGATGACCAGGTACTTTCTGGCAATTAAGCCTACTAACATAATTTCTGTTAACCAAAAATACAGCGTGCTACTAGCTAGTGTTCAGCCATGATGCTAGTCAGCTGCCCTCACCTCCCACATGCCTGACACCATTTGAGTCCCGTTTCGCAGAGCAGGGAATTAATCACTGGCATGTTATATGCAATGAACAGGGGCTATCTTCACCCTGTCGCCTATCATTGATTCAGATTATGAGCCTTTGGTAAAACCATAGGTGGCAACAGTACTAAACAGGGATCCTTTTCCCTGCCTTGGCTTAGAAACTATTTCCAGTTTAAAACTGAAACACAAGACCCTCTCAGTAGAAATATTTTGAAGTGAAAATAAATAAAAAAGAAAAAGTGGAAAGGACTCAAACAGGCAATTATTTGTAATAGAAAAAACTATTGATTTTTCTTTTGATACATAGTCTAAATTATCCCTCAAGAAAAGTAGTAATGCATCTTTAAATAGATTTATTGGTGCTAGCTGTAAAAAGTGTGTTATTTAACTTCAGGGCTACCACATTTTTCTGTTTTTATTTGATATACAGATAGAACATTAAGACAGACACTGGACAGGTTTGATTCAGGGATCAGGTTCCAAGTCTGAAGTACTCAAGAACATTTCAAAAAGTAAAAACATTCTACAAATTTTTTAAAAATATGAACATTTTTCTTTTCATCAGGAAATTACTCAAATGCCAGTAACATATGCTTTTCCTAACTAAAATGGCCTTACATGTTCACAGAAAATGCATAAACTTTACTGGATGATAAGCTCTCACAGCATAGGATCCCTAAGGTGCACCTTTAATAGACTCCCAGGCCTAGGAGGGACCATTATGATCATCTAGTATAACCTCCTGTATTACACAGGCTATAGCACCACTCCAAAATAATTTCTAGAGCAGATCTTGTAGAAAAAATATCCCATCTGATTTTAAAAAATCTCGGAATCCACCATGGCCTTAGGAAGTTGTTCCAATGGTTAATTACTCTCTCTGTTGTGCCTTATTTCCACTTCTAATTTGTTTAGCTACAACTTCCAGCCATTGGCCTGTGTTATGACATTCTCTGCTAGCCTGAAATGCCCATTTTTAAGATGTGGTCTTCATGCAGGTATTTACAGACTGTAGTCGCCTTAAGCTTTCTTTTGGTTAACCTAACTATTTTGAGCTCCATGGATCTATTATTGTAAGGCATGTTTTCTAATCTTTTAATCATTCTCGATACCTTCTTGAACCTTCTCCAATATTTGTCACTTTATTATCAATTTGTGTTCCATGTGCTGCACTGATATGGATCTATTGAACTGCTGACTTTATCTCTGGTTTTTAATATAATATCCAAAACAATTCAGCTGAAAAGTTTTCCTTCTGAGCTAATGGAAGGAAAATAAAAATAACTGGTAGGTGTATTACAGTAAAAAATGCAAAATGGGCACAATAATTTCTGGCATAACCGTATAGTTCTGAGGATAAATTAAATTAAAAAAAAGAAGCAGCAGCAGCATGACTATCAACAGCAGCAGTGAAAATGCTAACATTTGACTGTGTGACGGTATTGGCTTTATTTAAAGGATGTCCACAAGTGCTTGATTCTGTAGCAGATGTTTGCAAATGCGGAGCCTAGTGTGCAGCCCTACAATTGTGTGTGTGTGTGTATTTTGTGTGTGTGTGTCTGTACATACACAGAAAGAAGGAGAGGTGTTGAACTGCAGCTTTTGCTATTCAAGAGGTTGAAAATTGTGGGAACCAGGTCCAATTATTGTCTTGTTTTGCCTGCCAGTTAGTGGTCAGAGATTAGAAGATTGCTGACCTACCAAGCACCAGATCAAGAACTCTGCCTGTAAGTGTAAACATGCAGTCCTGAAATAAAGTGCCCCGGCCACTGCTGCAATCAGTGCAGAAGTAGGAAAGAGCACTCGGGAATGTTTGTCATAACGGGAGGATGCAGCTCACCAGATCTCGGGGCTGGTGTATCATCATGGGTTTTGAAGTCATGTGATGATATGATATTGCATCATTTTGTGAAATGGGACCTGGCACAGGGAATAGAATTGGGACCAGGAAATGAATGCATGTGCAGATAGTCTATAACCGCAAGCAAGTCCACAGTCAGACAAACATAAAAGAGATTCTGTGTGTGTGCATGTGCTATGCACACATGTGTATATGGTGCAAAGAGTGTAGAACTATATAGGGGAATGTCGATTGAGGGCTGGAAAGGGAGAAATGATGGGGCCAGGGGTCAGCAACCAAAACAGCAAGAGCCATTTTTTTTCCAATTTGGTAAAAAGCTCAATAATTCAAGAGCCACAATACATATAAATATGAGACAGTCCTTAATAAATAACGCCAAACCCATACTTTTTGTAACCCCTATTTTAAGAACAGCACACACAATGATTTGTAATGTGAGACATGTTTACTGCAGGATGTTCACCGTTCACCAAAAATAATTAGGACCTTGAGGACCCCTTGTTGCAATTGACTATAGCATTCACCCCCACACCAGCCAGGCCTCACAGTCAGGGTGCTTCCTGGGGCCCTGCCCGCCAGCCGGCCCACTGGGCCAGCCCTGGCTAGAAGAAAAGGAAGGCCATGGTATTACTGTGCCCAGGCCATCCTTTCTACTATAATGCCCCTTTGCACAACACTGGGGATATTGACCCTTGGTACAGTCTATATTAGCCCTGGGCAAGACTAGGGGACATGTCACCTTGTGTTCTATACTTCATCATTCTCAACTGCACCAAATATTCCTCAGTCACAAATGAGGATCTGGCCCCAGATTTTCTCTCTTTCCTCTTAGATGTACAGAGAAGACTTTCTAGTTTTTATTGTTTCTTCCAAGGCCACAAATTTGTCTGCCTCATCCTTTCTCTCTTATGCTCCAAAGCTATCTTAGGCTATGTCTAGACTAGACAAAGTAAGCAGATAACAGATACACTGTTCTAGCTATGGCAATTACGTATGTAGAATCGATGTATCTGTGCTTGGCTAAATTGGCCACCTCTACTGGGGAAGGTCATTGGGAGAATTTCTCCTGTCAACCTCCCATCTCACAAGGAGTGCAGGGGTTAACTGTGATCCCAGAGAGGTTAATTTCATGTGTCCATACCAGTGGGGGTCGATCTTCTGGGGTAGTAAAAATGTAGCCTTACTTTTTTCAGGTCTCTCTTGTGCACATACTCTCACAAAATTTGATCTCTCCCCACCATGGGCAAATGTCCTTCTCTCATTCTTTTCTCCTAGCTCACCGACCCATTTTGTCTTTCTCTTGTAGAACCTACAGATTGATGCCCTCCCCACACTCCTGATTGTTCTTATCCTTCCACTCCCTCAGGTTTTCCTGTTACCTACTCAAGACCCCGCACTCATCACCAAGGATCCCCATTAGCAAGAGGTAGGTGAATCTGCAGTCTCATCCAACCCTCTGTTGTTGTGACTATTTCCCTTATTTTGCCTGTCTAAAATCTAGTTTATACAGGTGGCAGAATGAAGTGTGCCATCTCATAATTAGTCCCACATGCATTGGAGGCAATTTATCATCAAAACAATCAGCAGTCACCTTTTTAGTCAGTCAATACCAGTGAATATCAGCAAATTGAAGGAAGGAGACTCACACCAGAGTTTTTTTTAAATTTCCAGTACTCATAAAAATATAATTTTAATTTAAACACTGTCTAGCCCTAGTGACTTCATAACAAACATTGCCACGCACCAATCACACAGACGAATGACTTTTCTAGCCTTTCCAGCTTTTTCTTTAATTTTAAGTTAAACACCTGAAATTCTTTTTACTGGGCTTCTTATAAATATATTTGTTTAATAAGCTGTTGTGATGACAAGAATGAGTCAAGCATGCTATTTTGGATGGGACTTTTTTTTTTTTTTTTTTTTAAAGCTTTACTGTCAGGTTGCTGGTTTTAATCATGGTGAGACAAATTATCCCTATTTTGTTAAAAAAATGCACAGGGCAAAGATCTGTAGCTAAACATACACCCAAATAGGCATGTCAAAAATGCCTTGTGCTAACAAGACGAACTCTGAGCACTGTAGTGGAATAAAGTCAGAGCACAGTTCAGCATGCATCCCCACTTAGGGTGCATCTACACTTGCATTCCTCTTTTGAAAGTGGTATGCAAATGAGGTAAATAAAAATACTAATGAGGTATGTATTTGCATATTTGACACCTCATTTGCATACTCTAATTTCAAAAGAGCATCTTTCAAAAGAAGAAAGCCACTGTAGACACTGCTCTTTTGAAAGTAAACCCCATCTTTGAAAGAATCCTTCTTCCCATTAAATAAGGGGAAGAAGGATTCTTTCAAAGATGAGTTTACTTTCAAAAGAGCAGCGTCTACGCTGGCTTTCTTCTTTTGAAATAAGCTCTTTCGAAATTAGAGTATGCAAATGAGGTGTCAAATATGCAAATATGTACACAATTTGCATTTTATTTACCTCATTTGCATACCTCTTTTGAAAGAGTAATGCAGGTGTAGACCCACCCTTACAGTTTTGATGGTGACAAGTATCGGGGGTAGCCAAGTTAGTCTCTATCTTCAAAAGCAATTAGAAGTCCCGTGGCACCTTACAGACTAACAGATATTTTGGAGCACAAGCTTTCATGGGCAAAGACCTGCCACCTGCCACCTTGCTATCAAGGAATTACTGTAAAGGCCATTCAGGACTAGCCTGGGCAAAGAACAAGTGTTCAGTGATAGGCAGAAGGCCCTGGAGGCAGGAGAAGGAATGACACCTCAGCTTACTGGTGTGAGGGAGGATCAAGGCCCCTTGCTCTTTCTGTCTATAGCAAGCTGAGTATCCTACATTCAGGAAAGCATAAAATCCTCTGTTGTGTCGTTCCCCTACGTGGCTGTGCAATGTGTGTCTGTGGGGGAGAGGAAGGGCTTCCAACTGTCTTATCTCACAAACCCTGCCATTTTCCCTGCTCCTTCCCCAAGACCCCACCCCCGCTCAGCCCATTCCTTCCTCCCTCCTTCATTTGTAAGCCCCTACCCTCCCTCACTTTCAGCAGGATGGGGTAAGGAGTTGCAGGAAGGAGTTCCGCACTCAGCTTTGAGTTAGAGAGCTTGGTGCAGGAGGGGTGTGAGCTCTGGGAGAGAGTCTGGGGGCAGGAGAGGGCTCAGCATGAGGCTAGAGGATTGGGGTGTGGGAAGGGATGCAGGGTGCTGGCTCCAGGTGAGTGGTCAGGGCTGGGTCAGGCAGTTATAGTGTGGGAGAGGGTGTGGGGTGCTGGTTGTTGTGGGGAGCAGGCTCTGGCCAGTCAGTGTCACAGCAGGGTTAACCCATTCCTGCAGCCCTTCGGGGCCTGCAGCTTCTATGAACCATAGTTCCTGGCCAATGCGAGCTGCAGAATCAGCCCTCAGGGCAGAGGTAAGGCACAGTGACCTGCCATCCAGAGGCCACAGACAGGGATCCCTTCCGGGGGTGACATGAGGCCAGGGCACGCAGGAAGCATACATTAGCCCTACTGCACCACTAGATTTTTTGCAGTTTAAAATCTTCTGGATTGATTACAGGAGGTCAAGCTGGATTCCAGGAGACTCCTGGAGAAACCAGGATGGGTAGCAACCCTGGGAGGGGGCAGATTCCTAGTGCATTGTTCTCTTGCATTGTGTGGTGGATTGTATAGAGTCAGGCACAGTCTTGCTATTGCTGTTAGGTACTTGATGCTCCTTTAAAAAAGTCTGGAGAGGTGGGTCTATCCCATGAAAGCTCACCTCCTAATAAATTATTTGTTAGTCTTTAAAGTGGTACTGGACTGCTTTTTTGTTTTGATAGAATATAGATTAACATGGCTACCTCTCTGTCACTATTGATACTCCTTGACATTTTTGAGCCTTGTATTAGTCCCCTGTTTAGGACTAGGTTGCATGCAGCCCTTGCACAACTTTGGAGATATAAACAAAAAGTATGTCTCCCCCACCACGCCCATATCACTGCTAAAGGACTGTGCACAATTGCAGTCTGCGCTCTGTGCATGAGGTACAATTTAAGCCCTGATCTTGGAGTGGTGTGGAACACACACACACACACACACACACACACAGAGCTATTGCTTAAAACATCATCCTGCCTTTAATTTTGTTTCCTCCATATATTGCAAAATGATCATTACCATCTATGAGTCAAAGTGAGCTTACTTTTTAAACAATGCGTCAATAAGAGGAATGCACTAATGCTAACTTCTTATACCACAGACATGCCTGGAGATGAAGAGCATTTGATCTATTACTTCTTCAGGGCAACTTTCCTCTTCAAGAAGAGCTTGTATCCCTGCATTCTGTATATCCTCTGCTTCTATTCTATCAATATACCTTTTGTTTTAGAGGCTCATCAGTTAAATAAATACAGTGATCAGAAGCAGAGAACTGAGTTCAGGCTGGGTTTAGACAGTAAATTTAGAGTTGGAATGAAAAATGACACAGTTAGAATCCAGGTTTTGAGGTGAAATTTCACAACATGCAGCTAGGCAAAGGTTATATTATTTTAGCCAGAATATACCATGACTTCCCCGATCATTTTGTAAATAATAAAATGGTTTTTTTTTTACTCTGACGTTGAACAGCACCTGGAATTATTTTCTCATTGCAAATGTAAACTCCATATCCTATTTATAGTTCATGAAACCTTACGTGCATTCACAGAGCTCCTGTATAAATTCTAGGGCTGCATTTACCCCATAAGGCTGTGCCCCTAACATAGAAAATGGCACTCACAAAAATGTAAATGCTACATAACTTTACTAATTTCCATTTTGCCACCCCACATACTTTATAATCTGCATCAAAAATAGCAGTCTTTCCTTACCTCTCAGCTGAGATATGGTAACTAATGCTGTTGGGGGGTGTCTCATATTTCTGTGTCTCCCTTAGTTATACATAACTACATTTCATTTACTAATAAAGTTTATTATGAAGGACTATCACTAATAAACATATGGCCAAAACAAATGGACAGAGCAAATTTTGCAGAACCCTTAGTTTTGGGGTGGGGGGCGGTTAAATATATTTTATTCGCTTTAGGCCCTGAAATTACCATTCAAAATTAATTAGGGCACAGGCTATCAAATCCCAACTGAAAGGGATAAACTGTGATTTTAGGCACTGCCCTGAGGAAGAGCTGGTATATAAACTGCCTGAGGACCTTTAAAGTGATGTAACATCTACACTACGAGATAGAGGTGAGATTCCCTGCTCAGGTACATAGACTCATAGTAGCAGGAGTGTATTTCATGTTAAAGCCATGGTAGCATAGCTAGTGGCAGGGGAGGCAGAGCTGAGCCATGCCGAGTTTGTACATACGAGTTTCAGGAGGGCTGATGGCTGGCTCTGGCCTCTGCTGGTGCTGCTGGTGATAACTGTGTTATTCATAATTGCACTAGCTCAGTGAGAGCTAATATGAGTTTACCCAAGCAGGAGGCTCACAGCCCCTGTCTCACAATGTAGACCCAAGACACTGTAAATGAGGTATGTCTATGTTACAACAACAAGCCCAAGGCACCAAGTCTTGGAACTCAGGTCAGCTGACTAGGGATCTGGGGCTCGGATAGGGCAAAAAACAGCATTATAAACATTTGTGCACAAGGTTGGAGCCTGGACTCTGAGAGCTGCCTAGATCAAGCATGTACATGGCAATCTTATAGTCCCACGGACCAAAGCCAGCTGACCTTGTGGCAGATGCAGCGAAGCAGAATGCAGTGGGCTTGGAAAGGGGCAGTGGGGTGGAGCAGAGCAGATTACCAGGTCACTCCAACTCCTGCCACCCTGCTGAGTGTGGGAACGCAGCAGAGAGGGTAACTCCTACTGTCACCCTTGCCAGCCCATTGTAACCCCCGCACTTTTGTTGCTTGGGGAGGGGGCTTGTGGCAAGGGGGCAGAGCAGGGGTAGGGACCAGGGAAGGAGTGGATCTGGAACAAGACAAGGGTGCAGCTGAGGCAGGGTAGGGGTAGGGCCTGCAGGGGGGAGCTGGGAGGTGCCCTGGGCCTTGTGCCTGGGACACTGGGTGGGGGCTGTTGCTTCAAGCCACACACTACCCCTAGGGACAGCCCTACTAACCATTGTGTCCTATGAGTACAGCAAGACCCCGTCCATAACCTGGCCTTCTCTGTCCATGATGCATCCACCTTTTATCAGCAGGGGGCAAGTACTGTCCCTTGCTCACGTGTACTAAGACTCACAGGCTAGCTCACCAACACAGTGGCACAACAGAATTTTTTATTCCTTCCTGACATGATCACAAAATCCAAAGCAGTGAAGCCCTCCCTGGGCAAATTGTCCCTGCTTCTCACCAGCACACGACAGCTGTTTCTGTGTACACTGCAGAACCCCTTGTATAACTTGTTACGCCAATAAAGAATCACTGAATTGAAGGAATGAAGGGCAAGGCCCCAAATTCAGAATTCACTCAGAAAGCAACTCTCGAACAGCCCAGAAGATGAGCTGTTCCTCTATTGTTTTCACTCTGGCACTAGTGGGCTGTTCACATTAGAAGCAGCACTATTTCACCAGTGTCATCACTTAACAATATAATATGACAGCATCTATGGAACCGATTAGCATAAATCAACATAATACCCACTTTGCAGCATTAGTATTGAAAACTTTCATCTTGAAATCATAGGGGGAAAAAGACAATAGATGATGAATAGTGATGATTCTGCTGGAATGTTCCCAGATGCCTGTGAGTGTGTGTGTGTATATATAAAACACACATGTACACATGTGCATGCTTTTTTAATAATGCTAAGCACGTGTGCATGCTGCCGTAACCACAGTTTCTTTTGTAAACATCCACAGTAACAGCACAAGAACTTTTCTGTGATTTTTATTAGATTAAAAAAAAAAACAACCTTTAGAAGTGCTACTATCCAGGCATGAGTGGTGCTCATTTTGAATTCAAAGCATATCAACAAGTCTAGTCTCCCCAAGCCTAAAGGGTCATCATGCATGGAGTCATACTGGTAGAGACAACTTAAAAAAGTAACTCAACATTCAGACTCACACCCCTAGGTTTGAATTACAGGGAAGTACATTTCAGAGCGCAAACTTCAGTGGTAAGGTAGAGGGGAGAACAGCAATGCATGGCATTTCCATCAATTTTGACAGAGCAGTTTCATTTTTCAGTGCGATCAGTCAAAAGTCTTGTAGCTTTCTGACAATACTAAACACACTTTTCCTCATTTCTCACACTCTTTCTCCCTCCTTCCGTCAAGTTCTCCATACACGTATTCAAGATTTTTAGCTTTTCAAAATGGGTATCTCTTCTCAAATGCTCAATAATTGTAGTGGGTTACAAATCATTTCCTATGGCATTTTCAAGCATTTAGATTTACTACAGTCTTGTACTTAAGCAAAGGCAAATGAAACAAAAGAAACTTGCTTAATCCAGTCCTCTTCCAAATTCTGCACACAAGATACCACTTGCCAGTACAAGCCTGTTTGGAACAAAAATTGTGGAACTGGACTGTGCCTGTGTCTTGGAGGGTCTGCAAACGGCAAATGTAGGATGGAGGGCATAAGAAGTTGTTTCCAGGGGAGGCAAGTTATGTGGGCCCATGGGGTCTGTGAGCCAGCAATCTTCAGGACACAGGAGCACCAATGTGCAGGGCTGGGTGTCTCCTGCCAGTTGCCACCACATGCCTCCTTCAGAATATCCCAGACTGTGTCCTGGACAGCAAGTGGCTGCTCTGCTGCTTCATGCTTCACTCTCTTGACAGCCACTACTTGCTACAACAAAGCAAGTGGCATCGGCAGCAGGCTGAGGCAGCTGCGCCTGCAGGGTGAGGAGGGAAAGAGCCACAAGCACATGATGGCAACCTCTCTCCCCCAGCACCCACCAGGAGAAGACTCCAACTCCCAGGGGGCTTCCTGGAGTCTGGACCAGAGCAGCTGGGGCTTGGGTGAGTGTTGGACTTATGACACCCTGCCCCACACCCACTTTATAAACTTACTCAAAGTTTATCCAAAATATTCGAACTTTTTGAATCTGTAAAACTGGGTTGGGCATCTTGCAAAAAAAATGGAAAAGAAATGTCTTGCCTCTTTCTTCCCTGCTTTTTGGATAAAGTAATATAAAAAGCTGCTGTTTAATTTAACAAAGTCTGCTTTGTCCATGCTGCAATTTGTGTAAATCTCAGATGAGATTTTGCGACAAACTTAATAACAAACCACAACTTGCCTATACAAGCCAGATCATTATGACTTCAGCCATGATTTTGATTAGGCTGCAAGGTTATACAACAACATTGTATTGTTAATCTGTAAAGTTTCAATTGCTTTAGCGCTCACTAACACAAACAAGGGCACATATGTGTATACTTACCCTTTTCCTGCCAAACTGGCAGATCTCTTTCAACATCTGATTACTGTCAAATGCAAGTTGTTGTACCATCCTGAAGGCTGGAAATCTCTTTAGTCGTGTCTACACTAGCCGGCTATTTCGAAATAGCCGGGCCAACTTCAAAATAGTGCCCACTGCATCTACACGTGCTGAGTGCTATTTCGAAGCTGAAATCGACCTAAGGCGGCGAGACGTTGAAGTCGCTATCCTCATCAGGAGATGGGAATAATGCCCTACTTTGACATTGAATGTCGAAGTAGGGCACGTGTAGACAATCCGCGTCCCGCAATATTGAAATAGGGGGGTCCGCCATGGTGGCCATCAGCTGAGGGGTTGAGAGACGCTCTGTCCAGCCCCTGAGCTCTATGGTCGCCGCATGCAGCAGCCCCTTAAAGCTCCCCGCCCCCTTATGTCCTGTGGCAGGAAGCTGAGAGTGTACAGGCAGCAGCACAGACATGTGCACAGCCTGCACGCCCTCCAGATGCCCCGATCCACCACTCAGAACCCATGGCATCCAGCCAGCCCCCCAAACACCCACAGGGCACCCCCCCAGGTGACCCAGGGCTCCCAGCTATCCAGCCAGTGGGGGAAGAGGCAGTGGGGCCCCTCCTGGTCAGACGCCGAGATCCAGGACCTGCTGGGGCTCTGGGGCAAGGAGGAGGTGCTCCAGGTAATGGGGAGCAAGCGGCAGAACACAGATGCGTTCGTCCAGCTGGCCAAGGGCTTGGCTGCCTGGGGTCACCCTGTCTGCACTGCCGACCATGTCAGGAATAAGGTCAAGGAGCTGCAGGAGGGTTATGCCTGGGCCCGGGCCCGGGCCCAGGCCCGCGACATGGCCAGCCGGTCTGGGGCCACCCCCGCCACTTGCCCCTTTTACAGGGAGCTCAGGGAGATCCTGGGCCCCCTGTACACCACCTGCCCCGGGCCACCCTTGACACCTCGGCCAACGAGCCCAGCAGGCCCCGGAGCCAGAGTCCAGCCCAGAAGCCAGCCCTACACCCCAGGGGCGCTCAGAGGAGCCCACCCCTGGGACAGCAGAGGAGGAGGAGGAGGGCTCCAGTGATGAGGGGCTCCTCATCGACCTCCCCTCCTGCAGCTCCAGCAGGGCGGACCATCAGGTATGTACCCCGGGTGCACACTCCTGGGTTAAGGGGCGGGGACAAGGGACATGACCAGGGCCCTCCACACACCCAGCCAGACCATGGCTCTAAGGACAGCAGTGGCACATCCCTCACAGCCCGTCAGCACCTGCCCCCCAGGACAGTGCCATGCCCCATCCCTGGGGATAGGGGGGAGCAGAACCTCAGAGGGTCCACCCGGGGGGGGATATCACACCCATCATCAGCATCTCTGGGGGACAGAGGATGGGGAACCAGCAGCAGAGGGGTTAGGGGACATGGGCCACGGGTCAGGGCCCAGACTAACGGCTGTCTCTGCTCTCCCCCGCTCTGTTCCGCAGCCGCACCATTTGAAGGCCACAGGTGCTGCGTCTGTTGTGCCGGACAGCCCACCGGGGCCATCGCATCGGGGCAGCCCAGTGGCGGAGCAGGGACCGGCCCCAGGACAAGCCCAACACCACCAGAGCTATCCACGGGCGTCCGCTGACCCCCAGCTCCTCGCCACCCTCTGGCGTCAAGTGGAGGTTTCAGAGCACTGCCTGCACGTAGAGGAGTGTTGGCTCCACTTGCAGGAGCGAGCGCTGGCCTGGTGCCAGGAGGCCTGGGGATCCTTCATGAGGACATTCGAGTGGATTGCTGAGCACATGGCACCCGCTGCTGCTCCGGCCGCCGTCCCTCCGAGCCGCCCTCCACCTGTCCTAGAGCCTGCCGCGGAGGGGGACCGTGGGCCTCAGGAACCAGTCCAGCCGTACCTGCCGGTTCTTCTGGCCTCCACCCAGCCTCAACGGGGCCACTGGCCCAGACGTGGGTCGCACCCCCCCACACACCGGGCACTGGACAGTAGAGGCGAAGGAAGCCAAGGACTGGGCCCCCCCCGGCCCCACTTTGTACATATCCCCCCCCCATTAATTGTACATAGTTACCTTGTCCTACCCCCTTTTAGTAGCTGTCCCCTGCTCCCCATGTACATAGTTCCCCATTAATGTAAAAGTTCATCATTTTGTTTTCAAGAAGATTTGGTTTATTTGCAACAAAACAAACGCGTGGTGGTGTGTGCTCTTCGGTGCTCAGTGGTGGGGGCAGGTAGTGTTGTGGGGGGTGTGTGGGGGCGGTGGGTGGCTCACCAGCTGGTCCTGCCAGCATTCACCCCGCAGCCTGGTCAAAATGGTCCCGCAGGGCCTCCCAGACCCGGGTCCTCTCAGGGTCAACTTGGCAACTGGGGGCAGTGGGTGGCTGAGCATAGGCCCTGCCAGCCTCCACAGCCCAGCCCTGCACAAATGCCTCCCCCTTTCTCTCCACCAGGTTGTGGAGTGCGCTGCACGGGCCCACAACCTGGGGGATGTTGGGGAGCCCTGCGTCCAGGAGGGTGAGGAGACACCTCCAGCAGCCCCTGAGGCATCCGAAAGTCCTCTTGACCACCTGGTGTGCATGGTTCAAGTGGGTGTTGGACTGCTCCTGGCTGGCACTGAGGTGGCCCGTGTAGGGGCGCATGAGCCAGGGCCAGAGGGGGTATGCTACATCCGCAATGAGGCAGAGGGGCACGGTGGTGTCCCCCAGAGGGATATCCCACTGGGAGATGTAGGTCCCTGCCTCCAGCCGGTGGCACAGGCCCGAGTTCATAAACACCCGGGTGTCGTGGGTGCTGCCAGGCCAGCCAACATATATGTCCAAGAAGCAGCCCCGGCTGTCCACCATGGCCTGGAGGACCACGGAATGGTAGCCCTTCCTATTCAGGAAGCATCCTCCGCTGTGCTCCATGGCATGGATGGGGATGTGGGTCCCATTCAGAGCCCTGAAGCAATTAGGGAACCCCATGCTGGCAAACCCCGCGATGGCTGCATCTGGGTCCCCAAGCCACACGAGCCTGTAGAGCAGCAGGGTGTTCATTGCGTGGACCACCTGCAGGGGAAGGACATGAGAGCACCCGTGAGGGGTGTGCAGGGTGTGTCTGGCTCCCCCTTCCCCCTGGTTCCCCCCCTGGGGTTCCCCTCCCCCCAGGATTCCCCCCAGTGTCCCCCTCCCCCAGTCTCTCTCCCTCCCCCTGGGGTCCCCTTACCTCCATGACGACAGCCCCGACAGTGGCCTTGCCCACACCGAACTGCTGTCCTATGGATCAGTAGCTGTCTGGAGTGGCCAGCTTCCAGGCAGCGATGCTGACCCGTTACTCGACAGTGAGGGCACGTTGCATGGGGGTGTCCTGGTGCCTCAAGGCAGGGGTAAGCCACTGGCAGAGCTCGAGGAACATCTTCCTGCTCATCCGGAAATTCCAGATCCAGCGGTCATTGTCCCACTCCCCAAGCACCAGCCGCTCCCACCAGTCTGTGCTAGTGGGGTACCTCCATAGCCGGCGGCGTGTCCGGCGGGGGGGAGGCTGGGAGGCCTGCATGGTCTGCGGTGTCTTCTTCATCCCCCAAGGACAGCTCATCTTCTTCTAGTAGAAGATGCTGAGCTGCCTCCTCCATGGCACCAAGCAAGGTGGCCACTTCTCCAGGGGTGGGTGCGTGGGCCTCTGTCTGCTTCTGCTGCTGCTGCTGGGGGTCCATGCTGCTTGCACAGGGTGTGAGTGCTTGTGGGCTCTGCAGACCACGTGCTGTGCAGGCCGAATCTGCCTGAGAGGGGCCTTTTAAGGGAGCGGCTTGCTGTTGCCCCGGAAGTGATAGTCCACCCTGTGACCCTGTCCGCAGCCTTTCCTGGCACCCTTATTTCGACTGGGGCTGCTTTTGTGTGTAGACGCTCCCCTGCAGCATCTGTTTCGATGTAGTGCTGTCCTATGTCGACGTTGAACACCGACGGCACCAGCCCTGGAGGATGTGTGGACGCTACTCGTCAAAATAGCTTATTTCGATTTCGCTACGTCGAAATAAGCTATTTTGATGTAACGTCCCAGCGTAGACGTAGCCTTTGTTACAGAATATGCCTTACTTTTTATGAATTAGCTCATTGACCCATATAGTGCCATGTATGGCCAACAATGGCATTTGCTTTTGAGGGTCATTGATCCAAGAATGATTGGTTGTTTCTATATTCAAAAGAGCATTAATAAAGTTGCTATTCTTATTTGAACAGTGATATTGTGCAATATAGGAAAACTGTTAGACGCTTAGGCTACCTTTAAACTGCGTCTGTGTGTCGAAATGTGGAACGCAACTTGCATAACTTATTTCAAAATACTTTATTCCAAACATATTCATGATGAGTGGTAGCAGAACTGGGATATGGCAGCACTATTTCAAGCACAGGGGAAAGCCAAAGCGTTGCTCTTTCAGGATATCTCTGTATCTCACAATAACACTTGCCATCTAAACATAGCCTCAGTGTTTCCAGACCATTTTTACATTATTTTAAAACATCTATATTGGCTTACAAGGCAGGTGTGTGGGGAGAGATTTGGACCCACTCTGGGCACCCCAAAGTTATAAAAATCTGCTGCCCCTGGCCTTTTCTACTTTTACCTCCTCCATTGGCGAGGTCCAAAGCAGTTTTTGTACTCCTCTAAGAGCAAGGGCTACAAGAAACTACTACTGTTTTAGTTCCAGCCTCTTCTGAGTAGCTTAGAAGAGGCAAAGAGATGTTCCCAGTCCAGGGTGGCTTTAGCATGGATTCATGGGTTGCACCCACAGAAATAATGAAACCAAAGGTGTGTCAGTTCAGATGTGAGCCAATGTGTCATGTCACAATGCCGCTCACTCACTTTTGGCCTGGCTGCCCTTCCATCACGACAGAATGGCAGCCAGGCCATTCTGAGTGACAACTCAACCCACTGTGCAAACTGCGCTGTTTAGAGTGTGGGGGCAGGCTTTGTTCTACAGGACAGGAGCCACCACTTTAGGGTGAGTGTGGAGCTGGGCTCACCCTCCAACAGCCCTCCTCCCCAACCCTGGCCTCTCTTCTGCAGTGGGCCAGAATTAGGTGGCAGTGCTGAGGTAAGTGCTGAGGGTTTAGCTGTGTTAGTCTGCATCTGCAAAAACAACAAGAAGTCCTGTGGCACTTCATAGACAGATTTTTTGGAGCATAAGCTTTCCTGGGCAAAGACCTGCTTCATCAGATGCATCTCGTTTTCAGTGCTGGGGTAGGAGGGAGTGCTGTTGGTGGGGTTGATGCCCCTCTCCACAATTCAACATCGTTCCCAGATTACGGAGGGAGACAACTCAATGAGAATTCATTTACAAATTTCATACTTTTAAGGTGGGCCTGAACAGAGATCATAAGTACCTTATTCGTACATACATACAAAGGCAATTTCTCCACCTTCGATATTCACAGAAATGGGACACGTCCTGCTTAGTTTGCTTCATTAACCGGTCCTACTAGTGACAAGTAACTTTTTTTTCTTTTTCTCCCCCACTTCCCTCCTCTGGCCATATGAACCCTGGCTTCATTTTATTTTCTTTCTTTTTTTTTTTCACTCCATTCATCTGAGAAATTGGGTTTTACCCACAAAAGCTCATGACCTAATACATTTGCTGGTCTCTAAGCTGCCACAGGACTGCTTGTTATATCCAAGATGAGTTTACAGAAATGCACCCACTTAACGGGGAGGCTCCATCCGTCTGTGTCAGAGTCCCCTTCCCTGCCATGGTGACAAATGCAGAAAGGAGCTGATACTGTGCTGTCCCCCAGATGCTCCATTTGTCACCCACCTTCAGTGTACCCCCAGAATATCAGGAAAGAGAACATATCTTTCAGATATTACCACTTGGGCAGCGTACTTCTACACTGCCACCTTAAATATAGTAGTGCTTCTACAGCACAGGCCTATGTTAAGTAAAGGACCTCAACCTGGCCTGTAAATTTGTTTTGTACGCATAGCAGTTTATGCATTTCTAAAAATCCAGAATTTGATGCACCTAGGCAATTTTCATTTTTCCTGGACACAAATGATTTTGTGTTCACACTTATAACAGACAGTTTTTGAAATCTGTCCATGACTTTATGTTTTCTAGGTATTGGGCATGCCTGAAACAATTCAGTTGAAATTAGAAAAAAATCCATCTAAATCTACATCTGAAACACCCACTCTTACCTGAATCAAATCACTTCTGTATATTTTCAGTTGCATATGCCTGCCTGTGACATACTCTTTTCCAGTGATCTTAGAAAGTATTTTCAGAGTGATAAAAACAAGTTGTGCTGGAATTCCTTTTTAAAATTCTTAACCCATTTCAAATTCAATTTCAATGGCTGGGTCTACACGGAGCAGCTCTCCCAGCAGGTCCATGCTAATAAGCAGCCTCAAAGTTGCGAATGGCTGAGACGTAATAGCCTGGCGACAGAAGAGCTTTTTGCCAGCAGGGACACAGCCACACAGCCTCTTTACTGCCGGCACCCCTCTCTGTCAAGACCAAGCTCTCACGCGGCTATGCTAATAAGGCACAGGACCATATTAATGAGCAGCCATTTGCAATTTCAGCCAATAAGTATCAGAAATGAACCCAAATCCCCTCATTGCTCACCATGTCCTCTGGAGACCATGGTGGACCATGCACTGGACCTTAGGAGTTTGACCAAAGTAAGGACTGAAGGAGTGGGCAGTATGTGGTATTAATAGCACGGAACTAAAGGATATCACTAAAGGCCCCATTTAATCTTTTTAGTGTATCATACACAACGAAACCTACAAAGTCAAGGATAACAGACCTTTATTTTAATTGTCTTGCAGACAAAGTGGTGGTGAAGAACATTTTCAATGTACAAAACTAATCAAAACTCCTTTTCTTCATTTTTTTCTACTTAACTGAAACTTTCCACTGCCTTGATCTTCTTCCACTCATCTTCAGCAACTGTACAATTGGAAATTTACCAGCACCTCATTCTTGCTTTCACCAAGGCAATAGGAAACCCAAATGCTTTTTCTCTAGGCCAAATTTTGCCACGTCACACCTGTGTAAACCAAATAAAGTTCTGCAATAAGGGCAGAACTTGGTCTTACATGTCTAGGCTGTTGCTACTCCAGCTTATTTCTGAACAGTGTTGCTCCTAGTGCTAGCACAGTAAGAAGGATATGATGCACCCAGGATACCCCTATGCCATCTTGGCTCACTGCATATATATTTACAGAACAAACAGGTGAAAGCAGTCCTTCAGCACAGGCCCAGAAATAAATTACTATTTGCAAATTCTTAAAAGTAACTATTTCAATCATTTAAAAAGTCACATCTGATGGTAAGGTTTGCCAGGCCAGAGTGGATGTGATCAATAATGTATATACCGTTGGTGAACAAGTACAGAAAACAAAAATAATGGCATTGGTTTCCGGATATATGCAGCTGTCCCATGAAAGTAAATAAATTAGTACCTCCCTGTCATGTTTTATGACTCTACATAAATATCAAAATAGGCTCATAACTTGAAAATAGAGCACGCATATTCTAAAATTACCACTCACATCACTTGTGTTTATCCAGTTATATCTTCTTGCTAATGGAATTCTGCAGGCAATTGTTAGCTTGCTCACAAAGCAAAGCACACATCTTTCTGTGGAATGCCCAAGGTATGAACTCAGACATGAAATGCAGTCCTGCTATAATAGATTCAAAAGGGGAGGAGAAAAGAAGAGTCATCACAGGCACCAGGTGTAGCACAATCCCTGCTGTGTACGGTGGGGGGGATGTAGATGAAGCAATTTATCATGTTAGAACATCATGACACTGGCATATTATTCTGCCTCCCATTGCATTCTGGGCCTAATTCCATTCTTCAGCAGAGCATCAGTATCTTCACCAAGAGGCACTCACTCTCGCTATCTTACTGGATAAAAAGCCACATTCAGAAAAAGTTATTTTTGCATACTGTGCTGAGCTAACATAATATCTTTGTCTCAGGAGACTAGGTAGCATCCATTATGGGGCCACATTGCAAAGTCAGGTGGAAAAAGAAATGCCTTCATCAGGTCTGTTTGAATTGAAACCTCCTGACAGTACCTTTTCTAGAGGTAACAGGATGTGAGTTACCAGAGATAATTAGGAGACTGAACTGAATGCATTGAGTGCATGAACAGCACTGAAGCCCATGGATATCAAATGTTCAGCAGCCTCACTGGAACAAAATGCCACAACATTTCCTGAAGACAATACAGCAACATAATCAATTAATGTGTCGCTTGTGACAGAAGTGATAGAAGCAGGAATGATAGAAATTGGTCAAAACAATATTTGTGGCTGAGATCTGCAAAAATGTCTTTTTTGTGTTGCTTTGAAATGTTCCCTGAATTTCCTTCAGTAATCTATTGGGGCAAACTAGAAACTAGCCATCGATCGGTTTCCAAATGTTTGTTTCTAATTAGTTTTAATCATAATAAAGAAACCACTATGGATGGCTCTTGTGATGAAAAAATCCAGGGGCCTCATTTTCTCTATCTTGTATACCATTAATTTGCACAGGTGGGAATGACTACACAAGGTGCAAAACAACATGGAATCAGGCTCACAGTCTTCAGATTTCCACTGCCACATCTCTACATGGTAATTGATACAGTAAGTCCTAATGATGACATATACATTCTTCTTCTCCCTTTATCCCATCAACTGAGGTCACTTGCACCCACCATGTTTGTCAGTTCAAGGCTGCACCAAGATCCATCTGCTTATTGTCTTGGAATATTCTCTCCTGGTTCCAAATACACTGATCAGTTAGACCCTATCCATATGCATGTGGGCAAGACCCACCAGCCAGACACCTGGAAAAGAATTCTCTGTAGTAATTCAAATCCTCCAGAACTTACGTCCCATCAGCAGATATTGGAGATATTTACACAAGCAGTCTCAGATCAGCTACTTGCCACTGTAGACAGCCTCATCAGAACATCTCCCTCCACAAACTTATCAAGCTCAGTTTTGAAGCCAGTTAGTTTTTTTGTCCCCACTGCTCCCCTTGAAAAGCTGTCCCAGAACTTCACTTCTCCAATGGTTAGAAACCTTTCTCTAATTTTGAGGCTACACTTGTTGATAGCCATTTGTTCTTGTGTCCATACTGGTGTTTAACTTTAACAATTCATCTCCCTCCCTGGTATCTACTTCTCTGATGTATTACTAGAAAGCAATCATATGTCCCCTCAGCCTTCTTTTAGGGAGCCTTTCTGGTTTAACCTTCTTTGGTTCAGTTAAACAAGCCAGGCTCTTTGAGTCTCCTCTTGTAATGTAGGGTTATCATTTATTCATCTTCTTCACATATCCAAAACAATGGACGCATGCTTTCTGTTTTTTTACTTCCATCCTGATCCTTTCATTTAATTTCAAGATTTGTCTTTTTGTGTAACTCTACTTGTGGAGATAAGGGGGTTTCATCTCAAATACCTGTAGGCACTGAATCTGCACTTTCCTTCAACACCAGAAAGTACTGCAGGGTGCACCATTGTTCTGTACAGCCGGGCTTTCAGTCTCTAAGACAGACACATGTCATATACATCCCAGAAATGTCATCTCATGATCTTCAAGCACTCCCCATTCTGGACCATATCTCTCTTTCAAATTCATCATTTTCTGTGGCCAGACACCAAGGTATTTGAACTTGTCAGTCTGGCTTCATCTCACCCCATCAATTTCCATGCGGGTCCAATTTCCATGGAGCTCTAGTGACCCAGATGTCTTCAGTGTCAGCCATGCTCATTTTCATCCCATGCCAGTTTATATGGCCATGCCAGTGGCTTACTATTTCCTCTGCATCTTCTTTTGAAGGTATCCTTATTGCTATATCTGCTCTTTGTAGCCCCTTCTCATTGTAACCAGTTGGAATCTTCCTTCAGACATAGTCCATGAATATGATAAATGGTATCGGTCCTTGACACATTTCAGCTAGTATACATTATTGTTCAGTAATTAGTTGCTTTTTTGTGTCAGGAAATTAGACAGAGAGAGAGAGAGAGAGAGAGAGTGTAAAATCCTGCCTCCACTGAAGTCAATGACAAAATTCACATTGACGTCAGTGAAGTCAGGATATCATCCCAAGTGTTTACACACAAATATATACATATTGGCTACATCTACGCTAGCACACTACGTCAAAGTAGCCTATTTCGACGTAAGACCATTGAAATGGGCTACTTCAACGCGTATCATCTACACGTCCTTCAGGGCTGGTGCCATCGACATTCAATGTCAAAGTAGCAACAGAGAACATCGAAAGGAGCCGCCCCGGAAGGAAATGCAGAGCGTCCACACACACAAGCGCTCCCTGTCGAAATAAGGGGTCAGCAAAGCCCCAAGCCACTCCCTTATAGGGCCCTCCCAGACACACTCAGCCTGCACAGCACGAGATCCACAGAGCCAACAACTGATTGCAGACCCCGTGCACGCAGCATGGACCCCCAGCTGCAGCAGCAGCAGCAGCCAGAAGCCCTGGGCTAAGGGCTGCTGCACGCGGCAGCCATAGAGCCCTGCAGGGGCTGGACAGAGTGTCTCTCAACCCCTCAGCTGACGGCTGCCATGAAGGACCCTACTATTTCGACATAGCAGGATGTGGATTGTCCACACATGCCCTACTTCGACGTTGAACGTTGAAGTAGGGTGCTATTCCCATCTTCAGATAGGAATAGCGATTTTGACGTCTTGCCGCCTAATGTCGATTTCAACATCGAAATAGCGCACGGTGCATGTAGACGCGACATGTACTATTTCAACATTGTGACAGCTACTTCAAAGTAGCCGGCTAGTGTAGATGCACCCATTATATACTAACCTTAGCCACAAAGTTCACAACCATTTCAGTACTTCCAACGCTGAAGAAAAATGCTAGTCCCATGTATAAATGTATTTCTGGAAGTTTTTCAGGTAACAAGTTACTGGACCTGGGCAGAACAGAGGTGTTCAGAGATCTGGCAAAGCAAACGGTCACATATGCAACCTACCTAACTTTCTGGCTGAAAAGATACATGGCCTCATTCTGAATGGTGAGTAGCTGTGGCTACTAAAAGTAATATCACACTAGCGTCTTGTAATAATACTTCATACTTAGAATCTTGCATCTGAAGATCTCAAAGCACTTTACTTGAATCCTTGAAATACTTCTTGGAGACAGGGAAGTAGTAGTAAAGTATGAACCTCTCTGGTCCAGCACACTTGGGATCTGACTGGTGCCAAACCAGAAAATTTGTGAACCATGAACGGTCAGTATTATCTAGAAACATTACCAACATTTCCACTGCTGACTGGGTTCTTAGAAGATATTTAGGGGTAAATTGGAGCTAAACAGCACAGAACACTAAGAGCCAGGACTGATGTCTGTAAACAGACTTTATGGGACCATGGGAAACTTGGCCATACCCATAAGTGGACATCCAGCTAACGTGATGCCAGACCATGGATGTTGCCAGATCAGAGAGTGCCACATTAGAGAGGATAAACCTGTTCCCATTTTACAGAATGGGGAAATGAGGCATACAAAGACTAACTGAATTGCCCTAGGGAAAAACAGGAAGATCACAGCACTGCCAGAAAAAGAATCAAGATCTCTTGATTCTCAATTCTGTGTTTTATCCACAACAGAGAAAAAAAATGAAGTTATACACAATAGTTTGTCTCCTTTTCTATAACTTTTATGAGTAGACTCCATTACTGTTTTAATATTCTCTAATATATTTATTTCATAAAAACTTTCATTTCTATAAATATTTTCCCCTCATTTTGCTTCTCCCTATATTCTGTATATACCAATGGGGCCAACTTTATTTCCGTATTGACTTTTAGGTTGACGAATATGCTTCTATTTCATTTATTCTGTATCTGTTCAGAAGCTACATAGTATTTTTATATTGTTTCTCACTTCCCTTTTTATTAAACTTTTTTATTTGATTTTCCAGAAATAAGCCAGTGTACAGACAGAAAGAGAGAGAGAAATGTTGGCCCTGATTCTCCGCTGAGACGAACCTTCTAAATGCCTAGAGGGAACCACAAAATGTACTAGCTGTGGGCTCTGAAGCTGGTGTGTGAGGCGAATGAAGAGAGAGGCTCTGTTTTTTGTTGTTCTCTTTTTTCAGGTGGGTTCTTTTTGCTTCTCACTTTTGTGGACCCTGACTGATCTGTCTGTGGGACAGTGGCCCCAACCCAAAAAGGGTTCCCCACCCCTCATTTTCTGTGATAGGAAAAAGCCATGACGCACTAATGATTATATATAAAACTCCGTTGTTTTCAACTGCACATACTTTTGGGCAAGAAACTTTTTGAGGCTGAAGTTTCCAGCCAGCAGCAGCAGCATGGTTTCAACAAAGCCACATTATAAATTTACTTCTGTTTTACCTTGGTTTTTACTTTTTCCTGATCCTGGAAGATGATCTAAATAGGCCAGCCAAGGAGGGAGAACCAGATGAAATCACCATACCCATAACCTTGTCCTAACCCTCAGCAATGCCTAAGAAGTAAATCTAGCGTACCTGTTATTCCTTCTGCCTCTTTAGCTCCTCTTTTTTTTTTTTTTTTCCAGTCTACACAGAGAACTGTAACTCAACCACTCAGGACAAATCTAACCACTTTGATTGGCCAGTTTGACACAATAAAAGTGATTTTTCAAATTGCCAGTTTTTGGTTTTAAAAAACCAACCAAACAACAACCACCCAAAATGGCTTCCCACAGAGAGGTGAGAGGGAAAATCAAGGAAAGGAGAATGGTTCTTTTCCCAGAGCAGAAAGAGTAAAGCCAGACCCAGGAGTGATTAACTGTGTCATGAGCAGATCCCATGATCGTCCAGAAATGTAACAAGCATCGGAGACAGACCCTGACTTATCCCAGCTGTTGCCATTTTTTTGCTCTCTCCCGCCCTTTCCGTTTGTGTTGTTTTGATTTAAGAAAAAAAAAGTGCTGGCTCCTTGCCTAGGCTGACCTCATTGCCCTATGGCAAATATGGAACACTGGCCTCTGGGGATGGGGGTGAGGCTGCTGTCCATGCCAGGGCTATTTGGTGATGGTGGCTGCTGCCCCACCTTGCGGCACCGGGGATGTGGGCTCTGCAGCCTTCCAACGGGGGAAAAGGGGTGATGGGGGGGTGCCAAGAATAGGGGCTCTACAGCCTCCTGGCAGTGGGCGGGGAGGCAAGGAGTGCAGCAGCCACCTCACGGAAGAGCTTCCTCACAGCAGGAGCTGTTTCCCCAGGGCACAGGGTGCCAAGAAATTAGACAGTTGCTTGGAGGGGCTTTCTGGCAGTGGGGGCTGCCTTCCCTAGGTGTGGGGTGCCAGGGAATGAGGCAGCCTCCTTCTGGCAGAGCTCGCGGCAGTGAAGGCTGCTGCCATGGGGGCCTGGGGAATAGGGAAGCTGATCCACAAAGGAGCTCCCTGGCAGCAAGGACTGCCACCCCAAGGTGCAGGGCACTGGGGAACTGGGCAGCTGTCCTGCAGTGGGGCTCCTCAGCAATGGAAGCTGCCACCCTAAGACACCAGGTGCTGGGGAACATCAGCCCCACAAAAATATAGGACAATTTGCTCATTTAAACAAGGGACTGTCCCAGTAAAAGTGGGACAGCTGGTCACGCTGACCTTAACTGACTTTCTTTTCACAGTTGTCCTGCCTCCTGAACAGCTCATCTGCCTTCCCGGCTATCGTTATTAACTTGTACTATGGTATCACTTACAAACTCCAATGGCAACTAAGACCCAACGTGCTAGCTACACAGAGCAAGAAGGTCTCTGTCCTGAAGAACATACAATTTTTCTAGATGAGACAGGCAAAAGCTCTGTCTACACCGGCACTTGAACAACAGAGCTTTTGTCTTTCACAGGTGCTTGCCGCTCTACCGCACTAACAACGAAAGCTTTGCCGTGGCAAATACCAGTGTAAACTAGAATTCATTCCTGCCTACATAGCAAATGCCACTCACTCGTAGGGGGTGGAAGCTTTTGGTCAGTGCTTACAGTGTTTGCATTGCCTGATGCTTTGTGACAGAGCTGTGTGGACACAGCTGGGTCACTAAAAGCTGTGTGGACATACCTAATGTGTGAGAACAGTGGGGCGGATGGCTACCATGGGCCCTGAGGTAAGGTGTTGGGGGGACCCAGCTCCACATCCCTAGAAAGGTTGGGGCTTCGAGTGGAAGTGGTGGGCCCAGACCACAGTGTGCCCTCCTCTCACACCTCTGAGCTGTGTGGTGTGGCACTCTAGCACCAGTTCAAAAGGGACTGGGGCCACAACTGCAGTAACAGTGGCAATGGCAGGGAGCTCTGGGCCCCTTTGAATTGCTAGGCCCCAAGGTAATTGCCCCACCCTATCGGTGGGCCTGTGTGAGAGAGGAAACAGATAGAGGGGATCAGTAGCTTGCCCAACGTCGCCCATCTGGTCAGTGGCTAGGAAACGAAACCAGGTTCCCCAATGCCCGATGCTTGTCTCTTTAAAGTTCCTTCTGACTCTTGTCTCTTAAGGTACATGCTGCTTCCCTGGGCCCTGCAGGATGTCACTCTGTCCCTCCCATTTTCTATCCTGCTGTGCTTCAGAAGCTGCTGTGCCCCGCTTCCCTGGACCCTACTCTGGCCACTCTGCAAATGAACTAACACCCACAAGACGAGCACAGAATACCATTGATGCTAGAAGGCCACAGCCTTGGCAGTCGCCTATTTACAGTATGCTCTACAGAGCTACCAAGCAAACAGATCATAAGCTTTAGGAACGCTGCTGCTATTGGAATGAAGAGCTGTTGTGAGTTTTGTTTGTTTTCTTCCTAAACCCTGGGTTGGTCAGGGATCACTTCTTTCATTTGCAGGAATTTCAGCTTTTCTAATAATGTGAAGGTAACTCAGTGACGCATTTCTCAAGCCAGTGTACTAATAGGGAAGATTTTGGAGACTTTAACTACACTCAGGAGTACAATGGAGTTCTGTTATTCAAGATTTCTAGGAAAGTGATTTTCCCATAGCTAACAAGGAATATCTATCATTGCCTTTGGGACACTGTCACGCTTACGAACTTTCACTTTGCTCAAATGTTAAAAAAACAGAACAAGAAAAACTACGTAATAAGTTAGAACAATAACTGTGTATTTAGTCCTTATCCAAACCTTTCAGAAAAAAAATGCATGGTTGTGGCTACACTACAGCTCAATTTCGAAAGGCAAACTTTGAAAAGCTCCCACCCGAAAGCTCGCCTTTCGAAGGAGAGCAGCCACACACAAAAAGTGGATCAAGCCATCAATCTGGCCTCTCGAAAGAGCCCTCCATCCTTTCAAAAGCGAGCAGCTATACAGCCCCAGGATCTCTTTCAAAACAACGAAGCAGAAAACAGTGCGGATGGGGTTGCATGGCTGAGAAGCCCTGCCGGAGCTGCAGCCTACCGCTGCCTTAAAGGGCCCGTCCCCAACACCCTCTCTGTGCACACGCCGAGGGCTGCCAGGCTGTCTGCAGCACAGCCTACCACATGCACAGAGTGGAGCACAGCACAGACACTGTGGAGACCCCCATGGATCCCCAGCAGCTCCCGTATGGGGAACTCCTCCATGCTGTGGCCAGCCTGCTGGCCACGCTGCTCATGGCAGTCCTGCAGTGGCTCCAGATAGCCAGTCACCTAGCCGCCTTCCTGCAGGCCCCAATGGTGCAAGGTGCACGCTCCCTCCCCTAGGTCAGATGGTGGCTGTGTAGCTATCCCACCCGTGCGGAGTGGTGAGACTGGCTCACTCTGGGGGACTGGGATGATGATCACTGGGATGACACTCGCTGGCTCCAGAACTTCTGAATGACCAAGAGCACATTTCTGGAGCTATGTCACTGGCTGGTCCCTGCCCTCCAGCACCAGGACACCAGGATGAAGCCTGCACTCACCTTTTAGAAAAGGGTAGCAATTGCATGGTGGAAGCTGGCCACCCCAGACAGCAACCGCTCGGTCAGGCATCAGTTCAGGGTGGGCAAGGCTACCGCTGGGATCGTCCTCATGGAAGAAGCCAGCCTGGGTCATGCACCCACCAAGGGGGAGGGAAGGGGCTCTCGAGAGAGGACTGGAGAGGGGTCCTGGGAGGGGACTGGAGAGGGGGGTTCTAGGAGGGGGCTGGGGGTCTCAGAACACCTTGCCATGTGCTCAGGGTTCATTTGCCCTCCTCCCATGCAGGTCATCAGGGTGATAAACAGCATCCTCCTGCACTGGGTCATCTGCATCAGGGACCTTGATGCTGCCATCACAAGATTTGCTGAGCTGGGGTTACGCAACTGCTTTGGTGTGCTGGATGAGACCCACATTTCCATCCAGCCCCCACAACACAGTGTAGGCAGCTACATCAACCAGAAGGGGCACCACTCTGTGGTGCTCCAGGCCCTCGTAGACACAAAAGGTCAGTTCATGGATGTCTTTGTGGACCGGTCGGGCCAGGCCCATGATGCCTGAATATTCAGAAACTTGTGGCTCAGGCACAGAATTAAGGAGGGGACCGACACTGCATACCCCTGCACCTGTGGCTCATGCAGCCCTACACAGGCCACACAGACCCCAGTCAGGACTATTCAATGCTTGCCTCATCCAAGGCCTGCAACGCTGTTGAGCAGGCATTTGAGAGCCTGAAGGGTGTCTCCTCACATGGCTGGAGATCAGCCTCCAGAACGTGACCACCGTTGTTGGGGCATGTTGCGCTCTCCGTAACATCGTGGAGATGAAGCAGGAGGTTTTCGTACAGGGGTGGGTACTTGAGGCTGTACCCTTCTTTGAGCAGCCAGCTGCTGCCCCATGACACCAGGTGCACCAGGACAGGGTGTGCATGACGGAGGCTTTCCAGGAAGCCATCATCCGGGGGCCACAGTGACCCTCCCCCAGCCATCCTCTGCCACCATCCCCTCCCATACACCCACCCCTGCCCCACTGCCACCCCCGCCCCCCCCCCCACACACACCCTTACCACTGCCCCCCCCACCATTCACAAGGGACACTGGGGTGGTGAAAATAAATGCATTAGTGAAAAAACAACTGGCAACATAATTCTTCCAAAGTAAGTAACTAGATGGGAGATGGGGGGTTGAACTATACACAATGGGGACTGGGGATGGGGTGAGGGGCATCACTTCTCTACCGGAGTGGGAGGCGATGAGCTGCAGGCTCCTGGCTGCTGGCCAGGGGTGTCTCAGCTGTCTTTGGCTCCTTGTGTGTGTGTGCTGGAGGGCACGTGGCTGCAGGCTCACGCTCTCCCTGCAGCTAGCACACTCTCGGCTTCCTGCCAGGGGGTTTCTGGGTCCCTGGGACTTTAAAGATGACCAGATATAGGGAGCATAGAGCTCCTCAGGAGCTGGCCAGGGCGTCTCTGTGCTCCAGTGGGCCAGCACCATGGAGGACCCGTTTGCAAAAGAGGGCCCCACAGACCAGCTACACACATCTTTCAAAAGTATTTTCAAAAGAAAGTGCTCTTTCTATCACAGGAACGGAAGAGCGATTTCAAAAGGTCGGCTGTGCTCTTTCAAAAGTAATTTCAAACAATCACCCTTTGTGCGTAGCCACTTCCTGGGAGATTTCAAACTAGGCCATGCTTTCAAAATTATTTTTGAAGGACCTTCCTAGTGTAGCCACGGCCCATATGTTTCAGCAGCATTCAAAAATGGGGACATCAGAGAAAAACATGTCCAGATGCCCTTTCCCTCTGTCCTGCATATGTCTTCCTTTGCCCCACTGTGGGGTAAGCAGTGTTCATGGAGCCAGTATTTAGAAAAGTATAGTTGAGTAACAATGACAAAAGCTTGTCAGAAAAGAGATTCTTTTCATTTGAACCAGCAAAATGAAGCTTTTCTTTAGCATCTTGGGACTATATAGGGCCCACTGCTGAGAGACCTGCAAGTACTAATTTAAGATTCACACCAAAGGATATGTTATGTAGTGACACAACAAATCATTAGGGATACGTGTACACTGGCCCACTCCCTTTCAAAAGGGGCATGCAAAATGGCGAACTGAAAATGAAAATGAGGCAATGAGTTGCATATTCAATATCTCATCTGCATAACAGCAGCCACTCGCCATGCCGACAGTGCTGTTTTCGAAAGCCAAAAGAGCTGTCTAAACAAGGTTCCTTCGAAAGAAAGCCCTGCATTTGAAAGCACCTGTCTTCCTGAAAAAAATTGGGAAGAAAGGTGGTTTTGAGAGTGGGGCTTCCTTTCAAAGGAGCCCTGTCTACATGGCTGTTTTGGCTTTCGAAAACGGTACATCTGGAACCGTGAGAGGCTGTCATTGTGCAAATGAGGTGCTGACTATGCAAATCAGTGGTTTCATTTGCATTTTCAATGGGCTGCTTTTGCATACCCCTTTCAAAAGGGAGGAGCCAGTGTAGACGTGGCCTGGGAGCCAGAGCAAGGTCATGATTGCCCATGTGCTACTGGACTGATCCTGAAAGTTCAACATTAGGGGAGAGAGGGTATTGTATGAAAATACACTATAATTTGTGGAATTATCTTATATTCTGATTTTATAGAGTTTTATTCAACAGCATATTACCCCATACTTTTTCTGCATTTTTAATTCCTGTATGAACTCCAGAAAAGATATGACACCTAGCCATGGAATTCCATAGAACTGTGCAGTGCGATTTATGAATCTACAGATTTTACGCCAGGTAAAGTTGTGTAATGCTTAGTAGTTTTGCTTCTTGCAGATTCATGTGAACATTTTCACTAGTTTCCATTCAGAAAGTTCATAGCCCGTGAGGCTTTGCAATATTACTTTGAAGCTATGTGAAATTAAGAGTCATGGGACTTAATCTTTAGCCATGCCAAGTGTACGCTCGATACCGCTGTGAAGTGCAAAATGGAAAGGACTGTCAAAATCAAAGTCAAATGTCTGCTAAGTTGATCCTGGGCTGCCAGAGGCCAAAATGAATTAAAACAGCATAGCCGAGTCTACACTAGCATTCCTCTTTCAAATGAGGCATACAAATGAGGGAAATTGAAAATGCAAATGAAGAGCAGATTTCCATATCTGGCACCTCATTTGCATATTCTTCCTTCAAAAGAGCTTCTTTCAAAAGAAGAAAAGCAGTGTGGCTCTTTTGAAAGTAATCCCCATCTTCGAAAGAACCCTTCTTCTTAAAAAAATACCTCTTTTCACAAACTATGCAAATGAGGTGTCAGATATGTACATCCATGCCTCATCTGCATTTTCGATTTCCCTCATTTGCATGCCTCTTTCGAAAGAGGAATGCCAGTGTAGACGTAGTACATAAGGGCTGCTCTTAGTTATGCTCAACAGAGTGCCATGCATGTTGCTTGCCTTTCCCACACCTTCTTCCACTTCTCCTTACTGCCTACCTTAAGGTGGTAGAGAAACAGACAACATATAACAGCCTGCACCAATCCTACACAAGCAACCTTACCAGTCCAGAGAAGTCCCCGTGTCAGGAAGCATAGTCAGCTACTCCTTTAGGGTCACTTTCTGTATCATTTATACTGCAGAAGCAGTGTGCAGTGGCTAGATCTATGGGAAAGAATTAAGCCTAAGGTTTCAAACACACAACCACAAACAAGGACAAAATCACTCCAAAGATGTGAGAACCTCAGCAGAGCTTTTCATGAATCTGGTGAGATTTTTTAATCATTTAAATCAAGGATGTGCAATATCCTGGAGATATTCCCTCCATAGTCCTGACCAAGAGTTTATGGTAAGAATAAATTGCTCCTGGAGTTCTAAATAAAGCAGAGTGTGTTGACGTAGAACTTGGGGAGTATAGACATTGCTGTAAGAAAACATACATAGGAATCAATAAAACTCATGGTTATGGTGTCCACTATCAAAAGGCAGTGCTGTAATTCAAGCTACCAGTACCCTGGCATTTAACAGACTGAACAGCTGTGGATAGTTTTACATGGAAAGGGGATGGATGATGACATAACAATGAAATTGACTTCACTGAAGTCAATAGGAGTTTTGTCATTGACTTCAATCGGGCCACAATTTCAACTAATGTCTTTCCCTCACTAATATCTATGATCCTCTGAAGGCTACTGAAGAGCCCATAAACACTCTGCATCACAGACTCTAATTTCTCAAGTGCTCTATCTGTATTCACCATCTCTCTGTCATGCTAAGGAGTCTACTAATAAGCTATTAAAGACTTTTAATTTTACCAATTTAAAACTGAAGAACACAAACTACTGCGGTGGTGAAGTTGTCAGACGGGACATCAGGCCTAGCATTAGCATATCTGATTCATCAGCTACTGTATGTGCAAAGCCTGCAGATTGGATAATTAAAGTTCCATCAGTTAAAAGGATTGACCAAAATTTGGCGCAGTAAAAAGCTGTCTACACAACAGTGCTCTTTCGAAAGAGTAAAGCTCCAATGAGAACAATAAAATTTTAGCCTTTCGAAAGAGCGCGGCTACACACAAAAAGCGGATTGAACCCTTGAGCCACTCTTTCGAAAGACTGCTCAGTTCTTCCGAAGCAGAGCATTCACACAGCCCCAGGGGCACGTTCAAAAGAATGGAGCAGAAGACAGAAGACTACAGACAGGGCTGCATGTCAGACAAGCCCTTCTGGGGGCCCACAGCCAGCCGCTTCCTTAAAGGCCCCCTCTCCAACACCCTTGCCCTGCACACACTGAAGCCTGCTAAGCTGCCTCAAGCCAAGCAGAGTCTGGGCAGGAACCAGAGGGCCAGTGTGCAGACCAATGGAGCTCCAGCAGCTGCTTCTGGCCTTAGACGTTGCTATGCTGGACACTGTGCTAGCCATGCTGTGCACAGTTGTTGTGGCCGCCCCACACCTCCTCAGGTGGTCGAGCCTCCCCTCCAGGGTCATGGAGTCCCTCCACCCTGGATCCCACCTCTGGAGCTATCTCAGCAGCTCTGACTGGTGGGACCAACTGGTGATGGGGGAGTGGGATGATGCTAGGTGGCTGCAGAACTTTAGAATGAGGAAGCAGACCTTCCAGGAGCTCTGCCACTGGCTCACCCCTGCACTCAGACACCAGGCCACCTGCATGACGCCCACCCTTTTGCTGGAAAAGATGGTCTCCATAGCCATATAGAAACTGGCCACCCCAGACAGCTACTGCTCTCTGGGACACCATCGGGACTTCCTCATGGAGGTAAGCCTTATCCAGATCATACGCCCACCATAGGAGGAGGGGGGTTCCCAGGCAAAGGAGACCCTTGGTGGCAGCAGCCAGGAGGGGGCAGCAAGTGCTGGGGTTGGGGCCCAGGAAGGGACAGAAGGTGAGGGGGCTGGGAAAACCTGGCCCTCAGATGGCTTAGCTGTATGGAGAGACAGACAGCACTGTGGTCCCTTATCATAGCCACAAAGGCTATGCCCCTGGGGGCAACATTACCCCCCACCATGGCAATATCTCCCATCCAAAGGCACGGAGGCCAGGGGTATCATGAGCATGGAGAGGTCCATGCACAAATGGGGCAGTCCCTGGGAGCAGTCCTGGCCATGCCTACCTCTTGCCACCAATTTGGATGCTGGTGGCACACGGGGGTGGGTGCTGAGTGTCGCCGACTGCCATCATGGCATACTGGGGGCCACAGCTGGCTGGGAGGTGTCCGGGCCAGGACCACTGGACATATGCATGGCCTGCTGCCAGCTGTGTCACTCCCACCCTGCAAGCTGGGGCGCACGCCCTATCGTGTACTTACCAGATGGTCCCTCACTGAAGTCCAGAGACACCTGGCTCCCAGTTGCTCAGCTAGACACTCAATGTTGTGGTACCTCTTGTCACTGGACCACGCCATGGATGGGTATGGCTCCTGGCTCTGGCTCCCTGGTCCTGGCTCCTCCTGGGCCTCTGTCTTCAGCTGGTCCATGTGGAGGGCAATGGGACCTGTCCTGGGTACTGGGGATGGTCCAGAGCTCCCCATAGTAGGGGCAGGTTGCAGGACCTGCCCCTAAGGGGCTGGCCTCATTCCAAGCCCAGGCGTAGCCCTGCCAGAGCTCCTTGACGTTACTGTGGATTTGGTCCAGAGTGTGCTCAAGGTATCCCCGGGTGGAGAGGCTGTGGGCCAGGTGACTGAAGGCTGCAACAGTGCACCACTTCACCCCCAGTTTGAGGAGCACCTCCTCCTCCTTCCGTAGTCCCAGGAGGGAGCCCATTTTTTTTCATGCCCTGGCTCCTGTGAGCCCTGTGAGGGCTCTGATGGGGGAAGCTGCTGGACATTGTAATTTTTTTTTCAGTTTTGCAGGGTGGGTGCAAGGTAGTGCTGAAAGCAGCTTGTGGTTGTGCTGCTAGCATGTTCTCAGCTTCCTTCCAAGGAGTTTCTGGGTCTTTAAAGCTTTAAAGGCAGACAGAGGTAGAAGTCATAGAGCCCCGCTGGTGCAAGTCAGGGTATCTCTGTACTCCAGCTGGCTACCACCATGGAGGACTCCTCTTTCAAAAGAGCAGGCCATGAAGCACCTACATGTGTCTTTGTTTAAAAGGGGACGCTCTTCCTACCAAGGGATCGGGATGTGGCTTTTGAAATCTGCCACACGTTCCTTCAAATTTCCTTTCAAAAGAACACGTTTTGTGTGTAGACGTTGCTCATGTTCTTTCAAAAGAGAGCCAGATATTTTGAATGTACTTGCACATGTAGACCCAGCTAAAGAAGTGGATTAAAGACTAAGATATCAGAAGTATTAACAAAGACCTGCCACTGCTACGGCTACACTGCAGGGTTTTTCAGACGTAAATTGTTTTGATGTTCTAATATCAAAATAAGTTATTTCTGAAAAGAGCGTTCATACAGCAATTTCGAAATTGAGCATTCACACTTGACAGACCAGTTTCAAAAGAAGAGCAATGAAGGGATGCCTTCCTGTAGGCCAGTTAAGTCATAATTAGCTCTGCTTAGTACAACTGAGTCAATTTCAAATTGGAAAGATGGGGGCATCGGTGAAAGTCATTCATTTTGGTGAAGTTACTATTTCGAGTTAAATGCCCTATTATTCCAAGATAACAAGCTTTGCAGTGTGGACTCATGGGTTTGTTTGTTTGTAAAATAAAAAAGGTTTTCTGAAAAAAAAACAAAACCTCAGGGTAGACAAGCTCCAAGAGTGGGGAAAAGCAGGGGTACAAATTGGCAAATAAGGGTGACTTAGTACAAGGTGGTTATTGCAATTTGTTGGTATGGTTCCTTTCTATGTCGTTACCATGAAATATAGAACAGTATGCTTTTGCAACAATAATTTATAAGTGACTTGCTGAAGGTCTCCACTACATAATAACTCTTTTTTTTTTTTGGGCCAAATCTCAAAGTCCTAGCTCAGCATTTACTTAGGAAAAATTATTATTGATATCTAATGGCCTGAGTAAAGATGACCTGAAAACCGAGGAGGACTTCAAGTTTAACCCTGGGTGAGTTATTTACAGATGGTTCTGCATATAAATATGAACAGAAAAAGAATTATGGGTCCATAGCATATTAAAATAAAAATAGATAATAAGAGCAGCTCCAGACAATAACCAAGCTTTTAAAAATAGCTATATCCAATTGGCTTTCAGTGGCACAGTCCTGTTGTAAGAGTATTGGAATATGTGGGTTAAATGTCATAGGAAAGGTTCCATTACCAGTTGACTAATTCTGGGAAAATCCGGAAAATAATTCCAAATCCAGTACATTAAAAGAAACTGGAAAAGGCTAGCACAAAAGCTAAAGGAAAACTCTGTCAGGGTGCAGACATAAGTCAGGGTGCAAAAATGAGTCACAGTAAAGAAAACATTCTGAAATGGAAAGGAGATTGCTGAAACTTACCCTCTTTCTTGCAGATCTCACACTTCGCTACCTAGATTACCACACAACATCCTCCACTAGATATTTGGCTCAGCCTCAGTGTGATTTCAGCAAGAGATTTCTTACAGCACTCACATCGTCATTCTCTATCTCTGTGCTCAGTTTGTTCAAGCTCTCAAGAGCTCTGTGAAACTGTTCAGGGGACAACAGAATCTCATTATACTTCTCATTTTACCCCTTCAGAAAAACAACTTCAAATGGAAATTTGTTTTCCAAGTTAGTATGTCAAAGTTGCACTTAACATAAAAAGTAAAAATGCATTTCAGATGCTTCATTTACACCTTTTTCAAAGACACTGCTATAAAAAATGCAAACAAATTTTACAGCTTCTATAATTCTTTAGTGCCCCATTCCTCAACCATGCAATGTTTTCATCACCAAATGTATCCATCTAGTCTGCCCCTGCGTCATCCAAGTTTAGATAAACTTCAAGAACTAAAGTGGCTTCTCTGACATTGTAACATAAAAGCTCTTTAACAAAATGCAAAAGACTTCTAACAAATGTTAATATGCAATAATGTCTCACTGTGTGACACTTGCAAATAATTTAGTAGCTTTGTGCATTGAAAAAATGAACGAGATAGCTTTTAATTGCACTTCACTGCTTGTAATGATAACTTCTTGGAAGTTGGAAAATTTAACCTTTCTAAAAATTTTGACATACTTCATTTGATAAAAGTACATGTATTTGGAATATTTCATATGGTAATGCAGCCTACTCAGAATCTTTTGTTTTCTTAACTATTGAATGTTTGTGTCATGCTTTGCAAGCATAATGTGCTGATATTACTATTATGCACAGTTATTAGTGAGATATCTTTAGGAAAGCATGCTGAACAATATTTGTGGATTAATGTCTTTGCTCAGAACCACAGAGGGAGCCTCTATGTTATTTTTGGCACTTTACACAAAAATGGTGATGCGATAGCTATAGATAACCATCATGTTGTATGAGACACCACATCCCCACTCACAAAAAGCTGTGTTTATACTACAGAGTTCTGTTGACAGAAGTCACTGTCAACAGATATTTCCCTAAAGAACCTCTGTCTACAGAACACTTCCACACCTAATAGGGGCTCACCCTGTCCATGCCCTCTGTCGACAGAGTGGCCAGACTGCCCAGCCCTCTGTTGACATTACAGCCAACCAGAAGCGCTGCAAACAGGACTGCCAGGTGAACTGGGAACCCTCTCTGTTGACAGAAGGCCCCCCGCAGAGTTTCTACATTATTTTTCTGCCGACTGAAACTGTCTACAGCGGCACTATGCCTCAAACATTCAAGACATAACTCTGCCGGGATACAGGTTGCGTTCTGTTGACAGATTCTCGACAGAATGCATTTGTGGTGTGGATGCTCTCTAGTTTTGTCGACAAAGGGCCTCTTCTGTCAACAAAACTTAGCAGTGTAGCCACAGAAGGCAAACGTCGTTTTTTTTTTTTCTAACACTTGGAGCACTGTGAGAACCAAGTAGCTATGTGCCTCAAACTGGAGCTGGGCAAATTTCATAACATTTATCATTTGTGTTCACTTTGAATGGAAGCTCAAAAGTTTAGAGGTTGATTTGACCTTTTGAAGTTTGTAAATTTGGTACCTTACAGTTGCTTACTTTTGGGGAAATGGAAACCACCAGGGAAAATGCCTTCTGGGGGTATAGTATATTGTCTTGTGTGTGTCTAGCTAGGTTCACTGACCCCTGCAATGGGGAGCAGCCACCTACTCACGCCCAAGAATTACTAAGAGGAAGTAATCACTGCACTGTTGTAACATAAGGACTGCACTTGAGCCTGGCTGAATGATGACGCCATTAAGGAGGAGGATGCTTCTATCAGACTTCCCCCTTACACAATTGCAAAATAGGTGAACACTGTTGGTTCCCTGATTGCAAATGCCATGAAACCAAGCTTGGCAATACTCCAGGGCTACAGTGTTCTCTATAATAAATTTCCATCCACAGGCAGAATAAATTTTGTTAAGTGGACCAAGGCATGAGAGGACATGCACCACCAATAGAAACACACACTGCCCACTGCTCAACTCCCAGGGAACACCAGTGGGCTGTGCTCTTTTTAGCACTCCTAGGATACATACTTGCTTTTGCAGCTTGTGCTGAAGTCCACACCACTGTAACCTTTCTACTATTTTTAGTCAGCTAGTAAGACTACAGCGAGCACAGAGATGTCTGCATGAGGTACAAGTTACACCACTGGCTGAGA
The DNA here is from genome assembly GCF_033958435.1 of Carettochelys insculpta. Lineage (NCBI taxonomy): Eukaryota > Metazoa > Chordata > Testudines > Carettochelyidae > Carettochelys > Carettochelys insculpta. The sequence goes on along the minus strand of NC_134138.1, from coordinate 110,009,033 downwards.
GGGGGACATAACCATGGTGAAAAAAGCTTTGCATTATAGTTTGGCACTTAAGCTCCCGCTCCCGGGTGGCACCTGAAAGGCCGCAGGAGAGAATGAAAAATGATCATCCTGAAGGTGCAACAGGGGCAGGGGATATATATAACTAAATGTTTTGCTGGGGGGGGACAAATATTCAGTTCAGGGTGCATTCTGGGCAGCAGCACTGGTGGAACGGGGTCACTTATATTGAAACCAGCTGGCCAATCCCTAAATACAGCTGCCAATAAACTGTGGCTGGAGGAAAGGAAAACACAAAACTGTTTTCTGTCTTTCATTTGTCTATAAAGCCCTATATGCTACTGTAGGTATAGTAACCAATAATAACATGGATTGCAGCACATTTGTGCAATTTTTCCAATACTCACTATAATTGGAAAAGAATCTGAAATATCATATCTCTGGTTGGGAGGGTGGAGCAGGTGCTACCTATTTTACTCAAGTCTTTGTGTAATTGAAGAAAAATATATGCGGATACTTTAAGCCAGAAAACTATTATTCCTAACTGGAGTCTAAAATCTCAACCTGAGCAATCTCTCAACCACACTCCTCTGCTGTGTGTTATGAGAATTTTGTATTCCATTTTTCCAGCAGTAAATTATCAAATGAAAGAGGCTTATATTGTGCACATCATTGCTAGACGTGCTCATGATGTAACATTAGGATAAACAATTTTTAATCTAATATACAACAATTTAGCAGCATTAGAAGCACATAAAACAGCACAATGGCCTTGTTTTAGAGTGCAGATACCTCCTCAGGCTAAGCATATATCTCCTTAGTTCACATAAATACACCCTGTGACAAGGCTTCCAGTCAAAATAAACATTTGCTCAGTGTATACTCGATTGCTACCCAGTTAATTCAACATGAAATACGCTGAGGTTAACAAGTGCATGCTAATCTCACTAGGACCTCACGTGCAAATATCTCAGATGCTCTCTGGCTTCACACACATACAAGCGTCTGCAAGTATGTGAACAGCGTACAAAGTTAACTGTTCAAGTGACACTTCCAAATCTGCAGTGGAACTGTTTGGATCCCATTTCTAAAACATTTATAACCTGGATGCAGTAAGCAGGATGAGGACTGGATAGTTATTTTAATATTCATACACCACAAATGACTAGTAGTTGCATAAACAGGCACCACATCCGCAAAGGGATTTGTGCACCTAACTGCTACTTCAGACATCTATGTCCAAAACTTAGACCCTCAGACCCCCGTAGATATGCAAGTTCCCAAAACACTTACATTGCTGCAGATATTTTTTTCACCCAAGCACCTATATTTCTACTAAGGTATTTGCATGCTGCTGCTTTGGAACTTTGCCCAATGGCTAAACCTCAGTAGGATCCTCAAGCTACACATTCCCTCCTTTTTCTCACATGCCAGCTGGCACTCTCAGAGGATGCCTTTGAGCACCTCTGCCAGATTAGAATCTTCTCAGAACAACAACAGTGGTCTCCTTGCTCCAGCACCTCAAGGGTTAGGGCAATTGTGCAGAAAGTGGCAGAGCTGAGGTCCAGCTGCAGCTATTCTAAGCCAATGCAGGTTTTGAAACCGGCTGTCACCACATGTTCCAGGTAAGTGTGCTAACCACCAGCCCAGGACTGGGAAGCCCGTACCTAGAGTGGGAAACCGCCATTCAATTCTCCAGTCTAAGAGATGGGATTTGACCCAGGTCTCCCACTTCCTAGGAGAGTTCCTTATCTGCTGGATTCTAGGGTATTTGAGTGTCAGGAGAAGGGCATGGGTCTCCCCTCTTCTGAGTAAGTGGTCTAGCCACTGAATTATTGTGTAAAAGGGTGGTGACAGCTCCTTTTCCTTGCAAAGAAGGGATGACCTGGCTTGGATACTGTTCACGGCTGTGACTCCCAAGTGGAGATGGATGCCTCCCTCTCAGTTGGTGCCTAATTCATGGAGAATAATGGAACTGAGGCTTCACCCTTCTCCTTGGCACAGTTAGCTGTAGGAGCTCCCCACTCAATATGCTGGCTTGTGTCCCTCCCCCCGACTCTTAAGCGCCCAATTCTCCCCAGACCTCACATGAGATGGTGGATTCCATCACATGGCAGGATGCCCAAACATTAAGCATTACAGTACTGGCTAGATGATAGGTGGAACTGTTGGTTTGGGAGATAGGCACCTAAATATCTTGAGGATCAAGGATGCTGAGCCTGAGACCCCTCTGCAGTGTTAGCTGCAGGGGTCATCATGGAAGGACTATATCACTTAGGATAAAGGTACTACAGGATGGTACAATGATGATACTAGAGCTAAGTACAGACCTTATATTCAATAACATCTTGTGGTGAGATGTCAGGGTTAAATTTTTCAAAAGCACCTAGATAACTTGGGAGACTATGTGGGCTTCAGGGTAAATCTATACTACAGCTGGGACTGTGCTTCCCTTCATGAGTAGACAGGGAGCTAGCGTGGGCTGGCGTCTGTGTCATGCTGGCTATGTTGCTATTTCTATCTAGAGCACGTTTATCTAAGGACGGCATGACGTGCCCTCCCAGCTGCAAAAAGTCACTTTAGCCTCCTAAGTCATTCCACATGGTGGAATCCACCATCTCATGTTAGGCCTGGGGTAAATTAGGTGCTTTAGAATGGGGGAAAAACAAGCCAGCATACTGAGTGGGGAGCTCCTGAAGCTAACTGGTGCCAAGGAGAGGGACGAAGCCTCAGCCCCATTATTCTCAGTGAATTGGGCACCTACTAGGGGAAGCAGCTATCTTCACTTTGGAGTCACAGCCATGAGCCATTAGTTTGTTAGGTGCTTTTGATAATTTTAGGGCTAGGCATCATAAAAACTGTGTGCCATTCCCACAACTTCACAACCTGGTGCATGCCCAGGTGGACATCTTACTTTATGTTGCTCCATGACTGCCTATACCTGACCACTCACCAGCTTATAAAGTACACAACATCCCTGCAATATATAGCGTTGTAATCTCATGCTAGGACTTCCTCACCCTTAATAACAAGTTGGAGGTATCTTTATGAACATGCTGCCAGTAGAAACTTATTTACTCAGGGAGGGGGGTTCTTTAACTGAGACCATTTCTATAGGCTACCTCTACGCTAGACAGACCAGCCAAACAACTGATGCTTCCTTTTTCCCTTCAGCTACATATTCTTTTACTTAAACAAGCTCTTATTTTCCTACAGGCACAGTAACAGATCCATTAGCAGGGTCTATATGATATCAGGGATCTTTTATTTATGAAGACAAGTGCAAATGGTAACTACTTTTTTAACATATTTTTTTCTCGTGATATTGTACACTGTGTAATGGCTTTGGTCCAAACAGTGAGCATGCAATGGGTGCCTTTTCTTCTTTCTTGACCTACCACACTCCGTATGATTTAATCTATTGTTTTGGATGTTGCTGATGATTTATTGTATGAAAAATGTAAATGATCTGGATGGCAGATGTTTTATATTTTCTGACCATTCATTTTCAGTGGGAATGTAATTAAAATTTATGAAGTGTATCTGCTGAATTGCATTGGCAATTGATGATCTCCTCCAGTGCTGTCTGTCTGGAGATGATGAGTAATTGTGGACAGTGAGACGTGTTGACAAGGGCAGAAACAGACGTGATGTTACTGTCACAAGTGAGGCTACCTGCTACAAGGGCTGATTTTTTTCTTCTTCTTTCTTTTTCTCCCCTGCTGGAGGAAGGTGGCAACCGAAGAGCTTTCTTCTTACAATAGGGCATACAAAGCCTGTGCATACATCTGAAAGCTCTCACTCGTCACAACTGCGATCACTATCCCATCAGCACTGGACATCTGTAAGTCAAGATATCACTTACAGCAGCTCATGTCAGAGATACTAAAGTAATTCCTGATGGCCACCCTGAGAAGTTAACGAATGCAGATTTCACAGTGTCTCAACTCATAGAGCAACATGTTTAACCCTTTCAGTGTCGATATTTTTTTCCCAGCAGGAAAGAAAAGGGGAGAACTGGCAGCCAAGGGAATTTATAAGAAAGAGTTGGGAAATCTGAAGAATAAACTTGGCCACTACTCTGATAAAGTACTATGAAGACAAACTTGGCCACTGTTATGGCTTTGTAATAGAGATGGACTGAACATAAAGTCCCTGGATTAAAATATCCCTGACCTCTGAGACATGACAGGAAGAAAAGTTTTCAAAATTCTAAATTTTGCAAAGGGACTATTGCTGTAATGCAGTGAACATCCATAGATGAGCACCCTCCAATTTCAAGGTGTCCTACTCACAGTTCCAGATGTGAACTTTGTGCTTCTAATTTTAACCTTTTACTGGTTGCACTCTATTTCTCAGTTTTGCACCGCTCCCCATGCCAGCTCTGCTTGTTATAGCTCTGGGGTCAGCAACCTTTCCAAGGCAGAGGGCTGAAATTTGACCATTTGACTTCTATGTACTGTCCAACTGCCAGCAATACTTTTTAAAGTCACTAATAGTCACACTTACAACAGCTTCATTAATAAATAAAGATAAAAATCTTTACCATTTAGGCAGTGGTTGGTAGCATTAGCTGGTCTTTTGTTAATCCACAGGCAGCATGGCTTTGAGCGAGCCCCCAGCTGCCTGGGGGCAGAGGTGTGGGGCTGAGCTCACACCTCACATGCCAATGAAAATTGGCTCACCTGCTGCTCTTTGGCATGCTGATCCCTATTATAGAGCATTTTTGATAATTTTCTAAGGAAAGATTAAAAGACAAAAGAATAAAACACTGCTACCATGGTATTTTGCTTTCACCACAATAAATTAGATACACAGGTAGCGCAAACTATTGTGAAGGAAATGATATAATTCTGGTAAGTGCAGCTATTGGAATGGAAGAGTTTCTGGCACTTAGTGCTCTGCTCAGATCTCTAAGCTAATTGGAAATGTTTAAGTTCTTCATTCAGTTTTCAAACCTTACTAAACGCTTAGACTTCATATTAAAAATAATGTCCATCTTAAGCAACATGGCTGCCACTAGCAGGAGACTTGCAAATGAGGATTTTAGCAAAGAAATTTACTCCAAATGCAGTTTGTTACTGAACTCCCTGCTGCTCCACAGGCTCATGTGGCTTGGGGACCTGGACGTGGCCATCACAGGGTTCACCAGCATGGGGTTCCCCAACTGCTTTGGGGCCTGGGATGGGACCCATATCCCCATCCACACCCTGACCACAGCAGGGGATGCTTTATAAACAAGAAGGGCTACCACTCAGTGGCCCTCCAGGCCATGGTGGACACCCAGAGCCACTTCCATGACATCTATGTTGGCTGGCCCAGCTGCACCCACAATGCCTGTGTTTTCTGGAACTCGGACCTGTGCCGCCAGATGGAGGCGGGGACCTATATCCCCCAGAGGAAGATCCCTCTGGGTGACACCACCATGCCCCTATGCCTCATGGCAGATGTGGCCTACCCCCTCCAGCCCTGGCTTATGTGGCCCTACACACGCCAGCTCAAAACCAGCCAGAAGCTCACCTGAACCAAGCCCACCAGGTGGTGGAGCGGGCTTTTGGCTGCCTCAAGGGCTGCTGTCATTGTCTCCTCACGCGCCTCAATGTGGGCCTCCTGAACATCTCCCAGGTTGTGGGCGTGTGCTACCTGCTCCACAACTTGGTGGCAAGCAAGGCGGCGGCTTTCGTGCAGAGGTGGGCTGTGGAGGCCAGCATGGCCTACCTCCCAGCCAGATGCTGCCCCCCGCACCCACCAGGCACACTACGAAGGGATCCAGGTCCGGGAGGCCCTGCGGGTGTATTTTGACTAGGGGGCAGAATGAGCACCTCCCCGGCCATCCCTGGCTGGCCTCCTGCACACTGCCCCCACCACCCTCACACTATCCCCATAAAAAGCACACGACACACTGGGGTTTTTGAAAAATAAAATCATGATTATAGTATTTACAAACCAAACATGTAAACCAATCCTTTAACAGAACAAATGTCCTTAGGGACACTGTGTGCATGGGGGAGAATGTTACCTAAAGGGGGTCAGGGTGGGGGGGAAACTATATACAGGTGGGCTGGGTGGCCCAGTCCTTGGCCCCTCACAGCCCCACATCCAGCGATGCAGTTAAATGTCCATATGAAGTACCCCCCAGGCCTCCTAGCACCAGGCCAACACCAGCTCCTCCAACTGGAGGCATCACTCTGTCACCTCCAACTGGCTCCGGAGGATGGCAAGGACCTGGGGATTAGCGGCTGCTCGCAGCTGGCTCTGGTGGTGGCAGGCCTGTCCCAGTGGTGGTCCCTGCTCTGGCTGGCTGCTGTACTGTGACATCCCCAGTGGGCTGTCTGGCACCAAGGAGACCACAGCAAGGTCGTGGCCCTCAGATGGTGTGGCTGCAGATAGGGGGAGAAGAGAGAGGACAGCCATTAATATTGGGCCCTGGCCCATGGGTGCTGGGTCCTGTCCCCTCTCCACCCAGCCATGGGTGCAATGTCCCTGTGGGCAGCCCCCTTTGGGAGTTCAGGCCCCCTGCCTCCCCTCCAGGGATGCGGAGTGGTGCTGTCTGCAGGGGAAGATGCTGATGGGCCCTGGGGGCCGTGCCACTGTCCCAGGGCCATGGTCCAGGTGAGCAGTGGTTGGCTGGGGTCAGATGGAAATGTGGTGGGGCCCCTGGTCGTGTCCCTGCCCCATAACCCAAGTGTGTGCACGCCCTATGGGGTACTTATCTGAAGGTCCACTCCCACAGTCAGGGGACACCCTTCTGGAGCTCCAGGGGGAGAGGTCTATCAGGAGCTCCCCATCACTGGAGCCCTTCTCTGAGGTCCCAGGGGCTGGCTTCTCTGGACTCCTGGTCCAAGGCCTGCTGGGGGTCCTCGGCCATGGTTTCAAGGACAGCCAGTGGAGAGGAGGTGTACTGGAGGCCCAGGATTCTCCTGAGCTCCCTGTAATAGGGGCAAGTGGCGGGGGTGACCCCAGACCAACTGGCCATGTTCCAGGCCCAGGCGTAACCCTGCCACAACTCCTTGACTTTACTCCTGATGTGTTCAAGAGCGTGGACAGGGTGGCTCCGGGCAGCCAGGCCCTCAGCCAGCCGGGCAAATGATTCTGCATTCCACTGCTTGCTCCCCATTACTTGGAGCACCTCCTCCTCACCCCAGAGCCCCAGCAGATCTTGCAGGCTGGTGTCAGCCCAGGAGGGGCCCTGCCACCTCCTCCCCCTCCCCACCCCGGCTGGACACCTGGGACCCCTTGGTCTCCTCAGGGAGGGATCCCTGGGGATGCTCAGGGGGCTGACTGGCTGCCATGGGTGGTGGATGGGTGGCGTAGGGCCTATCAAGGGCATGCAGGGCCAGCATGTGTGGGTGCTGCTGCCTGCATGCACTCAGCTTCCTGCCACAGGATATACGGGTCCGTAGTGCTTTAAGGGCTGCTGCACATGGTCACCATAGAGCCCCTCAGAGCTGGACAGCACATCTCAACCCCTCAGCTGATTGCCACCATGGGGGACCCCACTATTTCAAAGTAGCAGGATGTGGATCATCTACACATGTTCTACTTCAATGTTCAATGTCAAAGTAGGGCTCTACTCCCATCTTCCAATGGGGAGAGTGATTTCGACATCTCGACGCCTTATGTTGATTTCAACTTCGAAGTAGCACATGGCGTGTGTGGATGCGATGTGAGCTATTTCAAAGTTAGGCCAGCTACTTTGAAATAGTTGGCTAATGTAGACGGGGCTTCAGAGTCCCATCTCACTCTACTCAATAGGACTTTTGCCATTAATTTCAATGGAAATGGGATCAAGCAGAGAGTGTGGGTCTCAATAACGCAAAATCAACCTGAGCCTCTGATCTAGTGGACCATGTGATAGAAAATATCAAAATGGCAGAAGTGCTTAATGACTTATGTCAATTTTTACCAAGAAGGTTGGTGGTGGTTAGATGCCAAACATAGTGAATGCTGGTGAAAATGAGGAAGAAAATGAAGTAGGTTCAGAAGTTAAAATAGGAAAAGAACAAGTTAAAGATTATTCAGAAAAGTTAGATGTCTTTGAGTCACTAGGGCCTGATGAAATCTACCTTAGCTCATCAGTCAGCTCCTTGAGTATTCTATCTAAGCCAGTATCGAGGGCACTGTTATGAAAGATAGGACAGAGTCCAGAAAATTGAGAAAGGGTAAATATAGTGTCCATCTACAAAAAGAGAACTAAAAAGACAACCCAGGAAACTACAGACCAGCCAGCTTAATTTCTTTACCAGGAAAGGTAACGGAGCAAATAACTGAGGATTCCATTTGTAAACCTCTAGAAGATAATAACATGATAAATAACCATCAGTATGGATTTGTAAAGAACAAATTATGTTGAACCATCCAAACCATGAATCAAACCTTTCTTTGATAGAATAACAAGCTTTGTGGGTAAGGGGGAAGTGATAGCTGTGATAATCATTCCAAGGCTTTAGGGAAGCATTTGATATGGTCTTGCATGACCTTCTCATTCATAAACTAGGGAAACCCAGCCTAGAGGGGACTATTGTAAGGTGGGTGCATAACTGGTTGGCTAACCATTCCCAAAGCATGACCTATGTGGAAATAAATTGAAACAATTGAGTTTGTTTAGTCCAGACAAAAGACTGAAAGGAGACATAACTGTCAAATGCCTAAAAGGTTGTTACAAGGAGGAACTATTCGCCATAACCTCTGAAGACAGGACAAGGAGAAAGGGGATTAAATTGCTGCAAGGGAGGTTTAGGTTGGACATTAGGAACAACTCGCTAACTGTCCAGGTTGTTTAGCACTGGAATACTTTGGCAAGGGAGATTGTGAAAGCTCCATCACTGGAGATTTTTTTAAAAGCAGGTTAGGCAAACCCCTGTCAGGGATGGTTTAGATGGTGCTTGAGTATGCCAGGGGTTTCAAGGAACTGGATTAAGTGACCTCTTGAGGTTTCTTCTAGTTCTGTAATTCTATGATTTCAGTATAGCTATAAAATTTAAATCACAATGGGCAGAGAATCATCTAAAACTGGTCCATCAATATTTTATCTGTCTAGGTGCTGATGGCCTCCAGCACCAACATGTGATTATTATTAGTAAAGGAACAAGCTTGAAATGGGGAGGCCAAGCTTGGATTACGAACATTCTCAAAACACTCAAAGAGGGTGTCCACCCTGCACTTAAACAGAATGGTCCCACAGAAAGCCCAGGGGATAGTGCACAGCAGTGGAAGCCAGGGTGAAGTAAGTTCTATTCCTGGCTCCAGGACTGACTTGCAGTGTGACCTGGCACATGTTCTTTCACCTCTGTGCCTCAGTTTAGCCACCTGTAAAATATAAATAATGGCACTTACCCAATTTTGTAAAGCAGTTGCTATCTAGCAATAAAAACGACTCAGTACATGCTAAGGAGTCTCTGATTATTAATGATGCCAAAGGGGAGCTGAAATCATGCAGCACCTCACAGAAGGCCTGGCACCTTACCTGATTGGGCCCCATGCCGCAAGCAGCAGCACTGCTAAATATCAGACAAAGTTAAAGTGGGATATAAACCAGAAGAGAAGCAGGATGAACTGACCCCCCACTCCCAAATAAGCACTTTTAAATGTATTTTTCCTCCTTAAAAGTGTCAGCAAATGAAGAGTGAAAGAGCCCCAAAAGCAGCAATTTTGAGTGCTTCAGTTTTTCTTTGACTTTAATTAAGCTTACCCAGGACTGCGGGCCTGTCACTCAGGGAATTTTTCCAAGAAGGAAAAAAAAAAGCTTGCACCCCGGGTGGGTTTTCCCACGTTTCTCACCATAGTCTGTGCTTGGCATCCATGACAAGGTCGTCAAAACTAATAACTAAGGAACTCACTGTCTGTCATTCCAAAATAATTATGTATGGAGTTTTACTTTCATTTGAGAGAGATCATATATTTCATTCAGAAAATACATGTAGACAGAAAATAATAATATACGTAACTCATTCCAGGCATTGGAGAGCTTAACAGTCAAACAGGGGAAAGAAGTCTGTGTTGTATGCATGTTAGGTGGGGAGATGTCATTCCAAAGCTTAATTACAAAATGCATTCATGTTTTATTAGCCCCTTATCAGTAATTAATCACCCACTTTGATGTAAAGTTCAGGCTTACAAATGCACAGTGGCAATTGTCTCTCAAATGTGTTCCAGGCTTCTAGGGGTGAGCTGGAAGGGTAATAAAGATATTGCCTCCCCTGACTGCTGAAAGTGACTGTGAGTGTAGTGCCTGTATAACAGCCTGTGGGCGCAATAGCATTTGGGTGCCTGTGAGGACAAAACTGTGGAGGTTGTGGGGGGAGAGGGTAGAGAGGGAAGAACAGCAACTGCAAAAGGGAAGAAGGAGATGTTCTTCAGTGGTGTTCAGGTGCTCAGTTTGAATAAAAATGCAAAACAGGATGCTCCCATTCAGTAAATATTATCATTTTTATTCACTCGTTAATTAAGTTGCTTAATTGCTGCTGCCAAAAGACTCTTGAGTTTGTGACTGAGGTTGTTGCACTGTTTTGATAGTAGCTGAAGGGAAAAAAAAAGCAATATCTCTAAGCTTGTTCTTTACCTTATAATAAGGAGGCATCAGCTATGGGAGATCAGAATGAATCTGCGGAGTTTAAACAAGGACAAAATTCATATTTCCAGAAAAGGGAAAATAAAAGGTCAGTTTTATGAACCCATCAGATGTTATTTCATTGGTATGATTGATGCACCATTTCCTGCATATTATCATTTCAGTCATTACTCTGTGAAAATCATTTTTATGCAAAATATTTCCCCCTCTTTTAATCTAACTTTCCCATGGGGGCCTAGAAATGGAAATGGGCTCAAGCCTTGTCAGTCAAAGTAATTATAAATATATTTTTCTAGATCTGTCTCAGAAGGATTATTTTAAGCTGTTTTAGAAACATATCTCTTCTAGGGCAACAGACTGACAAATAGCCAATACTTACGGCACGTTGTACATATAATTTGAGGCATTTTAATGTAATCTCTGAGGATCGTATGTCCGGTGAAGCTTGAGACAGTCCCAGAATCCACACCTATGTTACTCCACACATCTGACTCCCACCTACATAGCATGCTGATTAGGTGCTATGACTAAGATTCAGGAAGAAACTTGAACAAATGCCCACAGTTGAATGGTCCCCTAGACTTGGGACCATGGGAAATTATTTATTTATCCTACTTCTTATGCTAGCCAAACTATGAAATGTCTTCGGAATACTGGGTGCCATTTGATGGTTTATGACTGAGTGTAAATTATTTAAAGAGAGACACAGTCATTAGGTCCACAAAGTCTGATGGCCACTCATATGGTGATGTAATGTTTTAGTTCAGTAAGCAGGACAAAGTTGTCTGAGACAAAGCTCTACCAGGGGACAGGTAGAGACGCTGCATATGTAAACACAAGATAAAGAGTAATGAGCAGGATGAGGAGTGAATGGGAATGTGATTCTGAATTAACAGTGCATGGTGCCTGCCACCAAGTTATTCTTGTCAAAAAGCAGAAAAGGAAAGCAGGCAGCCACATTTGCAAGTTGAAGACTTCACTTAACTCCCCTGCCCCTCAGAAAGCCCTCCTCTCTGCCCACAACTATTCTTTTTTATCTGGTGCTGTTGAGATTAAGCGGTTTGGCATACAGGCTGCTCAAGACTTATTTCTGCTCAATAGGAAGAGCTTTTCCTAGTGCTTAACTTTACTTGTCCAAAAAAGTAGCTTCAGCTCACATGTCCAGTGGAGCATGACTATGTCTTGATGTCCCTGCTGCACACCATGCGAAGATTTACAGGATGGAGACTCATGCTGATGCCCAGAACACTGTCAGAGACATGCTGTGACTGCCCAGAATACCCAGCTTGTTGAGTCTTTCAGTTCTGTAATCTTCTCCACAAAGCTCTGTCAACACATCTCACTTCTGACCTAAGCACCCTCAGCTAATCATCTCCTGGCCCTCTACTGAGCAGAAACTGCCAATTATGCTAAATTATGCAGTGCATTTTGTTCTGTGGACAATGATTCCCTAAGGACCCATATGAGCCTACCAGACTAACATGCATGTCTCATTACCAGAATCCCAACGTAGATCTCCAGAGCTGAAAGATTAGAGGCCCACAACTCCACCTAGTTTCAATTGCCAAGTTACTACAATGTTTTCTATTGCCTTGGGAAAAAAGGCCATATCATTGTTACTCACCTCATTCATTTGGTTCTAAATTTGTTACAGAGTAGAATCAAAAGCAAATTCTATTGGGGGAAAACTCCTGTTTTGTAAGAAAATGCCTATGAAGAACAGTTTTTCTCTATTCAAGTCTGAGGGTTACTATAGGGCTACTAGCTCAAAATAAGTTATGCAAGTTGCATTGTGCAAATTTTGTAACAGATTCCAAGACATCTTATTCTGCACTCAAAGTAGGATACACTGCACTGGAGCTTGAAATAAGTGCTTAATTCAAACTCCTTGGTAACCCTTACAGGTTACCAGGAACAAAATACCATGATTGAAACAGTCCTATTTCGAGTGCAATGTTTGACGGCATGGTTTCTATTTCGGAATACAAAGATATCCCGAAAGAGATACAACAGTGTAGACTTAGCCATGCTGTTTAACAATATTTTTAAAAAACCCAGAGGGCTAGAGAATTTAAACACCCATGTACTAACTTAAAGGTGTGCTGCCTGAAATCATTTAGCTCTATAAAAATAAATTAAGTCATAATGGATCCATTTATAAGGGGAGAAATTCAAAACCAACACTAGCTGCCCTCTCACAGGGTTTCTTGAATGCTCCTCTGAAACATTTGATGACTCTGAGCTACAGGACAACTTACTAGCTGAGCCACAGGTCTCTCCAGGAGGACAATTCTTAAGTTCCTTTGCGTGAACATGGATCCCAGGATATTGTTCTAGTTTAGAAAAATCTCTGTTTTCCTTATACAAGCTAACCTGCATGGCCAGCCCCTTCTGTCACCACTGGCATGCACATTTCCAGAACTACAACATACTGAACGGGGGTTGAGAAATGATATCGTAAGTCTGACTATCCCTGGCGCGGGTGGGAAAAGAAATGATGGAGAAGGCAGAGCTGAAAAAGATAAGCGCTAGCCCATTGTTGTTCTTTATTCCAGTAACTCTCACAGTAATGCATACTGAAATCTATGTACCCGTGCTTGCTGTAGAATTTCTGAGACCTGCACTGTTCCTATTAGTTAAAAGTACCAGATAACACACTAAAGGTGATGTTGTTGAAACTAATGGTCTATCTTAAATCTGTGGAACTCTTCATCTAGAAACAGAGATGTAAAGAATAGCTGCCTTAGGACAAAATAGAGACTCCAGTATGATTTCTATCATGCCTTGGTGAATTTTTCTATGCCTATAAAATTGAGCAAGATCAGATGACTCTCTCTTTCCCTCCTTAAAGCTGCTGAATGTGAAACTCAGGAAAACTGCAGAAGCAACACAGAGGCTGTTCTCCCCAGACAGCTTTGCAGAGATTCCTGCAGATATGCTCCAAACTTTGAAGAGCGCATGTACAAAATCAGAGCCCTTCTCAGTCCCTTTTAGGCATGGCAACAGGCATTCTCCACAAAGTGAATTGGTAAGGGTTATAAAAAAAGTGTTCCTCCCTAGTGTAGTCCAGACAACTCCTATCATGTCTAAGATGCTTTTGTGTGTTTATCATGGCTTAGATTTATGCCCTAGCTCATTCAGTCATACAACTAAGTTATCAAATGGGCAAACAGAATCTAAGCAACTTCCTAGACAACTCCCAGACATAGCAGTAATCATTTGTGGATAAGGACAGTACTGTAAATTTTGGAAGAAATATTCCCCTGAAGACCAGGTTGACAGGCATGTGGGAGGCTCCCTTAGGGGAGGAAAAAAAAAAACACAATGCTTTCCTTCAAGCTTCTGTTTCACCCGCATTTTTCATTGATACTATCCTCCCGCCTGTCAGCTGAAACAACTCCAATGAGGAATCAACAGCCTTTGGATTCTCATACATTTCTGAAGCATCGATAGATGCCATGTAATTTTCTGCCATAGCAACCGTCTCCAGCACCATGCTGAGGAGATATCTTTCTGTGAGCTAAGACAAAACTATCCAGGCAAAGCAGCTCCTTTCCTCAGCCTAGCTTGTCAGAAGACTTTTCACAAACAACTTGGGCAATGCCATTGCAGACTACTTCACACTAAAAGGAAAATCCTTTCCTGTCACATAGAACCTCACTCCAGAAAGTCTTCTGCAATTTTGCATAAAATTCCAGTCTTCCTTTGATCCATATTCCCAGCTACAGGCAATGGGAAAATATGGATACTCCATAGGAGAGACATAGAAGAAAGGCAACTAGTGACAGGCTGTTTGACTTCTGACTTCCACCAACATCACCACAGTTCTTTAAGCCCACAATTTGAGCCCACATTTAAGCCCACAACCCCTGAAATAGAGAGACGGAAATGGCACAGCTGAAGAGATTAGTGCTATCCAGGAATTCTGAATAAGTAACCTCTCTCTCTCACTGACGAATTATACTCATCATCACAAATATGTTAATTAACGCAGCTATGTCCTAACGCCTGTGGGACCTCCTTCATCATCAATATTACGGGGTTTTATTATTCTTCTGGCTAACAGCTCAGCCACATGGATGATGACTGCAGTGAGCACTTCCGGATGGGCTTCTTATGTGAAGAGAATAGCAAGCAAGAAGAAGTGTCCCTTTAGCTGTAATCATAAAATATGATTGCCATGGCAGGACTTGACTCACACAGTAAAGAATCCAGCTCTCTTGTAGCCAAACTCACATTTGTAACAACAAATGGCATCAGTGTGTGTGGGTGGGAGGGGGGGTTAGACTGTGTGTTTGATGTCAGGCTAGAAATGAAGCTGAGGTGGGTTAAGAGGCCTCTTGGCCTGGCTGAGACCTAGTTCACACTTTAATGTGTTTCTAAGTTGAAGAAGGGGTCAGGAGGTGAAACAGAGTTCAACCATAAATTGACTGATAGCTGTGTGTGTAGGAGAGAGAGAGATGTCTAGACCCGGGAAAAGAGTCACTAGAGGTTCATCCTGCCTGAGAGAAATTCCTCTCAGCAGTAGCTATCCTGTTGATGAATTGACCCATGGCCCTGTGGACAGGGCTGGCAGTTTGCACTCACTTGTCTTACACAGCTGTGACACAGCTCCTTAACAGATGTGTCCTGCCAGGCCCTGGCTCCTCTCCAGACCAGCAGCCACCCAGTGTGGTGTATAGGCACTCTAGGGCTTGGGAAATAAAGTAAATATAGAAAAGCTCAGTGAAAAAAGCACATGGTGGTGGGAGCAGTTATTTATTTGTCTATCTTGCCTATTCCAGGAGGGAAAAAATGAGTCCATAATTGCATCACTTGCTTTTGCATTGCAGACTTCACAGTAAACTTTCCTCATTCTTTTCTTACTTGCTGCTAAGCAAACAGTAAAGACAAGGCTAGAAATTTCATACAGAGTGGCTAATAGCATGCTGAGGGTTTGATCCTGGGAGGTGCTGCAAATTGCTGAGACATGCTGAGCCTCGTCAACTTCCACTAATTCCTGTACTTGCTGAGGACACCCGAAACCTCATGGGATTGGCCCCCAATGTCCTTTTAAGTGTTGTTTGTTCTTTGGCAGGAAGGGACGAAGCATTTGTCACTACTAAAGTTTTGCTGAGTATTGATTTTAAGAGCATTGAAGATTTCTGCATTATGGGCCTTCAGGAAAAAAGACTTTGCTCCGTCTACACTTGCTTTACTCTTTCAAAAGAGGAATTCAAATGAAGGAAATCGAAAATGCAAATGAAGCACTGATTTACTTCTCGCATTGCATTTGCATAATCTCTTTTGAAAAAAGATTCTTTCGAAAGAAAAGCAAAGCAGTGTAGACGTGGCTCTTTCAAAAATAAATCCTGTCTTCGAAAGAACCCTTCTTCTTAACCCTTATCCCTAAAAGAAATTAAGAAGGGTTCTTTTGAAAACAGGGTTTATTTTCGAAAGAGCCACGTCTACACTGCTCTTCTTTTCTTTCGAAAGAATCTCTTTTGAAAAGATATTATGCAAATGAAGTGTGAGAAATGTAAATCGGTGCTTCATTTGCATTTTCAATTTCCTTCATTTGCATTTGTTTCCTGAAAGAGGAATGCAGCTGTAGATGTAGCCTTTATAATCGATAAAGATGAGTTTGCTCCATATTTGAATTTTATAAAAGAGAAAGAAATTAGAGATCTGCATGTGGAATGACTGTTTTCCCTCTAGTAGAGCCATGATGGATCAAAGCAAGAAAGTAGGCATCTCAGAACTGACATCTCCCTAAAAATTTCATGATTGTCTCTATTTGATGTGACATGTCACAAGACTGTATGTCAAGCAGAAAAAAATCTGACAAAAACAAACAGTATTTTCAGAAACAGGGTTTATTTCATTGCAGTTTTGAGAGGCATAGCTTTAAGATTTCAAATCTGTCCTTGTTCATAGACATTTTAAAAAATATTACCTCCCATCTGCTCTAAATATTTGCACCCAATTAATTGAAATCAGCACTTAAAAGCAATACAAAAATTGGCTAGATTAGAGTGTTGCTAAAATTGAGAAGCTACTATCATAGACACTTCCATAAATAACCTTTCTTGTAATTAGTGGACCAATAGTAAAAGGTGGAGACCTAAAGATCATTTTGCAAAAGGAGGAAGAATGTTGGCCAGACAGATTGTCATCTTTCTCTGTCTCCCCATCCAGAAATACTCTTAGTCCATAACAGCTGCAGATGTCACACATAAGGGATACATTGGCAAAGGCAGAAGAAGGGAGGATAAAAGGGTTCTTTGGTATAAGCCAAAAAGGGAAAGAAGACTTAAATATTAAGTGATTCATTTTCTGCTAAAACTAAGAAAAAAGTACAAAAAAAGGTAAAAGATTTCAGTTTTTATTCCAGTCTCTGTGTTTGAAAGATACCATTTTATAAGCCCTAAGCTTTCCAGCGCTCTGAAACTTTTTAAAAGTTTGGCTGTTTTGCAAAACAAACAAACAAACAAAGAGACATTTTGCAAACTAAAAATACTTGTCCTATTTAGGGGAAATCATTCAACATTCAGTGCAATTATTTTCTTTCCCTTAGAAAGAAGATATTTTTATTTGCTCATGTAGGGAAATATATTTAAGAATAATTTCAGGTCTAAAAATATTTTCAACCCTCCTGACTGGATGGGCTTCCCAGGAATGAATTCATAAGTAAGTCTCTGCCTGTCTCTTTGGCTGCTTATGGAACTGTACCTTTCTGCTTTCAGGGTATGTCCCCCTTTTTGCTTTCAAGACCTTATATTTGTTTTCAGCAACCTTCTTTCTGCCTCCAGACTGTCTCTTGTTTCTTTTTTACATTCAGCAGGTGATCCTCAACTGTTCTAGCCAAGCTCTCCTCTGCTCTGTTTCACTCCCAACTAGAATCACTCTATGTCAATATTTTCCCGTGGACAGATTTTTGACTTGTGGCAGTACATAAAATGCATTCTGTGTAGGGAAGTGCCTAAATTCAAACTGTTAAAAGTCCAGATACTGCATCTAGCCATTCACTGATCTTTTTGGTTTTCTTAAAACAAACATATGAAAATTTGGTGCCCTGTCCCTCTGCCTTTGCGCACACACACACAAAATCATTAATTTCAAAGCTAATGTTCATGCACAACAGCAACATGAAAAGTCTCCTGAATCCTTTGTTTAAGAATTGAGTTTGTTTATTACTGCATCTTCTAGTATCTTTTAAAACTTTTGGCCACATATCCAGCAAAGTGCTTACACATTTGCTTAACTTGACGCAAATGAAGAGCCCTACTCTTTTCCTACAGGGAAAAAAAAAGTTGCTTTGAAGTCAGTAGCACTACTCACTACTTGTGTGTTTAAAGCTGAACATGTATTTAAATACTTTATGAACCAGTGCCATCAGACAGAAATCCCTCCCTCAAATGTGCTTCCTGCAAAAGCCTATCAAAGTCCCGCCCCTCCTTCAGCAACAGGCTAACTGATCAGATGACAGAAAACACAGTTACAGAGGCAACATTCCAAACCAAAGTTTTGACACTTACCAAACCCTTCTGATTTTGTTGCATTACATCCACATTCCTTCACCTAGGTCTAAATGGTGGCCTGTCTTGCAATGGTTACCCATGCTGTTGATAGTGGCATGAAGGAGAGAACGGCTTCTGAAGGGCTACAACAACAACCCTTCCTCAAGGCCTTGGAGTGGTGAAACAGAAAGGTGATGCATGGAGCCTTGGTTATACCCCTCTGAAAGCTGGCATTAGCTATCACCCAGCAATCAGAGGGAAACTGGGAAATAGATTGTGACTCAGAGAGTCATAATCTGGCTCCTATTCTGCTCCAAGGACAATGCAGCAGCCTACTGACCCATATGCAGGGCTTGTGGCAAAAATCAGTTGATCCACCACGGTTTTCATATTGAGGGATTTATCATACTCCCATCTGAGTCGATGGCAAAATTTGCAATGACTTCAGCAGGAGTAAAACTATGTTTTTTAGTTATAAGCAAATCTGAGCAGGGAATTGCCAGTTCAGCCAAAATGGGCTGAAATTGAGCATGCTTCAGGCTGAGCTGGCTCCTGAGTTGGCCAGTTTGGGTTTGTTGTTGCTTTTCCTTTTCATGTTCAGAACTTTTATGGTGGCTTGCAGGTTTCCCTCTAATTTTTAACTGCCATTGGGTGGAATAAATTTTGTTATATGCACCGAGGCATGTGCAGATGTGCACCATCCATAGACACTCATGCTGCCCATTGCGAGTGGCTGTGTGTGCTCTGCTATCCAGCTGGGCAACACCTGAATCGCTCCTGGGTGACTGCCTAAGTGCTCTGTTTTCGGGGAGTAATGGTGGTTTATAGCTTCTTGGTTTTTGATTGGCTCCTGGAGTCCAACCATCCCTGATTCCAGCCAATGACAGTGAAAGTTTGACTCGGGTGATTTGGCTGCAGTCTGTCTCGCCTGTGGTTGTGTGCCCCCTTCTCTACCCTCCTCTCTGCTCCCCTCCCCTCCCATGCTGCCTGACTATGCATTCTAGCAGTGTGCACGATTAAGGAAGTTAAAAGTTTCAGTTCCTTCATTCAGCTCCCAAATCTGGGACTTCAGACATTCCCCACAACAGAACAGCACCAGGGAGGGCAAGTAGGGGCAGGGGAGGATCCTGTTTTTGTTTAAAACAAAAAGAAAAATTCTAAAGTGTGGGAGGAAGAAAGAAGGAAATGCCTTTCCAGCACTGTGGTTGCCACGAAGGTGGGAAGCCCCAAACACCACCCCCAATCCTGGCAGGAACCCTGAGGGGAAGGGGAAAAAAGGCCCTTGAAGCCCTGCAGCCACAGGGGGATAAAAGCCCCATATGCCCATCCTTGGTAACAGTGTAATAATGACATGCAGAACTAAACCTGGAACCTGTGGAGGTTAGTGCATGAGCCTCTACCACTAGAGCCAAAAGCCAGCTAGCTCTCAACCAGTGTGCTGGGAGAACTGTCCAAGTCAACCATGAAAGTTTGTCAATTTCCGCCCATGGAGGCTCTTTGCAGAACCACCCTGAGGGGAAGTGCTGACCCCACAGGACCCCATTTGCACTGGGAGGCAGCTGAAATGCTGCTTCCTGGCCCAAACCAGTTGCTGGGGACCCCTTCCCCAAACCCTGCTGTGGCAATGGGGAGTGAGGCAGACTGGAAGCTTGTTGGACCTGGGAGGCTGTTTAAATGCCCTGTCCTGGCTCCAGTGGGCTGGCGTGGAGGGCAGCCTGCTTTCTGCAGTTACTCATTTACTCAAACTCCCTAGCATGGTGTTGAGCAGAGTTTGAAAATGTGTCTGAGCTCGCTGTCTAAGGCGGTGTATTCCTTACCGATTTGAAACATTAATGCATTTGATCCTTGTTTAGCTTGTTGTACGCACTGCTATGTCGCAAACATCTCTCGGAAAACCATTAGATCTGAAGAAGTGGGTCTGTCCCACCAAAGCTCATCACCTAATAAATCATTTTGTTAGTCTTTAAAGTACTACGTGATTGCTTTTTTGTTTAGATAGAATACAAACTGACCCAGCTACCTCTCTGTCACCATAACCATAGTCAGTGTAAGTAAATATCACATTTATGAGCAATCAGTTCAGCTGAAAAAAGCGGGTGAACTCTGGAATGGTTTGACTCATTGAAGTGTGCTGTGTTACTGGGAAGGTTGGGAACCAATGCTGTAGAGGAGATTCCTTCCTCCTCTCTGGAAGGAAGGGACAGTGGGACATGGGACAGTGAACCACACAGAGTAAGTGTGAGGGTTACAATAGCAGCATGCACAACTGTGCATAAGGACTTTAAACTTTAAAGTTGCAATACAGACTTGTTCCTTCCTGCCTACCTGAGCTCCTCTATGTGCTGCAGCAGAGCGGCTCTGAGGCACCCCCTGGGACAGCAGCGTGTACAGTTAAGGGTAAGAGGTGGTATGAGAGTTAAGGGAGGAGGAGGAGTGGGGGGAAGTACTGAAGGCCAGGAGGCAGACACGGGGGAGCAAGAGGAGGCTCAAAGAGGCTGAAGGTTGATCCTGGGAACACAGGGAGGCACAAGGGCATGGAAGCCACATGGGCATGAAGAGGAAGGGGTGGTACAAGAGGTCAAAGGCAGGCAAAAGGCAAAAGGATAAATTTCACAGGGGTGCAGTGGATCTACCAGATGTACCCCAGGAGATCCAGTCACGTAGACTGGTGGCAGGGGGGGAGGGAGGTTAGGGCTTTGCTTGTTTTCAACCTCTTTTGGAGATGGGATTACGTTGCATTTCAGCTTTGTTTTGAAAGTTGGGGTTGCTGATTCACAGCATGAATGTTGGCATCAAGCAGAGTGAGGATTTAAATAAGGGTTCCCAGGTTCCAAATGAGTGTTTGAATCACTGGCATGTAGGCAGGAATGCTATTATGAGTGGGGCCTGATCTGGCAGGCAGTTTCTGAGCATGCCTACTGGAGCCAACTATGCAAGCAAAATAAGTGGGGAAATGCCGTATATGAGGATCTCACGGGTGCTTATGCAGGAAGTAGGTGCTGAGTGTCAGAATCTACACGGTTTTGTATATGCACAGCAGCATTAATTTAGTCCCCTAGAGGACTTTATGAGAGAAACCTAATTGCTTAGGGAATTTGGACACCTACAGAGTTAGGTGAAAGCTGAGCAGTGGTTTTGAGAATCTGAATTTGCACCTATGTGAGTAAAAGAGCAATTACACACCTAAATCCCTTTTTGGAGTTAACTCCGTCCCTTCGTATCTCTAGTCAGTTGGATACTATTACTATTGTTATTGGTGCAGCTACCACTACCACTAATAACGATAACAGAGCTTCCACTGGTGACATGGAGGACCACCGTGGCATGGGATGCAGACAACATAACAGATGGTCATTCTCAAGTGAGAAGACATTCTCAAGCTGCAATCTGACTCCAAGATGCAATCAAAAAAGTCTAGGACTTTTGCCATTGACTTCAATGGAAGAAGGATTCCACTCCAGAATTTTTGGACACAGTGAAAAATACCAACAAATGAATAACGCTTCTCTTCTTAACTATTGCCAGAGTGTGAAATTCACCCACCATAGAGAAAATGGCCACCACAAACCAATGCAACCAGTTAACTCTCCTGCAACCAGTTAATTGCCTTGTATATTAAACATTCATTTTAATTATATTATATTAATGCATGTACAGTCAGCTGTCATTTGGAAAACAGAATTTTCTATTAAAAACTACACACAAATGCTTCCAAGAAGCCATTCCCTTCTTCTGTGCCTCTCCTACTCCCATAACGTTGTTGCATATTTGTTATTTTTCCATAATATATGGTTTCTATTTCTAACATTTTTCTTTAATTTCCATATTCCAAACTGTTATTTTGCTATTTATGTGGTCAAATCCCTTCCAGTGTGATTTGATGGCACATAAATAGTAATACGATTTTCATGCTGTTTACTGCTTATGTAGAGGAGTTTTCAGAAACCCTATATTATAGCCCTGTGTTAAACTCAGATAATTTTCAGGGGTCATCACTATAATATATGGATGGAAGACTGCTACTGGGATGCTGTTGTCAGCCAAAAACCTTGCTTTCAAATGTGTGTCCAACCCCCGGTATAACATCCATCAAAATATGTGTCAGCATAGTCATATATCCTTTCTGTGACTTTAAATATTTTTATAATCACTGGTGCAGAATGAGACACTGGGGACTCTTTATAACGAGAATTAGAAACAGCTGACCATCAAAGGAAATCTGCACATTATACGCCTAAAGCAGAAACGAACTTCTTTGAACATGCACATAGATTGTGATGTTAAACCTCATGCAAGTTTATATTCATTTCTACACCAGAAGCTAATCTACCAACCCTTTGGATCTATCATACTGTAGTCCTGTACTTCCCAGCACATACTTATGCAGACAAAAGTATCCACATTTTTGCTATAAATCACTATCTGAAATGATACCCAATAGGGATGTCCAAGCTGTTCTAAGCAGAGATGGGCCCAACCAGATTTCAAAGTTCAGAGGTGTTCATATCCAAAGTCCCGGGTTGTAAACCACCTCTACTTAACAAAGAATTAATACACTTCCAAATACCAAACCTACCCATTGGACTTTGTACTTCTGAAGGCCAATGCATTCTAGTGGTAGTTTTTAAATGATTCAAAAAACTCTTTCTTCCTTTCATATTTTTGCAGCCCATATAACCTTGGCACCTAAGCACCATCAATTCTCACGGCATCTTGAAGTGTATATATGCCTTATTTTGCATCACTTTTTACCCATAAACTTTACGTAGCTCATAGCACTGCAGCTGTACACTTGCTGAAAGGCAGCATAAAGTGTGTGTGGGGGTGGGGGGAGTTGCGGGGAATACAAACTCTTGCAGTTACAACAAATAAGCTGCATTCAAACCTCTTTCACGAACAAACCAAGGTTCTTGTTGCTCTGTCCTTACAATGAAGATCTGAAGGCACCTTTCTGAAAAGATGGGATTTGACTCTGTCGCCAAAACACCTCCTTCCCCTCACTGCAGCCAGTTAGCTATTGTCCTCTAGCTCAGAGGGGCTGTATTTTGGTAGAGCTGTATCTGTCCATGGGCCAGTCCTGAAAAGCTTTATAATTGTGAGTAGCTCTTACTCAGACCAGCAATACTAGTGACTTGGAGTTGGCTAATTGCATGAGTTAGGTCTACAAATACAGGCTCAGGCTCATAGACTGTGAAGTGCTTTTAGATCCTGAGGGAGGCAAAGTGCTGCCTGGTCACAGAACAGAATCATTACTAACAATAAAATAGCCTCGCTTTCTACCCCTTTTTGAAAATGTTTCTCTTTGAAGCACATGATGTTCTTATGCTGGAACCCCAATAGCTCTCCTTTTGGCTGATGTGATATCCCCTTTTTTGCTCACAGACTCCTAAGGGAAATGAGTGGTTAACAAATTGCAAAAACAGGTAATTTGCTATAATGAAGTGCTGGGAAATTCCACACAAATGTGGTTCTCTAAACTAGGACCTTAATTTGTTTGGCCTCTGCAACTTATCAGTAGCTTTCACCAAGGCTAATGTCAGGTACTGTACAGTATGCCTGGTTTTCAAAAAGCAGTTTCCTAAGGTCCAGATGATGTTATAAGTGGTATAACATGACTCAAAGTAGTTTTGCCAGATGTGATATCCCCTGTTGTAACCTCAAATAGACTGAGAATGAGGAATGCATGCTCCATTAATTTCCATTGGCGTGAAAAATATGTTACTCCTTTGCCATCCCCATCAGTATTTTCTAAAAAATCTTCACATAGTCTTGGCTTTATTTTTGTTATTCAGGAAGCCATGTATTACAGCCCTCTGCAGTGTTTGCTCTGTAAGGATATTCACTTATTTTCCTTTCTCACTTCTGCAACACACCCGTCTGCACACGCAGACACAAATTATGTCCTTAGGGGAGTATCTGAAATGACCTGTTACCGTGGGTATTTCCTAGCTGTTTTTCTCCTTCCAGTGATTAAAACCACAATTTTAGTTAATGTACAGAGCAGGTTTCATGCATAAATCTCCTCCCTACCCCTTGGCCCCCCATAATTGCTTTTAAAATGCTGGAACGTATCTTGGATTCTGTCATCCATTTCATAGGCGGTGGCCTCCTTCTTTTGTGTCTTCAGTAAATCAAAATTTACATGAATATTTCCCACCGCATATTTTTGCAAGATAGATCTGTTTTCTGTGTGGTCTTTTTTTTTTTTTTTTTAAATAGTACTTTTGGCAGATGTATTCTGGAAAGAAAGAGAGTGGTGCATGTGTGTAAAAAATGACCAGAATAGTTTTAATGTATAGTGACTACTAAGTAGGTTCCCTACATGTTAGCAAAGAGGAAAAAATGTCTCATGTTGTTATGCTGTTATATTGGTCATCTCTCTGGATTGTTATATTGCTTATTACAAATTGTTCCTCTCGCACTATCATTCCGAAGTGTTACAACATTATTAAAAGCATCAGTAACTTTATCTTTTCTTAACTGCTCCTCACCCCTAAATGTCAAGAAAACAAGATAGTAACATTTTAGCTAAACCCAGTACCGAATTCCTAATCCACACACTGCACAATTCACAAACAGGAAATGACTTCCACTTCTTGGCAAACATTTCATGCCTGAGGTGGTGGTGTAACAGTCTTCTGTTAGTAAAATTTCCCGAGACAGCATTTAGAAAACCTACTACTGAACATTTGCTAGTATGATCCACAATATAAGCATAAGTTAGTAAAAACAAATTTCACACATCCATCAAGTGATAAAAGTACATTCTGGGATGTATTAGCCTCATTTTTAAAAGTGTTTGCTTAACAATTCACAAAATTCAGTAGCTATTAATGCACGTTCTGATCTCCAGTGCAAATCTAACAGCATTCTAAATGTATTTACATAGGATTTTACTGAAGGTGATTGTTTTCTTTTAAGTCCTTTATTTATATTCACTACTTTGCAGCTGAACCTATTTGCTTAATTAGCTGCAATATTTCTAAAATCTCCTCACCAATAGGAGATAGAAGACCCAATCTTGGATTCTGTCATCCACCCACGTTCCACAAAAAGTGCTATCAGAAAGTTGGAAACATAGTTAAATACTCCAGTGGAGCTATTTAGCAGGAGATCTGTCATGATGCATCACTGCTTTAAAGTAATACTGAGTCAAAATGTAAATAATGTTACTAAACCTACTAAATAATATATCTCAGCCATTTTTCCTCATGTAACAAGCCTCTTTACAAAATGCATGTTTCATACTAAATCTAAGATCCTAGGTCCAATACTAAACCAATAACTTAATTACTAATCTAATTTTGTGGAACTGAAAGGTATAAAATAGGTAAGCCATTCTTGGAAGAGATGAACAAGAAAGACAAAATGGATGAACCCTTAAAACAACTTTTTTTAATGTAGCTATGATGCTGATCTCAGGTACACATGAAGAAAGCTGGTGAAAGTCATAGGAATGAAACTAGATTTGCACCAGCAAGAGTGAGGTCAGAACGTGAGTGTGTATCATTCTCGGTTCAAACCTAAGAACACTCAAGAGGGACAGGCTAATAGACAATAGTTTTCAACAGGCAAGTAATATTTCAGGTTGGGTACACCCAGACCATTTCTCCCACATCAGGCCCTTCATTATAAGGCAACAATTTACTGGGGCCATGATTTGAACCACAGATCCCCAATTTCCTATCCATCCTTGCCTCCGTCCCTCCATCCTAGATTTTACCATCCCTCAGGTTTGTATCCATGTTTGTTCTCTTCAACCACATTAGCATCCACAATCCTTTCCTTGCTTCCTATTCTGCGCCTGATCTCAATTGCTCTCCTTCATGAGTTTACCAGCCTCTCTCATGGCTATTCGTCCCATTAATTCTTCTGGCCTCCTCCCCCTTATTTTGCACAACATCACCAGTGTTTGCACAACAGCCTTCCCTGCATGCAAAGCAGCCTTCCTGTAGTGATGCACATCATTGACTACCCATCTGATTTTAAAGCTCGCACGATAACAGAGAGGGAAGAAGATCCACTGATTAGGGCTGCCAGCCTGGGGGCATGATGGATTGGGATTCAGTTCCCAGTTCTGCCAACAAGCTCTGCGCAGCCTTAGGAAAGTTACTTAGAACTTGTCTACTCTTGTGGCAGCATATAGAGTACATGGAGCTATGTGCCACAGTTAAATGTAGCTTGTGTCCACACTGTGGCAGTGAAAGGCTCCAACATGAGAAGACTTTCAGGGAGCTCCCAGAAACTGTCACTGCAGGGTAAAAGTCACAGGACACTAAAAATAGCAGCGGAGGCATTTCCTGGATCTGTAGGGTGCTACATAGGATACATACACTAAGATTCAGGTACACAGAGCACTGTACTTGCCTCAGGATCTGAACTGTTACTTACGCTCATGCTAGCTGGGTGTGCTGTGTTTGTACTATGCACACCACCACAAATGTAAACCTCCCTTTCATCTCTTGCCTCAGTTTCCTATCTATAATAGGATGCAAATAGACTCCACCTCCAGAGATGCTGTACAGATAAATACATGAAAAAGATTGTGCTCTGATATGAAAACAGTAGGAGTTATATTAATACCTTAGCCAGATGTCTTCCTGGTCATTGTCATAATTCTTGAGTCCATCTTTTATTTTGCTCTTTGATAATACAACTGTATTAAATGAAACACAGATAAGTGAATAGGCTGATTTTACCTCTTTTGGCTCACAGAAGAATTTCCTCACATCTATTCACTGTCTCACAAATACTTATTCAAAGTTTTTATTCTACAGCTTGATCACAAATACTAAATTTTACACAATTTGAGCAATCATTTAGTTGATGCTGGGTGTATAAGTGGCACAGTATTATTTCTTTATCCTGATTGGATGAAATCACAAGCAATTCCAGTGCATCTATATATAAGCACAATTTTTAAAAATATTATTTAACCCATTAAAAATTCCAGTGCCTTTTTACATTTGAGTCACATTTATATATTATACACACACACACACACACACACTTCAAAATATATATTCTACAATAAATAACACAGGTAGATGGAGTGCCACCAATATGAGTACTCAAAAATTATGGCAAAGCATGAGGGTTTCTACCTTCCTTTTGAATGATTTCTAATGTGGTAGTATAATCCTTCCTTCTCCATTTATTATCCTATTTATAATCTTCTACTAACCTTTATGTTACCATTTGTTCCTAGTGCTTACTGAAATAGGGAACCTGAACTTAAAACCTTCCCTGAGGCCTGCCAAAGATTTAGGTGGCCTTGACTGCAGCTCTGCCCTGCCTCGCATGGCGGACCAAAAAGTAAGTGAATTTATTCTTGGCCACAAAGATCCTTTCCCATTCAAAGGTATTCAAAGTGCCACAGGCACATAAAAGGTATTCCTTTGGCTATATGGGCCCATAAACACTTCACAGAGAGAAGAACTTTGTTTCCTCAATGGACCTATGAGGATAAAATTGAATACTATGGAGGGAAGTAAAATAAGGTTATAAAAATGTACCCACCCATCACATCATGGTAGTGTATGTGCCTGATTCTAATCTCATTTTACGCCACTGTGAATCAGCAGTAATTCCATTGAAGACATTGAGTTTTGGATTTATCCCTGTGCAGTTGACCACAGAATTTAACTGAATGCATTAAAAATCATTATGTCAAACCACATGTAATCCAAAAGCAGCATGGAACCAGTTTGCAGGTCCCAATTAAGTGTGCAATTTGTGAGCACACAGACACCTGCTAACTTCATGCAAGTGTGTAAGTCCTAATGTGATTAGTACATCTATGTTAGCTCAGTTTATGGGAAAGTACTGCTTCATGCACATTTTCTAGTGTGTCTTTCATAGTTGCACCATACCTCAGAAGTTTTCAGCAGTACCTTATTTTAGAACTTTTTTATGGGCTCTGATCACAGAATCAGTCAAGGAATGAGTCAAGGATTCTGCCTGACAGCACTTGGCCACTGTAGAACACTTTGAAATATGAGCACTTAATAATTTCAATTGTTTTTACGAAATCTTCATATTAATATTTTGCATCAAAACATAATTAGTTAGGAGATGTGTTATATCTGGTATTAGTAATATACCTGGCTAGTACACTTCCACCTTCCCTCCAAATTAAGACATGAAGATAAACTTAAGAAAAGAGAGAGCTATGTAGAGGCCATGAGACTAATACTGCCTTACTTTTGCAGCTGGACATGCCACAGGAAGCATTGAGTCACCTGCAGTCCCTGGCATCCATGCCAGGTAACATCTTAGAGAGCACCATGAACAGTGTGAATGTCATGCTCTGTATTACAGCCATATGGAATAGTGAATGGAATTATATGTATACTGAAACTGCCTTCATTAGTTTTGGCCACCATCTTGGAATAATCCTGAAACCAAAGACGCTCAGGATTTGGGCTCTCAGCTTCCGTGCATTCAGCTTGCTAGTGAAGATATTTTCAAACTAATGATGCACAAATGCAAGAGATCCACACAGAAGAAATGAAGTCAAGGATTACTGCAGATGAAGTGCACAGAGAAGCCATTTGTAAGAAGCCAGAGCTGTGCGTTGATTCCTTCAACTGCACTTAGTATCCAGACACAAAGTTAAACATAGTCAGAGTAAGCACCACCACCACCAGTTATGTAAAAGACATACCACACACACATTCAGCAGCTGCAAGCATTTGAACATAGCTGGCCCAGGAGTTATGTGACAATACCAAAGATAATAAAAAAGTATCAAAAGGGAAGCCATGTTAGTCTGTATCTGCAAAAACAATGAGAAGTCCTGTGGTATGTTATAGACTAATGGATTTATTGGAGCAGAAGCTTTCATAGGCAAAGACCCACTTCACAGCTGATGAAGTGGGTCTTTTCCCACAAAAGCTTATGCACCAGTAAAGATAGTAAAGACACTGGCAATGACAAATAGCATGCACAAAAGTCTGGTCCAGCAAATGCATTTGACATTAAATTTATCTGTTCAAGAGTGATAGGCCCACCAGCAAGTTCACAAGAGGTTGACGTTAAGACTATTCTCTC
Organism: Carettochelys insculpta; assembly: GCF_033958435.1. NCBI lineage: Eukaryota > Metazoa > Chordata > Testudines > Carettochelyidae > Carettochelys > Carettochelys insculpta. Next base: position 109,979,915 of record NC_134138.1, on the reverse strand, counting down.
ACAGCTATGGATTTAGGTGACCTTGACTGCAGCTCTGCCCTGCCTCGCATGGCAGACCAAAAAGTAAGTGAATTTATTCTTGCCCACAAAGATCCTTTCCCATTCAAAGGTATTCAAAGTGCCACAGGCACAATGAAGGTATTCCTTTGGCTATATGGGCCCATAAACACTTCAGAGAGCAGAACTTTGTTTCCTCAATGGACCTATGAGGATAAAATTGAATACTATGGAGGGAAGTAAAATCCTTGTACCAATTTCAGTGTTCACTGACTGGTGACATGAGCATTTTCCAGGCTAAGTCTCCCCTAAAGAAGCAGCTGCATATACAAATGCCAACTAGACACTTCACAAGAAGTCACATGAATAGTCATGACAGTTCCACAGGTCTTTAGATAGTACATTGGCCAGCAAGTGGTATCATCAAGTATTCTGTGACCAATGTCAGAGTCTCTGTTGTACACAAGCTAACAAGGGGTGTTGTATCTCTCATTTTTGACTTATACTAAGACTCAGGTACATCGTGTCGCCACATCAAGCACAAGTACAGAAGCAAGTACAGTGCATCAGCTGAGTACAAGTAAACAACTGCCTCTGTAGAAAGTTACCTTGATGGCAACTGGAAATAAAAACCAGTGATAGATGTCATTTGTACAGAATTTGCTTAAGACAAGACGTTTCACTGAGGACACACACTAAAGTGCAAGCTAGTCATTAGAGGGAGAGACAATACTTTAGTGGAATTAAACTACAGACATGTGATGATCAACAGAGAAGACACGGGCACATGAGGAATCCAACAACATCTTTGCACAATAGATTGTAATGGCTGCAAAAGAGAAACCAGTGGGAATATCAATATTGTGAGATGACGCTGAAATATTTGTCTTACTCTTGCATCATTTCCTTAAACAGGGCCTAGCCCCATGACTGATTATGGAACCCTGAGTCTAAGGAAGATACTTGCTCTACTGCAAAAACAGCACCCGATTATTAGCAACCTTTGCTCTCTCAGGCTGTACTGCAGCAGTTTCCTACCCAGGACTTAGCAAGGCACTGTCTTGAAGAACTTGCAATCCAGACACCCTCTTTCTCTTCTGGGTGACATCATTGCAGGAATACCTGATGGCAATGAACTGGCAACCCAGTACAGGCAATCAAGTTGTGCCACCATGTTGGAAGCATAGCAGAACTCATGGGCAGGGATAATTGGCAGCGGTAGCATAATAGTTCTAAGATTCAGCACCTTAACACCCCTGACTAGAACAGAGATACTATAAAATGAGCCTTCAGGCAGGCTTGTGGGAAAGCACTTTGGATCCAGACACACCTGCAACTGATGCAATAGATGGATAAGCAATGACAATTCCAAGCTTCTGTTTTGAAAATTGTAGCAGAGAATGTTTACGCTTCCACCTCCGGATTAATCAAGTGCTCCTGTGAGAGTGACGTACCTTATGAACTCATGGGCGGTGTGCATAACACTGCCAAACTGCCACCTACCATATTCTGTGCATGTCAGGGAGGTAAGGGAGCGTTGTAATCACCTGGCAAAATTAGCTTTAGCATGTGCAGATGAAATTGGCGATGACAAGTAGTGACTTGTATTACTCACATTACATCATTCAACCACTGTTTGACTAAGATGGAACACTGGTAATCATTTATAATGATTCCAAAACGAAGTTTTTAGTTAAAATCATCATCACCATTATCATTCTGTTACATATATTTAGAATTCGTGGAATATTTTAGTAAAAGGAGTGATCCCTAAATCAAATTAAAACTGACATTTTCTAGTATAACCACAGCCACCATCTGCATATACCCGAATGATGTATGAAATATGTATTTTTATATATTTAAATTGCAAGAGTTCAATACTTATACTTCATGTATTAGAGCACTTCTGGCGTGATTTTATATGCCCCGAATCACCACAAACTCTCGGCAACTGTAGAATTGTGGGGGTGAAATGTCAATGCTTCAAAATACTTAGCAGTGACAATGTGTCATCAGGCAGATTCTTAAAATGCATGGTTTTGAGATATTGAATCCACAAAAAACCTTCGTATGGACCCCAGAGTGGCTACTGGAGAAATAATAGTTGTCCATGATTTCAAAACTTACCCACAGTAGACTGCAACATATTTTATTTGTGTATAATATGGTGCAAAGGAGGTACCTGAACGGAGGTATGAACACTTGAAAAAGACTAGTCTGGGGAAAAAAGTTCTTCCTCTCTCTATTGCTTTGAGAATATGTCCAGTTCCATGTAGTGTTTCAATTAAAGTTTCTGCTGTTCCTGTACTTTAAAATAGGCCTCTGTTATTACTGCAAAAATCTCACTGCACTCTGTCAAAAGCAGATATATTATAAAGAGACAGGTCTAAAACGTTATCGTTCTCCTTTTGACCTCTCACCTATATTACAGACTCCAATCTTGATCCCGTTTTTGATCCTCAGTAAATGCACACACTGGACATATAACATGGATTTCCCCTTGTCTCTCAGCTGTAGCTTCCCCTTCCTTGTTCTCCTTTCTAGAGCCATGACTAACACAGCACTAATTCTTAAAACAAAAGCCTCCTTGCCCTTTGCCTTCACAGCTGCAGATTCCTCCCCTCTGCTGCCATTTCCAGCCCTGCTTTGCTCACATACATCACAGAAAAGTGAAATAGTGCCAGTTTACCCCCGCACCAGCACACTTTTATTTTCCGTACTGCAATTATTTTAAATAATTGTTTCCAGAGTGTGATTAGGCCAGAGTTTCTGATCAGGATTGAAATAAAGACAGACTTTTAGGCCCAGTTTATTCTTGAAAAATAATCCACTGACGACACTGGGTTAGCTGCAAAAATAGGTAAGTGCAAACTGTCCATAGCCCTGCTTCAGTAGCCATAGTTTAAGTGAATAGGTGAGGCATGTAGTTTGTTCTTGGAAACACTTGTAACAAAATCAATGGCAAACACCACTGTCAACAATGAATACTTTATTTTGAGGACCTAAGTCATGGTCTGTATCTACCTCAAACAATTAAATCAACGGCTTAAGTCTGGCAGGTGGCCAGTACAGCATTTGAGTATGCCCAGAGCCTCACTGAGGTGGGCTCTGTGTCAGCAGCAAGAACTAACATCAGCTTGACCAATGCCTGACAGGTGTAAATGGAGTGGCATAAGACAAGGAAGGATTTTTTTGGTGGGGTAAAACCTTAGAAGGACGCATACCCAGAATGTAAAGCTCTGGCACACAGCTCCACAATTTATCATCATGCCCTATTTGTGAGTGTAACCTAACTGTGTGTCATCTTTACTTTTCATGTTATTTATTTACAAGTGCCTTTTTAGTGCCAACCCTTTCATTCATTAATCCTAATGTGGCCTTTTTCAATGTCTACTTACCATTTTAAATACTTACTATAATTTACAGGGCTTTCTTGAACACATCCAAGGTATATTATATGGGGCTAGCTTAATGGAAAGTCTTAGATACCGAAGCATGAAAAAAACCCACATTTTAATTTATAGTGGCTTTGAATTTTGATCATAATTTACTACTAGGGAACTATTCAAAGCAATGCCAGTAAGAATTTTCAGTGGCAATACAAAGGGGAAAGAAACAATAAATGCTGATCTTATTATTCATTTTTATTTTGAAAGCTTTCCCATACTGCATTCTGAGATTATGCAAATTATTTATAACTGCTCAGTACTTACCCAGTGTGATTTTAGTACGTCAGTATGAAAAAATTCCTGTACAATGGCGTAAGGGTCTGTTAGAGTCTGTTTCAGGTGGGATCCTAAAATTCACCTCCCCTTCCCTACCCCCCCTCAAAGAAAGGCAAATATGAAACAAAACAGTAAAAGCTTAAAGAAAAGAAAGAAAGAAATTAATTTCTTTGGAAAATCATGGGAGACAGGAGAGATTCCAGAAGACTGGAAAAAAGGCAAATATAGTGCCCATCTATAAAAAGAGGAATAAGAACAATGCAGGAAACTACAGACCAATCAGTTTAACTTCTGTGCCAGGAAAGATAATGGAACACATAATTAAGGAAATCATCTGCAAATACTTGGAAGGTGATAAACTGATAGGGAACAACCAGCATGGATTTGCAAAGAACAAATCATGTCAAACCAATCTGATAGCTTTCTCTGATAGGATAACGAGCTTGAGGATAAGGAAGAAGCGGTGGATGTGGTATACCTAGACTTTAGTAAGGCATTTGATATGGTCTCACATGATATTCTTATCAATAAACTAGGCAAATACAACTTAGATGGGGCTAGTCTAAGGTGGGTGTAAAACTGGTTGGATAACCATACTCAGAGAGTAGTTAATCGTTCTCAATCCTGCTGGAAAGGTATAACAAGCGGGGTTCTGCAGGGGTCTATATTGGGACCAGTTCTGTTCAATATGTTCATCAACGATTCAGATATTGGCATAGAAAGTGCGCTTATTAAGTCTGCAAATGATACCAAGCTGCAACTGCTTTGGAGGATAGGGTCAAAATTCAAAATGATCTGAACAAATTGGAGTAATGGTCTGAAGTACACAGGATGAAGTTTAATAAGGACAAATGCAAAGTGCTCCACTTAGGAGGGAACAATCAGTTTCACACATACAGAATGGGATTGATTGTCTAGGAAGGAGTATGGCAGAAAAGGATGTAGGGGTTATAGTGGACCACAAGCTAAATATGAGTCAACAGTGTGAAGCTGTTGCAAAAAATGCAAACATGATTCTGGAATGCATTAACAGGTGTGTTGTGAACAGGACATGAGAAGTCATTCTTCCGCTCTACTCTGCACTGGTTAGGCCTCAGTTGGAGTATTGTGTCCAGTTCTGGGCACCACATTTCAAAAAAGATGTGGAGAAATTCGGAAGAGTCCAGAAAAGAGCAACAAGAATGATCAAAGGTCTAGAGAATATGACCTATGAAGAAAGGCTGAAAGAATTGGGCTTGTTTAGTTTGGAAAAGAGAAGATTGAGGGGGGACATGGTAGTGGTTTTCAGGTATCTAAAAGGGTGCCATAAGGAGGAGGCAGAAAACTTATTCTTCTTGGCCTCTGAGGATAGAACAAGAAGCAATGGGCTTAAACTGCAGCAAGGGAGGCTTAGGTTGGGTATTAGGAAAAAGCTCCTAACTGTCAGGGTGGTCAAACACTGGAATAAATTGCCAAGGGAGGTTGTGGAATCTCCAGCTCTGGAGATATTTAAGAACAGGTTAGCTAGATGTCTATCAGGGATGGTTTAGACAGTACTTGGTCCTGCCATGAGGGCAGGGGGCTGGACTCTATGACCTCTCAAGGCCCCTTCCAGTCCTACCATTCTATGATTCTGTGAAAGAACTTGTCTAGTAATGGAGAAATAAGATGCATTTCTGCTGTCATCAGAATTCTCTCAGGACTGAAAAGGGGCTTGAAGGTTTGAACATTGACTGTGATCACAAAACTAAGCAAATTTCATGTGGTTTTGTATTTTGCTGTAAACATTCCACACTCCTAATCCTTTCCTCCTTCCTAAAACTGTTGCAAGGGTTAAGTAATTACTGTTTATAAGGTGCTTTGAGATTTTAATAAGAACGTTTCTGTAGAACAGAAAATAATTATGATTGTTACTTGTTGTTAATTAAAATAATACCATGCATGATTTTGAGTCTGCAATTCATTGTGGCTTCAGACTATAGCACTGAGAATATGACTCCTTGATTATTCCTGCAGAAATGGAGGCCTTTCAAATATTTAGTCAAGTATCATTAAATGAAGTTAAACAACTTCAAGAACTCAAGGGGATGCATTAATAGACTAGGAGATAACGTCATTGCCAATATTCACACTTCATCAAATGTAATCCCCAGGGACTCAGCTGTGGTTTGGCCACAAGCTCCGACCAGGAGATAGTGTGCAGCAAGTTGCCCCAGGAACAGGCCAGGAACCACTGTGTTTTAGTCATACCATCACCTCTGTTTCCTCCTTCGAATAAAAGCAGCAGCAATCTGTTCCATCCCTCTAACTACTGCAAGTGATACCTCTGCTCAGATGTGCGGTCCATCACTTTGGGGAAGTGAAAGAGGAGAGAGAAACAAGATCCCAAACCCTTCTCTCCCCTCTTCACCCATATGCTTTCACAGAGTAACCTCCGAAGAGGTAGCTTGTGCCTTACCCCTACTCCTTTGCATGGCTTTATATAGTAGCTCACAACTCAACTCTTCGAAAAGTGACTGGTCAGCCCTTCACGTGATGGACAGTTGTGAGATTTCAGTGGTAGGACACCAGACTTGTGGAGGGCATGGAGGGATGGGTTGAGAAGGAGTCAGGAGACCAGGACTTTAGTCTGCCCTATTAGCCTGCCTGTATCTCATTTTCTCCAGTTGTGAAATGAGACTAGTATTTCTGTGCTGAAAGGTTTAATCAATTAATGTCTGTGTAGCACTTTCAGAGTCTTGTCGGAAGGTGATATTTCAGGTCGATGCATGAAACCTATCATTAAACACAGTCAAAAAAGGCTTCATAGAGAGACAGCAGAAGACGACGGGTAGGGCTAAAGTCCAGCTATACCTGCCCTCTGCAGTTTGCAGCAAGTCTGTGGTTTTACAGACTGTTAGCATGAGCATAGCTTTGTGGTGCACAGATTATAATAAAACCATCTGTAGCATCCAGATACCATGAGACACGTAGAAGCAGCTACTTCTGTTTATCACGACACTGTACCCAAACTGTCAGTAAATAATAATCAGGTATCAACTCACATAGTGTGGGATATACATCAAGGAGCCAGATTTTGCCCTCATTTACACCAATGCAATCCCACTGTTTTAAAAGAACCATCATTCGTCACCCCGTCTACACAACTAATGTCTCAGAATTATTCCAGGTGCTTGCCAGATGTTCCCTCTTACTTTATCTATAATTTTTGGATGGGTGTGGTGATGCAGCGTGGTTGGGTTCAGATGTCTCAGCATACATAAATGACACAGAATGAAAAAGTCTAATTCTGCCATGTGATTTTTCTTGGTGATCTGGATATGAAATCAATTCACTGCAGACACTCATTGCCTTAGTGCAGTTTCTTCTTGACTCTAGAACACAAAATCATCCTGCTGCTATGGGAAACTGTTTGGGGACCTCTTGCTAGAAAACAAGGCAGAGTTTTCTGATGATTGTTTTACAATGTATTCTACTGGATCATACATCTTCAAAGAAAACTTAGATTTCTCTGAGAAATGAGTCAAAACATGGCAACAATGCACTGGAAATAGAAAGAAAGAAATGGTAGATTCCCTCTGCAATATTGGCTAGATTGAAGGGAACTGACTAACAAAACCTATGGGAAAAGAAATTGCACTTTTTGATTTTGATTGTACAGAAGAGATTCATATATTTGTTGTCTTTAAGTTCTATATTACTGTTTATATTGATCTAGTGAGAAAAACAAAGTTAAATTGAAAAATATTTGCAAAGCTCAGTTGTCAATCCAAAAATCTTATTAGACATCTATGCATTTGTCCTCAAATTCAAGTGTAATATATTTAGGATAGACAATGATCCACTTGAAGTCATGCATTTAGGCATGGATGTGTCACATTTCCCCTCAAGAATAGTTTACAAATGTAAGGATTTGGCCACGCATACTCTCAACTTTAGTGGCAAGATGGGTTTTACATTCCTTTTCTAGTGAGAATGGAACAGAAATAGTTGCTGTCTATACCTTTGTGAATAATCCGATCACATTTCTGCTTGGAATAAGCGCACTTTTCATGTAGTATTTAATATCCATACACAAGTTCTAAGAATGGTTCTTTTGGACTGATTGTGGTTTTATCAGCAATAATGGAGAGAACACACAACCATCCTGGAGATTTACAGACTGCAGCAACAATAAGAACTCATGTAGTAGTAATAGTACTATCCACTTCATACCAGGTAAGGTGTAACAGAACTTAAGTAGTGTGTACATCTTGTATTAGTCAGTGGCAAAAAGGCATGAATATCACACTCATATCAGAACATGAGGGTCACAAACTTGTACTGTTTGCCTGACTCTAGTTCATAGGCTGCTTTGTACCTGATGCCTTGACACAGAAGCATTACACAGCAGAGCGTCTGACACAACTGATTGCATTTACTTACAGAGGAATTACAGCTACTGCCAATTAAACTGGTCTCATCTTTTAATTCTCAATTTGAACACATATACTCATTTTATTAGGTCAGACTGTGGCCCTGCTTCTGTGGCAGGGGAGGGGAGGGGCAGAGCAGGGCTGAGCTGAGCTGAGCTGAGCTGTAAGGCACATCCAAGCAGAATGCCTCAGTGACTCTAAGGCTTAGTCTATACTAGGCAGATAAATTGATTGCAGATACACAACTCTAGCTACAGCAATTGTGTAGCAAGAATTGACTTATCTGCAATCAATGCACCTGGCCGTCCATACAGAGGGAGGTTGATGAGAGTTTCTCCCATAGACCTTCCTTACTTCTCGTGATAGCATGAAATTGAACTCTGGAAGCTCTTGAAAGAGGAGCATTGCACATTCCTACCTTATGTGCTGTCAGTCACTGATAGTTGTGGGGGTGGAGACAATCTGAGTGTGCTTCCCACTAGCTACACATACCCACTTAGAGCTACAGGGGTTGCAAACATGCATATTCCCTCACCCTCACCCGTTTAGTGCTCTAAAGAGCATTTGGACTGTACTGTGCTCTTATGAAGAGAAACATCACTTTGGGTGATGGAAAGCACGTTGGCTGGTGACCCTCAACCTTATCAGAGATTCTAGAAATTACTGCTGGAAAAAATCATCCTGCAGGCTATCATATTTATGAAAGCATGGTTCAGACTTCAGCGACTGCTGAGGTAGGATTTCTACAACTTTGTTTGAAAGGTTGGACTCATAGGCCGTAAGTCACCATCATGATCATCTAGTCCAGGAGTTCTCAAACTTCATTGCATCACAAACCCCTTCTGTCAACAAAAATTACCTGATTCCTACTGGTCCAGATGAGAGAGCCAAAGCCCAACCCACAAGGGCACCCCCTTGTTTTGCACCCCACTTTACCCCTCACAGCAGCTGGCCCTGCTGTTGATCCACCACCAGCTCCATCAGCCCTGGGTTCTGCTGCCCCCCTCCCAAGGTCCCACATCCAGCTATGCCGAGAGTTGCCAACTCTCCCAGACCAGATGCCATTTGAGGCAACAGTATCCAGTCCATTCAGTCCCAGACAGTTGGCAACCCTAGGTGTGATGTAAACAGGGGTATGGAGTGGGGACAGAGCTAAACACTCGTACCATAAAAATAGATCCAGTATCACTTTCAAGTCTCACTGTCCTGAACAGGGTCAGGGTCAAAGCCAAAGCCCAAGGGCTTCAGCCTCAGGCAGAGGGACTGTAACCTGAGCACTGCCACTCAGGGCTGAACCCCTCAGTCTTCAGCCCTAAGCCCCAGCAACTCTAAGTCAATCTTGGTGACCCCATTAAGATGAGGTCACAACCCACAGTTTGAGAACTAGTCTGACCCCTACATATTGCAGGCCACAGAACCGATTTTGGTCCAATAAAATCTCATGACTAAGAAATATTTCCTTATATTTTGCATAATTGTTTTAAGTACTTCATCATCCAATCATACACAATGGGATCACCCTAATCTATTTAATTCCTTCCTTGATGTGTTTATCCTTCAGTCACTTACAGTTAATATATAGTCCTAATTATCAATTGCCCAAGATACAATTAATCTAATCTTTCTGTATAAGTCAATACCTCCAGACACTTAATCATATGCATTAGTTTTCTCTGGATTCCCTCCAGTTCCCTGATGTCTTTCTAAGACTGGCATGCCCATAACTGCACTCAATATTTTTGATGCAGTCCGAACAGTGTTGCCTGTGAAGAGTGTTTCATTACCAAAGGTTAGGGAAGCTTCAGCAGAACCCTATTCTGATGGTGCAAAATCAGATCCTTGGCTCCATGCAGTCTGACTAGCTCAGCTTCAGTGGTTACTCCACTTTACATCACAGGATGAAACCAGTACTGACTGGCTCCTTGATCAAACAGGAGGCTGAAGAAAAAAACAAACAAACCACCTTTCCTTCTCCCTTCTCCTCCGCTAAGTCAAGTGCTCCTCTGGCATTGCTGAAGAACTGACATTTTTCCAAGGATTTTCCCTTCAGCTGGATAGCTGTGTCTCAGATTATTTGGTCCCAGATCTATTATCTTGCCATTGCACAGATTAAATCACTGATCTATACTGTCAATTCTTTCTCATATTGTGGAATACTAACCTGAAGGAACAGTAGTGATGATTTCCTGGGAGTCCCTAATTTGTAAGTATGTGCCACCAATTGAGCCCTTTCCTGCCTATATTTTTAACCTCTCACGGCCCCTTTGCTTTATTCTGGTGTCTTCATTCATGCATTTCTCAATCTATCGTTACCCAAGAGTATAAAAAGTTGGTTATTTATTATCTCCATTTACAAGCTTTTCCTTGATGTTCACCAGAAAGAAAGCATTCACCTGTTGCCCCACTCTTCCAGATGATTATCAGAAACATTAAATAAAAAAAGGCCTAGCACAGATCATTGTCTAGCACCACTGTGGGCAGCCCCCAGAAACTCATCGCACCACATCCTATTTATCATTACCGTTGGTTTATGGTCCTTCAGTCAGTTTTTAGTTCATGTGGCAATGCTGACATCCACATCAATTTCATTTAATATTTCAAGTAAGATTTGGTGAGGGACCTGTGACCTGATGCTTTACTAGAGCCCAGATACATTACAATCCCTCTGTTCCTTTTGTCCACTACCATAAATTGATCTAAAAAGCTATTAGGTTTCTCTGGCATGATTTATTCTGAACAAACCCATGCTGTTAATTGTGCTTGTGATTCCATTTCTCTCTTAATATACATCCCATTACTTTATCAAGGTTTGGAGTTGTACTGTTGGATGGTCACAGTCAGAGTTGCTCTTTTTCTCTCCCTCCCTTTTTGTAAGTTCAATATTTCATTTGCTTTCCCCACCCCAAACCTTCACATACTCTGCCAATGCTCCATAACTTTTTGTAAACAACAGCCAGTGTTTCTGTAACATTTTTAGTTAATTCCCATAACACTCTAGCTGTGTCTACACTAGACAATTTGTCCACAGAAAAGGACTTCTGTTGACAAAAGTAGGGAACATCCACACTATAAATGTGTTCTGTTGAGAATCTGTCGACAGAATGCAACATTTTCCCCAGCTGAGCTATGTCTTGACATTTTGAGGCATAATGTCGCGGTAGACAGATTCTGTTGACAGAAAAATAGTGTAGACGCTCCGGAGGGCTGGGGGTGGGGGCTCTGTTGACGGAGGGGGCTTCTGGTTCATTGGGCAGCCATGTTTGCAGAGCTTCCTGTTGGCTGTTCAGCTGGCAGAGGGCTGGGCAGTCTGGCATCTCTCTGTTGACAGAGGGCATCAACAGGGGGAGCCCCTATTAGGTGTGGGCATCTTCTGTAGACAGAGGTTCTATTGGGAAATATCTGTCAATGGTGACTTCTGCTGACAGAACTCTGTAGTGTAGACACAGCTTCTGAAATGCATCCACACCTGCTAATCTGTATCTATGCCTACTTGTTTAAAATATTGCCCTACCTGTTTTTCTTCAATAAATTTGACAAAGTCACCACCGATTCTCAGTTTACCCATCCTCTTTCCCTTCCCCACCGTCCCGAACAGACAAATTTTATATAGCAGCTCAGTAGTTTACCCACATTAGAACCATAAGTGACTTAATCTTCGCCCTGATTTATTCATGGGTATACTTTAGAACTAGCTCTTTTTTTCTTAATTTGATCAGTTTTTCTTAACCCCTTTGGCTAGCATTAACTCATGCTTTTCCCTGCTCTGAGAAGCCTTAAACTGACTCTGTATCTGATTCCTTTCTCTCTCTTCCTTGTCAATACAGGGCTTTTTAATCCTTCCACTCAGTCACTAACATGCTTACAAATTAATGTTGTCTAGCACTGGTGAGGCTGGTGACTACCTATGACTATTGAAACCCCTGCAACTGCCCCCTTTAACAGCCCCCACCCCATCAGCAGGCCTGATCTCTTTTATTGCAATACTAAAGACTTACTAGGGTACGTCTCAGTGGTCGGGGACACTTACAGTTTGGTACTTGGACTTGGTTCATATTTAATATGAATCAACACAAACAACAACATTAAACAAATATTAATGCAAAGTCAAGCACTGAAAAAATAGGAAATGTCAGAATTCAGGTTTCTTGGACAACCTAAAATTGGCCCCATATCATGCACATCAATTATGTGAAAGTCATTAATTATATGACCACCTCCAATATTTTTGCACAGGACCCTGGCAAAGTTATCACTAAGTGACAAGGGTGTCTTACACCCTGGGCGACCTTAATGCTGTGCTACCAGTCCCACATACAATTTAACAAAGCAAGAAAACACAAATTGATTGTGCTAAATGTATTGTCTCACTAAAATTCAACTCCCCAACAGCCTAAAATTACAGTCAGAAATAGTCTTAATTGGTCACTATTTATTCTCTTGGTAGACTACTTCAGTTCACAAAAATGCACTAGGGCAAACATTTTCATCATGCTTCTTTTGAATTAGATACCCCCTTCTAAAGCCCAGAACTGCAAGCAGCATAAAGTATGAGGTTCTGACATAGCGAATAGTAAAGAAAGAGTTTAGTTTACATTACCCTAGGGGATTACAGAAACCTAACTTCCCTTTCCATTCTCCACACATGGTGGAGTATTTTAAGTTTGATTATTGCTAACTATTCTGTGCTAGCTGCAAGCCAAGTACAGAGTTTATTTTACATCATCTATATTCCCTTTTCCGCAGTGGCACTAAATGAGTTGAAGGCATTAGAAAGTTATCCTCAGCCAAGGCAATATCCTATGAGTGATAAAAGAGAGTTCATCCTCATATGCAGATTTTCTGTACCTAAGTGAATTATTTACAAGGTACAGCTTGTAGGCTCCAGCAATCAGCTGCAAAAGTCACATCTACACTGAGTCCCTGTCTTCCTGCTAGGAGACTGTGAAGCATCCCATTCCCCTTTAAGGTTTGTAGGTTTCACAGAGAATAGTCCCTCCTGAAGCTGGCACTGTCTTTCCAGGGATGGTGGCTGACTAGGCTTTCCTGAGAGAGAGAGAGAGAGAGAGAAAATAATGGTGAGCTGAGAAGTACCGAGAATAGCTGCTTCAGTATCTTAAAATAGTTTCTTTTTCTTCCTCTGCATGAAGCTGCAAATGAAATCCATTAGGGATCATTTCAATACTATACTTCTAGCTCTGTGTGTGTCACACCAAAGGTAGTTCTGCCACTGCGTGTTTTCTAAAAGAGAAAAAAATTCACTGCTGCTGTTACCTAGAAAGTAAGCAGGAGGCAGATAAGAAAATAAGGAAATTATACTCTCTTTACAAACATCTCCCTTCAACTATGCAAGAATGAGGATAGTTCAATTGTGCCATATTTTAAGAGAAATTATTTTAAGTACATTGAATGATATTTTGGAAGTTGGATTTGTACTTAACGGAGGCTCTGCATTCATAACATTGTCTCAGAGAGCACAATATGGTGAAGAACGGTTGTGGTTACAAGAACAATTATTGTTTCTCTCTTGTAATCACCATAGCTTTTTCACCAGCTTTCAATGCTATGGTAAAGTTTGTTAGACCAATGATTTTTATACATGGTGGTACAGGTTGAACGTCTCTAATCCAGAACTCTTTCATCTAGCAAACTCCGTAATCTGGTGCGATATTAGTTAGACCACTTATATTGGCGTGGCCAAGTTTCCTGTGGTCTCATAAAGTTTGTTTGCAGTCACCAGTCCTGGCTCTCCATGTTCTGTGCTGCTATTTAGCTCTAATTTGCCCCTAAATGTCTTCTAAGAGTCCAGTAAGCAGTGGACATACTTGTAATCTGCTAGAAAATATTGGCCTTCTGTCATCCGGCAAATTCTCTCATCTGGCACCAGGGAGGTCCCGAGGGTGCCAGAAGAGAGCATTTCAACCTGTACTGCTGAAAAATCTAAAGCAGTGCATTGCAGAATAGTCTCCCAAAAGAATCAGTAGACCCTCACATACTTGATGCATCTAAAATAGACCAGATGAACCACTAGTAAGTGTATAGTCAGGAACAATCCCACACTGGGAGGGAGATTAACTAGATGACATGATATGTTCCCCCCCCCCAGTCTAATTTCCATGATTCTGAAGTATTCCAGTCTGTAATTATGCTTCTTTCTCTTTCAGCTGAAACCCCACTGAAAAAGGAAAATTGCTAATTCTTTCAGTTTCCCCTTTTCTAGTTTATTTGATATTACAATGTTGGAAACTGTGTAATTGTTGAATATTTAACTACTCTTGGTTTGACTGGATAAAAACTTTATGTGGGGGGGAATATATCTGCTTTTGGTTGGTCTATCATGTTTCTCTCTCTGTCAGAGGTATGATATTGGAACTACACAAACCTATGTCTGGTGCTACATGGTAGACAGAGTTCTTATATAAAGCGGTACAGCTTTCTTCAAACACTGAAAATTCATCTTTTTGTTTGTTATTTAGTGAGGCATTTTCCACTCTTTTTGGCTCCTGTGCTTTTGCGACCTGATCCAGCAAACCACCCCTAATTGTCACAGCACTTAGACACATGCTTAATTTTAGGCACATACTTACATCTTAATGATCATAAAAGTTTAGCAAGTGCTTTAGTATTTTTCTGAATTTGGGCTATACTCTATATTTGGTACCATCTATTAGTATCTTGTTGCATCCTCTTCTGTCTCAATGAGTCCCTGGATTTGCTAGCTTTCTTCACTCCAGGAACAAGATGTTGAAAATATAGCTGGGATTATTGTTTTTCAAGGTATGTTGCATTTTTCAATCTTTTGTCAGAAACTCAGAGTGGCTGTAAAGCACTTTAAGAGATAAATCTCTTTGTATAAGATTGCTAACTGCACAAGGAAATACTTTGAGGCTTTTCTTAAGAACAGATGAAAAAAGTTAAATATCTACCCGTTGCCAATAAAGAGTGTGCACTTTTGCTCAGTCTCATTCATCTTGGGGGGTAAATACGTGATTTTTTCCACCTTTAAACCAGAGAACAGTAAAATGGCAATTAATGTGGACCACTTAAAATATACGATTACCTGGTAATAGAAAGAACATAAAAGGAGTATTTTATAAAATCCATTTCATTACTACGCTGAACATATAAGTTCTTTATTATACAATGCACAATATTGTACCTTCCCATTTTCACATTACAATGACTTGCTTCTTTTTCCCCACAGACCATCAGCACACAATCACATTACAGTACAATGGGCAATGATATTAGCTGCTCAGAGTTTCACTTCTTTATATTCTCAGTGTTATTATGCTCTATGCCCTTAGCAACTCCAAAGCTCAAAATACCTTGAGAATCTAATAAAAACTGTGCTTTGAATAAATGTACATAGTTTTGATGTGATTGCATTTGTCTGGAAAGATGGATTGCAATTTTTGAGTCTCTGGCTATGTCTACACAGCCAAGATCTCAAAATAACAGCAATTATTTTGAAAAAAAAATACTTTGGCAGTGTCTAAACGATGCACATGCTATTTCAAAATAAATTTGAAAGAACATGTGTTATTTCAATTGCAGCAAACCTCATTCCCTGAGGAATAATGTCTATTTAGAAACAGGCCACAGTGGGCTACAATGGCACTATTTCAAAATATTATTTCTGGATCCATAGCACTATTTCAAAATAGCCAGGTGCTATTTTGAAACGCATTTCGCATGAGATTGTGTTATTTCAAAACATCTTATTTCAAAATAGGGCTGTTGTGTAGATGTAGCCTTAGAGTTTAGCAGCATCACAAATAAATGGAGAGAAATTTACAAAATATGAATGATCATGTGGCTTATTGTCATGCTAATTGCCATCACATCATGTGGTCCCTCACTTTCCTTTGAATTGGACAAGTACATAATTTTTTTTTAATTTACCACATTCCAAGATGCACACATCATTACTATGAAGTGGCTACATCACACAAAGAGAAAAATAGAACTACATGAATGTGAATACTTGTTTGGCTTGAGTTTTTCATCTGTTTCACTCCAACATATATGCATCACCATGTCTCCCTACATTGTGAAACTGCCCTGATAGTGATCAAGAGCACCAGCTGGCACAAAAAACTTCTTCATTAGGGCATCAAATCTGTGGGAATATTCTCAATTGCTGGTATAACTTTTTCTTGCAAGTGCTTTCACTTATTTCAAGACCACCTAAGGCTCTATAAGGTACACAGCAACACAGTTTGAGACATCTGTGATGTTCTGTACATCATATAGCTGCTAACAACCTGTCAAAGTCATCCTGACACCAAACTGAGAAGCTGATGGCTTGGTAACATATTAGCAAAGATGAAAAAAGATGGTCCTCATTACTGTAATAAAACCAGCAGAGACACACTGAGAATCAATTACTGATTTGTGACCTGTTGAACTAACCCTCAGTCAAGTAGGCAACTGCACAGAGCATCTTACATTATCAAATGATTTAGGATGGAACACTGTCTGAAGACTTGCAACAAGTCAAGGCAAATAAGTTTCCTTAAATTGTAGCTTACTTAATTACCTTGTTCCTGAGCACAAAGATCAAATTGAGCAACTTAAGGTGCTAAAGCACTGTGCCAGCTGGACACGAATAGGAAATAATTAACACACACACAAAGAGCTAAGTGTAAGGATGAGATACCTGCTGACAAAAGCAAGGAGATCCAAAGTTAAGGCAGACACTGTGTCCTTGACTAGATCCATGTGCCTAGGAGTTGCAGCACATACTGGTTAGGTATATAATGTCACATGATGCAACCATTGCAAATAACCAGGTGGGATGTTAGGGAATTCTGTTTAGGGAAGGCAGAATTTCTCCACGGTTGTGCAGCTGCCTGAACCATCAGGTCTTGCCTTGTTGATGGCATGTGGTGCCACTAGTCTTCCTCTTGCCCCACACTCAATGATTACGGCTGGAGAAGTTTTTCTTCACAAAGGGTGTTGTGCAAACACAGAATAAGAGATACCTGCCCCAAAGTGGTGGTCGGTGAAACACATAATACAGTAAAAGCCCAGTTATCCAGCATGCAGATAACTGGCACATTCAGTTAACCAGCATGCCGCAGGCTGGTCACCTGGCCACAGCTGGCTGCCCAGGGCCAGTTACCCAGGTGGGGCTGGCTGCTGCAGGGACCGTTACATGACCAGGGCCAGCTCAGCAGGCTGCCTGCCCAGCTGGGGCCAGCCTAGCAGGGCTGGATGCCTGCTGCCCGGATGGGAGGAGGGCAAAGCAAGGCTGGCTGATGGCCCTATCTCACATAATCAGCACATTTTATTACCCAGCATCGCTGGTTTCCTGGGGATACTGGATAATACATCCTGTACTGTGATATCTTGGGGGATCTAAACAAATTTTAAATACTACCTAGCGGTAACTAATCATCCCTCACAACATCTGTCTTATAGGTGGAGCAGCTGAGACCCCTGTGCTTTTGAAAACCCTCCCAGATACCTGTCTGCATCTTTAGGTACCTAAACACTTCTGAAAAGCTGACTCTAAGACACTACCTAGCATTTTTCAGAGTCCATACATCCTCCAAACATAGCAGTCGCTGTGTGAGCAAATTCAGCTTGACATGGTTATTCACATTCGTGTTTACATGTTAACTGAGGAACTGAAATTTAATCTCCCACAAACCCTTACAGACACCTGCTACCTGTTTTCAGTAGAGCTTTCAATGACAGCTTGACCAGTCATCCAAGAGGAGCAGACAAGGCACCTCATTTTAACATCTCATCATGAAGGCGGCATTCTTTTGCCGTAGGCCCACACCATACCTGTTACACTCCGCGAGGCCGGATGTCACAAGCTGAGAGGCGTGTCTGAGGCAGTGCCACTGCCATGTGTGCTGCTAACGCTGCTGCCCTGCCCTTACAGCAGCTGCTATAATTCACGGGCTGTAATATCATCCTCACTGCCACTCCAGGGACTCTTACAAACCAGGTTTTCTAATGCAGCACATCCCATTAGAAAGACTGCCAACAGTTTTGCACTTTATAAAAGGGCATGTTCATTAGCTCTTGTTGGTAGCCAGAAAGTTCCAGTCACTCCAGTAGCCACACAATAATTCATAGTGATCAGAAACATTTTGTTGTGCTTCTTTATTCCAGCAGAGCAGGAGTCCAGTAGTTACTAAAGATAAACTCCTCCTCTGAAATCATGGAAATTAGAGAGGGGAGAGGCCTATTAGCATGGGCAGGAGGTGTAAGAAGCAGGGGAAAGCAATGCCTTCCCAAACAGCCTGTCTGGCCATGCTCACACTCCACCCCAACCCCTCCCCCTATTCAGTACAGCTTCCCCAGTCTCCTAGGCCTGCGGGGGCCCCTGCCCATCAAGGCTGGGGCTATGCTGCCAGTGATCCCAGGGCTGTAGAGGCTGGGGCCAGGTATTACCCATGTTTTGGGGCCAGGAGGACTGCCTGTCATGTGCCACCCACCCTCCAAGGCTTGAGGAGAAGCCATGGGTTCTGTGCCTCCTGCTGGGGGTGGGCGTTGTCTCTCATTCGTGACCTGGATTGCAAGGATGGGGCCTCAGATGGACGAGGCAAAGCAGGGGTCTTGCCTCCCCCCGGCCCTAGAGTCACCCACCGTCCATACCTATTAGATGACTTTGGCAAAGCTGGAAAATACAAACTTTTACCAACAAGGATCTGAGTGTCACAAACACTGCCACTATGTTACAGGCTGGTACGCTTTTACTGGTGGTTACCAACCTTTGGCCTCTCCTGTGACAATGATTCCCTGGATATGACACAGTGCTCCTCTCTCACCCTAGTCTAAGGTGTGATCCATCACCCACTGAAGTCAATGAAAGGCTCCAATTTACTTTGACAGGTTTTGGATTGGATTTTAGGATGTCTGTCTACTCTTACGTGCTTACTTTACTCCCCCAAAATAAGGGTGTGTATGTCTTACTTGCTTTGAGAGAAAGATAGATTATACCAATGCATGACAGATTGCTTGGCTTTGCATCTACCTCATAATTTTATAGGGCTCCAACAGAAAACTCATCCCTTTCCCAGAACTAAACAAAGTATTCACATCACTTATGACAAAGCACCAATTTGAATTCAAATCCAAATTATGGCAGCAGCTCCATTTGTCCAAACAAATAAACTGCGTATCTTTTTTTAAAAAAGAAAACAAACTACTCACCATCATCAGAGTACTTGAGGACCTTTTGTATAAGACTGTCAATACTGAAGTTTCTAATGGACTTCAAGGACTGTCTGGAACTTCTCATTTTGGATCATAAAAACTCAGATTAAGGAGACATTTTTCAGAAGGTTGGAGAGGAAAGTGGTGGTGGTTGTGAATATCTCCAGTTGATGGTAGCAAATCTTTATAACAAACGGAAAGCTTTACTGGATTTCCTGAAGGTGATCACATTGGACTTGTCCAATCTCTGGAAATGTGTTCCACGGCTGAATCCTCTTCAAGGAGCACCTGAAGCAAGACCACCCAAACAAAAAAAAAAAAAAAGCAGAGTCTTTGCACTTTGATAGACAAAGACTCAACTACCCAGGCTTGTGGCTGTATACAGCAGAAGTTAATATCAACTAGCAACAACAAATAAAATATCACAATCCATCTCAAGTTCTCTTTTGCTCTGGACTGAATTCCAGTGCAAGTCCCCACTGCCAGGACAGCCTCTGAGCTAGGCTGAAGCTTCTGAATGGTAGCCAAGAACAAGTTCTAATTCTGTCGTAAGTTTATCAAATAGGGAGCAGCCCTTTTTATTATGTATTACCTCCCCAGCCATTACGAAATCATTTGGTATTCATTGGGATAACACCAGTCATTAATGTACTCATTTGGCTTTCATGACTGTCTCATGCACTTTCATAGGGATTCCATTGTAATTAAGCATTAGTTAATGTTATTAGTAATGGACAATTAAAGTAAAGTGTTACCAGATAGGGTCACTGGCAGTAGGCAATTAATGTATTCAAGTACTGGAGACAAGAAATAGCTCCTGTTGTATCAGAAAGCACCTAAAAGGATGCTGAAAGCTAAGTAGTAAATATAGCACTTTATTTCATGGGTTTGTAATTGGGTGAGGACATTTTATAAGCATCGCACCTGAAAAATTTAGTCAGCCTTTCTCCCACTCTAGCTGCTTCACTGGAATTTATACAAAGTTTCTATTTATGAGTCAAATAAGCTCACAATATCCTTGCTTGTTTTCTCTATACACCACGACAGACAGAGATATTTAATATATGTCATCAGGACATCAAATAAAGACAATCATATTATAAAACTGATGGACTATGGAATATTTTAATATTTTAACATAAACAGAAGCAACAGAAATGTAAACAAGCCTCAAGAAACACAAACTGTATTGCCCGAATCACATTAGAACTGGAATACACCACAATGAACCCTAACAATAGAATCTGGCAATACCTTGTTGCTTGCCAGATTTGTGTTCCTGGAGATGTTTTAGAGCTGACATTCCCTGACCTTTGTACAACTGCCACTGATCTAGCTTTCTGGTAAAAAGCCACAAATTACCATCACATAAAGCTGTGAGGACAATTTTTTACACAAAGCCAAGTAGCAAAAATCTTGATGTTTTGCCAGTTTTTCAAAAGGCCAACAATTTTCACTCTTCAGCCAGGGGAGTTTTGTGAATTATTGTCATCAGCAGGAAATGCCTTTTGCCAAGTATAATAGAAAGTGGTGCTTTTTTCACTGTCATAATGTATCCTGGCCAGAGCTCCTGTAAACAATAACAAGCTGGTATTTAACTCAACAAGAACCCAGTCAAAATGTCTTAACACAACTGAAACATCATTGGTCGCTATCATGTTAACATAATTCCATTTACTTCAGTAGTCATTAATCCTATTGTATATCATCAAGAAACAAAACTTCCCAAAGTCAAGAGTCTCCAAAACTTGCTGGAAAAATAAGCCAAGTTGTGTATGCAGTTCTTCAGCTGCTGCTTTGCTATTGTCACTCCATTTCTACTTATAACTGCCAGGGAAAATTCTTTTTTTCTTACTTTTGAGAAGGCAGACAGAAGAATGGTGAGGAAATTCTGGATGTGAGTAGAGCAAATGGCTACTTCTGTGCAAACTTTTCATGATAAAATCTGAAACCATGCAACATTCAGTCAGTTGTGGATTAACGCACAAACGAAAAGCCAGGTTAGTTTCCAAAGCTCTAAAAAACAAAAAAACTAAAACAAAAAAAACCCTCAAACTTCTTGGTATCCCTCAATAGTCCCAACATTTTCAAAACTAAATTTTGTGACTTCATTTTAGTTTCATCACAAAGTACTTTGTGGTTGGATGAACCTTTGGGATATCCCACCAAAAATAACCACACTGTAATTCAAAGTAGATGAACGATACTTCCCCACTTTATCTTTATCTTTTGGGTTTGAATGACCCTGCAACTTAAATGAAACTCAACTAGTTCAAAACCATGTGAACATGAATCAGTTCAAACATTTGGCAACTCTCTGGCAAGCAAAGCTAGTGTGCAATACTTTGAACAGACTAGTGAAGAGCAACTATACGAATTAAAAAACAAAAACAAAAAAAAGCCTCTATGGGTTTCATCTGTTAAAGGAAGAGAAGATGAATGAAAAATGGAACAAGGGAACATATGGAATCATAGTATCATAGACTCATAGAACTCTATAACTGGAAGGGACCTCAAGAGGTCACTGAGTCCAGTTCCCTGCCCTCACAGCAGGACCAAGCACTGTTAAGACTCTCTAGACCATCCCTGACAGGTGCTTACCTAACCTGCTCTTAAATATCTCCAGTGATGGAGATTCCACAATATCCCTAGGCAATTTATTCCAGTGTTCAACCACTGATAGCTAAGAAGATTTTTCCTAATGTCCAACCTAAACTTCCCTTGCAGCAGTTTAAGCCCATTGTTTCTTTTCCTATCCTCAGACTTCAAAGAGAACAATTTTTCTATCTCCTTTTGGTAACACTCTTTTAGGTACTTAAAAACCACTATCATGTCCCTTCTGAGTCTTCTCTTTTCTAAACTAAACAAGCTCAGTTCTTTTAGTCTTCCCTCCTAGCTCATGTTCTTTAGACTTTTAATGATTTTTGTTGCTCTTCTCTGGACCTTCTCCAATTTCTCTACATCTTTCTTTAACTGTGTTGCCCAGAACTGGAGACAATATTCCAATTGAGGCCTAAATACAAGCAAAAATACAATCTCTTTTTCAATCAGGAATCTGTCTTACCCCACCACCTTGTGGGGTCTGTATACAACCTCTTCATAAAACTCAGCTGAACAGATTTCAAATGCAGATAGAAAAAGGTCCCTTGCTCATTCTATGAAATTACAGTGATTCGGGTATACAGAGAATAGACTTCTACCAGGGCCACATCTCCTATCCGAGTGAGTTCAGAGATACACTGTTTTCTTATTGGTTTAGGCTACAAAGGAAAGGAAAAGTGTGTTTAGGTATTATGGTGATGAGTGCCAGTATAAGAAATGAGATGGTTAGAAGTGACAATATAATTTGGTTTATCCTATGCTACAGATTTTCTTTTTTGCCTTTTTAGCCATTTCTTGGCAGAGGTGTTTATGTGAGTGCCTGTGCTCCCCTAATGCCCCTGCAGTGTTAGTTAGGACTAGTTGCAGATGTGTTTTCAAGACTTTTTATCTGTAGGACTTTCCCTATGACCCATAGGGTCAGAGGACTAGAATATCTATCTTCTGTATTGTGAATTTCAATATCACAAATATATAATTAGCATAAAATGCCATGGAGACCAAGGAAGTGACCAATTTGAAAACAAAAAGAATGCAAGAGGAAAAATTCCCCATTTTCCATCTTTGCCATTAAAATTTGTCTTCATTTTGCTATCTTAGCTCATCAACAAAACCCATACAGGAGAAAACTTTAATTACTTAGAAAGGTCAGGCTGCAAAACTGTATATTTAATCTGGATTTAAATCCGTATTTTCTGCACAGATGTGCTGGTGTGCAAACACCTGCTGCTCACTTTTTCCTGTTATTAAGAATATGCACATTTTCTTTTGCTTGTAAACCTTCCTGTTCGTTATGTTAATTCAGGTCGTTCTGTGTGTGGGAAATGGTTTTAAAATCTCAAATACTTCGTTGGAATGGAATTTTTAAATAAAGCCTCCCAGATCAGTGGGAGATTTTTTGGTTTTGTTTGGAGTTTTTATTGGGAGAGAGAATATTTTATTTTTCACTAGTATTTTTACTAAGCTAGTTAGGAACATACAAATAGGAATGAGCTTCTGGCTCTGCATGTCCAGTCCTCTGCTAGCACAAGGCACCACGTCCCACAGTTCTGTTCATAAACTTGTCAAGCTCCCTACTGAAACTATTTAAATTACTTGCCCCCTCTATTTCTATTCAGAGACTAATTGCTCCTAAATATGGTGACACTTTTCATCTGGAGCCCATCACAATCCTGATCTCAATTATGCCCAGGTTAACTGGAAGTCACATCACTGACTTCAGTATAACAACACCAATGTAACTCCAGTCAGAATATGACTTTATGTCTATGTCTGTACCATAGAACCACCCATAGGCTTGGTAGAGACTACAAAGCTAGCTCAATGTAAGCCACATTTTGTTAACCTAGCTGTGCATTTGTTTACATTTAAATGCACCTCCCACTGCTGCAAGATCTCCATTAGGCTGACATAGTAAAACCATCTCCTTAAGCAGCATTGAGCCATGGATGAACTACAGATGCTGATGCAGCACAAATGTAGATGCTGCTTTACCTATCTCACCCCAACAGTCTTCCAGCAGCTGTCCCACAATGCCTGACATTGACTGCTCTGATTACAATTGTTAATTCCACTACCCTGGGGTCACAGGGATCAGAACGCTCCTGCCTCTTTAATACGTTGGATTCTTCAAGTACCTGTTCCTGATTGTCCAGCTTGGCAAGGATGCCTACCAGCTCTCCTCTGGTCTGCAACTGCCAACCTGACCAGGCTCACTGTATGCTTCAGATGTGCTCCAGCCTAGAGTAGGCAGGATATATTTCATCTCCTGGGCCTGTGGCGATAAAAGGTTGTGCAAGCGCAACTATAGACCAGCCCTCTAAACATAGACTTCTACAGACAGATTGCCTGTGGAATGAAGGGGAAAGGATATGTCAGGGATTAGCAGCAGTGCCACAGGCAAGTGAACAGGGTGCATCTGAAGGCGAGGAAAGCTAACAGTTAATCCGGTACTGAGCAGCTCAACTGCTGCTTTTACAAAGAATGGTACATCCTATGTGGGGGATTTCCCACCCAGAACCACACACACTGGATACCTCCATGGAACATGAGACTTAGACATTGCCTTGACCAATGAGGGTGAGTGACATGTAACCAGGAGGTTTTGCTGTGCCCTAAGCCATGACCTGGTTGAGAGACCACTGCAGCCCATGCAGTCCTGGCAGTCAAGCAAAAGTGCGCCTGATGCAGGGGAAGAAACCTTGGGTAAGAGGGTGCATGAATTTCCCATTATAGTGACAGCACCTCCAACTTAGCAGAACACAGCTGTCAAATTTCACTAGTTTTGTCATACTGGAAGAGGTAGCAGTGAAACCACAAGAGGCAGCGTTATTTGCTTTTCATTCCCCTGAAAAGGTAGCTGGGTGGGACGAGGCTATGGAGCAGTTTGTTTATGTGCACAGGGATGTCCCTTGAATCCTCCTGAATTCCAATGAAAGTTTCATGAGGGTTTGCTGCAATCCTCTCCTGAAGGCTTCTAAGGCTAGGAGCCTTATTTCTTCGCCATCAGCAGGACACTTTCCTACTCCATTCAGTGATAAGTTTACCAGAGTAGTGAATGGTAAACAGGTGATCAGCAAACAGATCCAAGCGGACAGCAGCAGCTGCGTTCTCTGTGTCTTTCTTTCTTGCCCAAAGGAATGAGTTACCAGTGAAAATCTCCACCACCACTATTCAATGTCATTGCCCTACACTGATTGTTTCATGCAACTGAGCAATTCCTTCCTCATTTCCCTCATCTCTGGCAGTGCCTACTCCCCAGGGCTGGTGCTACACACAAGCACTCCCAAGCAGAAGTGTCAATAGGCATGTCTTATCTAAAGCTTTAGGGGAGCATCTAAATCACAATTTTCACTTTCTGTTGCGAGTGTACTGACAATGGTATTGCAGTGGTTTATCTGCATCTCCTGCCACTGCAGCCTGAAATGCCTCTGGAATGCCTGAGTCACATATGCAGGAGAAAGAGGGGAATTTGAGACATGTTCATCAAGATCCTGGAAGTCAGTGCTGGAGAATGAATATTGAAGACTGTATTAAGAAGGAAAGAGAAAGGGCCAGGAGTTCTGGCAGGAAAAGGAGCAGGAGCTGCACTGGGACATAATGGGACTCCAGCAGAAATCACAGATGTTGATGGCCTATGGACCTATAGCTTCAATAGTCCTGGGTTTGCCTCCCTCTGCAGTCCATGGACAACCCTAGTATAGCACCACTCTACAGTCCCCCTCAATATTCCACATAGTGTCAGAGGCTGCATTCATACCCCTACCACTGCACACCAGGGGATATTAAGAACAACAGTAGCTTCACCCGCACTGACCTGTGAGAGACATGGTTGATGCATGTAGCTGCTGCCATTTCAGCCTTGAAAGGTTCACCCTCCACCCCATGGAATCCCTGCTTCACATAAGGGGGAGAAAGAGGCATGAATGTTCCTTCTCCTTTAAGCTCAGTTGCATAAATGAATTATGTTTATAATGTACTTGTTTTCAACTTGCACTAATTTTGAAATGTTTTTATTATTCAATAAAACACTATTGTTTTGAAAATAATTCATTTTATTAGTTCCTAACATGTGTTGCAGAATACCTCACAGTAGCAAAAGCACTCACTTTCATGTTATTTTACACTATGACGCAACTCATAGGATCAATGACTAAGAGTGTAATAATCATAAATGTAAGGGAGCACTACAAAACTAATAGTTGAGCTGTCAGTGAATCCAATCACCATCCAATTCCTAACTGTCCCCAAACTACAGGACTGGACAGGGCACAGTACACCACACCATATGACAGTGGTTCACTGCTAAAGTAACCTTTCAAAGCCTCCCTGAGCCATATAACTCCATGTAAAGTCCTTGCGTCTGGCAGGTCAAACTCAGCAGGCAGCCACTCTACTTCTACCCCTGTGGCAGCTTCAACTTTGCTTCACAGATAAGCAACAGAATGCAACAGGCTGCTACAAACATTGGGATATTTTTCTCACTGAAATCCAGACTTGTGGGTAAACAATGCCAGCACTCTATCAAACTACCAAAATTGCACTTAACTATCATTCTGGAGCTGCTGAGCCAGTAGATGAATCTTTCCTAGGTGCTCTTGAGATGGCAGGTGTACAGCTTCATTAGCCAGGAGAGCAAGTCTGGGTTGCCCAGAATCATGACTGGTATTTCCCAACAGTGCCAGTGGCAATCCGATGGTTGAGAAAGTAAGTCCCTGCTTACTGCTTTCTGAGTAGCCCTTTGTTCTTAAAGACATGACTGTTGTGTACCTTTTTCTGACCAGTCCACTTTAATATCATGATGGGAGCATTCACTGTGATCTATCAACCCCTGCATACCATAGAAAAGTAGCCCTTCCTGTTGAGACATGTGACAAGCTAGTCTGGTTCTAGAAGAGGAATACGCATGCTATCCCTGCACCACAGTTCTAGAACCTACATATACCTCACACGTATATCTCACAGAGCTGGAAGGGACCTTGAGATGTCAGAGTCCAATCCCCTACACTCACATCAGGACCTACCACCACCCTTAACAGATTTTTTTAAATAAATCCAAGCTTTCCTAGGCCCTTGGAATGCCCCCTTAGGGACTGAACTCACAACCCTGAATTCAAAAGGCCACAGTTCTAACCACTAAGATAGGCCACCCCCTTGGTGCCGGTAAGCCACCCATTTTGTCCTGACATTGCTGAGAGTTACGGTCCTGCATAGCAGGACACAGTTCCAATCTCCTTATATTTGTACAAAAACAGCCCCCACTGTGTATTTTGCAACTTCAAAATGATTCCCACGGAGTGGGCACAATCCAGAATTGCAAGTTTCCATGATGCAATCACTACTCACTTCTCCATCATCAGTGCTCCTGTGATTTTTTAAGTATCAGAGAGGTAGCCGTGTTCGTCTGTATCTTTGAGAACAACAAGAAGTCCTGTGGCACCTTATAGACTAACAGATATTTTGGAACATAAGCTTTCGTGGGTCTTTGCCCATGAAAGCTTATGCTCCAAAACATCTGTTAGTCTATAAGATGCCACAGGACGTCTTGTTGTTCCCTATGATTTTTTATGTCCCTGCACTGGATGGCTAGGGAGAGCTCTGAACACAGATGAAGAAATGTGGTCTTATGCATCTGAAAGTTCTTCAGCCAATGCTCATAGTCCCAAGCCTGCATCATGATACAATTCCACTACTCTGTGCTTGTTTCTTGAGCAGAGAAGCATACACCATCCTTGGCAGCTGTTTTTGAGAATGTCACCAACAACCTTGCATTGGTTGTCACTGTATACCACAGCCCCCGGGAAACTGTGACACTCTTCACAGCTATTCTTGATGCTCTGCAAATTCCAGAGGATCATGCATCCTCTGCTTGCAATGCTCGCGATAACAGTGCAAAGCTGCACAGGCCCCAGGCTTGTCTGTGATGGTGGATGGCAACATGTCTCATGTAGGTGCATTAGATTTTAATTTTAGTGCGTATTTTTATGGAAAAGAGATATTATGGCACAGAGCAACTGCATGATGGGTACTTGATCCCACAATCTCAGTTACCCCTACACAATGCATTTCTGCCACACCACACATTGCTAAAACTTTCCAAAATAGGACCTACAGATGGCAACAAGTTGCACATTGGATATCTATTCATGGTGCACTACATTGCACAAGGACTCCTGGTGAGTATGCACAGTGCTGGTAGCAGGACCCAACTATGCACATGCATAAATGACATACTAATTGTGGTGGCTTTATATTGATGTGCCTTGCGGCAGCCAGAGTCTGCAACACAGAAATGCCGTAAATTTCATGTCTCTAATTGGCAAAATGGATGAAGGAGGTAACTCTCCCCATTTGTCAACTAGGAGTTGATAGCAGAATGTTGAAGTGCAGTCTCCTGTTAGGCATCATTTCTTTTACAAAATACGCTACAACACTCGTATACTATAATGTATTACCATAAATAACCTCCAGCTGCAATAAAATTTGTAGACTGGCTTCTAAAGGTGAGAGAGAGAGCTAGAGATGAGGCAGCAGCATCCCAAAAAATAAGCTGGTATGCATACCAGGGCTCTGATTCCCCTTATGAGGATATCCCCCCAGGTTTAAAAAGATGGGCCTCGGTTCCTCCAGAAAACATATCCCTCCAAAGTTAAAAAGGAACTGTGAATAAGTTTGTCTGAAAATCTTGATGCAAGATGCAGTGAAAACACTGCTTCTAACAATGACATTTCTACTTTTCCTTATTACGAATCATGAGTAAACATGACATTTCTTCAAAGAGATCCAGACATGCGATCAAAGATTAAAATTGAGCCATTTTAATATTTTAATTATTCTGTTAGTGTCAGGCTCCAGACTCTGCTGTGCCAAAACCCAGAGCAGAGCAAATAACTTGTAACAAAGAATTTAATGAATTTTAGCTTCTGTTTTTCTTCATTGAGAGTTGTGCGTGTTCGGTTCATTATTTTCTCACATTTGTTCATTATTCAAAATGATCCACAATGAATAATTTCTGCTAATAATTCTTGTTTTAAAGCTTCTTCACAAACAGATTGGGCTAATTTTGCCTGGACACATAAATCACATGCTATTGTTTCTGTTCCCAGATTGGTTAAACCTAGCTCTTAAACTCAGGTTGCTGGTAGGCATACTCATATTTATGAGTATAAAATTTGTTTTCTGAAATATTCCCCAGTAGTTGCTTAAAATATGCTGTTTCCATGACCATTCCTGGAAGTCAATTCATTTGCTAGAATATTCATTGAAATTAACAGAAAGAGAACACAAACACTGAAAAAACCAAATTCACAGCTTTATTCAAACTATTATTTGCAAGTATTTTGAGTTATGTAAATGGCCATTTCGAAGTTTACTAATGAAGCGCTGAAATACATATTCAGCACCTCATTAGCATGCGGGCGGCCACGGCACTTCGAAATTGATGCGGCTTGCCACCTCACGGCTCATCCCGACAGGGATCCTTTTCGAAAGGACCCCGCCAGCTTCAAAGTCCCCTTATTCCTGTGAGCAGATGGGAATAAGGGGACTTCGAAGTAGGCAGGGTCCTTTCGAAAAGGAGCCCCATAGGGACGAGCTGCGCGGCGGTGAGCCACGTCAATTTCGAAGTGCCGCGGCCGCCCGCATGCTAATGAGGTGCTGAATATGTATTTCAGTGCTTCATTAGTAAACTTCGAAATGGCCATTTACATGGCCATTTCGAAGTTTGGGGCTAGTGTAGACACGGCCACTGTTGCATAAAAAATTAATCATCATTCTGGAACATATTAGTTGGAATTTTGTAAGCAACACGTGAGAACTAATTCTCCTCTCTACTCTGTGCTTGATTAAGCCTCTATTGAAGTATTGTGTCCCATTCCAGGTGCCACATTTCAGGAACAATATGGACAAATGGGAGGAATTTCAGATGAAAGCAATGAAAATAATTAAAGATCTCGTAAACATGACCTGTAAAGGGAGTAAGATTAGAAAAAACTGGGTTTGTTTAATCTGGAGAAGAGAAGACTGAAAGGGAGAGATTATAACAGTTTTCAAGTACGTAGAAGGTTGTTACAAAGAGGAGGGAGAAAAATTGTTCTCCTTAACCTCTGAGGACAGGACATAAAGCAATGGACTTAAATTGCAGCAAGAGAGGTTCAGGATGGACATGAGGAAACACTTCCTGTCAGGATAGTTTAACGCTGGAATAAATTGCCTAGGGTGGTTATGGAATTTCTGTCATGAAGAGCAAGCTAGACAAACACTTGTCAGGAATGCTCTGGAGAATACTTAGTCCTACCTTGAAAGCAGAGGACTGGGCTAGAAGACATCTCAAGGTCCCTTCCAGTCCTACAATTCTAGGATTCTATGACAGCAAGGGTACCACTTAGTGAGTGCAGGGGAGCAAAAGCCCCTCATAACAGGATTCAACTTGCTTTTCTTCCCCTTTCCCTCACTATCAGGAAGTGAAAGGAAAGTGCACCACTTACATGCATTCTTCTCATTCCTGGCAGGTGAGAAGAGGAGTAAATGATGGAAGCAGTGTACTCTCTGCTCACTCCCTGAGAGTGAGGGCAAGGGGAGCAAGCAGTGCCATGGCACAAGAGGTTTTAGCCTCGCCCACCACAGGTGCCCTTGAAGTAGAAGGTCACCAGGGTTTACCTTGGTTTTTGCACCTTGTGTATAAGTTGGCTCAACTGCCTTCATCTCAAGCCAGCTGCAGGAGGTTGCAAGTTAGGAGCATCATCTGTCCATCAATCCATGAATCTGGGCATCTTATAATTACCTATGACAATGATATCTAGGCACTTATGATCATTAAAAAGCAGTGACAGATAAATGATTGCCAGTCCTAACTTCCATTAGAGCTATGACTTCAACTCTGGAGAAGGGAAAAAGTCGAGCCTTGTTTTGTTTTTTTTATTTGGTAAATCCAAAGGACCTAGCCAGTGAGTAGGGCTATATTTGCACTGCACACCACCAATAGTGGCATGTAGGTCTTTGTAACTACAGGCTGCAATGAAATGCAGACTGCATCCACACTGTGGGCTGTAGCTGCACATCTTTGCAAGACTATGGCAACAGGAGCTACCAGATCCTTTCCTCACTGCTGGAGACCTTCTCTATGTGTAGATGGCAAGCAGGGGAGGCTCCAACACTGTTTGCCAGGGAAATCACTTCTTAGGCATTTAGAAACCAAATAGGTTACTGCCCACAGGATCAGGGGGGCTGCATCTACATTGCTGCTCCCTTTGAAAAGGAACATGCAAATACGGTAAAATGCAAAGGAGCTGCTGATTTGCGTACTCAGTGCCTTATCTGCATAATGGCAGCCACTCGCCATTTCGGAAGTTCTGTTTTCCAAAGCCAAAACAGCCATGTAGATGGGGTTCCTTCGAAAGGCAGCTCCCCTTTCACAAGCACCCTTCTTCCCAAAAAAATATAGGAAGAAGGGTGCTTTCGAAAGGGAGGGCTTCCTTCCAAAGGAACCCTGTCTACACAGCTGTTTTGGCTTTTGAAAACAGCGCTTCCGGAATGGCGAGTGGCTGTCATTATGCAAATAAGGCACTGAGTATGAAAATCAGTGCCTCATTTGCTTTTTCGATCTGCCACGTTTGCATGTCCCTTTTGAAAGGGAGGAGTAATGTAGACACAGCCAGGATGTCTTTACTTACCTAAGCAGTGCCAGACTCTCTACACTGCTCTTTCTACCTGTGCTAGCAGATCTGAATCTTTCTATTACTAGCTTGTGCATCTCCCTCAAACTTGTTTGCAAATCTTACGTTTTGATTTTTGTCATTGTCAATTCATCCCTGTTAATCAGACAAAGCTGTCAAGATGTTCTCAAAACCAATTCTTCCATTTATGACCCATTGTTCTGGAATGAGAACACTGGCAACAGCAGGAAAGTACTACCAGCCACATTTTACAAGTGGGGAACTGCAGAAGAGAAATTAAGAGACTTGACCAAAGTCTCAATGAGAAGTTTGTGGCACAGCTGTGAACAGACCCAAAATATTCTGAGTACTAGATCACTGCTCTAACAGGATTCCTCCTTACTCCTCATCCCTTCCTTATTCCCTCCTTATTCCTTATGAATATGCAGCACCTCATTAGCATAACAGCAGCCGCACACACTTGAGACTGCCAGTTTTG
The DNA here is from genome assembly GCF_033958435.1 of Carettochelys insculpta. Classification (NCBI taxonomy): domain Eukaryota; kingdom Metazoa; phylum Chordata; order Testudines; family Carettochelyidae; genus Carettochelys; species Carettochelys insculpta. The sequence goes on along the minus strand of NC_134138.1, from coordinate 109,947,871 downwards.
AAACACATGCCGCCCGTGTAGCCAGGGGCCTTTTGAAATGACCCCCCTCCCCAATTTCGAAAGCCCCTTCTTCCCAAAACGGGTGGCGTGCATTTCAAAACTGGCAGTTTCAAAGTGTGTGCAGCTGCCATTAGGCTAATGAGGTGCTGCATATTCATGGAAGCGCCTCATTAGCATATTCTGAAGTGCCACATTACCATAGCCCCTCCAAAAGGAGGGGCTAGTGTGGCCACGGCCTAAGAGGAGGCTGTCACCAGGTGAGTACTAGGATAGGCTTCAGAAATGCTGGATGGCTACTCAAAGAGTGCAACACGACCAATAAAGCCTATTTGTATGTATGACAGTACCAAGTGACAGTGTCTTGATGTAAGATGCCACTAGCCACCAGCCACTTTGCGTTTCTCTTCCTTTTTCTGTGTCTCCAGTAAAGGAGAAAGTTTCCTGCAGTTCCTGAACTGCTGCCCCTAAAAGGACAGAGTGGAAACAGCAAATGGGAGATGTTTTTGCAGTTCAAGACAGCAGCAGAGATAAAAGCAACTTGTCCTTCCATCTCTTGGTGTTTAGAAGGCAGGTGCTGTTTTGTTTGGGTGAGGGGTTGCTCTCAGTGCTTTCTAAGACCTCCTGGAGCAACGTACCACTCAAGCATAACTTATGAACAGGGAAAAGCTAACGTCCTTGCACAGGCTCCAGACTTCCCATGGGAGCTGGGAAATTTAGCCACTTCTGCGTGTTATCCTCCTCATGATCTACTCATGCATATGCTCAGCTGACAAGATAGACAAAAATACCTCCTTTCATGCACAGCACATGAAAGCCACAGGCATGTTATTCCTCAACTAGTATGCAAACAAATATATTATAGATTTTCACTTGGTGATTCATTTTTAGAATGATTTCACCAAAACTGATAGTTATTGAGTGATTTCATAGCCCATTAATATTGCTGCACAATTCCTTAATTTGCCACAGTCGCAATATTCTGGGCAGCATCTTACATGCCACCTAGTATGCATGGTTTGATTGTGAGACTGCGCTGTTTGAGAGATACTGTTATTCCCTGTAAGCCAAGGAAGGTGAGTCATGCACATGGACACAGGATCAGCAAAACTTGCATTCTGCAAATGGTAAGTGATGACGACAGTTAACCAAGAGAGTCCACTGTGACTCTCCTATTCCAAGATGTGTCATTATAAAGTTGATGGAACACCTGCAAAGAAAATACTGTGTTCCAGCTGGTTCGTTAGTTGTTCTCTCTCAGGTGAAAGGAACATTCATATACATTTTAACTTTCACCTTCACTTTCTTCTACGTTTTCATCCTCAAAGGGGGGAGTTCTGGGAAATGAGCCTAATGAATCTCTCTCTCTTTCTCTCCCTCTCTCTCTCCAGAGAGAGCAGCTGCAATTCCACACCCATAACAGTATCTCCAGGAACAAGAAAAGAATATTTAAGCTTATCTAAAAGCTATACTTGCATTTGTCTCCCTCCAGAATCCGTTTTCTGATAGTGAGTACCTTCAAAATTTGCCCACCTATTATCACTATAAAAGCACATATGAGATAATATAGACATTACGTACAACATACCATGCTTTGAACCACAGAAAAAGGTGTCTCAATCCTACTCGGTTGCTGCTACTAACTGCTGTGTATGTCTTATATAAACATATATTAAAAGACCAATCTGAAGTTGCCAAATCAATCACATAAAAGTTAGGAAATACCAGAATTAAGATTGTCCCTCAAATCTCAGTTCAGTCTCCTTGTGCACATGCGTTACATCTTTCATTACAGGATGGCATACTAACTTACCACAGGTTCTCAGCTTCATTCAGTGCACAGTCTGAATCTGGTTAACTAAATGGGTAGCTATTTAATATTTCTTTTTATCCTCACTTTTCCATGTCTAGCCCCATGCAATATTTACTGCACTCTACTCAAACTCTGCACTGAACACAGATTTATTACCATATGCACTTCTCTGTGGTGCTTTCATGATAGTATTCTAGTCCTGTAATAACATTAATGAATTAATCTTCCAAATGCCACAGCTGGGCGAGGTGATATTATTTTCCCTATTTTTTTCATGCGGGGAACTGAGAAACAGAGAACACCAAAATTATCAACTGCATCAAGTAAAGTTGGGTGCTCAGTTTGAAAAGACTAAGTTTTCACTGTCTAGACTATTAAACATTTTTATAGTACTTTCTATGTTCAGAACATAGCTCCCTTTAAGCTGAACTGCAGTTACCACTGCCAGGACTCTTGAATATGAGACCTCAGATTGCACACTTGGGGTGCCCAGAATATAAGGAACACTCCATGGCAATCTGTGAAAAGTTTAGTTTAGATAAGAACATAAGAACAGTCATAAGCTGTGTCTACACTTGCACGCTACTTCGAAGTAGCGGCACTAACTTCGAAATAGCGCCCGTCGCGGCTACACGCGTCGGGCGCTATTTTGAAGTTAACTTCGACGTTAGGCGGTGAGACGTCGAAGTCGCTAACCTCATGAGGGGATCGGAATAGCGCCCTACTTCGACGTTCAACGTCGAAGTAGGGACCGTGTAGACGATCCACGTCCCGCAACGTCGAAATTGCCGGGTCCTCCATGGCGGCCATCAGCTGGGGGGTTGAGAGATGCTCTCTCTCCAGCCCCTGCGGGGCTCTATGGTCACCGTGGGCAGCAGCCCTTAGCCCAGGGCTTCTGGCTGCTGCTGCGGCAGCTGGGGATCCATGCTGCATGCACAGGGTCTGCAACCAGTTGTCGGCTCTGTGTATCTTGTGTTGTTTAGTGCAACTGTGTCTGGGAGAGGCCCTTTAAGGGAGCAGCTTGCTGTTGAGTCCGCCCTGTGACCCTGTCTGCAGCTGTGCCTGGCACCCTTATTTCGATGTGTGCTACTTTGGCGTGTAGACGTACCCTCGCAGCGCCTATTTCGATGTGGTGCCGTGCAACGTCGAAGTTGAACATCGACGTTGCCAGCCCTGGAGGATGTGTAGACGTTATTCATCGAAATAGCCTATTTCGATGTTGCTACATCGAAATAAGCTATTTCGATGTTGGCTTCACGTGTAGACATAGCCATACTGGGTTAGATCAAAGGTCTATCTAATCTCATATCCTGTCTTCCAACACCAGCCAATGCCATGTGCTTCCAAGGGAATAAATATATCAGGTAATAATCAAGTCATCCATTCCCTGCTGCCCATTCCCAACTTTTGACAAACACAGACTAGGGACGTCCTCTGCCTTTCCTGGCTAAGAGCAATTGTTGGACCTATCCTCTATGTATGTAGCTAGTTCTTTTTGAACCCTGTGATGGACTTGGCCTTCACAATGTCCTTTAGCAAAGATTTTAATTGTGCATTGCGTGAAGGAAGTTTGTTTTAAATCTTCTGCCTGTTAGTCATTTGATGGACCCAAATTCTTGTGTTATGAAAAAAAGAGTAAATGACACTGTTATTTACTTTCTCTGCATTAATTGTGACTTTATAGAGCTCTGTCATATCCCTCTTGTTATCTCTTTTCCAAGCTGGAAAGTTCTAGTTTTATTAAACTCCCTGACATGGAAGCTATACCATACACGCAATCATTTGTGTTGCCCTTTCCTGTATCTTTCTTGAGACGGGGCAAGTTGATCGTCATGTAGTCTTCAAGATTGCATACCATGGATTTGTGTAGGGGCAATGTGATATTTTCTGTCTTATTACCTATTCCTTTCCTATGATTCACCCAGCATCACAGAGCAACTCTGTGGTAGGGGAAGGAATAGAGTCCCGTTCTCCAGGGCAACAGCCAACTGTCTTAAACTTGAAACTCTGCTTCTGTTCCTGTGATTCACTACACCTCTTTCAACTGCTGCATGACGCAGGTGGTCCCATAGACAGCTTCCTTTACTACACAGCTCTGATTCACCCCACAATGCACAGTCAGCCTGTGGAACTCTTTGCCAGATGATGTTGAGAAGGCAAAGCTTACAGTAAGGTTAAAAAAAAGAACTAGCTAATTCATGGAAGATAGGTCCTGCAGTAGCTATTAACCAGGATGTGCAGGGATGGTATCCCAACCCTCTGTTAGCCAGAAAATGGGAATGGTCAATGGGACGTGTCACTTGGTGATTACCTATTCTGTTCATTCCTTCTTGGGCACCTGGCACTGGCTACTGTCAAAAGATGGCCTATTAGGCAAGATGGACCTTTAGTCTCACCAAGTATCATCATTCTTATGTTCATGATCCAGTCTTAGATCACATAATTAAATAAACAGAATGGGGTGAATTAAGGATAGATATAAGGTACAATTCATCTCTTAATGGGATAGTTCTGAACTTTGCAGATGGCCTTTATGCACAGACTGATCCTGTCCCCCATTACTCACATGACTAGTGCAGTACCTTATTCAACCTGCATCCCCGCTGTTCATGGTAGCAATATATGCTTCATATCAATGGAGCCACTTAATTAATAAGGCACTGAGTAGCATGGTTGACAGTGTCTGGCCTTTAGATAGTAAGGACTGCTACTCCAGTCATCACCCATACGTCATCTGGAATGGCCATTTATTAGTATAAAGTGAAGACAGGCCATTTACCTCCATGCTCCCATATAGTTATTTGGCTCAATGCATCATAGTTCACGAGCACCTCATTCCCAGTGAGGTATCTGTCGCCCTGGTAGGTTTACTCTTAGACACCCTTAGATAAATGTTATGGATCAGATTTTCAAAGCTATTTAATTAGTTTGGACAGTGAGCTCCTAATAATTTTACACAGATTTTAAGTACTCCAGGGCAGTGGCCAGATTTTTGTCTGTTTAGAAAGCACCTAGCACAATAGTTCAGCCCGAGGGTACCTAGGCGCCAAGGTAATTATAAATCGTTTAAGTGACACTGAAAATCTCAGTCTGACAGTGTTAGGGACAGAGTGCAATAAAATGATTTATTGAACCAAGATATCACCCTACCCCCCCACCCCTGTCTCTCTAACACTCTGGGACTGACACGGCTGCAACACTGCCCATCCTGTTGGGGCATTCAGTTTGAAATGATGGCTGTTGGGATTGATGTAGTAGGTAAGAAAATGATAAGATCCAGTGTTAGCACACTGGCCTTTTAATACTGACTGGAGACCTATCATCCTTATCGTAGAGCTAAAATGAAAATGAGTTGCGAGTTAACACCATGCCAAAAGTCAAGTGGGGAAGCCTGCCAGCACCGTGATCGTGCTAGTGCTACTAATCTTTCACTCTTGGGTGGAGTGAATTCATCAAATAAATTAGTTTTTTTTATATTTAAAGTTCTACTGGTAAATATTTAACATTAAACATTATGCCGCTATTGATACAAACAGTCAAACAAAGGAGAGAACTAAGACAAAGCCTACAAGTATATGCCAAAAAACCATATTATTTGAAGGGTTTTATTGAAATAATGAAATAATCAGATAACTAAAAAATCATGTAAAGTAATGTTTGGCTATACAGGGGAGTTATACTGGGAAAGTGATTCACATTAGTGAGACTCGCATCAAATGGAGTTTCTGTATAAAATTGGTTCTGTTGGAAAGATATAGGTACAAATGCAGTATAAAAGTAACATGGTTTTATTTTACTATTTTATTTTGTTCTGTATTTGATCATTTTTTACTAGTCACGATGCATTTGATGTCCTCAATACCCCAGATTAATATCCAGTTTAGATTCTGTCTAAACCCTGTCTTTATTATCAGCCAAAGCAAAATCCAGATCCAGCTGTCCCTGAAAACAAATGGATGGTGAGTTTAAAATCCAGATTTGGATCCAAATTTTTCATCTCAGTCCAATCTTCACTTATTTCCCATTATATCATGTCATACATCACAAGCATCCAGGGGGCTAACGCAATGAAGTTGAGCATAACACATCACACACCATAAAGCATGGCAGCTACCTTTAAAAATAAATGCTCTTATCTTTTGCATTGGATCATCACTGCCTATTTGGTTGTGCTAGGAACAGTTTTGGAAACACAGAACATAATGTGCAGCATCACCTAGAAAACCCCCCTTGGTTCCATCTCCGCTCTCTGTCTCTTAGTTACAACAAGGGTAAAGATATCGGCGCCAGGCAACCTACATGAGAATTATCAATTGGTTACTGAGAAACCTAATGATTTCATCAATAATATTTTATCAGATACAAAGGTCATTTGGAGAAGTAATGCCACACGAAATATGCCTCTGAAGTGGGTGATGTGTAGGCGGCTGCTAGGGTCAACCCTTCATTTCTCATTTCTTTAATTGATACTTCTGAATGAGTATTAATTGAGCTGCAAAGAGACGAGTGTGCCGTCTGACAATGCAAGTGACAGGGTGGAAGTGCCATTTGCAGAGTGTATATAACCACCGCTAACACCCTCAAAGCGTTAATTCCATTTTACGTCTTTCACATTTAATAGCAAATTTGCCATTTAATCTTTAAGACGGAAGTTACTTATTCTCAATCTACCTCTCACTTGCAATGATATAATCTCATGCCACTCAGACTGGCCTGTGGCATGAAGCACATCACACTTTCAAATCAGGTCCATTTTTTCATTAGCTCATATCCTTCCTGAGATGCCCTCCTTTACAGATGGCTGATCAGCAATCAACACTAGTTTGTTTCAATCAGAAAAGCAGCCGTAACTTCTCATTTAAAGACTGCTCCTGGAGAAGCACATTAGTGAAAGGCATAAAGCTGGCAGTGGGGCAACAATGACTATAACAACCGATATTTTTTTAAAGCGACAGGCCCCATTAGAGAGGAGGGGTGGATTTATTTTTAAATGAAGACTAAGTTCATTAGATAGCACATTGTGAAGAACCCCCAGAACAGGTATGCAGGGGCCATTGAACCATAAATCTGAACAGTGAAGAGGAAAAGGAATTGGGAGCTCATGAGAAGGCCACAGCATATTTCCCATGAACGCATACTGACACTCTCTTCCTCTCTGGACCTCGTCCAGCAGTCCAGCATGCTGCCCTTTGATCCTACATAACCGAGGTTAAGCATTTACTCTTTTTGAAAGGCTGGCTTGTCTACTCTGGGGCATACCGGCTTTTATCGAAGGGGGCTTCAAAATGAGTTTCTCTTTCTACTGATTTTTCCAGTATTTTTCTCAAGTATTTAAAAATACGTGCATTTGCAGAAACAAAGAGTATACGTCAGGTGCCAGCCAAAGATTTTAGATACATTTTTTAAAAGGTCCTTAACTCAGCCTCTGATTCTATGCGGTTCCAGTCTGCACCAACGATTAACTTCCTGTCTCTTTCCTCTTATTTACTGTATTTTTGCTCCCACTTATTTTTTGATTCCACAGTGCTTTCCTATCTGTCTTTCCTTCTAGTACCCAATTACCAATCAGCTCACTTCCTCCTCCCTTTCCCTCTTCCCCGCCCTCTGGTCTTCACTCTCACTCCTGCTTTTTCTATGCCCTTTCTGATTTTCTTCTGTCCTTCAGATTAATTTCTGATACTGTGGGGGTCAGCTACTTGTCTGAGGCAGAGGGCCAAAATTTGACTTTTTTTACTCTACATGCGGTCTGAGCGCTGGTGATACTTTTTGAAGTCACTCGTATTCCTACTTACACCTGCTTCATTAATAAATAAATAAGATGCAGATCTTTATCATTTCGGCGGTGGTTGGTAGCATTAGCTGGTCTTTTGTTAATCCATAGGCAGCCTGGCTTTGAGCGAGCCCTCAGCTGCCTAGAGGAGGAGGGGCAGGGCAGAGCTCTTCTCTTGCACGCCAATGAAAATCAGCTTACATGCCACTCTTGGCACCCATGCCAAGGGTTGTTGATCCCTTCTTTAGGTCCTAATTACTGATTCAGGGGCCTACCTGGAAGCATGAAAGAATGAAAACAAAATCTCTGAGTGTGTACTTTTTCCACGTTTTCTGCAAGTGAACATGAAAATAAACTTTTTGAATTTGATTTCTATGCACCCGCATGTGCAGGAAGGAGGGGGAACAGCACTGTCTATTATTGTCTTTTGTTTGCAAGTCATGTGGGGTAGGGACAGTCTATGTGTCATGTTTGTACATGGCCTAGCATAGTGTTTGGGTGCCTAGCCATTACTTAGGGCCGATAGGTGCTGCAGGAATACAAACAAAATATTTAAATAAGGTAACAACAGAAACGTTTGAGAATGGACTGTATCGCCCAGTGCAGGATGTCTGAGTCCTACATCTACAACCATTAAATGTTTTCATGATTTTTCAAGACAAATAAGTTTGTGTTGGATTTGTAGCTGAACCAAATATAAGCTATTTGGAAATATATACTGAAACTTAATTACTCACACAGTCTAGTACAAAGCCATTCCTCAAATTGTGGTAAGTTGTGCCATTTTAAAAGGACAATTGGAGATTGTACTTATCAGATTGTTTATGACAGGAATGGGTTAATTTTCCTAACCTTTTCGGTTCTTGTTCCACTCTCAGGGTTGTCAAAGGATGGATAAATGTGGAGATATTTTCCAGTTTTGTTTCAATGTCTATCACAAGAGTGGACCAATTTCATACCATTTGCTGCTTTCATTACTGTCTCAAGGTTGTCACAAGAATTGATAAATTTCAGACTGTTTTTCGTGTCCTCATTACAATCTTCAGGTTGTCATGAGAATGAATTGATTTTGTGCCATTTTCTGTTCTCATTATAGTCTTTGTCATGAGAATGGCTTCATTTGGGGCCATTTTTGTTCCTGTTACTTACAATCTTTTGTCACAAGAGCAGGGATTATTTGATGAAAATGAGAAGACAGCATCTCAAATATGGAGCTTTCGGGACACCATGGTCTTGTGATGGAGACCATAATGAGGACAGAAAAAGGTACAGGATGTATCCATTGTTGTGATGATTTTCAGGTGTGATTTTTGTGACCCCCCAACTTATATTGGATGACTTCCCCAGTAGGAGGTGCTCATACTTTCATTGCTGCCACTGCCAGTTCATTCTCTCCCTAGGCAGATTTTTGCAACCTCAATGAAGCAGCACTTATGTCTATGTATAAGGAAAACTTTGGCTTCAAATAAAAGTGAACAATTTCAATGTAAACTTTGATTTCTAACAAATTAAATGATCTGAGAGGCTCAGATCTTGAGAATTCATCTTCAGATATATATTCCCTCCATTGAAACTGGAGGGATGTGGGTGAATAATTTTCATCAGTGTCAAGTGACGTCACTAACAGAAGAGCAGGCCCCATCGTCTACATTCGTAAGTTCCATTTTCAATGGCTTGTAGAAGCAGAAGAGGCCAAATGGTGGAAAGTAAGATGTAAGTCTGGTGATCTGCATGTGCGGTGCTGGGTTTAGGGTATGGCAATGGATCTGTGTAACAAGCCTTGTCTGGGAGCTCTGTTTTGAAACTATGAGACGAAGCAGTGAAGGTAAACCTCGCAGACAAATGCAAGCAAATCAGTGTCTTGAACTGAGCTAAGAAACAGTAACTGTAAATGAAGTGACAGAAGTAAGAGGTCAAAAAGTGCCCAAGAAAATACCCAGGTAATTGAGAGTTCTTGAAGGAGATTAAAAACACGGAGCAGGAAACACAAAAAATAAAGATCATATTCCTGAAGCAGTTCAAGTATAAAGATATGAAAAGTTAAGATGGAGAGAGAGCAAGTTCTGCATAAAGCAAATCAGGAAAACTCTAGAGAGAGAGATACTCTGCAGATACAAAAAGAACAACCACAGGAACATGACATTGAGATCTAATGGATCATGGGGAGAGGACTAAGCCCAAAGACTCCAAAGAGCTGGATGTGCCATAGGTGTGAGGTAAAGTGTTAGTCCAATGTACTGAAATGAAGCAAGAATAAAAGGACAGTGTGCTACCTGCCAGAACATGCACAGGTATGAAGAATGAGGAGAATGGAATCTTAAAAGGAGAGAAGTTGCTCATTGTTATCCAAACTGGAATGGACAGTGGGTAAAAAAAGGTGACAGAAACATTTAAGAATGCAGAGCCAATGTATCTGCTGTTGTCGTTTAGTGCTGCTCCATTGCCTTCAATGGAGTTCTTATTTACTTTCTTTGAAATTGTTGACTTAAATGGAGCTTCAACACTTTACAGCCACAGAGAATTTATCCTTGAATTTATAACTCTGTGTCCTTCAGAAACAGACAAAGAGAAATGAATAGGTGATTCTTTTGAAACTTCTACTGATATTGACAGCTACAAGAGAGAAAAGAGAGGGGAGGTGTTGGGAAATGGTAGTGAAAGGAAGGATTTGAGTTATAAATATCTGGATTGAGTTCTGTCACTTGAAGAGTTTGGGGGCACAACTTCCTAGATGATCATCTTGGAAGACTGGTTGGGAGAACCAGAAACACCTTTACCAATAAATACACATAGACACTGAAGTAGATTACCAAGGGAGGAGTATCAAAGAGATATGCACAAATGGGCTAGGCTCATGACAGTGGGAATGCTATACACAGTAGATGTATCAAGTACTAAGCAACCCAACTGGCACTCTCTAACCCTATCATCCCTGGGTAACATCCTCAGTGGTACTGAGCAATGGCACTCTCAGCATTTTGCCTTATGATTCTATAATCCCTTTTCATTCTCTCTACCATAGCATCTAATCTCTATGCCTGTGCCTAATCTCCTAGCTTTCTGCCAGGCATTCGGTAACACCCATCTCAATTGTCTGATGTGTACGGGAATACAACATAAATCATAAAATAGGTAGCATGGGCTGCATATATTACATGAACATTCAACTTCCACGAGATGAAATGACCTCCAAGTGGCTTACTGCTCTTCATTAACTTCTCTGTATAATTGAACATTTTTAGGCATCTCATTTAACAAACTGTTAAGCTCCTTATTGCACAGAAAAGCCATGTGATGTGCAAGTATTCTAAAACTCTTCCCTCATTCACAATTCTCTTACTAATATCCTGGGCATTATTAGCAGTTCACAAAGCCAGCACATTTTCTTTTTGATAATTGTCCCTTTCTAACCTTCTTTGTCCACCTCTTAATGCTGTCTGGTGCTAATAAAGAGTAAAACTATGCTTCCTCTGGCCTGGCTGCTCTGAACTGTTACCCATACTCCATCTGCTCCCTGTAAGGGGATGTACTTATATCAATGATAGATAAATCCCAGCTAGAAATACAGGTCCCTGACAACCTAATCACTGAAATCCTGTCAAGTAACCCCTAATTTTGAAGCAAGCGGTTAATTCCCAGCAAATTGATTTATGCACTGTTTGAGGTTTGGCGAGTTGTGTTGTTCATCTGTTATTACCAGGAACTCAGCTCAGCCTATTCATTTAGACCACTGACACAACACAGTGCATCTCCCAAGAAAATTTCCTTCGTCAGCACATCTAGAATTTGCTAATTAAATCAACGATGACATTATTCACTTTCTGGGTGAAAAAAACACTTTTTCTCTTGCTCTCTCTCTCTCACACACACACATGCGCATGCGCGCACACACACACACACAAATTCTGATTTTCGCAGCTACACTAAACCTACAACTTTTTAAATGACCTTCCCTTCTAGGCCTATTAGCTGTAATTGAACTGCTTAATGCAACAAGCTTGCAGTTAGCCAACCAATCTGAATTCAGTTTAAAGCAACACCACCACTGCCACAATAAACTTTAGAGGGGGGAAATATGCTTACAAGCACCTCTGAATCTCACTTTTTCACTGCAGACCCTGAAGTGTAGATTTCATTAAAATGATAGGGTTGGCCAGTAAGTACTTTTATTGTCTGTATTATTGCAGCTGAAGTGAATTCAGCATGCCAGAAGAGACAGGTTGTCCCCCAGACCCTATAATTATGGGTCCATAATATCACAGTATTTCTTTGTGCTATTTAAGATGCAGAGAATAAAGCAGGTTCGAACTGAACCTTTCTGAGCCTCCAGTAACTTTTCAAAGAACGTGTATTCCCTCACAGAGGTTATAGGAAAGAAAGCCAAATGTGACAAAAAATATTGAATACTGTTTAATTATTCACCTGTTTTAAGGGGAACCTGAAAGCCTATACGTGTCACCAGACGTGTGTGTGTGTGTGTGTGTGTGTGAAGGAAGAAAATATTGTTGGTATTTTGGGATAGCAGTTCACAGCTTTTCTCTCTCTCTTTTTTCCTTTTTTTTGGTTGTTTTTTTTGGGGGGGCATCCCTCTCTAGGGGTATGATTTCTACCTAACTCCACCACACCATGTTGTCATAGTCTATAAGCCCCAGGGACACAACCCCACGTTTCCATGGGTGTCTCTCCATGCCGGTACAGCCACACTCCACATAGCAAAGGTTAACCATCCTCCCTTTGTAGTACACATCTACACAATAGTGGTCTATCATCACCTCAATGCAATACACTTTTTACACTCTGCCTTGCCTCCATTAACAGGCTGAAGCAACTGCAAGCAGTCAGCTATAAAACAAGAGCTGAAAGACAAAACAGGAAAGAGGCTAAAAAGAAAGCCTATTTCTCGTGCCCCCAGATGTTGCAGTCCTCCAGCTAGAGCAGACTATGGGGAGAGGGAAAAGCTCATCATGACTACCAATTTTTTTTTCTTTCAAAGTTCCACCTTTTCACTGTGGCACTATGGATTTCCCACAGAAAGGGGAAGTACAGAGTCTATACTTCAACTAACATTTCTTCTGCATGGTGATTTCTTTGTTTAAAAAATTAAAAAAAAAAAAAGAGGAGTTGGTACTCAGCCAGTTTCCCTCCCCACCTCCCTAGCCAATCCCGTGGTTGGGGGTGCCCAGGTGCTGGTACTCAGTACCAGCAAGTACCAGCACAAAAACACTTGCTTTTGCGCGTGCTGGTTACAAGCATAAAAATGTGCCACTACTGTGTCCATCATTTCAACCCACCACAGAGCCCTGACTAACCTTTTTAGTCAGTTTCATCATCCTTGATTCTTTTCATTCCCTTTATTATTGTTTACTGAAATTACTTAGCATGCTTGTGTAATCAAATACATTTCTGAGGCATGTCTTTTGGCCCATTGTTAAAAGGTTACAGCATTTCTTGTCTTCATTCTTCACATCTCAAGCAGCTGTGGAGTATTTCCCACCAACTCATTGCTTACTAATGAACTTTTTTTTTTCTAAAAGCAGCCTGTCATTTCGTTTAATGTTGCAAAATAAGACAGTCTTTAAGTGGGATCTGATTTTGCTAAGAGATGTCTAAACTTAAGTGAGATAATGGATGTAACAAAATACCACCAAATATGACAGCTTTGTTCTGCCAATGTAATTTGCTGATTCTGGAAACCAAATGCAGAACAGCCTGTGCCAGTCTCAGAAAAAGAGGCTTGTTTGACAGATATAGACCTGCTTAAATACCAGCATACACTACATTAAATAGCAGACTTCTGCATTCATTTGTAGTTTTTAGTCACTTGTCATAACAGGGTTTTTTTAAATGCTCATTGTTCCTATCACTCTGATGCCCAAATACATTTAGTCTCACTTTAAGGATGGAAGATAGTGTGACTTGACAAAGCTGCCAAATTCTTTTTATATTAATAGTATTAAAAATAAGAGCTACCTCTCCTCAGTTCTGGGAATACAGAAGTCTGGCTGATATGTAAATAGGATTGTTAAGGGAGTGATTCTCTCTCGGTTACCACTGACTAAAAGAAATTGAAAGAGCTGAGTAAGGTTAAGAATCTTAGGGTGAGACTTTGTGGTATAATTTCCAGGGAAAACCATGTGAGGCTGAAAAAACTACAGCTGTGCAATTTATTCCCACTTGGTCCTTTTCCCTTGATATCGCACAACATCCCTATGTGCTGCTCTGGTCACAAGGTCTGGCTATTGTAATTTCCCATTAGTTTTACTCCAAATTGGGTATATCAGCTTTTGTAGCTTGTCTGTAATGCAGTAGCACACTTACTCACTGATTTGAGCAGCTTATATCGTGCCCAGCCCCGCCCCCCACTTCCTTCCAATTGGCTGCTTAAACAGTGATAGATTCATACCAAGATGCCACGGCTGGCTTTTATAATCCTTCAGATCATAGGCCCAACCAGTTCTTTCTGAACCTCATCCTGGCATGCTCAGCATCTGTTATTTAGGGATGGCACCCGCGAGTCTATCAGCAGCAGAAGATTTGACTCTCGCTGCAGCAGGGTCACAGAGTGTGTAACTTGCATCCTGTCAGCCTTCAACACTCTCTTTTCTGCCATCAGAATTCTATTCCCTCACACAAGGATTTTGTAACTTTAAGAGTAGACTTATATTTTTAAAATATCTGTCAAAGGACCATTTCTGAAGTTATTATTCATGTCTGAGAAACTTGTAGGTGAAGGTAACTGGTAAGGACAGACATGAGTCTACCTTCCATTAAAGAGCATAGCTTTCATGTTCAAATGCACTTGTCTATTTCTGCCTGATTACTTTGCAAATGCAACATACATTGAATGGGAAGGAAGGAAGGAAGATCAAACTCTTCCTGGCAAGTTAACACCACCACTTCTTTTCCCAAATCCACCAACAGACAGGTTATGCAGGGCAGGTGACTTGCCCACCCTAGTCCTTTCAATCTCTTATCAGTGGGAATCAAGGTGTGTGTTTTGGTGTTCCTGTTGCCACTTAATTGCCCTATCTCACCTTATGGAGCCGAGAAACCCCCAAATGGACCAAGGATTGTAACAAAGAATCGTAACTTTGGCCAGTGCAGTCTCTGAGGATCCTGTTTTCTTCCCTATCAAGTTCTTGAGGGGTTTTTCCTCCTTTGCCTCCTCCTCTGAGGCAGTATCTGTTGACATTTTCAGATATGCGCTATCTGAATAGCCACAACTGATCTGAAGACATCAGTTGGTAGGCAGGATAGTCTAATAGTTAGAGCATGGAAGGAGGAGTCATGAGACTTGTGTCCCGGCCTTCAGAATATCATTGACTAACTGGGTGACCATGGGTATGTGTCACTTCCCTTTCCTCATCTTTGAACAGTACGCACGAGTGGACTGAACATAAAGGTTTTCTACTGCTAAACCCAGAAGGCCTGAAACCAATGGTGTTTACAAGCCCATTGAATTACATGTTTATTTCCATATTTAGGGAGAACTTAAAACAGAAGTCATTGTGGTGTTGGACAATCTCTTACAAGAACAGACAGTCAAGTCTATGCTTGATACCTTTCTAAGTACTGCTTCTTAGAAATGCTTTTTCGAAAACGTAGAAATCTTTGCCCTTATACGTAGCTATCCCTACATGCTTTAGATACATTGCAAATTGCTCATACTGCGGCAAGATTTCTTGCCGCATCTCATACTGGTAAACCTCTCACCCATTCTGCTTTCAAATTTCCTCTGGCTCTAATGCATAAGAGATAGAGTGTATTTATTACTATTTGAGTCAGCAATACATATTCCTACAAAATCCCAGTTCCTTTAGAAAAGCTTTGCTAGTGATCATGTCCTATAGTCCTGGTGGGAAAATCACACTGGATGCAGCTCAGAACAATTCAAATCCAGGTGGCTTACTGTGGCCAGATGTCTGAGGACAAGTGTATTTTTACCCATAGTTTGGCACCCGCAAAGCCTTGCACTTGTATGAATGCAGTCCAGTGAGATGCCACAACTGTCCAATTCATAACGAACACCTGAAACATACAGACATAAAGTGCATGCCCAAAACTGTGATGTGCACTCTCCTGGTTCAAATGCTCCTTAAAAATATGTCCCTGAAGGATTTTGGAATGAGTTGATCAAGCATGAGAGAAGGGAGAAGCTCTGAGATATTTTTTACTCTAACTCAGAGTCACCTTTCTGGCTGTTGAAGGAAAGTATTAGGTAATGCCTGTCAATTTACAATTGATGGAGATTTCCCAAAGGACAGTAGAAAGGTGACCAACAATATCTTTAGCTACATTTCCCAAGTAGTTCCAGGAGCCTGCAGGGAATTCACTATGCAAAGCCCTAGACAAAGTCCTCCTGTAACTGATAGGAATGCTTTGCATTCTTTCTCTGAAGGTCAAAACTGAGGAAAGTTACTTTGACAATGAATTCATCTGCAGAAGTGAAAATAAAACCAATGGTAGTGTTTAGAAATCAAATAGCATGTGATTATGTGCTAGGTGTCAAGTAATCTGATCCCCAAAGAAACCTGCGTAAAGGGGACACACCCACCAAATTATATACTTTAAAAAGAAGAGAGTATTCAAAACTTTGCTGAGCCCAGGTCCTAGTTCATTGGTAAAAATAAAAGAAAATGTAATTCCTTCTATTGGGACCTTAATACACATAATTTTCAAATGAAGCGTAAAGTGACCATTTAGACTGAATACTTATACGAAGTCTTTACCAGGAACACAAACAAACTGAAGACCAGCTTGATAGCCATACTCACCAGAACAGAATTTGACTATGTGAATAGTGCCACTGATTTCAGTGAGACTACATGAGCAGCAAGATGCTATTCAGAATGCAGCAAGGTATCAAATCTGGCTGTAAAGATGAAAGTACAGTTTTCTTTAATTACTGAGATAAGGAGCGGATCCGCTCAAACACTGAAATATTATACCCCTATTTTCAGCCAACAAATACTCTGAGCAACCTACTCCACATACTCATGTAATGTTGCTCATGTAATACTCATGTAAAATTGCTCTTTCAGATCCTGATTCAGCAAAGGGCTCATGTACACGCTTCACTTCATGCACATGAGTAGCCCTTCTTAAGTCAACAGTACTGTTCACATAATGAAAGATACGCATGTGCTTAACTACCTTGCTGAACTGAGGTCTAAGTGCCTTGCTGAAGTGGGATGGGCTCAAATGTTAGGTATTTGCTTAAGTACTTTGCTGAATCAGGGTCTAAAGCTTGCTTAAGGGAAACTGGGTTGTGTTAGCCTGTTTTCTGTGGGAGTTCATCTTAGTAAGATGTGCAGGATTGGGACTGATGAAAAGTCATTTCTGTGTTTACAGAAAACATAACCTTTCCTGTTAATTAATATACCTAAGTATCCACAGTTCATTTTGTTTGAAGTGTAGTAGTACTAATCATTAGCCGTCTCTCAGAGAGTACACTTTTGTTTACATTCATACATTTTTTTCCTACAAAGCACTTTGAGACATTTTTATGACAACAAAGCACTGCGTAAATACAAGTTTGCAGTTGTCAACCTTTTTTATTTCACAGTTTCAGCTATGAATCCGGCAGAACTAATTAAGTGCTAGCCCCTACCGTCGCAAGCCCTATATGGCTGCTGCTACTACCATCCTGTGAGACAATTGATTGCTATGCGACTTCTATATCCTAAGCTGAAGACACAAGTGCATAAAGGAAAGGAAGACCAATTAGCTTGCACTAGTGCCCATGAAAAAGGGGACAACTGTGATTATAATACTTCGGAGGCCATTACTATTCTTTTTTTTCCCTCTAAAATACTGAAGCGTGCCCATAAATACATGTGAAGTTTTTGAGGTGGGGATGTCTTTTTGCTTTTTGGCCACTGCCTTGTGTCTGATCATCCACACTACAGTTCCAATTTTATGAAGAGTTTCAGAGACTTTGGAAAACCGGGCATTGATTCTACATGGATCATGGTATGTCATCATAGTCACACCTTCTAGTTACCCTAACCCCACATTTCATTACACTTCCCTATCAGTAAATGGTAGCAGATAGCCAAGGTTACTTCACAATGGTGCAAAGGCGCTGGTGTGCCACCAGTACAAAATGTGGTTCTCTCTCACACTTGGACTTCCACTCAAACACTCTCCTACTTGGGCCATCTAATGAGGAATAAAGCCAATCTGCCTGGAAGGGGGAAACTTTTGGTGATCTCCCTTCAGGAGGCACCCAGACAGAATGCCTTTAAACCATTTTGTGACAGAGGCTCATAAACATACTTTAAATCAGTCTGGGTCAGAGGGCAAATATGGTGCAGAAAACTGCAAAATAAAAGTGAATTATGATGAAAAGGTTTTACTGCAAACTTAATAAAAAGGTTTTGATTATGTGGCTGAAACCTTAGTTCCCAAAGAAGAAGTAAAGAAACTACTTAACTTTCCATTTGTTTTCTGCTATATCTGACTTCAGCCTAACCAGGATGACCCTGAAAGCAGAAAGGGAGAACATCACAAGCACCTCACCTGCCATCTTTAAAGTTGAAATTCTCCTTCTCCCTCCTCTGCTCCCCAGCTTCTAGCACACACCATTTTTCTCTGGTCATAGAACACTAGAGCTGGAAGGGACCTTCAGAGATCATCTAGTCCAGACCCCTGCCCTCTCTACAGTACTAAGCACCATCTAGATCATCCCCAAAAGGTGTCTCTCTACCCTGCTCTAAAGAACCTCCAATGATGGAGATTTCACAACCTCTCTAGGTAGTTTATTCCAGTGTTTGACCACCCTGACAGTTAGGAAGTTTTTCCTAATGTCCAACTTAAACCTCCTTTGACGCCGTTTAAGCCCATTGCTCCTTGTCCTATCCTCAGATGTCAAAGAGGAACAATTTTTCTCCCTCCTCCTTGTAACCCTCTTTAAGGTACTTGAAAACCGCTATCATGTCCCCTCTAAGTCCTCTCTTTTCTAAACTAAACAAGCCCAATTCTTTCAGTCTTCCCTCATATCTCATGTACTCCAGACCTTTAATCATTCTTGTTGCTCTTCTCTGGACTATCTCCAATTTCTCCACATTGTTCTTGAAATGTGGTGCCCAGAACTGGACACAGTAGTGCAGTTGAGGCCTAATAAGTGCAGAGTAGAGGGGAAGAATGACTTTTCATGTCTTGCTCATGATACTCCAGTTAATGCGTCCCAGAATCTTGTTTGCTTTTTTTGCAACAGCATCACATTGTTGACTCATATTTAGCTTGTCGTCCACTATGACCCCTAAAGCCCTCTCCACAGTATGCCTTCCTAGACAGTCGTTTGGACAACTCTAACCAAGTCGAGTGCCAATGGCAGCTTGGGCTGTATTTTATATTATCTGATGTTGGGATCCATCCCTTTGATAGCAGATTAGATACACTAGCAATTTTGCTCCTTCTCTAAAAGAAGTCACACAAGCTTCTTTGAGAACTACAATGCTAGCAGAAAAACAGCAATGGCTGCTTCCACCAGTAAGTGAGAGCCTGTAACAGGGAGTGAAATCGCAATCACATGCTGTATTATCATAAGCTTGCCCTGTCCTTTACACTTCAGAAACAGAAGCTGGAGTTTGTTTGTGTGTTTGTTGTTTAATACAGGTTGTCCTGTACAGCCACACAGTCACTCTGCTGTGCCAACACTCCTTCCACATGACCCCAATTCAAAAAAAAGCACTTAAGCACATGCTGAAAGTGCTGTCTTATACAGGTCTTGATTTACAATATACCAACTTAAATGTACCCCTGAATCAGGTCCATATAGTGGAAAAAGACCCCTTTCCCAGATCATTGCAATACCTCAGTAACCCAGACTATGGCCCATCGACATTAATAACAATTTGAACAATTTTCAGCTGGGTGGGAATTCCAGTTACCCAGAGGTTAGATTCTCAGGCAAATTGTGTTCCCTGCACCCCCACTCCAACATCTTTTCAAAAGATCCCCAATTTTTGCTCACCACGCTGAGCAGTTATGGCTCGATTTTTCGAAAGGGTCCAGCACATTGGGTGTTAGCGTTTTTGAACATCTGGTCCTCAATGTTCCTCCAGATCCATCCCCTAGAGGTGGCATGGCACAGGTTATGAACCATTGCTGTAGCTGGTAATTCTCATTAGATAAATGAAGCACATACCCTTTTTAGTGAATGAAATATTCTTTTTTTTTTTCCAACTAAAGCAGCTCAGGTGAAAATTGGTGTGGAGTGGTTTAAGGCACTATGAATGCACGAATGATTAAAAAAGAGGATATTTACTGGCCTGCAGCATCTGAGGGGGTAGGGGAGAAAGCAGCACCACTGCTTTTGCATCCATCCCCTGGGAAAAGCTTAAGAAATAGGAAACTGCATATAACTATTGTTTGTGTGCATTATGCATGCTTTGAAAAAATGCTCTGAAACTCAATATTATCAGGAAAAGTCTTTGGACTGCATTTAAGTGAGAAGGATTAGCTTGCACGATGTTGATTTATAAATGGCAACAACCAATCCCTTACATTCTCTACTGCAGTCATCTCTCCTCCACAGTAATTCCCAATGTTCCCTTTTGAAAGCCCTTGATACTCAGTTAGCCCCGAGGTATAATGTTTGATAATATAACTACTGCTTCTGTCACTGCGTTTTGTACAAACGCATAATATGTGGCCCAGAATGGTAAAGATTTATGTATGGGTATGGAAAATAAAAATCAGCATTGATTAAAAGCCCCAGATAGACCATCCAATACCGCCCAAAGAACATCAGTTATTTTGCATTTTGACGTGGCGATTGATAACTCATAAATGCAAGCAGGAATGACAAATGCGGATGGAAACTGGCTTTGACAAAAACGATAACAGTATCAGTCTCGAGGGGCGATGGAGGTATAAGCAGGAGCTGTTTAAAATATTTAATCATTTTATGAAGGCTGCAAGATGTTGTTTGACCCTGAAGGAGTGTGAATGTCACATGGATCAGAAATTGCCAAGTCTTTGAAGTGAAATAAAAAAATGGTGTTATTATAGATCCTTCTTGACATCCTATCATTTTTGTATAGGATTAAAAATATGTATACAAAGCTCTAGATAAAGGACTCCAGCAAAAGATGCCTTGGTTGAAGGGGGGAAAAATAAAGACATACTGTTCTGAATTTTCACTTCAAAATCGCAAAGCATTTCTTTTATATTTTTCTCAAATGGCATGAATAGATCCAGCAGCCCCTAGTAAAAAAGATTCCTTTGGTTTTTAACTACAGGGTAAATTATGCTTTACTTTTGTTACCTCGGGTGTGACTTTTGGTCTTCAGAGAAAATCTTTTCTTTCCCTTGTACTTAACTAAGCAGTGGGTATTGTGCGTGAATGTATATAAGTATATTCATATGATCCTTTGTTGCAAGAATACATTGACTCATTTATCATACATATCCATAAAGGTATGCAATTTGCAAGGTGTGGTATTTTTAGAGGGAAAGACTGGGGGCTCTGTAACTAATTCTTATCAAAATTTCTGCTTTTAAATTTCCCAGGTCTTCCAGAGAAGATGCAATCTAACCAGCCAGGAGAAACAAAGCCACAAGTAAACACTAAGAGGCTATTCCCATATGAATGAGGCTCAGTTTGTATTCCTATAAAAGTGACAAAGTGAAACTCTTTATTTCTGTTTTATTTCATTATTCTAATTTTGTTTCATCTGAGGCTTGTGATTGTTTAGGTGGCCATTTATTTCAAGGTGATATTTTCCAAGAATCTGTGTTTCCTTTCAGGGTTTGGTTATATACCGTCCTTGAAATACCGTTCTTCCTTTTTCATCTCCAGTTTGGCCTACTCCATTTATTTCTTCAGGTCAATGAATCATTTAGCTGTGTCATATCATTTGTTTATTAGGTGGTTGTCTTTTACATAGCGAACCCTCCCCCTCCTTTCATTGAAGATTTTGCTTTCTAATTATGGATGTTTCTCTTAAACCTGTGTTTTGTGACCTTAACCAATATCCCCTGCTAGAAACTGGTTAAGTGCTTGTGTACTTGTACTGAGTTACCCTTACATTGTTCAAACCACAGGAAGTTACGCATATTTAACTTCACAACCGTGCCCTTATAGTAAAGTGTGGTCACAGTTCTTTGTGTATCCTGAAGGAACTGATCCTTTGATTTGCTTAGGATATCACAGATTCTTTGTTCATAACTGTAGAAGGGATTCTACCTATGCTGATTTGCATGTCCCATTGATTTCAGCTAAGTGCATACAGTATATAGCATTGCAGCAAAGGCAATGGGAAGTATTTCTGTCATAGCAGCCTGCTGCACACTCTGCAGCAAATGAGCTACACAATAAACCCTCTTCCTGCAGTATCTAGAGATACTGAAAAAGCAGCTATGGGAAAATGTCTGAGGAGTCTTATGCAATATTTTCCATTCGCCTGTCATTTTACCCTGCATGGTGTAACCATTTAATGCTGGTTATTAATTAAAGAAGTTTCATAGTCATTGTTTTGGGGTGGGTGGGTCAGTTCAAACCCCTTTCCTTCATCTGCTCACAACCTTTCCTCTGAAATCTGAATGTCAAGCTAAACTTAGTGATGTCAGCCTGTATCCTTCCAACGAGTAGGATAGGATTTGAATAGTACCACATAGTTATTTGATACATAAGAAAAATTCAGGCTACAAAGTATAACTTTAGTTTGCATTTTACCTGCAAAATGTTTTATTAAGAACGTACCAAGCATTTGAAGGACCAAATTCCACCCTGCAACCAGTGGGAGATTCATGCTCACCTGAAGTAGATGTGTTTGATCCATTATATTTCCAACATACTGGCCGTGTCTACACTAGCCC
The DNA here is from genome assembly GCF_033958435.1 of Carettochelys insculpta. Lineage (NCBI taxonomy): Eukaryota > Metazoa > Chordata > Testudines > Carettochelyidae > Carettochelys > Carettochelys insculpta. The sequence continues at coordinate 109,925,465 of NC_134138.1, read as the reverse complement.
AAAACTTTGAAATAGCCAGGCAAATGGCCATTTCAAAGTTTAGTAATGAAGCACGGAATACATATTCAGCACCTCATTAGAATGCCGGCAGCTGCGGCACTTCGAAATTGACACAGCTCACCACTGTGTGGCTCATCCAAACGGGGCTCCTTTTCGAAAGGACCCCAGCAACTTTGAAATCCCCTTATTCCTATCTGTTGTTACAAATAAGGTGATTTTGAAGTTGCCAAGGTCCTTTTGAAAAGGAGCCCCATCTGGACGAGCCATGCGGCAGCGAGCCGCGTCAATTTTGAAGTGCCATGGCTGCCAGAATTCTAATAAGGCACTGAATATGTATGGCCATTTTGAAGTTTTGGGGTAGTGTAGACGTAGCCACTAAGTATTACACTATTTCATCACCGCGGGCTTTTTTCATTTTGTTGAAAGTGATACTGTCTCTATAATTCAGTCAGATCTAGTAATTGCCTAAAGCAACAGAATAGTATGGGCAGAAAACTCTTTGGTGACAATTTAGTGGGCAAGCGGCCTAGGGCAGCCAAAATGCTAGAACTGGTCCTAGATGGAAACACAGTGTTTGGATTTTAGTAGATACACAAAAAATGTTGTGGTACAGGCACCAGTGTGACCTCTAATTTTGCACCCACAAGGAGTAGTAGTAGTAGGTAGTCTGTTGTGTGCGACGATGATGTCTTGAGCTTGCACAGGCTCATTGATTGTGGACTCGCATGTGGCTGAGGAGTCCAAGCGTTGAACGGCATGGGCGTTCACAGTGGGGGCGAGGGAAATGTCCTGGCTCTGTTGGTGAGGCTGCTGCTGTTGCTTTCTTCCTCTCACGAGCATCAATGAGGCAAACACGTTGCTGCTCTTCAAAGTTGTCATACGCGTGTCGTACAGGAGCATGCCGGCCTGTTCAGTCTTTTGCATGCTGGTCTAGCTGATCTGGTTTTAGCGCTGCATAAGCAATGTCGGCCTTCACACAGTCTTTATATCTCTTGCGAGGCCTACCTTGATTCCTTTTGCCCTGGGAGAGCTCACCGTAGAGGAGTTGCTTAGGGATTCTCAACCCCTTCAATTTGCATGACGTGCCCTGTCCAATGAAGCTGGACTATCAGAATCATGGCTTTGATGCTTGTGGTTCCTGCTCTGTCCAGGACTTCCAGGTTCGTAACTCTCACCTGCCATCGAATGTGCAGTATTGACCTCAGGCTGTGTGTGTGGAAGTGCTCCAGCAGTTTTATATGTTTTCTGTACAAGGTCAGGGTTTCACAGCCATAGAGGAGACTGGTCAGGACTACACCTGTAACTGTGGATGCAGTGTTGCATGCACCATTAAAAGCAGGCACAAATATGTGACTTTTGAAACTGTCAGCTCAGTCTGGTTGTTAAATGCGTACTCTCTACAATTTGTACCTGTGATTCATCTGACAATAAAAATCTGTTCAGGTACAAAAAAGAAGGCCCATTGTATAAACCAGCGCCTTGAAATGGGAGGAGTAAGTTTCAGATATTTGTGTATTCTCTCTGCCTGAGTAATTTTCTACCAAGAGTAACAATGTAAGTGGCTAGACTGAGACCAAACATAAAAACTCAGTTATCCCCATTATATGATCAGTTAGAGCTATACACATATTGATTTTAAATGCAACACTTTCCCAATTACAATGAATTTTTCTGGAAAGTTCCCTTCAATAATGCTTAGGTCGTATGTGGTTTTCCTATGGTAAACCTCTAGGAAAAAGTAGTTAAGTATCAGGACTGACTGACATTTTTCAATTCTGATTATATTTTTAATCAAATTTTTGAATTTTAACGTAAAAGAGGGAGTCATAATTGTATCCCATTTTTCAAGCAGCTCAAGTAAGTATTTTCATTGCCACTGGGAAACAGCTAATTGAATAAACTTGACATAGGTTGCACGGCAGGTCAGTGGCACAGCTGAAAATAGCAGCTAAATCTCCTGACCTCCTGACCCCATCTAATGAAAACCCTCATGACAGGACCTTCAAAGAAGCGCTTTTTGAGGTGCATCTGTTCACAAGAAGGGAGCAGCATGGTGCTGAAAACATATTTGTACTCAGGATTAATCTTCATAATTACATGTGTGATACCTATGTGTTGTGTTTGTGGGTCCAAACCGGAAGTTTTGTGGACACTTTAGGGCATCTGGAGCTGGTGGGCATGACTAGTTTGGAACAAGAGAGAACTGGGCACAGGGTTTTAAGCCTTAAGAACCACTGTGGATGTATTTATCCTACACCATATTCAAGATACTTCTCCACACCTCAACTCTGACCTGCCCACAATTCTGCTTTCATTTCCTGCTAGTCCCCCACTCATTCCCTATCCTCCACCCAGGCTGTTTTGCTTAACACTCCCTCTCACGCCCCTCCCATTTGCAATTCCTTCCACACCACCCCCTAAATTTGGACCTCCTTCCCGCTGCTTGTGCTCCAACTGTTGTCCTCTTCTTTCAAAAACCTTAAACATACTTCTTCTATCACAATTTTGAACATTAAGACAATAAAATAGTAGCAAAATCTTTACAAATCTGGGATTAGACCATTTCCTGGCAGTCTGGTGCATTGGCTGCGCAAAATGTTATCTATGTTAAAGTGTTAACACATCCATGCCAGGGAATGTACCTTCCTCTATGTTCTTTACAGCACTGAGCAACTGATGGAGTTTAACTGAGAGACACCTTTTGGTCAATGTGTTTCATTCATGTAAATTCTTTGTCTCATATGTTTATTATGCAAAAATCAATCCAGACCTTAATCTAAATGAAGCAGCATGTCTATTTCAGGATTCCCCCCTATCCAGAGATCTCAGCATTTGCTCAGTATGTTTCAAGATGAAGAGGTCAATCATTTGCAGTAAAACGATAAGGAAAGAACCCCTTGTCTCTTCCTTCATCCTTAACATAGCTCCTCCATCCAACATCCTTGTGTCTAAATCAGAGACAGTGTGTCATTATACAGAAGGAAATCTCTCAGGGGTATAGCTGAAGTTGCTTAAATTGCACTGATTTACAAAGAAGAAGGATTTTTATATTTTTCACCCCAACTAGAAAAAAAATTACATTTTTGTCATAATGGCAAACAACCTCCTGCAAAGTCAACTCCTTTTCTGAAAGTCATTGCTAGTTTTATAATTTCTGAGTCATTAGATAACCGATAGAACTCCACACTTAGTGGTTTCAAATGTTTATGGTCTGCAATTCATTCTTAATGAGCTCTCTCCATGTCTTTATTCTTCTTCACACCCTCCTGCTGGGAAATGTCTTACTCTGCCTTGGCTTTTGTTAATGATTCCACAATCATTTCAGAGCCATTTCTTCTGCCTTATGTAATTCTGACACTGCATAAGAGCCTGACTCTGCAGCCTCACAGTTGGAAATGTAACCCTTTAATGTATTAATTTCCCTTGCTCAAAACAATTTAACCTCTGTCTTGGTTTTGTGACTGTTAAGTGTTCCAATTAAATGGCTCTTTCATTTTTTGTCCTGGAGGGCTTGATCTTACTAGTATTCTCTTTAACACACCCTCCCCAGCAAATGATGAACACTCTTGGGTCTCCTCAAGTGTTGTTTGTCAATCAATTATCTATCTCGGGAGTCTCTGTCACACTTTCAAAACATACACAAAAATTAATTATGCTCATTTTAAGCACAAACTAACAAAAAAACTAGTACAAATGGAAACTAATAATTACAGAGTAGGCAAAAGAGTAATCTGGGAGCAATAAATGGCCTTTCACCCCAATCAATAGTAAGCAATGGATGGTTGTCTAACTGTTGAATCTGCCACATCTGGATGCAGCTGGTAACTATAGTTATAAGAATGTGAAAATTAATCTCAGCAACTAAAAATCTCTGTGCACTTTTTTTTTATTTCTCCACGTAGCACTGAACAGCAAACATGCCTACCCAGCTGTGGAGCTTGTTCAAGAGTGCCTCCACTAGTATCCTACAGAAAGAAATGGCTCCAAGGTAGAGAGGGGAATTTTAAAGAGAAACTTGAGCCAGCCAGCATCTCCTTTACCATATTGCTCGTATTTGGGCCCCTGATAAAAATGACCAGTCAGCTACAGACTTCATTGGTGGTTAAGTTCCCTCTACCGTCTCAATGTTTTTCATACACACTATTCCATGTCCACTGCTGTACTGTCCCATTTTTGACTTGGACTAAAACCTCTTCAAGAATTTCAGAACTAAGGTGTCAATCCAGCTAAGCACTTAAGTACATGGTTCACTTTAAACACGTGAGCAGTCCTCATTCTCATTTATTACCAAATAATATTCACCAAGATATGCCTGGAGTACCAAATACAGTATTATAGCTTCAAGTCCAGAAAAGCAAGTGGAAGGGAGACACTTCTGTTTTACAAGTACTCTGGGTCACCACAGTTGTTAGATAATATTTACCCTAATACAGCCTCAGTTGAATGAGATTTTATTTGTACAACAAGCAATAGGATTGCCAAAGTATAAAGAAGAGAGGGAACCCTCAGGTATCTGTCAAAGGAGGGCAAGTTCCACACACAGTAGTTCTGCATGGTCTATTCCAGGTTTGGTGATGGGGCCTGGCCTTTCAAAGGGACCCAGAGCTCCAGTCACCATCACTGCTGAAGCAACAGTGGCCGCAACCAGAGCTCTGGTCCCCTTTGAAAGGCTGCAGTAGTGCTGTGCGGCCGCTGCAGCACACGTAGCTCTGAGGAAATATGGGAGTCCCCCCACGACTGCCTTCCCAAGCCCTACCCCTTCTGCCTTTTTCCCCACCCCTTCCAGGAGTGGGAAGCCAAGTCCCCCCACCCACCTTGTCCTCAGGCCTGTGGCAGCTGTCAGCACCGCAGGTCTGTTTAGGTTTTACACACACACACCCCAATACCCATTTGTCATTACTCTCCATTTCTGATCAGGAGTGATCAAGTACAGGTGTAGAATCACTACCCCACAAACACAGGCCCCATATTTCTCTTTCCTTTCTTCCAGGGCCAGGCGCCATTTGTCATCATCACTTCTTGGAGAAATATCTTTCTTGCATTTCCTGGCAGTATACTGATATTGGAGCAGAAAACATCTCTTTATCATAATCTCCCCCCTAGCACATTGGTCTCATTGTCTCGGTATAGACTGAGGTTTGTACCTCCAATTACTTGCCAGTTTTATGGGCACTGGTTCTGCATATGGTGAGGGTCTGCTTTAGTTTTGCAGATTTCACAGTGGTCTGCACTGTAACAGTTCTGTCCAAGGATCTGTAGCACTAGCTTGTTGCTATTTTGGATTTACTCTTCGCATTGACTACAAATACAGGAAGGGGTTCTGACATATGTAGAATCACCAACTTGTTTTCCATCAAGGCTGGCACTCCAAGGCTTGTAACTAATTATGGTTCCCTTACACCTGTATTTGTCACATGCTGATTTAATCCTCAGAATTTCCAAAGGTGATCATGAAGCAGAGGTGTTTTTTTAGTATCAAAATATAGTGTCTAGTCTTCTCTTCAATTATTTGTCTAAGTTTCTGCTCTTTCTGGGGAACCTGTGATTTCCAGTCATCTGCAAAGTTCCAGAGTCTCCTCTGTAGGATACAAGTAACTTCCACTGAAGTTAAAAAGAGTCACTTTTGTATTCTGTGATGGGAGACTTGGTATACCAAAACAGCATGTTGTTATTTTTCCTGAAATTTTGAATAGTATTGGGTTTGTTTCAACTACTGTACTTCTATGCTGAGTATTAAGGAGATCTCTCTGTTTTCTGTCTACCTAAGGAGATCTGCTCTAGGGCTGCATGTGCTGAAGAGTTATTCCACTTCTACTACCTCTCTGTTCAGATTTTTCCTTCTCAATTAAGGAAGGGACCATTGACTTAAAAGGCCTTTGGATCAAACCATTGCATTTTGTAAAGTAACATAGGTGCCAGTTTTAAAGTAGAAGGTACATGATACATTGAAGGATCAACCTTACAGCAGGTATTCCTGCATGCTTGAATAATGCTCACGCAACGTAAAACCATTCACAGGCTCTGGGCTGCAGTATGTCAGCTCAGGGGATACAATGATTATACATGTCCAACTTTTGCTAGGCTCCCCAAAGTGCACAAGCAAGGGCACACCTTTCCAAAATTTGACACAGCAGACACACCTTCCGCCCACAGGTCTAAGCTGTCCAGGAGTTCCTGAAGGATGGTGAAGTTTCTGAACTGCACAATGACCAACAAATACCCAAGGGTTTGTAAGCTAACCTGGTAAGAAGGGCACTAACCTCTTCAGCAAATCCTTGTGCTTGGGTACCGTACTGAGGACCTTTTCCTACTGCTGGTTCACCTTGCAAGTTATTCGCTGACCGTGATAGGGTCTTCAGTGGTTTCTCCCTGTGGCCAAGACACAAAGTCAAAATAAACTCCTCCTGAGGTCATAAAGAGTCCAGTAAGTGGACAGACATTTTACCCTGGTTCTAACTCCCTTAAACTCACTTTATTCTGGCTCCCAACTAAGACCTGTCACCTTCTTGGGGGTTATGCCACTTTGCCTATGGCCAGTAGGAAAACCCAAGTACACCCATTACTCTGGGGTCTAACCTAGGGGACTCTAAACAGCAGCTGTGTACTGCCTGTCTGCTTCATTCTGACACTGCTGTTTCCTTGGGCTGCACCCTACCAGGCCTCTTTTATCCATCTTCTTTAGCTTCTTATTCTTTGGCTCAAAGAGGACCATCCTTCTTCACTCCTCTGCTCCTATCCAAACACTGAATAGCTAATACCCTGCAGGCCCTTTTATCTGTGCCTTTCAGGCTTGAATTGGTTTTTCTAAAGAGACCTAGAGGCCCTACCTCTTCTGCTCCTTTTCTGTCACTTCACTGCTTCCTGGGGCTTGATGTACAGATTGAATCTCTCTAGTTCATCACCCTATTGTCCAGCAACGTATGTAATCCAGCATGATTTGAATTAGCTGGATGACCACTCATCATGGTGTGACCAAGTTTCTTGTGCTCCCATAAAGTTTGTTTACAGCCACTAGGCCTGGATGTCAGTGTTCTGTGCTGTTATTTAGCTGTAATTTACCCCTAGATGTCTTCTAAGAGCCCAGTAAGCAATGCAAGTGTTGGTAATGCGTTAGACAATATTGACCTCCCATGGTCCAGCAAATTCTCTCATTTGTCACCAGTCAGGTACTGATGGTGCCAGAATCTCAAGTGTCAACCTATAGTAGGAATCCAGGGTCTCCTGTAGGGTGCCACAAAGGCCAGGTACACCCATCGTAGATCCTAATAAAGCAAACAACTGCAGGACAAAACCATCCATAGTGTACTTCATTGATGTCAATGTTTAGATGAGACAGACAACTGGATGTGTCAAATCTTTATCACCCTCAACCTCGAGAAGTCTAACTGAAAGATGCAGGGCAATATTTTCAGGAGCACCTCCTACACCTTTGTGTCTATGTTCTCCCTTCTTGAGAGGATGTGTTCAGCTCATACATAACATCTCTTTAAATCCTGCCATATTCATGGAAAGCCATTACATAAAGTTTTTTTTTCTTTTCAGATGTACATATTGCACCTGTACTTATCACATGACTGCTTCACAACAACTCTTGCCTCTTGGCCATGAAATTTGATTTTTGTAATTAACTCCTATCGAGACTTCTCAAATACTTGTGTTTCGTTTATCTCTTTACGAATTTGAGCAACACTGATTTTATTACCTCAGCTGTCCTCTTTATACGTAGTGCCTTTAAAGCAGAAGATTGATTTCAAGTTAGCTTTTTTGGTCTGTAAAGCCTTTAATGGTGTAAGCTCTGGCTACATTTGACATGTCCTTCAGCCTCATCCTGATGAATATCTTTGCTTACTAACTTTTAAGGATTCTATCATTACATATTAGCAAGTAGGCAATGAAGCAGTTAGTCTGTATGTTATATGTGTGTGGTAACGAATTTGCATATGTTCATATGGGAAGGTGGGTGTGTTCTTGTTTAGTTTGTACTGCATAAATTTTGCAGTTAATTTTTTTTTTCTGAAACCCTTTTGACTCCCAAAATAATATTGAAAAGTTTGGAATAAGTAGATAATGCATGCTGGAGATTGAAAAAAATAGCCTTTTATGTGATTATGTATCTTACATTTTATAAATCAGTGGCATGAACAAAGCAGGAATCAAAACAGAAATACCCATTTCATAAGTGTGAAGACAGTTAACCTTTAAACAGATGGATAATTCCAGACAGCAGAGTAAAATTAATAGAGCCTAAACTATAGGTCTCAAAGCTGCAGAATACATCTTTGGAGACCATGTTTTTGAGATCATCATAAATCAATTTTTTTCTTTTATCAGTCCCTTATGCATACATTGGCTACAAGGCCTGCTAGGTTATGAATATGTATGTCATGACACGGCAACTGATCCAATTCTACAATATCAAAGGTGTTATGATCTTGTTACTCACACTGTACCATCAGCTAGTTCACATTTCATATAAATAATCATAACACCAGTATTATTGCTAGACAGGGAAAAGGTAAGACTTGGAAATTTTCTACCTGGAGCATTATAGCAAATTCAAGTAGGATTTCTCTTGGGAAGGCCATTTCCATTCTTATTTTATTTGCAAATGTTTTATTCATTAAATCACTGTTAGAGACATTTTATTCTCCATGGCCAAAGTGTTTCAAGTTTGGAAAGAAGCAGCCGAAGTTAGCGACAAAATGTGAGGTAGGAAAAACCTGCAGGCATTTACTCCCTAGAGAAGAGATGGCTTAACTTTACAAAACTTGAAGCTGGGACAACCTGTGGAAAAGTACATATGAACATGTACATGCACAGACACAAATATGCTACAAAGATGTACACACAATTAGCCAGTAACAAAAACAATTCATCAACATTATTATTTTGAGCTGCCTTCAGAGGCACTATTGAAACTATGGTTACTAACTGGATACAATTATAAATATGTGATGTGATCAAAAAACAAACCCAGAATGTGGGATAGGCTGGAACTGAAGCTCAAAGAGTGATGTTACAGAGCTGCCAGCCTCAGATGAGCCAGTCCCTAGGAGACTTTCATTAGCAGTGGGGAAGACATTGGCTGTGGAGTAAACATGAAACTTGATCTCATGATCTCTTGCCTTGATACCACATGGACCACTGGTAATTATCAAGCTGCTTGACAAGCAAACAAGGGTTCTTATTTATAATATAACAATGTACACATTCGGCCAATTTGTCATTTTAATGCCCAAAGTAAATTTGGATTTCTCACAAAAACAGAAGCAATGAAATGGGGATGAGAGTTTCAAGTTAGAACCCAGTGGTGGGGGGAATATTTCCATGTAGCTCCTTACGTCTTTAGGTGTTCCTCTTACTGCAACACTGTTCACTTATTTTAGTTCCCACAAATACTGTTTTTAAGCCTCTGTCAATTAGACAGATGCAGAAGGTCACAAGGAACAGTAAGTTAGTAGGTGTACATGCCAAGTCCAATCCTGTGAGATTTACAGAAGTCATTGTGTTCATCTCATTCACACTATCGTGAATCGGGAGTTGCTTTTACACAGGGGCAACGCTGATGTAAAATTCCATTGCCTTCAGAGACTAAAAACAGGGTGAGAACTGGGGCGTTTCACCTGCAGTCAGAAAATTAAATGAAGGATCATTCCACAACAACAGCTGGGAAATTTTAAACATGGAAGTTTTCAGTATGAAAAGGTGCAATCTCAGTGAATCACAGACCGCCTGGACAGAGGCGATACATTACTAGAGGTGACTTGCTTACTTCACACAGAAAACAATAATTTGAACAGATGCATGTTAAATGGAATACACAATGCAAAGCTTCTAAGCTATACATGACCCACTTTGGCTGATATCTATTGCCTATGAGTGTTCAGCATCCTATTAGCATAAATGCTATTAAGTTTAGGTGCTGTATCTTCTTTATTATTTTTAGTAGATACATAATTATTGAAAGAGGTTGTTAACTTTTTACAGACTTTATTTAAAGTCTATCAGTTTTTGCTCTCTCATTTTCTTTAAGACTCACCCTAGAAAAGCGATTATGCTTTTGCCCTATTACACTATTTTAAAATTTGTGTAACTGCTTCATGGAGTAAGAAGAGACACATTGACTGTAAAGCACATACACTATGCACACACACGATAGCCCAGACTCATCACTGGCAAAATACAGAGAAATCTAGCGCTCCTACATGAGAACTCTTGGCATCCATTTTTAAGGCATGTTGTAACTTCTGAACTTCCACAAGATCATAAGAACAATAAAGAGCAGTGTCCCCTAACAAGAAATAGAAATGATTTCTATTGGAATGTATGTATTCGGTGTAATCAATTCAGACTTTTAGCTTTGTGATCATTTTCTAAACAAGAAGCAGTCATTGAGGTCTGCCATGAGAACATTGTAAAAAAGGAAGTCCTTGATGAAGCAGTAGATTATTCTGATAAGGGTCTAAACCAAACTTTTCATAGCATTTCAGCCTATTTTGATCCCATTGTTTTGTTTCAGAGCTTCTTAAAGAGACAGCCAGTAGAGGTGATGCTGTCCTTTGCAATCCAATAGATTAAATAAAGTCTCAACTAATTGGCTTTCAGTGTGTCACTGTTTTCTCAGTGAATGGGAATGCTTCAACCAGCTACATCTTGCACTTCTATCCAACTAATGATAATGTAGCAGGGGAAGTTTAACAGCAATTTTAGTCCAGATACAGCCAGAAAATTTCTTAAATACGGCTTGCCCCAAAAATACGTATCATAACTAGGCAGGCAGGGTACAGTTTGGAACAGATGCTGCATTTGATTTGCCATGATGTCCCTAAGACTATTTTTCCTGCTGTGTTTAGCAACTGAAATACCTCTATGTTTTCACTAAGCAGTCGCATGTTTACAAAAAAAAAAAGAAGGCCCTATGGGACTCTCATTTGATTTCGCTGCACAGTTTATAAATTAACAAGAAATGGAAAGGGTTCTGAATGGCAGAGACAAAGAGAAGATACATACTCACTGGGAATTAAGTACGGGTAAAAACAAAATGCTCTCTGAAGACAGAACAAGTCTTTGGCCAGGAAATGTTGATTCAGCAAAAGGCTTTCAAACTGAGAAATGAAGAGAGGTCATTATGTGGTCCTCAATAACACCACACTGCTACTGATGATGATCAAGGTTAAATTTTGTTGATGAAATCCAAATTAATTGATTGTACTTTTTCATTGCTGTTTGTTGTAATGACTTGGAGCTGTAGTGAGCTGAATCGTCAAAGTACTATATTCTCATTGGTTTTTCTAATACAGTGTTTTAACTGTTTTGTCAATGTTGAATGTTGATACAACAATATTGACTTGAATTATTAGAAATACCATTGTTTATGCAATGATTCTGCTCTTAAAAGGACACATATAGCATAGTGAGTATATAAACAACAAAACGAAAGGTATATGACATGAGAATCTTCAAGACAAAAAAAGTCATCATTATAATATCAACACAAAACAACCCTTTCAAATATATTTTGTATATAGCCATCACATGAAAAAAAACATTTTTTCAATGGACTTTGCAAAATATTCCAAATTTTGCAAGCGTATCTTCAGTCAGCTGAAAACTTTTAAAAGCTGTCAGTTTTCAAGAATCCAATAATTAACCCTTATATGTTGATTTTTTTCCATCCACGTTGCCACCACCATTTTGTAAAATTTGAAGCCATGCTGTATTTATGTAAGGAATAAATCCCTTCTCTTGGTATTCACCTGGACATCAAATACCAGCCATATTTCATCACTGAGGACCTGACTCAGGAAAGCATTCAGATATGTGCTTACAAACAAGCATGTCCAGATTCTGAATGATGGCTGCAACATACAGTAATCTTACATGACCTAGCAGTATGATTTTCTATATGGATAGGTTGCTATCTCCACCAATAAACAAGGAATCTTGATCATAGAGTGGAAGTTTTAGCAAGTCTATGGGACTACAGTGACCAACACTTTAAAATGTACATACCAATGCAATTAATAGCAGCTTCCTGGACCTGACACATCCCCATGTTGAGCCATTCCATCCATCCTCAGGCTCCACAGCAGCCACCCCAGCTGCCCTATGTATGGGATGGGGGGGATTACCTGGGGCAGAGTGCAGTGGTGGCAGCAGGAAGCTGTGGCAGAAACAGGGGGTTGCCTCTGCCTCTCCCCCACACACCGTACTCACCATGCAGGCAGCATGAGCAGCAGCCTGCCCCATTGGGAATTGACCTCCTCTCCTCACCAACTGTAAAGGAGCAGAGCTCAGCAGGCCAGGAGGGCGTGGTGGGGCAGGGCAGAGCAGGCTGCCACTCATGCTGGGTGCTGAGTGTGAGAGAGGGGCTGGAGGGAGACGACCCTCTGCTGCTGCTGCCACCACCACCACTGTACCCTGCCCTAGTTAATCCTCTCACCCAGTTGGTCAGGAAGAGGGTAAGGAGACAGGGTGTGGGTGAAGCTGGGGAGGGGTCAGGCATGAAGTGCAGGAAGGTTGCACTGTGGGGGGAGGGAGGGTTGCCCCAAGTCCCACCCCTCCCTCCGCATGGCCCTGTCCCTGTGTGATTATTTGACGGATGGCAAAATTTTCTTTTCCTCTGGCATTAATCTTCATAGATGTTCACGGACTTTAATCATCTAATCTGAGCTCCTGCACCTCACAAGCCACAGCAGTTTACCCGCTCTCTCCTGTAATAGCCTCAGAACCTCTGTCTGAGTTACCCAAATCCTTCAAGGTAGAGAGAATCCACAATTCACTCCAATTTAACCAGCTGGTGACCCATGTCCCATGCTGCCAAGGAAGGTAAAAAACACTCCAGGATTTAGGCCTATCTGACTTGTTCAGTAGATTAGGTGATAGGAATGTAAATATTTGGGACAAGCTAAAACTGAGAAATTCGCAGTGAATTATTTATTCAGATAACCGAGTCCCTTCCTTGCGCTTCATGAAGTATTCAGGGGAAAAATCCGATTTTTATAATAATTCTATTATTCAGAATTGTTTGAACACTTTATGCAAATGTGTGCATCTCAGGCTTGAGCATAAGCTTTTGCTATGGCTTTGTCTTTCCTCCCTGATTTAGAATGGATTGGAGGGGTCTTTGAGCATGCACACAGGGATATTCAAGAAATTCCCAACTTTCTTCTAATCTGCCCAGGACATGATCACAGTAATGTCTGGCTAAAAGGGAGCTCAAGAGGTCATCTAATCCCAACCCCTCACTTCAGAAGGACCAAGTGTGCCCGGACCCACTCTTGATAGGTGTTTGTCTAACATGTTTGTTTCAACCTCCAGTGATGGGGAGTCCACAGCCTTCCTTGGAACGCATTTGAAGACTGTTACTAGGTTCTCCCTTCAGTCATCTCTTCTCAAAACTAAGTACACACAGTTTATTTTTTTAACTTCTCCTCAGAGGTCAGGTTTTCTAAACTTATTATCATTGTTGTTGCTGTCCTCAGGATTCTTTCCAATCTGTCTGTATCTTTACTAAAAAGTGGCTCCTAGAACTGGACACAATACTCCAGCTGAGGGAGTAGTATGCTGACTGGGGGGAAAAATTAACTCCCAGTTCTTAGATACAACACACTAATTAACACACCTCACTCTGTTAGCCTTTTTTGCAACTGCATCACACCACTGACTCACTAATCAATTTGTGATTCACCATAGCCAACTATAACCCTTCGCAGTGGTACTACTACCTAGTCATTCATTCCAATTTGTGAACCTTTGTATATGATGTTTTAATTCCTAAGTGTAGTGTTTGGCACATGTCCTTATAGAATTTTATCTAGTTATTTCAGATTTTTCAATGCCAGTTTAATTCTAATCCTTTCCTCCAGTGTGCTAGCCACCTTCCAGGTCACTACGAGATAGGTCCCCCGAGAATGACAGTGAACCATTGATAACTAGTCATTGATTACAGCCTTTCAGCAAGTTTTGGCTTCACCTTACAGTAGTTTCATCTATTCTAGACCATACTGCCCTACTTTACTTATGAGAATGCTACATGTGACTATGTCAAAAACCTTCATAAAATCAAGATATATCAAGTCTGCAGCTTCCCTCCAACCAGAGTTGTCCCATCCATAGGATAGTTTGGGACCCCATGGGGCCAAGGGTGGTCTGAGAGATTAACGGGGGGCAGTGATGGCGCTGGTACTGGCACCGGGGATCAGGCCCATTCCTGTACTAACCAGCAGCAATGGAAGCCAAAGTAAGCAGAGCTATTTGGCCCTAGTGTGTATCCCTTCAGTCCATCCTCTCCCAGACAGGTCACTCTGCTTCACCTCATGCAGCAGCAAGAGGGGAAGCACCCCAGCCAGCCCAGCTCCCACAAGCAACCCAACTGGGAGCTGGGCTCTGGGGGAGCACAGTGTGCTGGGGCCAAGTTGCTCCATTTTCCACTGCTGTGGTGAGTGCACAGAAAGGTGTGACTCTGGCTGCCAAAGCCAGGCACCCTAATAAACCCACGAGTCACACCAGTCGGGGAGGTGTGTTTTTTGGGAGGGAAAGGAGAGGGAAGAGCTTGGGGGAAGGGCCAGGATGAATCAGGGGTGGGGAGGTTGTCCTGGGCCCTGCACTTCCCAAGGAATGGCCTGCCTCCACCACCCAAGCCCATAGGCCAGTGAATTTGCCTGGTTAGTCCTTGACAAATCTATGCTGGCTATTCCTTAGGACTTTATTATCTTCTGGGTGCTTGCAAATTGATTGTGTAATACTTATTCCAGGTACAGAAGTAGGCTAAATGCTCCACAATTCCCTAAGTTGTCTTTTTTTCCTCCTTTTCTCCGCAGTGTTTGTTCTTCTCCATTCCTTTCAGGCCTTACCCATCCTCCAGCAGTTCTCAGTGATGGGTCCAAGATCGTTTCAGCTAATTTTTAAGTACCCTCATGTACACTTCATGACAAGGGAGGGATAGCTTGGTGGTTTGAGCATTAGCCTGCTAAACCCAATTCTTTGCTCAACCCTTGAGGGGGCCATTTAGGGATCTGGGCAAGTACCTTTAAACAAAAGCAAATTAGGTTCTTTTGTGAGGGCAGGGGACTAGACTTGATGACCTCTGAAGGTCTCTTCCAGTTCTATGAGATAGGTATGTAAATTATATATATATATATATATATATATATTAGTTCCCCTGACTTGAAAATGTCCATATTCTCTACATATTCTTTAACCTATTATTGCCCTATTTTGACTTGCAAAATCCTTCCTACTTATTGTTAATACTACTTGTGTTAAGCATCTGGTCACTATTTATCTTGTTAATGAGGACTGACATAAATTGGCATCAAACACCTCAGCTTTTTTTTGATGCTGTGCCTTTATTAGATCTCCTTCCTCACTAAATAGTGAACTTACATTTTCCTTCACGTTTCTCTTGCTCATAATAAAATTACAGAACCTCTCCTCATTGCCTTTTATGTCCTTTGCCATTCTTGCTCCATGAGCAGACAGGATCAAGTTGCCAGAGAGAACCACAATGCACAAATAAAATAATCTCCCTCTTCCCCAAACCTAAGACCTATTTTTTCCTCCAGTTTGGTGCTTCTATCATGCTTTCCTCTTAGCTGGTGCCAGTGCTCACTGTTGTGGTCATTTTAAGTAACTGGCTAGGACATGACATGTTAAGTGAGAAATTGGGCTTCATGCTAAACAAAAAGAGGATGGAGATAGAACAAATCAATGAGTTTCTCAAACTGTGTGCTTATTTGTAAAATCTTATTTGTAAAGTACCCCCAAGGTCCTCTACACACTGTTCCCCTCAAAGTCACTAATATTGCAGCTGAAAAGCCAGAGATGAACTGGGACTTACCTCAGCATATAGTCAACGCACTGCACGACAGGCTCAAGACATTTGCATACATGTTGCATTGAGGGGAAGTAGATCTCACTGTACCTTGCTCAAGCTGATACTCAGAACATCGTTGCCACACTGAAATAAATCCAAGGATCTAAATAGAGGAGCCTTCTATTAAAATGGTGCCTTGACAAAGTAATTGTAAAAGCCTTTATTGAAGCATGGAGGGGAAAGTCCACCTGAAATACAGTTAAAACTCAGCTGCAACCAGCTTCAAGCCTTCAAACAACATATAAGATATGAATTGATTTCTATTCTTAGAAGCATCTTAAAACTTTGAAGTTCAATATTGACTTCCATTTTGATTTGGTGGAGAAAAGAGACTGGCATTTTATTGGCAACAGCACATATCAGCCCATGCATTGTCACAGGAGGAGGACCACATGAAAAACCATACGTCAACTGTGATGTAAGAGAAGCCCATCTAGAAGTCTGGAAAGTTTCCGAGAGAGTAAGGTGCAAAGGAAATCTTTAAGAAACCAATACGGGCAACTAAAAAGAAAGAAAGGTTATAATCGAAATCCATTTTAACCTTATCCATCATATTTGCTATTGCTTGTGCTATATAATGAGTATTTACATAATAAATATCTCTATGCATTTGCTTTTAATGTGCTACATAATGCAAATGTAGGAAACTCTACAGTAGCTGAGTTCTTTTTGTCCTTCAGAAAATGGTCCTACTACTAAACATATTTTCTAATTAAAGCTATCTGCTGGTAATGATAAGGTCACAATAAGGATGGAAGTACCACCCGTATGACATAATACAAGCTGGTTGAAGGACATATTCATGGCTTCCACTTCTCAGCAAAATGAAATTTCTGGCATGTTCTCGAGTTTAAACTTCAAAGTCTTCTGGATCACATTTAAAATATTCCTTAATAAAATCACAATATTTGTCCCTTCCATGTGTTATCAAAGCTGCCAGTGAGGTGGTTTTCTGTTTTCTTAGTGTTGTTTTTTATTTTGGTTTTCCTACTGCAAGTTCATGTCTTGTGAATAAATGTATTCAGCGTTTTAAGATCATCTGAGTCACAAAACACATGGAAAAATTATTCAGTGCTTAAACCATGAAGGGACTTCCAGCTACTCATAAAAATGCATCTTTATTTTTCATAGTTTCTGTCATACAAACTCTTCCCTTATACTCCCTACCTTTCATATAATTACAGACTGAAACAACACACTAAAATGTTGGAATTAAATAACGAGGGGGGAGATTGCCCTCTTACTTAGCAGAAGACTGCATGGGAGAACAGCTCTGGAGAATTTCCTCTTGACATTGAGCCTTCAGGTTTACCTCCCTGTTAAGGTTTCCTGGAAACCCTCCACATTTTATTGTGATCGGAAAGACCAGGGGCATCCGTGCAGAAGCCAGTTGCTCCATTTGAGGTTCTGCATATCTCTCAGCTTATGAAAGGCTGTTTCCCACTCTCCATAGCTATCACTAGAGACCCTCCTTAAAAGGGAAGCCACTCCAGCAACCAACTTCAAGTTGCATTATCTTTTCTTGGCATATTCCTAGGTCAAAGGTGTCAAGGGGACTGATGTGTTTTCCTCTGATAAATAAATACCTACATTTCATTTACAATGCACAGAACTGTCCCATACAAAGGGCTCATCTGCATTAGCCCCCTCCTTCAAAGGGGGCATGCTAATCGGCTAGATTGGGGAATAGCTATGAGGCTCTGTGCTGCATAAGCAGCAACTTATTAGCACAATTCCCACCATGTGAACATCAAAGTTGCTCACTTCGAAGTGGTGGTACCTGCGCAACTTCAAAATTACCTTACTACCTTACTCTCACTAGTGGTGCGTCAGCACTAGGAACTAACTCAACGTTAACTTTGAAGTTAGGCACTACGTCAAAGTAACCAGCAAAGAGTCGACACACATTTTCCCTTACTTTGAAGTTAACTTCAAAGGGAGCCCAACTTCGCAGTCCTTACTCCATTCATGGGAAAGGAGTAGTGCCCTACTTCAAAGTAGGGCATGTAGATGCTCTACTTCAAAGTTGGTTACTTCAAAGTTGTACTTCCAATTAACCAACTTCGAAGTTATTTTTGTACTGTAGACACAGCCAAGCTGTTCTTGAGTTGCCCTACTTTCACACAGATCTGATAGCCAACTTCTCTCAACTGGCATCACTTTCCTCTTTTCCCTCAAATTTTCCTTTTCTCCTTTATCTTCAGAAGAACACCTCCTCTCAGATTGATGTGAGAACTAGAGATGACAGTGGACCACCATTTTACTTATAGCTTTTATCTGCCTGTGAAGACAATATGCCATTTAAGGATGACAAAGTTCTTGGCTGGTTGAGGTAAACAATATAGCTTTCCCTCTTGACTGCTAGAGTAGGGGCATGCAAAGTGGGCCCCCGAGGGGGCATGAAATTTCATAAGGGAGGCACAGCACAATCAGCTGCTGGGTTTCAGGCTCATCCATCACATTAATGTTGAAATATGTTGCAATTTTGACATATGTGTATTCACATTTATATACCGACGAATTAAGTTTTTACATTCTACATACTTATTTTCTTACACATGCCAAAAAGGTTTCTTTTTCATATGAACATAACCAAAATTTCCATCAGTTTGGATTACATTAGACAGGTTGTAGGGAACTGCTAACTGCAGGGACAAAAAGTGGTCCCCGACGTAAAAAGTTTGTTCATCCCTGTCCTAGAGTACAGAGCATTGCTATAGTCATCATTCACTCCTCATTCCTCTTTGGCCTTCTCAAAAGCACTCACTGTTGGAACAAAGCCTGGACACAGAGTATGAAGCAAACAGGACGGTTTATTACACACAGCTGGTGGGGTGTCACCTTGCATGTTAGGCTCAGTGATCACCATCAGACAATAGGTTACAATTGATTATATAGATTATTGATGGGCAGGAGGAAACTACAGCATGGGTGTCACCCACGCCTGGATAGGTCCTAGCAGCAAGACGAAATGAGCACAATATGCCACTAATCTAAAAAGGTTACAGAGTATCCCCACCCATAGCTTATAGAACATCTTATCTCTAGCACCGGTGGTTTTCCCTAACAAGTTATTAAAACAAAACCGATAGACAATAACATATTTATGTTGGATAGGATGGATGATGTATCTACATGGGTAATGATGGTGCCTCCACACTAATACATCCAGAGGTGTGTATCTAGAGGATTGAAGCAAAGACATTAACAGCATAAAGCGATAACATACTTGTTTTGAGTACAAGTACAAGTCTGGGATGGTGGAGGAGAAAGCACCAAAACTCAGTTCTCATATACAGGGCCTCTTTGGAATGTGGTTGCTGAGGCAACAGTCCTCCCTTCAGACTCCAAGGTGTTGCCCAAGCAGGGACAACCTTCCCTGGGTCTTGTGAGTGAGATGAGGGAGGGGGGCCCAATGAGGTATCTTTCCACTCATGCTAACTGGGTTTCTGTACTATAGGATTATAGGCCTGTTCCAGACTTTAGGAATCAAATAAGGGGTCTTTAGCACAAACCATTGCCTGCTGCAGGAATTTTCACCCTACGCTCACAAAACTCTCAAATTATTGCCTCCTCTCCATCCCAGTTCTAGTCTCCCACCACCATTCAATACCTGACCCCTTCCAAGTGCTGTCTCTCCTGCTCCTCTACTCAGACAACTCTCCCTGCCCAGCTAGTTACCTCATCAAATGGGCCTGGCTGACCTGCTTCCCAGCTATTAATTCCCTAACAATAAGACCACACATTGGCAGTTGGGAGGTGTGTTGTATGGAGAACACATGTCAGGAATTTGGGGAAAGGGAGCCACTTATTGAGAAATGGAAAACCAGCTTTTCCCATTTAAAAAGGTTGGTCCTCTGCTATGCAAGCAGAAAAAAAAGGCACAGGGTCTGGAGATGATGTCTGGGAGACATCTAGGTCTAGGAGACAAAGTTAACCGGGAGCTATGCCAGTTACTGATGATTTACAGGTCCACCCTGCCCTCTGGATGGCAAAGAGTGGAATGGTGAAGCAGGACAGGTAAGAGAAAATGCTAAGCTGATGAGGTAGGGCATTAACACTGGGCCTTCCAGTGTATAGTATAGCTCTGTGCTATCACATACAGAACACTGGATCCATGCTTCAGACAGCTGAGAACATATTGTTTGTCTGAAATGCATAGCTCTCAAATGCATGAAAAGAAGAAAAACTTGCAACAGCTATAAAAATTAAGAGCATTTGTAATGGATGCTGTAAAGCAGACAGCAATATTAAATAGGGATCCACTTTCATGAAGCTATGGATAGACTTAATCAGGTGGCAGAAATTAGGCAGAATGGGATTCCTCGGACTCCACTTTTCATATTTGGTTCAACTCAAATGTTAAAAGCAAAAACATCCAGCTCATAAAAAGGGTTACCAGGCTGACAGAGCCAGACTGATATCCTCCTGCTAACTGAACATATATGTTGACTACATTTATTAAGGGTGGATGAGCTGAATAATACAGGAATAATTTGTCAAACAACAGAAATAAAGTGGAACCCCAGACTTGTGCACACTACATTGACCAACTAACCACACACTTCATTTGGACCTGGAAATACACAATCAGGCAGCAGCAGAGAGATAAGAAAGAAAGCAAGAAAGACAAATACAGTAAAGTATTGTGTTAAATGTAACTACTAAAAATAAAGTGAAAGCAATATTTTCCTTTGCATAATAAAGTTTCAAAGCTGAATTAAGTCAGTGCTCAGTTGTAAATTTTGAAAGAACAACCACAAAGTTTGGTTCAGAGTCATGAACACTTCAGAGTTACAAACAACCTCCATTCCCAAGGTGTTTGTAACTCAAAGGTTGTACTGTATTGTTCATATTTAACATTAAACATTTCTGCTCTTCAAATATTTGCCTGTTGATTCATACACATATAAACTAGCCTATTCCTGCTGCCATTTCCCTCACTTCCCTACCAACATTTGCTTTTGTTAGCAGTCCTTACAGAAGCATATAGGAAGCCAATGTGGTACCCTCCTTCCATATTAGCAGGAATGGGTAAGAAGATGGAGGTTGTTCACTAGGATTACCCCTGTCAGGCTGCCATTATTTATGTACCTGCGCTTCTGCAGGTATGGGTGCATATGGGTCCTGTTGTCCTTGAATCACCATCCCTGGCCAATGGGAGCTGAGCAAAGTGATGCCCAGTCTGTACAACTTCCTACAGCTCCCATTGGCTCCAAACAGCAATCTGAAGCCAACAGGAGCTGCAGAAAACCATAACATAGGAGACACAGCTGAATATAGTGCCGGTGGCCCAACCTGGAATAACTGTGGCAAACCACGTCTGGCCTGAGAGCTGGCTATTGCCCACCACTGTTCTAGGTATAGGATAGATTACCAGGACTTAAATTTCCCCCATGCTAAAGATTTTTCTTGTAGTTCACATCAAACCCTATGTCATCCAGGTTTCCAGAAGAGCCAGTCTTATATATAGGACTTATTTCTTGTTGGAAATGTTTTCCTTTTTTCTCCAAACAACAATTTAAAAATTTTGCTTCATTTTTGGTGAAGAAAAAAATTTACCCTCCCTTGATTGTTCCACTTTTTTTCAGAAGGAAAAAGTGACAAAATTGTTTCCCTTCTGCTTACCCTTATTTCTCTGCTCTCTTCCCCCCATCTATTTTAGTAGAAAGATGAGACAAAAAGCGATAAAAGTGAGAGAAAATGAGATTTTTCCTATCAATACCAAATATGTTGAAATTTTCTGAAAACTGTGCAAGATATTTTCATTTCAGTGTTTCATTAAAAAACAAAATTTAGAGAAAACTCAAATGTTTCATGATGGTGTTTTTGACAACATTTTTGTCAGTTGAAAAGGGTCAAAATCTTCTCTTCTTTTCCATGTGTTCCCTTGATCCATTTCACTGCCTGGCCACTTATTTACCTGTTGCCGATTGACCTATTCTTCTATCATTTGCAGTGACGACAAGAAAATATCCGTTCCGTTCTTAATCTCCTGGCACCTTCTGTCTGACTGGTCAACTGTTCAGCAATGCTGGGACAGGAAAAGTCTCTGATCGTGTTATTGCAACCTTTCACTGACAGCAGACTGAAAGCTGATACTGTGACCGGATTGCACTGTGCAGGAGCTCCAGCAATATCTCTTTCTGGTGGCTTTTTAAATTTACTTTTGATTGTCATTCCACACGTTATTTGTTTCTTGAATTCTGAACCTGGGTATAGCAGTGTTCTACAAATACAATGATTTACAAATAAAATGTGTTCTACAGATAAAATGATCAATGGTTAGCCAGGGTGGACTAGATTACTTAATAAGTCTCCCATCTCTAATATCTATGATACGATGATAAGTACACCTGGGCTGCCGGAAACCATTCACAAAAGCAATCAGATAATGAGGAACATTATTCTCAGAAGGTCCCTCCTGTATTTGAACAGAAGAAGCAAATTAGAAACTCAGGTTGTGTGGTGGCTTGGAAAATTGTGCACACGGTGACTAAGACTCTTATCGGAGACAGCACTGAAATAACATTTTCTGCTAAACAGCTACAAAATTATTAATAATGCATTAAAATTTGCAAAAGCGTAAAGGCAGAGAGATCTGATCTGCGTACTTCCAGAATTTGAAATGGAAAAGCAGAAGTGCTTGTAAAACACCAGACATGGATGTGGCTCCTACTTAGAGTCTCTCGTAGCATTGCACAACAACAACAACAACAATACAGGTTTGTTAGTGCTGCTAGTGCCGTTACCTGAGAACACTGGCAAGGGCAAAACAGAATCAAAAAATGCTATTGTTAAAATTTCTATATGTTCCTTCCCCTTATGAGAGCAAATGATATCTTGTTATCATCACATCACCAGAATAGTCAGAAAGCAGACAGTTCTACTATGTAAATGGCACTAGGCTTTAGAGATCTGGAGAGATCCTAAC
Organism: Carettochelys insculpta; assembly: GCF_033958435.1. Classification (NCBI taxonomy): domain Eukaryota; kingdom Metazoa; phylum Chordata; order Testudines; family Carettochelyidae; genus Carettochelys; species Carettochelys insculpta. The sequence goes on along the minus strand of NC_134138.1, from coordinate 109,902,654 downwards.
CAGATCCTGAGCTGATATAAATTAAGGAACTGTGACATGAGGATCTGTCTCCATGTCTTTGAATGTAGTTTCAGTCACAATTATGAGCTACTTGCATGGTGAAACACCAGGATGCTGTATTGCAATGATGGCTCTGTACATCTGTATAACTGTGTCAAAGCATTACACTATAGCCCAAGAAAAATCCTACAACAGATTGGGACATATTGTGATCCTCTCTTCAATTACAATACTTATATTTTATGCATATTTCTCTGCAACTCCATTCAACCCAGTATCTTCTTTGTCTGGGCAATTTCAACGAAGTACTTCTACATAAGCATGCACGTAACTTGAAGTACATGAGTAGTTCCAGTAAAGTCAATGGGATAGCTCAAATGCTTAAATTTAGGCATGTATTTAAATACCTTGCTAGACATGTGATAAATATTATTGTTACATGTAGCTGGGCTTCACTATTCCTTGCTTTAGAGAGAGAAGGAACTCTTCCTCAGTCATTATAATATGCCTTAAAAAGCATACTGCTGTGCCCTGCTCTATTAATAATCATACAGGTACAAGAGATGGTTGAAAATGGTTCTGCTAGTGGTTCTCTCTCTTGTTTTCATGGTGATATTATTTGAAAAGCTTGCACAGTTTTCCAAAGATCTTTGTTGCTGCCATAATATTTCCAGCCATGAGATGACACCGTACTATGACTAACCTGCCCCACGACTGAATCCTGAACCATTTCCCTTGACTAAGACAAAACCCTAGAGCCTCACAAAGTACACTATTGAAGAGAGTGTTTCCCATGTACAATCTAGCTCTATAGCATACAGAAAGGAGAGTTGGTCAGTATAAATCTTTATTTTGTGTTTCAGAAGGTGTGCAATAGAAAACCCATTCTAACAATAAATGCTAGTCACCTGAGGTCTACAGCTTGTTTTGTAGCTAAGAAAAAAAAAGCCCTCTGTTCAACCTTCACCAACTGAGTTATATTTTCTGCCATTATTAATGCATTGCAAGGCTTTTTTTCATATCAGTTTGAAATGATACGTCTGGGAAATCCTGGTACAACGGCAGTCAATGCTTTGTTTCTCTGTGTAGCCCTTTGCAATTACTAGAATGTGCAAATATAATTTAGCTCAGGTAAAATTCAATCAGTCACCCCCAAGCACAAAGAAATCTCCATCTCCCAGAAAAAAAAAATAAAAACAGAGAGTGTTTCCCTGCAAAAGGCGCAAGGGAGCTGTAAGAGTTTCTAAAACAAATTTATTAGAATATTTAAATTCAAGTTGTGCTGGGAAATTTAGCTGGATAGGTGAAAGGGTGGTATGCTGAAATCAAGGAATAGCAAGAAGATAGCCTTCAAGGCTTCTGAGCTCCCTCAGTGCTGGTCCCGTTTTCACGAAAAGGATTGCAGGTAAAAAAAAAAAATGCATTCCTGGGGATTGAAAAAGGCAGATCCCAATGATGCCAATGGGAGTTGTACATTGTCAGTGGGAGAAGTGGACTATGTCTGCAGTAGTCCAGAAGATAGACCTGCTCAGGGTCAATATTCCAGGGTTTGATTTTGTGCATCTGGCAAGAGCATGCAGAATTGACTTCTCAGGGTCACAGTGGACTCCTGTACTCCATGAGAGATGCAAAGAGTAAGGGAGGTCAATGGAAGAAACTCCCCTGTTGACCTTTCTCAGCTGGGACAGCCAAGTAAGCTGAGCGCAGATCATGTCAGTTCTAGCTACATTATTGCTGTAGCTAGAAATGCACCTCTGCAGTCGACTTACGTTGCCTAGTGTAGGCATAGCCTTAGTAGTAAATGCCGAGGTGACAACTCTTCAGCAAAAAAATGTGTGTTGAGACATAAAGGTGAAAACAAAATTTGTTTAAGATCCTCCAACCATTAACCATTAACAGTCTATTAATAATTGAAAATGATGTGTTTACTTCTGTACTGCTCTGAGCATCCTGATGTCATTTGCACAACAGAGAGCGGTTTGCACCACTGAGTAATGAGTGCAATATATGGCAAACACAGACCACCAGTCTCTTGAGATGGGGGCTGCTGTCCCACATCAGGGCTCCTTGGCAATGCAGGATGCTGCCCCATGGTGAGGCACTGGAGATGGAGGCTCCGCAGCATTTCAATGAGAGGGAGTGGAATGTGGGGGCTTCACAAGCTTCTGGGGAAAGGGGGTGCCAAAAATAAGGGCTGTGCAGCCTCCTGGTGGCAGGTGAGGAGCTGCCCTGCAGCAGGGATCCCTGGCAGCAGGGGCTGCCATGCTGGGGAACAAGGTAGCTGCGCCTCAGAGGAGCTTCCCCACAGCAGGAGCTGCTGCCCAAAGGCATCGGATGCCAAGGAATGAGGCAGCCACCCTATGGTGGAGCTTGCTGTAGAAGGGGCTGCTGCTGTGGTGTGCTGCGGAATGGGGCAGCTGCCCCATGGAAGAGCTCCTCTGTAGCAGAAGCTGCCATCCCATCACTCCAATGGGAAATTGGAAGCCATAGTCCTGAAAATGCATGTGTCCACCCAATGAGAACAAGAAGCCAGGCACACATATATTGATTCAACACAGCTCCCAGGTAGCAGCCAATGAATTTTACACTTGTCTTCCTCTTTACAAACCTATTGGAGGACTGGAGTTTATGGTAGCCTGTCTTCCCTCAAGGGAATTCTTCCCTGGCGTAGCTACCCCTTTGGGCCCAGTGAGCTACAAACTGCAGGTGTCTAGGCCCATAGAGGTAACTGTGACCCAGTCATTCTGTACAAATCTCTGCTACCCCAAACTGTCGAATTTCATGCAGCTAGAGAAGTAGCTCCAGTAGTTCTGCTGTGGAATCTGTGATTCTGCTGCTGGGGTAGGAGCTGGAAGCCAGATCCTGCTAACACAACAAAGGGCCTTGTGTGGTGTTTGCAGTGTTTTGGGAACTGCTGAGTCTGTGTTATTGGATGAGGGAATCAGATAAAGGGTAGTGTTTAAAGGTGTACACTTATTATGAAGTTATATAATAAAGAGGCAGTTATATCTTTAAGAACAGGCAACTTACACTGTATCTATACATTGTTATTTGTAGTCTTCCAGTAATCACAACACCCTAATGTTTAGTTGTTTTCAAGCAACAAAAAACCCTGATCCACCTTCTTCAGACACATTCAATGAGAGTTTTGCCATCAGCTTCAAAGGGATCAGGATCAGCCCTCTGACACACTACTGAGCAATAAGAGCGATAATAGGAATTACATTTGGTAAAACTCGGGTTGGCTGTGGTTATTGTACTGTGCAGCCTGCCACAGATTGCTCTGTGCTGGAAACCTACACCAAGGATTAATCAGTGAATAAGACAATTAAATGACTTTGCTGTTATGTGGAAATTGACTGCTACTATCAGGGGGGAAAGAGACAACTGCCAGATCAGCAACAGTAGAATTTATTTTGGGACTATCTGAAGCTCAGGAGAGGGATGGTACTTCATGACTACATTTTTGAGTGTCTGCAGGAGTCCCCCAGTTACTTCTGCGTGCCAGCAAAGCACTGCCACTTCATCTGCAATGCTACAGCGTTCAGCATGGAAGGGCCAGGAGATCTTCACAGTTTAATACAGTGCAGTTTAATACTCTGCACTATATTATGCTCCAAACACACCCATCTTTTCCTTCAAAAAAGTGCAATTAAAAACAGTTACCAACAAAATAGCTGAAAATGTCGGCCATTCTTACTGTTTTGGTAAGAGCTCATGCTCTTCAACTCTGCAGAAAGAAAAGCAGAGCACCTAGGGAGGTGGTGTCTCAAAAAAAAGGTTTGGCGGAGGTGTTGCTCAACCTTCTCCTGACACATTATTAATTTTTGAAACTATTCATTAGCACTTTCATCTAAAACTCAGCTTTCAGTCATGTCAAAATGGCCATCACTATTTAAACCAGTAAAATAATAATAATTTAACAAGTCTAGCCTGCAACTTTAATAAAATCCAAGCTTTCTTCAATAAATAAATAAATAAAGAGCAAATAACTCCTGCCTACTTACTATTTGCCCACAAAGATTGTCTTTGGAAAGGAAGTTCAGACAAAGAGATCTTCCCTACCCTTACATGCAGGCCTAAGAAGAGCAGTACCACCAGCAGATGGATTAGCCCTCTGTGGTTGGCATTACCCGGTGTCTGCATTTTGCTGAGTTACTATGCACCTGTCTTGGTGCAAAGAAGGCCCCTATGGCTTCACCTCCATGGCAGCTGGGAGCAAACCTCCAGCCCAGGTAAAGCAGAATTTTATCGGTCATGCTAAAAACAAACAAACAAATAAACAAATAGTGCAGACGTCACAGCTCAGGTTCTCAAGCCAAGGCAGTCAGATCAGCTTGGGAGCCTGAGCCTCAACATTTAAACTGTTTTTTCATTATATGCTTGCTCGACCCAAGCTAGTGCAAATCTACGAGGCTTGGTCCCAGCTGCAATTTAGAATGAGTAACGAGATCCAGAGTCTCTGAATTTCTCTTTTTTTTTTTCTTTTTTAGCCTCCACTGAGGCAGGATTCCATCCAGGAACAAGGAGTTCCAATAAAAACTGGGATGGCACTGGTGGCATCAAAATACATCTGCTTGTCTTCCAAGAGCAAGCCGAGACCATGGATTGAAAAAATGGTAGAGCTGCTACTCAGGCATCTGACAGCAGAGAAACCTGAGCTAATTGCCCTGGAAACCAGGTGATTTAAAAGGGCCCATTGGCCCTAGGCTGCTCCAGCTTCAGTAGCAGCAGTGGTTGGGAATCCCAGGCCTTTTAAAATCACCTAGGTTGGCCTCTGGGTTCCTTGAGAGGTGTGGATTGGAACCAGCAGTGGAAGCCCTGTCTGTACTGGAAGGTTGCACCCAACCATGCAGCCAGCATCTTGCTGGCCGCTAACCAGTGAACGCGCAGCACTGCCCAAATGTCAAGCGCATCGCATCTGTGCAAGTGTAGCTTGCGTGTCCATTGACTGTTCAGTCCTGGGGCCGAGAATTGCTGGTCAGTAGGCGTGGCTGCTACCTCTTTTATAGAAGCATCACTATATTTGCTGCCTGGCTTCTACTGAGCATGCTCATGCAGACTGAGCATGTGCTGTTACAACGGCTGAAGCCATTGCCTCCCTGCAGGAAAGAGTGATTTCTACCCATTCCCACTCTTCTAATCTCCTCTGACTCTCCTACCTCACTGGCTTCTTCACTCCTCCAGACTTTGCCTTGTTCTTAAACCCTCTCCACAGCTCTTCACATTTAGTAATAGCTCTTATCACCGTATTGTCCCCTTTCTAGGTGTTCCCTCCCTTCCTCTCTTCAAGTCACTCAGGCACATCCTACCTTCAGTCCTTCATTTTGATCATAACGTACAACCAAAGCTATGAAATAACATTCATGTTCTAACAGCTCCTTTTGAGCTGACGTGATGGCAATTTATAAAAAGACATAGTAAAAGTCTCTACGAAATTTCTGTTGGGGGTGGCTGGGAGAACTGTAGCATACACGCAGGTGCCAAATTAATTAAATGCTTAAGTTATTTTCATGTTCGTTTTAAAGCAGTCATACTAGTCACTGGTGCCCTAAAGCAATATGTAGAAAACAAAAATAGATTTGTCTTTAAAAGAATGAATAAATGTACTTGCAACTAACTTTTTGTGGGGATTGCAATGGGAGCTTCCCCCTAATGCACACTTCTTGACTTAGTAAGGAGCCCAGATGATTTTCTTTAATTTTTAGGAAAGCTGTATTGCTCTTGGCAGAGCCTGAGATGTCATACCCCAAATTTAAACTGCAGTGTTTCATGTAAAATTTTAAAACTCCTGGGAACAAGGGAAGTTATCAGAGAAACCCTGCTGCAAGATAAGACACAACATTGTTAACAGGCACCATGTTAATATATTTGCTTTTCTACAACTCTCAAAATTTTGTGACCACAAAAACAACCCACACATATACGCCGGAGTGTGACTAAGAGAAGACAGCTCTCAGCATGTTAGTTTCAATTTGCTCAAGAGACAAACAAGATATCACAACTGAAACTGCCTGCAGTGCACTGATGTGAGCAGTAACATAGTTTTTGTCAGTGACTCTGTGCAGCTACCAAACCCAGCTTCTTCTTTTCATGGCTTAAGGTCTGTAAAGCCTGCTACCTAAAAGCCAATCAAATAAAGCACTGAGTCACTCAGTTGCCACCTAGAGACAGATAGGAAACGCAGTCACTGCATGAATAGTTGATGCAAACATTTTGTTCACAGTTAATTCAGTATGAATAACACAGTCATATGGTTATATTTATATGCAGATACAGTGAACTCTACAGTGCATAAAACTGATGTTAAATGCATAAAATCTGCTCTTTTAAGTGTCGAAATACAGTCATAGCCCTGAATGCTGATGTTAAATCTGAAATATACTCCATGTATAACAGGTACTACAGCTATACATTAACAGCTTTCCACTGCAACTATTACTCTGCTGTAATTGGGTAGACACTCTGCAGTTAGGGATTTCTTCAGAGACCCACTTTTCAATTAAACTTTAATTATCAAGCAAAAGGGTTTATACAGAATGAAAGTATATACTAACTTCATTGCTGCAGAATGTTACATTTGTTTGTTTATTATTCTGGAGAAAGAGAGAAAGGAAGAAAGATTCCAAAAATCCATTCCATTTAGGTAGAGCCTAATTCCAGCAGACAGGGTTTGAAAATGCATTCTTTGGATTTTTCCACAGAATATATCCTGGGGTTCCAGGATTCACTATGGAAGACATGAATTCCTTCCTGAGAAAGACATACTAGAACAAAAGCCACTGGAATACAAGAATTGTGTTAGGCACAGTGAAAGTCCCTATTCTAGTAGGAAAGCTCAAATCTATATATAATTTATAGGGCATGATTTCAGGATCTCCCAATTGTTTTAAACACACTTTTTCTGATAAAATGAACCATATGGAGTAAGCAGATACTAAGAACAGGAGTCAAATTTGAAACAAAATTATACTCTCTCAAACTCCTCCCTACAAACCAAGCATCACTCATTTCAGATGCTACTCACAGTTAATGCTGCTGGAACTTTATCTGTCTATTTCTCAGGTTGTACAGGACTGTATATGCCAGCCTTCTCTTTCATGGAGGTCAGACACCTCCAAAGGTTCAAATCTGTCTCTGTGGTTCAGGTGCCTGCTTCCAGGCACAGTGGTATGGATTAGTTGTCTATTCTTGTTGCTAAATGGTTAACCCTGCTGGATTCTGGAATCTAGAAAACAAAGAGAATGAAATGACTTCATTTATGAGAACATTTGTTTTGAATCCAAACCATTTCCTCTCATGTATTAATATGAATTACCAGGAGTTTGCCTGAGAATTTATACAGATAGTATTTTTCCTAAGGAAAAAAAAAAAGAAGTCTGAACAGGAATCATCAGTTTTCAATTAAGATGAATTACTCCAAGTTTTCTTTTCAATATATGCATGTTCATTGTTTATGACTGTAGAGTTCAATATGTTCAGCATAGCTGGTGATAAGCTGTGTGCCTCTCCTGCACTTTTTGCTTTAGTTCTTTGAGAGACATTCTGATAATGCTGCAAAATAAAAGAATAAAAACAATATTATTGACAATTGCTAACGTGTGAGGGATTTAAGCATAAACTAAAAGTTAAATTTTGCCAAGGTGTGTACTAGAATCCAATCCCCACTATTTACCTAATTTTAAAAGGTAAGATTGAGTGGCATGAATAATCAGCCTGCCATTAAAGCTGCAGCTTGTGTGTGTGTGTGTGTGTGTGTGTGTGTGTGTGTGTGTGTGTGTGTGTGTGTGTGTGTGTGTGTGTGTGTGTGTGTGTGTGTGTGAGAGAGAGAGAGAGAGAGAGAGAGAGAGAGAGAGAGAGAGAGAAATATCTCCTTGAAGTTTGTTCCTTTTTCATACGGTGCATGTTATATGTTGCACAGACAGCAGTTACAGAATTTGCTATTATATATTAGTTTGATAACATTGTAAAGGGTTTTGCATTGAAATACAGAGATAGGGAATTATAGTTCCAATGCCTACATTCAGTAAACCGTGCATGCATTAAATCCATTTTTTGCCTCAGATATTTCTTACGTTCTGTAGACATTGTGTGTGCTGTATGGGAAGAAAAATGGAAAAATTATGTGGACAAATACTAGCATGTGGCCAAGGCTTAGGAAAACATGTAACCGCCTCTCAGTGTCCTTATTGCCCATAAAAGAACATTTCACATGGTCAACAGCTCAAATTTATGTGGACCCTAAGGGGTAAATTTTCAGTACAGTGAATGGGAACTCACACACGCATTTCACATTATTGTTAATGGGAGTTGTGTGTCTACTGCTTCTCACTCAGTGCACTGTGCTAAAAATGTGCCTTTTGTTGTAAAAAGCTAAATATCAGTAGACTACTCCAGCTCCCACTCTTCTTTTTGGTAAACACTCCCCATGCAGCAATAAATAACAACACAGAAAAGCACTGCCATGCAAACTCCCCCCCATGCTCAGCTGTCAAAGGGTGAGAGGAAGGAGTGTTTCCAGTAATTGGACCTGGGATCAGAGTTCCAGGTTTCTACCTCGTGCTAAAACTGTGTTGCCTGGGCCAGCTCATTAACCTCTCTGCCTCCATTTACCTATCAGGAAAACAGGAAATAAAAACTCAGGGAAGTGTTGCTAAATTTACCTCTTACTTGTAAAATGCTTCAGGATTCTCTGAAAGTTGTTATGTACAAATCCATTTACTCTGCTCTTCAAATGTAACTGTCACAAGTAGGGCCCATCATCTCCACAATCTTACTGCTATCAGACAGCAGACAACTTTGTCTTCACCGTCTGTTACTCCTTACTAATGTGGAACATGTTCTTCCAAAACCACGAGCTAGAATATGTCCATCTAACACATCCAAGCATGACTCAGACACCACTGATGATTATAACAAGGTATCTGTATGTTGAAAGGAGATATTGAAAGTGGATGAATAGGGAAAATTGCCCAATATCTAAGATACATATGGACAAAACGATACTGTCCTGCCCTTTTGTTTAGTGTAATCCCTTCACTAAACTACCTCAGAGTCTAGCAACCTATGTCCTCTACTTTATGTCTACCAGACTGATAAAAGGGTCCATTTTATTTTCTAATCTCTTCATGGGAGCATCATTCTTGGCTGAAGCCAGTGCCAAACATTCAGTGGGGTATAATGCAATCCAATGAATTGGAAGTTGAAGCTAGACATATGCAGATTGTAACTTAAGTGCAATTAATTGACATTTATATTAATTAACTATTGGAACAGATTACCAAGGCTCGGTGAATTCTGCATCGCTTACAATTTTCTGCTCAAGACTGGATGTTTTTATGAAAGAGTTGGTGTACAAATTATTTTGGGGCAGTTATATAGAGGATGGCAGACTACAGGATCACAGTGGTACCTACTGGCCTTGGGATCTATGAATAATCATGTCAGGCCTTAAAAATCCATAAAACTGGTTTAAATATCATGAGATTTTTTTTAAAAGAATTAGATGTATTTTAGTGATATATTTAAGGCTCTCTTACTTTGTCTTCAGGTGTTTGAGCTGTTAGTGTACACTAGAGACACATTTCCAAGCTTTCCAAGGGCGAGAAACTTAACTGTTTTCTTTTTTATTTTAATGAAAGCTGAGATTCTCATACAATCACTTGCCTCCAGCCACTAGGCTCTAAACAAAATAAGAAATATCATAAGATTTGCAATAGAATTGTCAGCATCACAACATTGGGAGCTACTCTTAGATGCTTAGATGGTTCTGTTAGTTTCACAGCACACAGTGGGTCTGAGTTAGTTTTGTCATAGGCACTGAGAACTATTCAGATTTCTGAATGTACTATCACTAGGCACATAAGTGCATTTTCTTTACTGAGGACTAGGGGATCATCCACCCTTTCAACAAATGGCTGGAGCATTTCTGGGAAGGATCCTATGTACTGACAGGTATGGTTGGAAACTAGTTCCTCAGTTAGTGTGTGTACAGAAGGGAAGGTAAATGTTCTGTAGTGTTTTTTGAGGTCTCTGAGGTGGAATGATGATTACTTTAATTCTGGTCAGACGACTGCACCGTTTCTATCAAAGTAGGTATCAACAATTTCTGTAAACAGGTTTGCTGCCTACTCTTGTTTTAGCCTCCACCAAGCGCAAAGACCAGAGCTACAGTTGGTTCTCCACTTGTTAGTACTCCCAAGGCTTTCATTTTCACACGGGCCAAATTCATGGTGTTGTCACATTGTCAGCTTCTTGTTGAACTGCAGCCATCTTGAAATCAGGTGATTTTCTCTGTTAAATAAGATGATGATTTTTTCACAGTGGTATTCTGTGAGTCAGGATTCATGAAGCAATTTATGAGCTAGAGAACCTCTATGGGCTATGACTTCACAGTGTGTACATAATGGTCTTCCCATCCAGAGGGGAGATGTGTGCTCAGCAACAGGCCTCCTATCTCTTCACAACACTTTCTAGAGACAAGAGGAAGCTAGCTGTTCTTTTCTTCACCTCCCTCCACACCGCATCTACTGTGTTACACTGGGCTGGGTTCTAGATCCCAGCATAGTCCCAGACATAAATAGAATGACTGGCACTTATGTAAAAGACTAGTTAGAATAATCAAAGGCACAAGGAGATCCAACTTGTAAGGCACCAGCCGCACCTCCATTTTTTAACCCTTTTAATACAAATTTAGATCATTTTGAGAACCTTTTTTGAGAGAGTAGAACAAATATTTATATCCTATGCTAAACACAGTTTATGAAATCTCACTATCTTGTCCAGTGCGGGCTGCCATTGTACAAGAGACAGAATGATGAGATGGGCTGGGAAAAAAAACTTATAAACATGCTTTTATCTGTCTCACGCTGTCCAGATGCAGAATGTGAGAACCAACTATGCAGAAATGTGCTGAGTTGTTTTCTGAGGAGGGCCCTATAGGCGTCAAACAAATTGCAACCCTTCACTACAATGACTTTGGCAAGGCACTCCTGCAGCTCAGTGACCTGAAATTCTCCAAAAGGTGGATCAAAACATTTGGAGAAACTAGGCCCTGCAGTTAACCGTGCAAATCCATGGGGTTTTATTTATTTAATTTGATAGTATGCATCTGAGTGCGAGGCCTGGAGATTTTGTGTTTTGTTCTTTGAAGTAGTCATTTTTTTTCCCCTTTCGTTAATCTGCAGCCCTACTTTAGCTAAATGTATAAACTGGAATCGCCTGCAGGTCCTGCTGTAATAGCAGTGCCATATGTTCCCTTCACACAATGGTAAGGGGAAAAAAATCCAGACACAGGGGAAAAAAAAACAGATCTCAAAACTTTCTTTAGTAGCTCAGCAGAACTACAGCTGTGGTTGCAAACAAAGACAACAACTGGAATATCACGTGATCCATAGGGTGCTGCATCCATACATACCCTCCCTAGAAGGCTGCTGAGTTTTATGTACCATTTCACTGAGAAACTGAAAAGCTCCATAAAAAACACAAGCAGGTGTGGCAGCCCCAGTGTGTTCAGCGTTAGTTCATTCAGCACCTCTGGTCTCTAAAGCAGCCTCTATTGCCTGCCTTTCTCCAGGTGTTTGCCGTGGTATCTAATGATACTGATTGTGACACACTGATCACCTTTCTTTATGGGCTGTTCTGTCACAGTCAGATTAATCAAAATAATGCTATGGGCTGTGCATGTGTTTTACAGCCATATCCAGTTGTGCTTTCAGAACTACAAGACGATGTGTTTTTCCTCACCTCGTCTTGCTGAGGAGTCCCTTTAAGGGCAAACCCAAGTTGCCTAAGATATGAGGTACCATCTGAGCTGTAAAGCTTCCTACAGACACAAACAGCATTCTTCAAGTAGGTGTTTTTTTTCTACCAGCAGAATCTAATGAAAATAAATTCTGTGCAAAGGTCAATTATGGGCTTATTTTCATATTTCTGGACTTAATACTTCCACACACACACACAAAGAAAGATTCTAATTATAGCCTAAGGCCCGAAGTAATCAAAACAACCGCTACTGAAAGGGAAGGAAATAAAGACAAGTACCACTTTGAAATTTTACCCCCATCTCCTAGTGTTGTTTATTGGCATGCACAAAGAGACTGGCTCCTCAAACAAAACATGATATTTACCTACTTACTCATCAGCTGGTTGTGAAAAAGAAACTAATGGCCAAAGATGTTAAATGAACAGGCATTTCTCAACTGGATTTAGAAAGACAAAGGTAAGGACAATCATGCCTCAGTCTTCAGGACAAACTGATTGGTGCCGAGAGTCCCACAGTGAGTCAAGACGGAATTTGTCTCTCTCCACCAATCTATGACACTTAATGGTTTCTAACTTCTGTTTCTGCTTCTTCTGTGTCATCAAATATTGGTCACTACTGGAAAAAAGGATGCTGGGCTTTATGCTGGGCTTCTGTTACGGCCTATATTGATTAAGGGAATTTTACCTATGCTTATGTATGTTTCCAGTCATATTTCTTGTATTATGTACATCAGGTAAAGTTGCCTGGGAGAAAGGAGAATGCATGTTTCAGCTTCCAGTGCTAATTAGAACAATACAGTCTGCTCAAGCAGTCACCGAACAACTTGCATGATGCAACTTCATTACGTGGTTTCACAGATTAGCTTTTTGTGAACAACTATTAGATTTAACCATCTTGCATTTGCTTAGATAAACGATCTGTTGTTATTTATAGAATTGTGCAAGCCAGTCATCATCTGCACTGAGGATGCATCTCTTATTTCGGAAATATGTTTTCAGGTATCAAGGACAGTTTTTATAGTTCAGCATTCAATGTAAAGTGGCCTAAACCTCAGCCCTGCATTCTCTGGAAATGTGATCTGAGAAAGAGAAAAAGAAAATGACAAACTCTGCCTATTTGCTGACTATCTTCAGAGCTCCTGATTGCTTGTGAATAAATGCTACTACAACACTTGCCACAAGCCATTCAGGAAGCTTAACATTTTCTACAACCCCAGTTTCCTGGAGGCGGAGTCCTCTTTTAAATAATTTAGAAGTCTAAAAGTGAGATAAAGCAATCTACAGTCTTGGCTTTGTTGTCTGCCCTGGGTTGTTCCAAACCACTTACTTCAAGGGCAGCAATCATTGTAGGACCCGTTTTACCCTTGTGCCACAAAGACATCTGAAAGAGACCGTCTGGATAGAACAGCAGAAATGGAGACACACTGAGGTCATTTTACGTATTAGAACTTACTTAAATAAGCCCTGAAGAATCCAGCAACTGGGATTCAAATAATTTGAACATATTTATTCTAAATTTCTAAAAGTTACTGAACATCAACCTCTAAGCATACATACAGGCAATTAAAAATAAGAGTTTTACAATTTACAGTTGTCCCCATATCGAGAAGATTTTCCATCCATCTGTACCCTTCTTGCCACTGGAAGAAAAGCCTGGGAAAAGAAATAAGCCTTGTACATGCCTCAAAGATGATCAAGTCAGACTTATGGTGGATCACAGTAGTCACTGCTATCAGAGGCAGCTGACAGAACTAAAAGAACCAGCTGACACCCATTCTTTCATCCATCCCCAGGAGAAGGAAAATCTTACAATATACGCAATGTCCTCTACATACTACACCGAGGCCCCAAACCAGACAGACTGGGCTACATGGAGACGCAAAGACCATCCCCACGCATAAGTGCTCTCATAGTTTTTTCACCGCAACTTTCTCAAACACCTTCCACAAGAAGGAAGTTTCATCAAACAGTAGTAACTGGAGAGACTTCCAACATTAGGAGGTGGTATCTGAAACTGTAGCACTGTGACAGAATCTTTTACAATGATCTCAGATCATTTCCTTTTGCGCCTGGCAGATACTATGGTATCACTTAACAAATGGGTAAACTGAGACACTGGAGATTAAGCCCAAAGTCATAAACAGGGCTGGAAATGGATTCTGTCAAATTTTCAGCATAACTTCCCATTGACTTCTCTGGGAAGTCCTGCATAAAAGCTGATGTCATAATATTACTCAAAGAATATTACTCCAGTCCTGGTCATGAGTCAAACCACTACACATTCCCTCCAAATCCTAGGCTTATGGAAAATGATAGACCTTCCTGCAATGCTGGTTCTCTCTCTCATTTTGGGTCATTGTTCCATGCTGTGTCCTTTGTTTGGCCAAGCAATAAAACTGAGAATATTAATTAATGAAAGATGAAGAAATATCTTCTCTTGAACACATTGTATTAGAGGCATCTCATTTTTTCTTTCTGTTCCATGTCTCTTGAGTTTTCACCTGTGTGCAAAGAAAGTAAATTTAGTTCTCCAATGGCATGCCCCGTGTCAGGAAACCAAGAGATACTGAGCAGGCCAAAGCAGTAAACAAAGCCAGTTATACCTTAATTTATCACCACTTCTCAGATAAAAATACCAAATCATATCCTTACATGTTTAGGGATAAATACAAGCACACAAGTTACCATTGCATAATAGAAATGCTAAGGCCGTGTCTACACTTATGCCCTCTTCCAGAAGGGGTATGGTAATGAGTGGAGCGGAAGGTGCTAATAAGGCACAGATTAAAATAACTCATGCTTTATTAGCATATCCCCACAAGATCTCACTTGGAAGCAAAACTGCCATGTAGACGGGGCTCCTTTGGAAGGACACAGGAGTCCTTCCGAAGGAAATCCCCCTTGCAGAAGACCCTTCTTCCACAAATGTTTCCTGTCTACACGTCTGCTTTGCTTCCAGAAGGGGATCTTCTGGAAGCAAGATCTCACAGGGATATGATAATGAGACCTGTGATATTGTAATCCACACCTCATTAGCATCTTCTGCTCTGCTCATTATTATGCCCCTTCCGGAAAGCCAGGGGTGGGGTGAGCGTAGACGCGGCTTAAGATTTTTAATAGTGGAAATAAGGAATTTCTCCTCAAAGGTTTAGACCTCAAAATTAAGCTTCATGCTTGTATTCGATAGAGGGTGACAAACACAAATTGTTTTCAAGAGGCATTGGCACTTCTAATTGCTTAGGCTTCAACTGAAGCTTTCATCCAGTATTATCTGCCTTAGTCCTGAACTGAAAACTTTTGTTAGCTATGGCTGACAAAACTAAACACACACACACACTCAATATGCTTACCCAACATAAATGCACAGAATTCAAATATGTAATTTGGAAAGTATTGAAAAAATTTGCAAAATTGTCCTTTTTGTTATTTTGTTTTGTTATTTAAATAACTGGCCTTAATATTCTGGGATTTTCCACAAACCTAGTATATAAATTTAAGAAACACAAATGGAAATAAATCATAACCAATGTAACCAGGAATTTCACACCTAATTCTGTCTTTTCCCCAAAATGGCAGGCCCTCTGCTGGCTGAGATTTTCAGAAAATATGTATGTGAAGTTAGGCTCGTAAGTGCATATTCAGGCATTTTAAAAAGGGGCCTGGTTTTCAACAGCACTGAGCAGTCAGTACTCCACAGTCTTCACCAGCTTCCAACAGAGCTGCTGCTGTCGGCTCAGCACTTTTGAAACTCCTGCTCTTTTTCCGTGAGCGTAATTTCACTCACCCATTTCTGAAAATCTTGGCCTCTGCATTTCTGTTTTATTGTTTTAAAGTTGTAAGACTAGAAGAACAAATAGGGTTTCACTGGCCTGACCCTACAGCAGCATCAGCTCGTGTTTGGTGCTCACTTTTAGTTTTCAGATTGTGCCTGGTGGAGCTGTTCTTGAAAAAATATTTTATTTCCTCTTCCCCACAGAATTAGCAACATACAACTTTTTCCTGCTCTGTTCTGACCCCCTAGCTGCTATCAGTTAGCTATTAAAATGGATTAGGGATTTAAGTAAACTTCAGTGGTCTGCTATAGACACACACATAGGGACATATTTACAATTATATACTACTGTTGCTCAGAGAAAATGACTTAGCTTTGGCTCTTATTGTGCATCAGTAGTGGAAGTTTTCACTGTGTTCATAGGAAAGTGTCTCTGAGTATATGTGTGTGTTTGTGTGTGTGCGTGTGTGTCAGTGAAAGAGAGAGCGCACACCAGGAATTATATATGCATAAAGAAATTAAAAGAGAATATTTTTTCTAGAGCAATTGAAGCCCATCTCCTGAACAATGACGACAGCTCCTCATTTTCGACAACAATAGAGGGCACGTAGGAGTCAGCTCATTAGAATATCTGTGGCTCTTTTCTGTTCTCTCTGCATTAAGCCCCCATAATGTCAGTTGTCACTTATTAATGACAATTAACTAGTAATCAGCAGCGAGACTCTTCGAGGTGGTCCTTGCCTGACAGGTGAAGAAAGAGAACATTGCGTAGTGCCATGCAGTGACATGGAACCTTCAAAGGGAGCACAGCATTTCCATAAATTATTTCAGAAAGGAATTTTCTTTTATACATTCTCTTTAAATCTTTAGGATCTTTAACCCTAGAAGGACTAAGCTCTTGTAGCTGTCCTCCTCTGCCCCCATTTCTTTATTAGTAAATAAAATCCGAGGGCCGCCCAAATTGCCATGTCATCAGGCTCCCATCTGGAATAACAATAAACCCTCCCTATTGTAAACAGTCATCCCTGATCCAAATATTCAGTTTTAGGTTCTGATTTATTATATCTGGGCATTGTTTTTAGGGAGATTGCTGGCTTATAACAGCTGGGTGAATGGCCAGTACTGTTTGCTGCATAGCTAATATATTTTAATTAAATTACTCACAAGCATCCGAGTGCGCTCACAGGTAGTCTACACACTACATGTTCACATCAATATTCTTCCTCCCCCAGCTTCTAATCGCTTTGCACCCACTTGTTTTGTCTTTTCTTGAGTCAGATAGTAAATGCTTTGGCACAGAGGCTGTCTGTGACTATGTTTTTGTACAGCAGCTACTACAATACGGCTTGTATAAGAGCTGGAGGATACTATATTATACAAAATTAACCAACAACAAGCACCTTTTTCCTGTTCTTGTTGAACTGTTCTAATGAGGCCCAATATCAGAAACGCTTAACAATCCCTTTCTGACTTGTGGTCCCATTTATCAGATTTACAGTGGATCAGGTTGCATTTAGAGTAAAAGCTCCATGGGGCAGAGGCGGTCTTTTTTATTACAGGTGTATACAGCGACTAACACACTGTGGTTGTGAGCTGTCACTGGAGGATAATTGCTGCTTTTACAGTGACTTAAGTGACAGGAGCAAAACACTGTTTTCCTCTAAGCAAAGTTTTTCTTGAGCCTTTCAGTTGCCCCTCCAATCCATAACACCACTCAGACAGCATTCACTCCTCCCTTTTCCGAGGTCCCAACTACATTACTCGGAAGATTGATCCACTCAGGGTCTGATTTTATATATCTGGTAGGGAAGTGCAAAACCAAACCACTCACCGCCCCCCGGCCCCATACTCCTCACTACCATGAAAAGTAAGGGAGGTTGATGGGAGAGTTTCTTCTTCCTAGCAAGGACAGCCAGGTAAGTTGATTTCAGGTAAGTCGATTCTAGCTACGCAATTGCCGTAGCTAGAATTGTGCACCTGATATTGACTTGTTTCCCTCGTGTAGACCTGGCCTCAGGATCTTTACTCCATCTTCACTATTTAAGCTTACCCCTCACGCCCTCACCCTTTTGAGCTACTGCAGACTTCATTAAGCAGTTCCAACCTTCACTTCTGTACTACAAATCCTAAAATCTTCCTTTTCTCTCACAGCAAAGTTTCCCTGAAACAGAACCTTCCTTCTGACTCCAAAGCTCCTGCAACAGCTGTCAGCCTAGCAACCTACCACACACTGCTCAAAAGTGCCTGTGTTCACATTTCTTAATGAAGAGTTCCACTGAGCTTTAGTCACTGCATCCTTATCGCCAAAGGCTTCCAAACCTCCCCAGTCTCACACTGCTCCGTTCTAGCTTCTAAGATCACCATCATTTCTTCTCTTGTTGAGTGCCAGTTTTTTCTCATAATGCAGAATCTCTGATCCTTGCTTCTTTGCACTACGTATTTCCAAGCCACATTTCTTCCTAAACCAGATGTGCAGAGCCAGCTGGCAGCTGTTAACAATGTTGATCTTCACTCCTCATTTCTGGTCACTCATTGGTCCTCGCGTCTACTTGTTACTTGTGCTTTTTAAATCCTTAGGGCACAGCTATACTTACAGGAAGATTGAGGTTCTGGAGATTGATCTTCCAGGTTCCATTTAGTGAGTCACACATTCAGGGCATCCTCGTCCACCCCAGTACTTCTTGCAGTGGGAAAGAGTAGGGACGTTGACCTTCCACTATACGGATGGCGGAGAAAGTTTACCAAATGTGCATCAACTCCAGCTATGCTTTTTGCACAGCTGGATGTGTGTATCTAGGTTAACTTTCTCCCCTGCCCTCAGTTGTCTCTGAAGTTGGAAGTTCTTGCCCCATTCAATTTATCACTTACCCAGCAGAGAGCCTCATACAGCATTTGCACTAGATTTAAAGTCCTCACCCTTTTCAATGCAAAATCCTTTAGTACTCACTCCTGTCCACTAATAATATATGGAGATACACATCTCACAGAACTGGAAGGGACCTCAGGAGGTCATTAAGTCCAGTCTCCTGCCCTCTTGGCAGGACCAAGCAGGCACACAATTGAGTCCAGAACCTTATGTCATTGATCATAAATAACAGCAATATACTGGATTTTATGTAGCCAGAATACTATGGTATGTATGCAAAATGTAAGCCTTTGGTAACACCCCAGGAGTAGCACATCCAGGATTTACAATTTGGATGGGCATGTGAGGTGTAAAAGAATGTAACACTTTCCAGAACAGTACCTAGAACCAGACTGTAAAAGGAACATGGAATATGGCACCTGTTTAACTACCTTATTTTTTAACCAATGTATTGGTTTAGTCACTGCAAACGGGATGAGTGTGTTCCACCTTGGTGTAACCTTACACTAGCCAGGGTGCTGGGGGCCAGGCTTGCTGGGTGGAAAAGGCCTCTCCACCATGGCACTGCTGTGTATGATCCAACTACAGCCCGAGTGTGGAGGCCAATCAGTTGAGGCGGGCCACCAGGGGAGTAGGAGCTCCTACTAGAATTTGGGAGCAGTCCCTGCCAGAGGAGGAACCGCAGCCACCCAAGCAGCAGCAGCCATCCCAGAGCAACAGCCGTATCACCAATGACTGCAGCAGCAGTGGCAGCAGCAGCAGCCCAAGGAGGAGCAGCCTAAGCCAGGACAGCATGTCTTGTCTGGAACCAGGTAGGAGGTAGCCCAGGGAAGGGAATGGGAGGTAACTCAGGAGCTCAGCGTGTTGCAGTGGGGATCCCCACTGAGCTGGTGGTTGGGAAGATACACTCACCACTGACAGGGCCCTAGGCTGGAGCCCAGCGGAGAGGGAGGCCCCAGGATCTCCTACTCTGACCCCTATGACCCCAAGGAAGGGGGACCACTGACCTGCCAAGGTCAACCAGGCTGCTGAGGCCTGTGAATACTAATTAGGCCACCAAGCCTGTGAATGCTGAGCATGTTGCTAAGGCCTGACCAGGCCACTGGGACTGACTGAGAGGATACAGTCTAGGCCACTGGTCCCTGAGTGCAGCATGTAAGTCCTCAGAAGAGGTGCAGGGCTAGAAGCCCCACCAAACTTGGATGGCAAAGTAAAATAACAAGGTTGGCTTGACTCTGAGGTTGCTGGCCTTCTTCATTTACAACCCAAGGTTTGTCTACATAACGCTTCTGCCAGGAGGAGTCGGCAGCAATCAAGGCTGGGTTGAACATCTAGAGGTTCCTTTTCATCCATCTCACATAGAACCAGCTCAAGCCCCCACCCAGTAGCCTGGGAAATTCACAAACCCCTGGGCACCTCGGAGAGGCAATGCTTCCCCACTCACAAGCACAGAGTCTGAGTGTAGAAAAGAAACTTTTAATGAAAGAAGCAGAAAAGTCATATGGCTTAAGCTTGGGAAAACACCACAGCCAGAGTTCATAACCAACCCTCAAGTAACTGTCCCAACTCAAATGGATTAAGCGGTGTCCTTTGCCTCTCAAGCTCACCAGTCCAATACTGTAAAAAGCCAAACCACACACCCAAACTTTCTCCATAGCTCCCTTTCAAATGCCCCACTTACAACTCTGTCCAGTCTGTGCAGGCCCTGAAACACCACCCTGATGCACTCCCTCACTGAACCTGAAGCAATGCCACCTTTGTGCTGGTCTGGAGTTCTGCTTGCCCCTACCAGCTCCCCACCGGCTGCCCACCAGTCACTTCCACTGCTTCTCTTACCAGCTGCCCACCGGTCATGCCTGCCAGCCACCTGCTGCTTCTTCTTCTGGCCATCCACTGGTCACTCCTGCCAGCCACCAGTTGCTCCAGCTGCTTCTCTCATCAGTCACCTATCCGTTTGCTGTCTTTTGAGTTTTGCTGTAAGTAAAACCCTGGATTTCAGTTCTTAGTGATTTCAGTTCAAAGTGACATTCAGCTCTGCGCCTCACTACGGTATCTCAGTATCCACCAAGGTAGGTGGATTCTCACAGAATAACTATAGATCCATCTTTAGATCTACCTTTGAACAGTGGTGTGGGGGAGTGGGGGAGAACTAATCAAACCAGTGTTACAGTTGTATAGCCAAAAGGCTTCCAGACAGCTGGTTCAACAACTATCCCTCCCCCATTTCACCTCACACTTGGATGGAGGGATGCTTGGATGGAGGGAGCCCTGTGCAATCCATATCTTACACAGAAGAGATGACTGCCCTGTACCTCCACAACAACTTCAAGCATTGGCGAGACTTCACAATTCTTACACTGGGTGATAGCTTAAATTGTGACTTTACAACATGTTGTTTACAATAGACAAAACTTCGTTGCTTCACCTGCTCCCATCAGGCTTTGTTTACAAGGCATTACATATGCACACCTTTGCATTTTCATGTAAATGATCTCTAAAAAACATGTTCCCCAAATCCTTCAGCAGTACTGAGCTCCTGCTGGCACATTCCTTACATCTACACAGGAGATTTTCTCATTTATACTGGCATAATTTTACCAGTATAGTTAAACCACTATAGGCATACTGGTACAACTTCCTCATGTGGCTATTCTTACGCTGAAACAAGAGTAGGTTTTTTCAACTGGGCTTAAGCTGCTATTAAAGTGGCATAAACTAAACCAGGAAAAAACCCGTGTATACCAAAACAAGAATTTCCCCACAGGGCCTGAGACCATATAACTACAGCAATTTAACTTCTAACCCTACCTTATATTGCTATAATATTCCTATGTAGCCAAGGACTTACATACACTGAAAACAATTAATCCACAGTGCTACAATTCCCCTTTCCTAAGCAGTAAGAAATGAGATGCTAAAAATAGTGTTCTGAACCCAACCCCAGTGCATTCTCTAGGTGAAGAAGGAGTAACTATGTGACACTTGGACTGAGGTTTTTTTGTGTTTCTTCAGTGGGATAGCCTGCTTGCCCTTCTTGTTTTATTGAAGTTCAAAATCTGTTCTATTTTGGTGTCTGTGTACTGAACCTAGTGATCAGCTAGGCAAGGCTAAGAGCTTCCTAATGAGGCTCTATCCTGCCACCTCTATGATCCCTAATCCCTTCAGGGTCCCTTAATGAAGGGGTGGGGCCAACTCCAAGGTCAAGAATAAGACAGTTCTGAAGAAATAGGAAGAGTTAATGACCAGAGGAGTTTTGCAAGGGAGTCTTAGAATGAAAGCATAAGATCCAGACACACCTAATAAACTTAAACCAATATCTGCCCAGAGGAAAAACAGAAGAAAAAAAGTACCAGACACATAGAATGCTCAATATAAACTAAAAAACACCCACAAAAGTAAAACAAATGCCAACAGAGGTCTAGCAGTAGAGTGGGGGGTATCCAGTTTATTACACTGAATGGAGCATGGATAATTACAAGACTTGTGAGCAGGTGGTACATGCGTGCATACAGTGCAAGCAACCAAAGACAAGTATAGTCTCCAAAGACCAGAGTGGCTGAACTGGAGGAGTTAAGGAGGATGGAGAGGTAAGTAGAGGAGACGTTTTGAACTGGAGGAGGTAAGGAAGACACAGAAGTCTGTAAAGGAGACTTTTGGGACACAGAAGAGCAGTGCCACCCTCCTTTTGACTGTCTGTGCCCTGTTGAAGAAGATGAAATTTTCAAGAAAGAAGGACATCAAGTTGAAGTAGAGGAAAACAGTATGACAGCTGGGACTCTCCTTCCAGATGATGTCATGGTTTCCTCTCATACTGAATATCCTCCTTTGGGGAAAGGAACTTCAATCATTAGGAAGAGACAGGTAATAGTAATGGTGGATTCAGTTATTAGAAATATAAGACAGTTGGATTTATGCTGACTGGGAGAACTGCAAAAGGTGAATATTGTAGATTTGGTGAACTGCCTGCTAGGTTCAAATTTTGTGGACCTCTTTTGACATTTAGACAGGCTTATGCACAATGCTGGAGAGGAGCCAATATTCGTGGTACATGTAGATGCCAATGACATAGGGTACAAGAGAGATCCTGGAGGCGAAATTTAGGTGCTAGGTAAGTGATTAAAGTCCAGGACCTCTATGGGAACATTCTCTCAAATGGTTCCAAGCTTCATTCACAGGACCAGTTAGAAGGATCTCAAAGAATAGATGAGATGATGGTGTTCAGAGGAAAACTGTCAAGTCTTCTGGAACTTTATCTTCCTCTTACTCCAAGTCCAGGGCTGGGGGAAAAGCAGACAGAGGTGGAGGAGTACACAGTTCAGACAGACACATCCCTTAGTGGAATAGTAACAGAGAGATAGCTGTGCTAGTCTATATACTATCAAAACAAAAAAGCAGTCCAGTAGCACTTTAAAGACTAACAAAATAATTTATTAGGTGATGAGCTTTCGTGGGACAGACCCACTTCTTCAGACTACTGAACTGAAGAAAAACAGTCAAAAGAAATAGAGACCCATTCAATGATATCACATGAAGGCAGACAACTAAATATTAACAAATTTTCTAAGTCCTTGTATACAAATGCAAAAAAAAAAAAATCTAAATAGTAAGATGGTTGAACTTGAGTGCCCAGAAATAAATAAGAATGTTTCATATATTAGGCACCACAGAAACATAATGGAATGGTGACAATGGAACACAGCAATGCCAGTTTACAAAATATACATGAATGATAAAGAAGGATATGCTGATGAGGGAGTATTACTATATGTGGAAGAAAGCATAGAGTCAAATATAAATCTTACAAATCTTAGATGACTCAAATAATACTAACGTAGTAGGGCAGCATCCATAGCTACACACCCCTTTAAAACACCGACCTGGGGCAACTGTCCCCTTTGCCCTCCCTATTGGCAGATCTGTCAATGCCCTCCCCAGAATTTTATTTCATTGGTTGCCACTAATTGTAGAAAGGAATGATGGCAAATGTCATGTGACCCATTCTGTTCATTTACAGCTGAGGAAGACTGTGCCCAATTCCAAGATAATAGTCATTATGCCATTCGGAAATGCAAAAACCCTGATTCAATATAAATAATAGGACCAATGCTGGATATCAGCACTCAGGAATCCAGAGTGGCTTGGAAAAGATAAAGGGATAATGGACATGATGACATAAAATAAAATATAATGAAACTGAATTACTCAATTTCCCAAACTGACGTCATATCTACAAGTCCACCTCTGAAAATACTCTTTTAAGAATCTGTTCCAGCTTTGACATTGGCTCTTCTAATGCCAAGTTGTGTTAATGCCCTGTATATCTTGACTGGGCTATTTGTCCTCCTAAAATTATAATAATTTGGGGGCAGAGAAAATATGGCGAAGAATCTGGTCTAGTGGCTAAGACATGAGATGACAAACCAAGAGAGTGTTAGACCGTCAAGTCTTCTGGGACTTCATCTTACTCCAAATAGTATAAATAACTTAGACTAGAAAATATACAATTGCTTTGCTAAATGGGTTTCAGTTTAAAGAAATTCTGTTAAATATTGACACAAAAGTCTGAACATTTGCATGTTTATCAAAAGGTTGGCTGAGCAACTAAATGCAAACTGGGAAAAGACTAATATAATTTTTAACTAAAATATGCTTTAAAACACAAAAGAAAAAATAAAAGAGAATATAGAAGAATTGACTTATGGCTGGATACAGAGACAACTGGGATAGAAATCAAAGAGACATCATCATTCTAGCTACTTTGGCCTTATTCTGCAATCCAGGCAGATTCATACAGATGACTGCACAAATCTGATTGTAGGATCTGGGCCTTTCAGTATTGTATTTGTTCCTCAGCCTCTGTCCATACTGGGATCGTCTAGTACACTGAAGTGCATGAGATGCTGCCAAGCCCGGTGCAGGACTAGGGTTTTAAATTGTCATCTTCGTAGGGCAGAAACCATGGGTTTCCTCTGAGTGTGGGAAGTACCTAACACCTTTTGGATGCTACAGAAATTTAAATAAATGATGTTATAATAACAATAAAAATATATTCTGTGTACCTTAAAGGGATGACAATACTGACAGTGTTCAAACAATAATAAGAAATGTATTAAAATATCTAGGTAAGCCTTTAGGGCCATACATTAGTTTGCTAAAGCAGCAAAACAGAGGCATAATTATTGCTTAAGCTCCTGTGTTCTTACTTAGAATGAGATTCTTGTATAATAAAAGTCAAAATGGAGATTATTACATTTTTAATCAGATAATTATAACTTAGACCCTACAGGTTTTCTATGGAGTCCTGAAACTTTGGGCTAATTATTTATTATAAATTCCAGTGTCACCTAGCATTATCCGTTTTTAATTAGACAAGAACATAAGCCATGCTGTACAATGAGAAGGTGAGCAGTTCTGCCCTGGGTCAGAAACAAAGGTAACGTTGCTTTAAAATTATTCAGTGTCGAGGACCATATAATATTATACACACACAAATACACAGGCACACACAGACCTGTTTAAAAACGATAAGCATATTGTGAGAAAAACAAGAATTGTTACACTGTGATAATCTTTACTTAATATCAACTTGTTTGTTGATTAAGATGCAGGGCTTTGACACATGATCTTATTCCAGTGAAGAATAGGATGATAAACTTGTGTCAGGACATTTTTAATTATGGTGAATGAAATTCTGTCCCCACTGAAATCCATAGTAGTTTTGCCATTGCCTCTGATGCAACCAGAATTCCATCCACTGTATTTTTAATGCGTTATTTACCCTTCATTTTTAAAACCTAGATAATAATCAATTATAGCTCAAAGGAATAATCAAAACAGACTGGGGCATTAACTGATATAAAAAGTCCCCTGGAATGATCATGATTCTTTATGACATAGAAAATGAAATGCCAATCTGAAGAGGACTTCAGACTTCACAAATTTCTTCAGATGATACTGAGCTCTAGGGTTAGCAGCATTTTGTCTTGATCCAGTTGAAAGGACTCCATATCTCCTTTTGGCTTCATTTTTGATGACAGCTTAGTGAAAGGTTCCAGTCACAAACCAATCTTTGAATATCTTTGAGTCAACAGGTTGGAACTGTGAACACTGATACAAGGTTAATGAACACTGTCACTTACCGCAAAGCCAGCTTCAGAGGAGCTGATGAGGACTATGAAAATAAGTTGTTTTACATATATGCAAGAGACTCCTCTTATTTACAGTCAAGCCTCAAGAGCCCCTTTTCTTCGTATTACTTTAATCACCCATGCCAAATGGGCCCTCTAGGAGTATGTCTACTCTTCAGTTAAAAACCAATGGCTGGCCTATGCCAGTTGACTCAGGCTCATGGAGCTCCGGCTAAAGGGCTGCAGCTTGAGCTATGGGAACCTCTCACTCTACTGCAAAAAAATTACCCATAGCAGCAAATCTCAGTCTGGATCGACTGACTTGAGCTTCTGTGGCTTGTGCTACAGAGCACAGTAGACATTCAGGCTCAGGCTGGAGCGCTGTCTCTGAAACTCACCTGAGAGAGTCTTCTTGAGGCCTGAGCTCCAGCCAGAGCCAGAGTGTTTGTGTGTTATTTTTTAGCCCAACACTCAAGCCCAAATGAGTTGGCCTGGGCTCAGATTCATTGCTGAGGAGTTTTTGTTACTGAGTAGACATACCCATATATATCTCCAACCTTTGACAGTCCTACAGGCTTTTTGTGCATTATTTGATTATCCTTCATTATAATACCAACTTCCATTTATCTAGCCAGTTTCAGCCCAAAGGCCTCTCAATTCTATTGCAAACGTGCAGCTACTTCTGGAGTGAAACAAAGAAACAACAGCATACAGCAAACAGCACATAAAGCAAAGGACTCAGCATCTGGTTGGAACAGGAGGAAGAAGTTAAGTGCTCGTCTTTGGGGCCCTGCAGTACAGACTACAAGGAGTGTATAAAGTAGCATTCTGTGCTGCAGCTGCTGCAGGTGGATGCTGCAGAACAAACTAAAAAGTTCCTCATTCATATTAAAATATTCCTCTTCAAATAGGATTACATTAACACGAACTAAGCCATGCCCGCCACATCCACATGGGGGAGTTACAGCACAGCATTTTGGTGCGCACTGCTATTCACAACCCCATGGAACCATGGGGCAAGGTAGACAAAGCCTACATTGCAAGAAAAGAGTTACTAATATTAGTATCTGGCCAAGAAAGTGGGGCTAACATTCTATTCTCGTAAGTGGTTAAAAAAGATTCTGTTTTATGTTTCAGTGAACAGATGGCAACTCCCACAGCCTCCTAACATCATGCTGAGAGAGCAGTTCACTATTCAATATTGAATCAGAGAGAAGAGTGCCACCTACTGAGTTTTTAAAACCACCTCCCACAGAAACTGGGCTTTCCTTGGAGGTCCCCATCCATAATGCTAACCAGGACCAACACTTCTTAGCTTAAGAGATTTGATAAGCTTATATTTCAAGGTGGCTTGGCTGTAGGCAAAAATCTGACACTTTTCCGATTCATCATTTTAATGAGTTTAATTCCTGCATTTTTGTTCCACTGTACTTTAATATATTTTAAGTGTTTTCAAACACAAAAGGTAATTATGTCCAGTGCACTTACCCACCAACAGTGACCTATAGAAACTGCAACAGAATCATACATAATAACCCATCAGAATACATAACCCATCAGCATTTTATTTTTTTAAAAAATATTTCCCATCCCTTCAGGATTGACCTTAGCAGCATTCAATTACCTCTTCAAGTGTGCAACCCAATGGTTTGCCAAAACCCGAAAACAATAAATGATATACAATACAAAACCCAACTTGCAAAATACACAAACCGAGACCTTCACTTGTGAGAACAGAGAGCTGGACAAATGTAAACACCAAGATGTATTGTTGAGAAAATGTAGCTGCACGGGTCTTGGAAAAGAAACACACACACAATAGATTTTTGAATGTTTAACAGAATAAAAAAAAAACTCTTACAGTGTATAGACAGGCCCTGAGGCCCTTACAGCTGTCTTTCTTCAGGAGATGTTCTGAAAGGTTATGCAGGTCACTTCCATACAGTAGCTGGTGTTGTAAGTCTGCACTATTCTTACTCTTCCATTCATAAAATGAAAGGAGAATTGTCCTGCATGCTGCTAGCATAAAAAAAATTAAGAGAAAAAAATGTAACTGCATATTACCTTTACTCAATAAAATAATTTTGGAAATAAAATGTTTAATCAATGACCAACATACAAAGATTAATGATCATATTGCTTTTTTTACCTTCTTTTTGATAGATGAAAAATCAGAGAATTCAAGCGTACCACAGACCATTTCTGCGGTACAAAATGTTACATCAATGCACCCGCCGTTCTAAATGGACTTTGTTCAGAGCTAGGCTTGAATGATGAGTCACCGATTCATAGATTCTAGGAACAGAGAGCAGAGCCATCCCTAGGGAACTGTAAATCATAGCAACTGTGCCAGATCCAGGGCTCTGTAGACCCTGTGAGCTGGTGCATTTGGTTGGTATGGCAGTACTGGAAATGACATTCATCAATTTCACCTCCCTCCCAGAGTACGTCCTGGCAGAAGGGCACATTGTGATCATCTAGTCTGACTTCCTCTAAAGTACAAGCCATATAATAATTGAAACGAGCATGTTATTTTAGAAAAACATCCAATCTTGATTTAAACAGTAGCAGTGTTGGAGAATCCTCTATAACTCTTAGGCTGGGTCTACTACACTTGCTCCCAACTTCAAAGGGGGCATGGTAATCAGGGCGATGGAAGATCACTAATGAAGTGTTGCGGGGAATATGCAGCACTTCATTAGGCTAATTCTCCCCCACGGCAACTTCCAAGTGTCAAACTTCAAAGTGGCGACATGTGTAGACAAGCCCTTAGTAAAAATTTTTCCAACAATTAATTATTCTCACCTGTAGAACTTTGTTTTATTTCTCGCTCAGTTTGTCTAGTTTCAACAACCAGCCAGTGGATATTGCATTGTACCTTTCACTGCTAATTTGAAGAGTCCATTATTAAATATTTGTTCTCCCCCTCCCTTATTTGTAGAATGCAATCAAGATCTCCCTTAACCTTCTCTTTGTCAAACTAAATAGACTGCACTCTTTTAGTCTATCACCAGTGCCAAATAAAGAGGTAAAATAACCTCAGTACTCTGCCTTGAGATTCCTATTTATGAAACTAAGGGCCACATTAGTCTTTTTGATCTTAGCCCAGCACCTGGAGATCATGTTCAGCTGATCAGCTAACACAATCGCCAAATCTTTTTCAGAGTCACTGCTTTGCAGGATGGAGTCCTCCAGCATGTAAGTGTGGTCTACATTTTTTGTTCCCAGATGTATGTGTATCCATACAGCCATATTAGAACATCTCTTGTGTGCTTACACCTGATTTACCAAAGGTTACAGATCATTCTACACTTGTGATCTCTCTCTGTTATTTATCACTCCACCAACTTTTGCACCATCTTCAAACTTTATCAGTGATTATTTTGTTTTCTTTCAGATCATTGGCAAAAGTGTTAAATAGCCTATCAAGAACAGATCCATGAAGGCCCCCAATATAAACACACCTGTCTGACAATGAGCCATCCTTTATAATTACATATTGAGATACCTCAATTAGCTAACTTTTAATCCATTTCAAGAGTGAACATCCAATCTCAGTCACCATGTTAAAAATCTTGTCGCTATCAGAACTGAAAGAGACTTGGCCATGCCCTAAACATCTCCCAAGGGGGTCACTTGGTGCTGAGAACTTAATTTACATGCAATGTTTCCAAATGAGTTTTAATGGATTTATATTACATTTGTGCCCACTTTAGAAGTATTACTTGCTCCATTTCAACTTTCTCTCACTCACTGCTCTTCCTGTTGCCCTGCAATACAGCATAACCTCTAATCATATATTTGCAGGCCTGTAGTAAACAAAACTTCAAAGGATTATTATGTAAAGAATCTACATTTATTGTCTTAGACCTAATTGTTATTCTTCCTCACCACCCCTTGGGCCCAAAGTACATAATTATCCAGTAATTGAACTGAAATGCCTAAATGGCTGGATCCCCTAAAGGACATAGGTATTTATCAGTGAAGAAAGTAAAGGACATTTAATGGACCCCCTATGGCATTATCCTTATATAGTAAAAATACTATATAAATATAGCTGACCTGGACATGCCAGGCTCTTCTGAAAACATTACAGGATACAGAACAAAGCTTAGTTGTTACTGTGACTGTAAACAATGTAAAGATAAGAAATAAAATTAAGCTGAACATAGAAGTCTGAGTTAAAAAACAATTTGTGAAGAATTAAGAAAGGGGGATAGAAACACACCTACAATAGTATCATTAGCACTATGTGAAGGCAAACCCCCAAAGGCCCGCACATTTAATAGCCCCTCCAAAATGTGAAACAGATAGCAGATACCAGGCTTTCACATATAGTAAATGTCATAGTACTCAGGAGATAAAGTACTCAAGGCCCCGACAGCTCTCTTTTACGTTCTAAATGACATCTGCCTGCAGAGAAACACCTGATACAAATGCGCTCAGCTTACCTCAAAATGCAATATTTAAAAACTACAGAGAAACACAGGTCTGCCTTCTTGTACTGTAAGTAAGAACTGGTGTTGAAGCCTCAGAGATCCTCATAGCTGCAGGAGAGGAGAGTGTCAACATATCCAATGGACAATGGGAGTCTAAGTCACAGCATTTTACTCAGCCCAAACTCTTGATGCAGGTAAAAGGAGTTTTGCCCAAAGAAGGGGCTCATGAATGGGCTCTGAATACAAAGCAAAAATGTTTACAAATACATTTACACAACACAAGAAGATTAACTTGGCAAAAGATACTCAGCCTGTCTCACAATCCATTGATCAATAAAATGCCCATCCCTAATTAATAAAATCACAATGATTTTGTCAGAGGTACATTTAAGGCAAGTATATTTTAAGAGCTTATGAACACTTGTGGCTGAGAATGAAATATATCAGCATACAGATCTCGAGGACATGATTTCTAAGACATTTTTTTTTGGTTGATTGTATAAGTGAGACCTCTTGTTGCTTGAATAACACCTCAAAAGGAAAAATAATGACGACATGACGATGTACGTAAATCAAGAACTGCATGTGGGTTTATTATACACTTGAGAAAACAGTGGATTTAATTTTGTGAACCAAAATGTACTGTACAATATTAATGATAAAACATCAAAATGTATAATTCATAGTGCATTGCTTGCTTTATTTTTATTTATTTATTTTTGTCAGATAGTTCCTTTAAGTACATGCATCTGGAAAGATGCAGGTGCCAGTAAAATTTCTCTACTTAAATCAAGCTGCAGGAACTAAATTTTATTCAAAAAGTGTGGCTTTACATTATATACATAGAAGTTGAATATAAAATGACAATATAAAAAGGTAAAAGAGAAAGCATACAGCCAGAAGGTACAAAGAAAGTTAAACAGTTTAAAATGGTACGATATGTAACATGTATTTTTTAAGCTGATGCTGGCAATTTACAGGAACAGAATCCAACATTTGCCCCATATTTTTATTTTGTTTTTAGTTTTCATTTACCAATGCAGCACACTATAGAAAGGTAAGCTTGTACCAAAGCTTAACATTTGTAAATAACTATAAACTGCAGTATTTTACAGGAAAAAAAGCATTTTACACTTTTTTTTAAATAACAGCTTGCATACTTTTTTTTTTTTTGTTTGCCAAAAAAGTGGCAATTCAGCATCCAGAGGGTTTGGGCATAGTGGCAACTTCGTTTGCTCTTTTATATTACTATTATTATACTCATACAGTTGTGACTTCCTAACCCCTTGAGCACTAGCTTTCTTTTGTCCACGAATTGCATGCATGTTTTCTCCACAAATCAGCTCTGCATTAAAAAGGCTCATTTAAAAAAAATAGTAAATTTTGTTTTTGACACAGTTTTGATTTGAATTAAATCCCTTTAAGCCTCTTTATTTATTTAATTATACAGAAAGGCACAGAAATGCTATTACAGTTCTCAGAGGGTTAAAACTTGACACTACTAGGTTCTGTGACCTTTATTGTCATGGCAACTTTGTAATTTTAGGATGTCTTTTTATCATTGTTCTTCATGTCTTTCTTTACCACTAAATTAATGTCTCTCAAAAGTGTCTCCCACTATATTCTACAAAAGATAGCTTAACATCAAGGACAGATGTTAAAAAAAGGGTCAGACTTCGACTCACAAAAAAACAAAAAAACAAAAAAACAAAAACAAAACAAAACCACCATGCACAGATCAGACAAAGAGCATATAAATATAACTACAAAATAAGTGTAAGAAAAACCAAGGTCCAGATAGGCAGTTCAGCAACAAAAGTAAGACTGATTTCAGAGGCTCAGATCAGGCCTAGTGCAGTACTATGAAGAAGTTTAGTGCAATGTTCCTGTGGTCACTTGCATACCTAGCTGTTTACCTGGACGCTATTGTTTTTCTAATTCAGTTACATAGATCAGATGGTCCTCTGGGGACTTGCCGTGTGTTTTACTAAGGTGCAGTTTGACTGCGTGCTTGCTTGCAAAAGTTCGGTTACAGAGCTTACACTGGAATGTGGAGCCCAAGTCCTCCTCAGCAATTCCAAGTGAGCTCAAAGTCTTGTTCGTGAGGACTTTTGAAACATTCTGCTGCTCTTGAATCTGATTTAGTGGCAACTTTGACAGATCCTTCAAACTAAAGCCTAAATGTGTCTCTAAGTGACTTATGTATGTAGAAGCAGTCCTGAATTGAGAGGCACAATCATTGCAAAAGAAAACTGGATGTCCTGTGTCTAGGTTCTTTAAAAATTTAGTTCCACCTGTCCTCCTTAATTGATACTTCACATTGGCCAGCCAGTGGCTAATTGTGGTCATGGAAAGACCAGTAAACTTAGAGATGTGTACCCGCTCCTGTGGACCTAGGTCTGACATAATATATTTGCCTTCCGGCGTCTCCCTCAAGCTGGAAGCAAACTGTGCTTGAAGGATCAGAAGATGCTGAGGGTTCCAGTTGGACTGCCTGCCTTTCCTCTTGTGCACTGGTGACAGCTCATCCAGAGCTTCCTCAAAGCTGCTTCCATCAGCATCAGACTTCTCTGACACAGTGGACGGAGTTGAAGACTTGGGTGTCAAACGCCCCGTAAGATTTTTCACCATATCAGAAATATCCATGAGGGCGCTCTCCCTTAGAGGAGACGAGACAGAGTCAGCCACACTGGAGACAAGAGGTTTGGTTTTGGACTTGGTTAAATCAATGGGCTGATCACTGTTTTCATAGTAGTATCGGTCAATGGCATCAGACTGCTTGACCGGAGTGGTTGGGTAAATGGGTTTGTCCAACATACTGTTGCTAATTTTGTACAACATGGCCAAAGGGTCCAAAGAGGGGCTAATTGGCTTAGAAACTTTGCCTAAATGTGTATTCATAATGGACTGCAAAGCACTTAATGGGTTAATGAAAGATGGCTCAGGCGAATGGTCTGTGATGATTCCTAAATTATTACACCCATTTGTGACTTTTGCTTTGAGTGGTTCTGTACCATTTGGAGTATGAGCTTCAGCTGGACTGTCCTTTTTGACCTTCTGAACTTCTGCATCGGGACTCTTTTTTTGCTGCTGTTTGTTGTTTATTTCCTCCAATTTTGGAAAGTCTTTGTTTTCTTTAGCAGCAGGTGACGCTGGTTTAACTGGAGAACTCTTCTCTTTCTCTGCGGGTTTTTCTTCTCTCTTTACACTGATTTTACCTGTCACCTTCTCCACCAGCTCCTCCATCGCAGACACATTGCTCTTATGAGGTGGGGGTGTGAGACTACCTGGGGAATGGACAAGTGCACTGTGTTCTGAAGATAGTGATTTTACACTACTGGCATAGGATGGCTGCATTTGAACACTCTGCACTGGGGGTTGTAGGGGCTTCACTGTTCCCGGTAGCTGGTATGCTGCATGAATGCTGGGGTATCCTCCCCAGGAAGGTGCTCCATTCTGAGCTTTGCTGATAGCTGTTGTCACTGTGTTCTCAAGTGATTTCAATATGTCAATTCCACCTTTAGGACTGTCATCCAGATCCTCCTCTCTGAGGTACTGATATAAAGTTGTTGGCTCAAATTTTTCTACAGAGTCTTCATTCTCCTCTTTGATCTTTTTGTCCGTTTCAGCGACAACCATCTTTTCCTTTTCTGGGTCCTTCTTCTCCTCAGAGTTGGTAGACCCAGCCGGAGAATCAGGCTGCTTTTTAATGTTGGAGGCTGGTAGTCTTGTATGGGTGGTGGGTGGCAAAGGTATGGACTGTATCTTTTCCTCTACTACAGGGTCCAACACTAGCTGTTTTCCTTTTTTGGAGGCCGAGTTTGTCACCTTCAGAAAGTGACCAGTGACCATCATGTGAGCAGTAAGTTGTTGCAACGTGTCATGAGAACTGCCGCACTCCATGCATTTCAGTATCTGGGCTTTACGGGCCTCAAATTGCCAAGTGTAGCTAGCACCATTTTGATAGCCATAGCGATTGTTTGGGGTCACATAGGGATTGGCAGTTTTCTGATCCTTTGCAGCCTCACCCAATGCAGCCTCTGCAGTGATTCCCGTTGGCTCAGGTGAACAAGGTGATGCTAAGTCCTGAAGTGCTCGCTTTTTGGTAGAAGGGACCAGTTTAGTGATGGCTGGTACTGGTTCCTTCAGAGGCACTTTCTGGTAATGCTTTGTTTTTATCATATGGACACTCAGATCTTGCAAAGATTCAAATGAATGCCCACAGTACATGCATTTCAGCACTTTTTGAGCATCCTCTTTGCCTTCCATTTCCATAAGTGAACGTTTTCTAGGCTTTGACCATCGTTTGGTCTTTTCCGATTCTTTATCTCTGTTGTCATCACGATAGTGTCCAGTTTCATTCATATGTACGGTTAGCTCTACCAGTGTGTCATAAGCTGCACTGCAGTCTTTGCATCGAAACTTACTAGCACCAGTGAACACAGACCCATAGAGTTTATTGTTTTGCCGGTAAAGCTGCACTGTGCTGAACAGACTCGGCTCTGGGAGAAGTCCATATGAAGACGTCTGCTGCAACGTTTTAGCTAATGCAGCTTGGTGCCAGTCATAACCTGAGCCGCCGCTGTTACTGTTACTAGTATTACAGTTACTTGAACTAGTACTGGTGTTGGTACTCGTACTGTGGGTGTTGGTACTAGCGCTGCAGTTGGTGTTGTTTTCATTCTGGCTAATTTCATTGTTGCTGGTGGTTGGACTGGATTTCTTTAAGTCCAAAGCTAAACTGGACCAGCAAGACTCTGACAGTAAATTTGCATACACAGCTTTTATTTGTGCCAAGCTGTCCTGTGGGTAGGAAGCACTGTCTGTGCACTGATGATCTTCTTTTTCTTCTTTAGAGGAAGTGCTTTTGAAATGGGTCAGCTGATCACTGTTTTCACTGAATGGTGAACCATAGCCTACCTCTTGATTAGTTGCTGTGCTGACTGGGGAATTCTGGTAGCTCTGAGCCTCTTTGATCTCTGTTTCTTCATTGCACAAATATTCACTCTCTTGGATGTCCCGAGACAGCCCATCATCCTCCACTCTGTCTTCATCTATTTCCGCTGCCTTCAATTCCTCCTCAGGTACATATGCTTAAAATATAGACAAATAAAACAAAGTTATGGAATGCTGACACTTTATATCTGCCATTTCTTAAGCCACATGCAGTAATGATTAAAACAAATTTTAAAGGTATGTTAACAAACAACACGGCCCCACCAGTTATACAGTCAGCCTGTGAACCCTCAACTTCACATCAACCTCACATCTTAATAAGGAGTGTGATTTTTTTTTGTTGTGCTAGAGTAACATTCCACAGACAATACTGCAATAGTCACTATAGTTTTTGAAAAGCATTAAGGCCACTATTCTCCTCAACACCAGAGTAATTAAATAGAGCAATAGTCAGGCAGTGAGATATAATAGCTCGAAGTGTGTACGAAGTAGATGTGTGAGGTTGACATCTGCTCCATGAACCTAGGTACTTAGCTGGAGTGATCCCATTTGCTAAAGTCCTGTAGTGAACTGACCTCAGCTGCGCCCTTGAGGGCAATCTCTAAACTGACTCTAATGGAGTCATACTTGGCAAAAGTATTGGGTCAATTATTGAGAGGGTTCCTGGTGACTTGCTGCATTGGGTTCATTAGAGAGTGGAGAAATCTCACAGCTTTTGGCTTTCACTGGCATAGGGCAATTTGAAATATAACACTTAAACTGAATTAAAGGGGACAACATACAGAAAACAATTATTATTGTACTGAATGTACAAGAGATGCTTTGCATCCTCCTACACTGTAGCATGACGTGGGTGCCACGTTACTATTCTGGCAAGAGCAGTTGGTAGCTAAAAATAAAATAAATGAGCGAGATGAATATTTAGAAGTGACAAACATAAAACATAAAACCACAGTGATTATTGGCTTACAGTAAATATCAAACTTTGCTATTGTATTGCCATCTGGTGAAACTGTACAAATTACATGTTCATCTATATCAAACTATTTTTTAAGCTAGCAAATGTGATATTCATGAGCAGATGGCCACTATATCAAAATACATTTACTCCAAGGGGCCAATTCACAAAAGTCACTTACGTGCACCAAAGTGATAAATGTACATTTTCACTGCATAGTAGAAAATATATACGGACTCTTTTGCCCCCACATTTATAAAAAGAAGCACTTGGCCGGACCACCTTGGCTGTAGAACTTAGGTGAGTATATGTGCAAGTCAAATAAACATGCGTTGTAAACAGCCTTCAGACACAAAAAAAAAAAAATATTTTCACGTTGGGTGAATTGTGCACAGAGCCATTCTGAAGTGTATGTTATTCCTTTGCAGGAAGAAAGGCTGAACAAAAGCCAGAAAAAGGCATTTCTGTTCCATTGTGATATGCAAAAAACAAATAAAATACACTTTATCATATTAGGAAGTTTCAGTTGTTAGGCATTAAAACAATTTGTGCTAATTTTTCACAAGCAGTTGTCTATTCTTTTTTTCTCTAAATTTTTCTCCTTTAAAAAAGCAAAATTTATTCCCCCTATTTTAACAGAAAAACTATTTAAAATATTTATTTATACATAACATAACTATCTACGAGCAATATGTGACAATTCTTTGTTTACAAGGAATAAGCTCCCTGCACATCTGCCAACCAATATTTCAGGACAAAAGGATATGTGGCTCATTCCACACCTCTACCACAGGAGCACTGTACCTTATGTCCACTTCAACCCTCTAACCAGTCTATCGCTTCCTGTCTCATTCTTATCTCTGGAGATATGTTGTTTTACTAAGAACATTTAAAAGTTACAAACACCACAGTGTCAGGTGAAGTATTTTATTTTAAAGCGTGTCTGAGCCACAAGCTCTTTTTTTTTAAAAAAAATGTTACGGTACCAGGAAGGAGATAAAGACAGGGCAAAAAAAAAAAAAAAGGCTTGAGAAAAGGCTCAGAAGAATTATGGTCCTCGGCAAGGAAACAGAAAGAAAAAACTACTATTCATTTATTCTGTAAAAGTCTCAGCTCTTACAGAGTTATCGCAAGAATGTCACTAAGTGCCCACAATAGCCTTCTAATGCTGTTACATTTATAATTTTAAATTGCATGTATTGTAGAAGAATCTACTAGAACAGCTATAGTTAAAGGTCAGTTGGTACCTCTCATCACACATTCCTGTTCTCAGGTATTTATAACCAGAAAAATAAAAGGCATTTTTTGTTATTTTCTTGGAGGGCAAGCATAGACAATTATGGATTCAGGCCTTTTTTCCAGGCTCACAGTGTATAATATGGACTAGGCCCTTATGGCATTTTTAATTTACCTACAAAAATATGAACTATTAGTGACTTACAGTCAGTTATTAGGGAGGAGCTGAAACTTAATGGGTCATATTCTCTGTTGGTATCAATTAAGCTCCACTAAATTCAATTGAGCTATGCTAATTTACACCAGTTGACAGTCTGATTCATTTTTAAATGAACATTGCTAACTGCTTCATGTTGCAAATCAGTGCTACGGGTCAACAATCTGCATGACTAGTCCACTAGGTCACTGTTATATTTCAAAAGGGGAAAAAAATATATTTTTAGAAATTACTGTAAATACCTGCTTCAAATTAGTTTCTATCTATGTTATAACTGATCCAAATTATGCATCTTTTCTTCTGCTTGTATATGATGTTTTTTGTGTTGGCTCTCATACACTGCTGGTTGGTGCGAAAGTTTCTT
Organism: Carettochelys insculpta; assembly: GCF_033958435.1. Classification (NCBI taxonomy): domain Eukaryota; kingdom Metazoa; phylum Chordata; order Testudines; family Carettochelyidae; genus Carettochelys; species Carettochelys insculpta. The sequence goes on along the minus strand of NC_134138.1, from coordinate 109,864,956 downwards.
TTATTTCCTCCACAAAGGAAATTAAACTACATCAAAAATGTTAGTTACATGAAATGCTGGGTGTTAACACATAAAAGCAAAGAACCTGAATGTTAGAGTGAAATTCCATATTTCACTTTCTTTCTGTACATTTTCATTGCAACTCCTATATGAGTGAGTTATTTCACATGCCAAGACATACTAAATACCTAGGCAATGGACAGACAACTTTCTGCTTTAATAGTGATTTTTTTCTTCTTTCAAAATATAAAGTCAGATCCTGAAAACAATCCAAACTTTTAGATACATGTATATATCCACACCCATGTTTATGCATTCTCAACAAACACAAACATACACACAATATATATGGATTAATAAGGTAGTTTCCTTGAAATGTTTACATTTATATTATTACCATTAGAAACTGTTTCATTGAAAACCTCTGATTTTTGTTGAGATAAATATAATATTTTTATCCCAGACTTTAATAATGTTTGTATTAATATTCTTGGTAGAAACAACAGAATATGACACAAGGTCAATGCAATTTTCTAATGCGAAAGTGTTCTGTTACAGATTACAGAAGAACAAAAAATAAAGACACCTTTGTTACTTTTCAAAAATACATATTTACTAAAATTTCCCCTCGGTAAATCTGATGAATGAGTAAGTGTTGGAATTTTAAACACAGCAAAAATCCTCTTTCCACTTACTTTACAGGTAAGTGCTATTAACCTACATCAAATAAAAACAGAGAAATTGAGATGCTCTCTGTTTAAAAATGACAGACAAATGGACAGTAAGATTCCAGTCATGTGTTTACATAGGTGTATATTTTTATTTACTTCCTGCGCCTACAAAGATGTTTCCAAGTGTGATCGTTTACATGTGTGTCCTGCAGCCACACAGAAATATCTAGAGCAGCAATAAAAATTCATCTCCACTATATTCTTCACTATAACCAAAGCAGGAGATATTACAGTACATAATGTTACTAATCCCTCTTTCGCGCTCTTAAAAAAATCATCTAATTACAGGCACAGGAAGAAATAACTAGTGATTGGAAGTGGTCTGCTTTTCTTTTTATTAAACCTCGTTAATATTGCTTGCCCATAAGATGTGCATTCTGGATGCCGATGTTTCCCCACAGATGTACTGTCATTGCCAAAAAACATTAAAACCTGTACATTCTAATGTAAGTGGACATGAGGCACTATATACTGTAAATATTAGTGGTACAGCACATTGTGTTTGCTTCAGTGAGAGGGTTTATGCTATAAATACACTGCCACTGTTTGAACAGGAAACACACGCTGGAAATACTAGGATAACAACATAAGGTTTTAAAACCAAGTGGAAAAACATAAAATACTTCTTTAATCCTTAGCCCAGTTCTTCTGAAGGAATTTCTCTTTAGCATAGATTTGTTTCCATTTATAGAAAGGACTGTAGTATTCAAACACTGTTTTGGGAATGGCAAAAAATGATAATTGTATAGGTTTTCAACAACTAGGTGCAGTAAATATAGAAAACTATCAAGGCCAGACAATAATGGATCAAAAATAATTGAAAGGGAAAGAATATCTAAATATTCAAGGCCCCAGTTCAGAAAGCCCTTAACCATGTACGTAACTGTAAGCTTATGATTATGTCCCATTGAAAATGAGACTGAAGTATGTGTTTTGCTGAACAGGGCTTGGGTATAAAATTCTTTGTTGAATCAGGCCTAACCAGAAACAAAATAAATGTGGAATTTTTATGAACCACCACCATTCAGCACACAAAAGGTGTGTTTACACAACGCCTGATGTTTATCCATCCAACAGAAAACAGCAGCTGAAGTTTCCACGATTCGCTACGGGCATTTGGCACAAACCAGGTTCATGACTGGGGGTGACACGTGCTTGTGCGAAAGCACATTTCGCACCTCAAAAGAGGTTAGACAGATAGTGTATATCTATTTACCAATATATTTTCAGAGTGCAATCTTAGTGATTCACAAAGGAGAATCCAAAAGCCCAATGTTACAAACGGTTAGGACAACAGCTGAAGGATTTGAAAAATTTTCAAATTACCACATACGAATTCTCAGGAAGAGATCTCAGATATTACAATGTCGCTGCAGTACCAAAAAATGGGTTAGTTACAACAACTGCTGAAGAGCACTGCAGCCTATCAGGCAACCGTAAGGATCTACTCTAGTGGTTTGTGTCTTTCATTCATAATTCCACAAGAATAGGGGACAAAACAGTGCACTAGCACTGCCTCTATGGTTTCAGTTTTTTCCATCGAAGGGAAGAACACATTTTATGTGCACCAAGGCATGTGCAGATGTGCACCACCAATAGAAACACATAGTGGCCGCTGTGGGCACTCTATAAACCAGCTGAGCAGCACCTGAATCTCTCCTGGGCGGGTGCTCAGCTTAAAAGGAACACTGATTGCCTCCCTTGTAATTTTAATATAATGAGTCTAAAAAGTAGATAAGGCATTGCAACAAGAACGACCTCTGTGCTTCTAGAAAGTTGAACAGTAATCTTAAATGCAACCCCTTAAAAACCAGCAAGATTCTTCACCTACTTCTCAGCCTACCCGCACCCACCATCCATTCCCCTTTGAATGAATGTTGAAAATTATTAGCCAACCTTTGCAACTGGAGACAGGAGCAGCTTGCATGAGGGCGTATTTTCACAGCGATTCTAATCTGAGAAATGTACCTGCTCTTCCTCCTCTGTCTGATAAACTATACATTCAAGCATTCTCATTAGTGTTCCGATCACCTCAGAGAGCTGGAGATGAATCAGTCCATCCACCCCTCCTCTCCCTCCTCTGTCGAGATTATTTCATTGCAATGTTCATTTTCGTCCCTGCTGGCAACATTACAATGGACGTATTTAACCTGTTTCCATTACTTATACAAATTACCATTATGGGGTAGGACAGATGTTAGAATCATGCCACATAACTGACTTCCCTACATTCTTTAACAGGGAGGATAAGAAGAGGGAAAGCTGTTAGATCATACCATCCAGTCGCAATAATGTTCTCTGCTACTAGATTCATTAACTTCCAACATCAACGTTTCAATTTCTTTCTGTGTGAAAATGTTGGTTGAGCTCACTTAATTTGGAGCCGGAAGTCTTTGTCCGGAATAATTTTTTGATCAGGTGCTCTAACTAAGGAGTGGTAGGGGGAGAAAAGAATAAAGAAACGCAGAGGAAAACCCAACACCTTGTCGAAAATGTTATTTCTCTAACGTGGATGATGAAAGAGAAGTCAGTTAAGATGCTGGTACTCAAAGATGGCTGTCACTTCAGATAGGGGATGGCACAGCTCACCTCGACAGGTGACACTTTGGTGGAGCAAAGGCTTGCTGCATTATTGAGAGCACCCGAGATCGAGATGACAAAGACTGTAGGCCCAGAATGCCTCGGGCTCCTAGAGAAGTGAATTCAGCAGGCAGATGGATTTCAACCTCCATCTGCATCACTAACTAATAGTGAAGTACAAAACAAAAGTTTGATTAGAAGATTACCAGGGAAGCACATGGGTGCCAAAGGGAAACAGCCCAGGCTCTCCCAATATCACCTTCCCAATAATTCTAAAAGAGGAAGTAAAAAAACTCAGAACATATAACTTTTTAAAAAGCGTTTTGCTCCACATTACTTAGTTGAAAG